>NC_092771.1:11392162-11992162 GCF_047496795.1 Chiloscyllium punctatum | reverse complement strand
TGCTCAAATCTCTCCCCATCCCTCGGAGACAGCGGCACTTTGTGACCCACCGACGGGCGGGAGGAGGCATCACATTCGGAAAGACTGGCGCTCGCTCAACCAGTTGTGTATCGGCTGTTTGCTAACCTCCCATCGCATCGCTGCTAGCCCCGGCGGGTTGAACGGAATCCCAGAACCGTTACGGTGCAGGAAGAAGCCATTCGGCCCTGACGACATCCGTTCTGTCACTGTGAGAGCAGCCCCAATGATGTTAATGTTGGTTCGCAAAGTGCATGTTACAGACAGAGTGGAATCAGAGGGATAATGGTCATAACGTGAAGATGCTCATAGTCCAAACCACGATAAGCCGCTAGGGAGTGCTCTTGTGGCGGAATCCTACCTGCTCGATTCCCTGTGTTTTAGTATCTCTTGATTAACGGGGAAAGGCTACAGTCTTCAACAGACTCGAGTTCAAACCTCGCTGCGGGCGTTTATATTTAAATTAAGCTGTCATTCTGAAATGCAAAAAGCTAAAAATCACACAACACCAGGTTATAGTCCAACAGGTTTATTTGGAAGCACTAGCTTTCGGAGCACTGCTCCTTCATCAGGTGATTGTGGAGAAATGTCTTATTCGCTACAGTCTGACAGCATTGGGACAGAGGCAGACTTCACGCCTACTATTCATCTTGAGAATGTAATTTAAAAGAAGTTTGGGGATTTACATCTCAAAGAACAGAAACCAGCATATCCCGTTGTAAAAGGTGAAAGTTTTAATCTAAGATGGTTTACTGTATCACATCTCCATGACACTGGACTCCTCTGGCTATAAATTCTGTGAGCATGATGTTAACCTCCACAACCACCTGATGAAGCGCTCTGAAAGCTAGTGCTTCCAAATAAACCTGTTGGACTATAACCTGGTGTTGTGTGATTTTTAACTTTGTACACCCCAGTCTAACACCGGCACTTCCAAGTCATGGGGACTGGTTGAGTTTGAGAAACTTGGGGTCGGTATGCACAAGTTGGGCCGAAGGGTCTGCTGTTGCGCTGTATGACTCGACGTTTCTAAATAAGTGCATGGTGTCGACTAGGTTAGTTGACCGGCCCAGTCAAAGGGCGCTATTCCAGGGCAATGGTTAGGAGAATGGAGGGTTGGGAAGGAGAAGGGAAAATCCTTGTTTTCGCTGCTGAGCACACGGTACAATTCAAACATTCGTTCGCTCTCAATCACATGGAGAAATCAGACAGTATACCTTGGAAGAGTGGGGGCGGGATGTACAGAAATAGCTGGTAAAGAATTTCAGCAGCTCTGGCAGCATCCATGGAGAGAACGCAGAGTTAATATTTTTAGTAGACCCCAGGAGGGGTTTGGGATTCAGAAATTCCTGTTGGGAATCAGTACCAGTTAAACCCAGTGCACCGTAATCCGTATAGTTTTTTCCTCTTTTTTTTAACACCCGGACCAACCAACCCAACCGCCCCCGTGGTTCAACACTTCAACTCCCCCTCCCACTCCACCAAGGACATGCAGGTCCTTGGACTCCTCCATTGCCAGACCATGGCAACACGACGGTTGGAGGAAGAGCGGCCGAGGACCCTCCAACCACAAGGGATGAAAACTCAGATTTCTCCAGTTTCCTCATTCCCCCTCCCCCCCCCCCCCCCCACCTTGTCTCAGTCCCAACCCTCGAACTCAGCACCACCTTCCTAACCTGCAATCTTCTTCCTGACCTCTCCGCCCCCACCCCCACTCCGGCCTATCACCCTCATCTTAACCTCCGCCCCTCCCCCAAGTCCCTCCTCCCTACCTTTTATCTTAGCCTGCTTGGCACACTTTCCTCATTCCTGAAGAAGGGCTCATGCCCGAAACGTCGATTCTCCTGCTCCTTGGATGCTGCCTGACCTGCTGCGCTTTTCCAGCAACACATTTTCAGCACCGTAATCCTGACAATCCAATTGATGCAAACACAGTGCGGCCTAGTCAACACGGCAAGGAGAAATATTTGACTGACTGGAATTCTTGCATTTAAAACATTAAAGAGGGTAAATTTTCAAAGACGGGGCATTTGAGAAGATGCAATCAGCAGTTAGTGAACGTGTAGAGAGAGAGAGAAAAATCCCAGGATCCCTGCTAGACTAACTCCACAACATCTCCAGGGAAATGAACCGAATAAGTTTATCCTTAAACTGATTAAGATCCCCTCCAATCGAAGATTCTCAAATTGAAATCTGTGAAACAAAACAAAAACGTAGCCGGAGAAACTCAGCAGGACTTGCGGAATCTGCGGAGAGAGAAACAGAGTGAGCACTGCAGGTCAAGAACTCAATTTGCAGAAACAAGACTGAAATGGCTGGAAAAGCTCCGAGTTAATTTCTCTACACAGATGCTGCCAGACCTGTTCAGCTTTTCCAACAATTTCTGTATCGTTTCTGATTTCCAGCATCCGCAGTCCTGTTGGTTTTTATTCAGCACTTTGACCCCGCTCCAGCATTCTGGATTAGGACTGATCAAGGCTTCCTTTATTTTGAGGGCAGGTATACGAATTTATGACAGTTCTGACAACTCCCATGTTAAGAGCTCAACCGATTATGTCGAATCTGTGGAGAAAATCAGAGTTCACATTTCTGGTCCGGTGCCCCTTCCTCAGAACTCCATTAATGTTTGACTCAATTATCATGAAGTTAATTTGTGTTCCTCTGCATCTCTCAGTTAGGTCTGTTTGGTTTTTAAAGAAAAGCTCTTTCTCATTTTGTACCGGAGTTACGGCTTGAGAAATCTAAACCATATCCCCCCCCCCCCCCACAAACAGACACCCATGTGTTATGTCCAGGTCGAGACCCCCTATCCCGTTCCCTGCCTGACCGCTGGGGGCGCTCCGGCTGCTCTTGACTCGCCCCTTTGTAGGGTTCCACAGTAGATTAGAATTTGGACTATGTTCGGAGCCCCCACCACAGCACAAGAGGGGAGTTAACACAAATAAAACAAGCACAGATTTGATCAGAGAGAGGATAAACCCGATGGGATGAAAAGACGAGTGTTTAACCTGGCATCAAGCTGGCGAGGACAGCTTAAAGTGGTGAAGTTGTTTAACATGCGGACATAAAATATTCATTCTACCTCTTACACTATAACCATATATAGTTTAAACAATGGACGAAATTGTTGAATATAAAATCACATAATATACTTACATAATACATAATCCATTGGCTGTTTAAGTTAAATAGTTTATATGCGCACAACATTTTTCTTAGGAATCTCCTCTGTCTACAAGAGATTTTCCTGCCCCTCGGATGCTGCCGGACCTGCTGTGCTTTTCCAGCACCACGCTAATGTAGACTCTGATCTCCAGCACCTCCAGTCCTCACTTTTGCCTAATTAATAAATATTGTCCAGTTGCTGGAAAAGCTCAGCAGGTCTGCCAGCATCTGTGGAAGGAATGTGCTCTGAGGAAGGGTCACTCGATCCGAAAGTTAACTTTGCTTTCTCCCCACAGACGCTGCCAGACCCGCTGAGCTTTTCCAGCAATTTCTGCTTTGTTTCTCATTTCTAACATCTACAGTTCTTTTTGGTTTTTAATATTGTGTATTAGTATATATTAACAATACATAATGCAATTCCTGTATAATGTTGAAGCAAATGACAAAATAGTTGATTATATAGAATCCCTACAGTGCAGAAAGAAAGAGGCCATTTGGCTCATCAAGTCTGTACTGAAGAGCATCCCAACCTATCCCTGTATTTCCCATGGCTTACCCGCCTAGCACACTCTTAGATATGATGAGTAATTTAGCAGGCCCAGTCCACCCTAACCCACATGGACTGTGGGAGGAAACTGGAGCACCCAGAGGAAACACACACAGACACGGGGAGAATGTACAAACTCCACACAGTCACCCAAGGGTGGAATCAAACCCGGGTCCCTGGCACTGTGAGGCAGCAGTGCTAACCACTGAGCCACCGTTCTGCCCAAGTATATGTGTGCATTAGTCATAATATTATCTAATGTATTCTATAACACAATAATGATATAAATGATGAAAAAATAAAGTAGTGAAAGTTAAACATATGGCACGTTAACTGTACTATATAATTTTTTTTCTCTATACATGAACCAAAGGATCTTGGTTGTCACAGATTAACAATTGTAAAATCTGAGAGTTTAATGTAATGAATAGGACATTTTCCTGAATCATCCAGGTAATTATCCAACCAGAATTTGTTTTTAAATGCCTTTTTATAAGAGACTGGTTGTTGTTGTGGTTCTGTTCGCCGAGCTGGGAATTTGTGTTGCAGACGTTTCGTCCCCTGTCTAGGTGACATCCTCAGTGCTTGGGAGCCTCCTGTGAAGTGCTTCTGTGATGTTTCCTCCGGCATTTATCGTGGCTTGTACCTGCCGCTTCCGGTTGTCCATTCCAGCTGTCCGCTGCAGTGGCCGGTATATTGGGTCCAGGTCAATGTGCTTATTGGCACTCATCCACAGATTCAATCACCTTCCTGCTGGTCACTTCTGCAAAATATCCTGCAAAGAGCAGTTGGACCAAAACTCAATTGAAAGCAAAATATAGTGGACGCTGGAAATCCGAAACAACCGCAGAATACTGGGGAAACTTAGCAGGAAGAGACATACTGACCTCTAAATCTTAACTCTATCTCTCTCTCGCTTTCTCTGTCCACAGATGCTGCCAGATCTGCTGAGTTTCTCCAGCATTCTGTGCTTATGTTTCAGTCAGACCTCAGTACTCACCCACAACATGTGAAAACCTAACAGTTGACGGACACAAAGATGATCAAATGATGGTCATCACCACCTACTGCTAGCCTGATAGTAGAACTTGCATTTATATAACGCCTTTCATGACTTCAGGGCATCCATGGACAGACAGCAAGCTAGTGTTTCAAGTCCAGATAGTAGAACTTGCATTTACATAGCACCTTTCATGATTTCATGGGCATCCCAAGGCAAATTACTCCCACTGACCTAATTAAAGGACAGTCACTGTTGTGATATGGGAAACTCAAATTGTGCACAGCAAGCTCCCATACACAACAATGAGACTAGGGGCCATATTATTAAGGTGAGAGGAGAAAGAAATATGGGCAATTTTTTTACAAAGAGGGTCATTCACGTGTGGAATGAACTTCCTGAGGAACTGGTGGATGTGGGTACACTAACAACATTTAAAAGACATTTGGATAAGTACATGAAGAGGAAAAGTTTGGAGGGATATGGGCCAGGAGTGGGTAGATGGTCTAGTTTAGTTTGGGATTGTGTTTGGCATGGACTAGTTAGAATGAACGGTCTGTTTCCATGCTGTATTACTCTATGCCTGTGACTATAGTGTGTTGCTGGAAAAGCACAGCTGGTCAGGCAGCATCCGAGGAGCAAGAGAATCGACATTTCAGGTATAAGCTCTTCATCAGGAATGCGGCTTGTGGGCCAGGGGCTGAGAGATAAATGGGAGGGGGTGGGGTTGGGGGGAAGGTAGCTGAGAAAGCAATAGGTGGATGAAGGTGAGGGAGAAGGTGATAGGTCGGGGATGCTGGAGCAGATGGATGGGAAAGGTGATGGACAGGTCCAGAGGGTGGTGCCGAGTTGGAGTTTGGGACTCGGATAATGTGGGGGAGGGGAAATGAGGAAGCTGTTGAAATCCACATTTATCCCATGTGGCTGAAGAGTCCCAAGGCAGAATATGAGGCGTTCTTCCTCCAGATGTTGGGTGGTAACTGTTTGGCGATGGAGGAGGCCCAGGAACTGCGTGTCCTTTCTGGAGTGGGAGGGGGAGTTGAAGTGTTCAGTCACAGGGCGGTGGGGTTGGTGGGTGCGGTTGTCCCAGAGATGTCCTCTGAATCGATCCTCAAGAAGGCGTCTTGTCTCCCTGATGTATGGGAGACCACACTAGGTGAAACAGATACAGTAGGTGACATTGGTAGAGGTACAGGTAAATTTCTGATGAACGTGGAAGGATCCTTTGGGCCCAGCAACACACTCTCGACTCTGATCTCCAGCATCTGCAGTCCTCACTTTCTCCTATGCCTATAACTATGACCAGATCAGCAGATTTCTTTCTTAAATGATGTTGGTAGGATTACAGTTATCTTCAAAAAAAGTTGACATCAGGTCCTTAGCATCAGCTGTTGCCATTTACTAAATTAAGGAATGTGGGGATAGCCCAGGAAAAAAAGTGACTTTCAAATAGATTAGCCATGATCTCTTTGAATGGTGGAGTAGTTCAAGGGACCAAATGGCTTCTTCCTGCTGCTATTTGCAATGTACCGAATGGGAATATAGTGTGGCTCAGAAAAGGATTGAAAACTCAAGCCATTTCGCACAGCGGCGTTCTCTGTCAGATCCTGACAGAGACGTTTCATCTTCACTGCAATCCCTTTAATGGGTCAGCACTTCACAACAATCTCATGTTTCCATGTTTTATTATCTAACTGGTGATAAATGGGCAGCACGGTGGCACAGTGGTTAGCACTGCTGCCTCACAGCGCCTGGTTCAATTCCCACCTCAGGCAATTGTCTGTGTGGTGTTTGCACATTCTCCCCGTGTCTGCATGGGTTTCCTCCGGGTGCTCCGGTTTCCTCCTACAGTCCAAAGATGTGCAGGTTAGGTGAATTGGCTATGCTATATTGCCCATAGTGTTAGGTGAAGGGGTAAATGTAGGGGAGTGGGTCTAGGTGGGGTTGCTCTTCGGAGGGTTGGTGTGGACTTGTTGGGCCGAAGGGCCTGTTTCCACACTGTAAGTAATCTAATCTGAATTGAGGAAGGAGGTGGTGCAGCAAGGCCTAGGTATCATCACTCACCAGTCACTAAAAATAAGCATTGCAGGAGCAGCAGATGGTGAAGAAGGCAAATGGTATGTTGCCTTCATGGTGAGAGGATTCGAGTACAGGAACAGGGATGTCTTGCTGCAGTTAAACGGAGCCTTGATGAGACCACAGCTGGAGTTTTGCGCACTGCTATGGTCTCCTTATCTGAGGAAGGATGTTCTGTTGATGGAGGAAACTCAAGAGAAGATTTATCAGACTTCATTTATCAGGACTGACATACAGGGAGACACTGGATCAGTCAGGACTGTATTCATGTAGGAGCAAATTATTGCAGATGCTGGAATCTATACTGAACAAATAAATACTGGAAATCACAGTAGGTCAGGCAGCATCCATGGACAGAGAGCAAGCTAAATGTTTCAAGTCCTGATGCAGGGTCACCTCGCCTTAAAACATTAGCTTGTTTTCTCTCCACAGATGCTGAGATCTCCAGCATTTTTTTTGTTCAGGACGATATTCATTAGAAGAATGAGAGTGATGGGGCAGAATGTCATGGAAACCTCTAAATTTCTGACAGGATTAAACAAAGTAGATGCAGAAAGGATGTTCTTGTGACTGGGAGGCCGGAACCACGGGTCACAGTCTAAGGATAAGGGGTAAGCCTTCTGGGACCGAGATGAAGAGAAAGTCTTGTCATCCTGAAAGTGGTGAGCCTGTAGAATTCTCTGCCACAGGAAACTGTGGAGGCCAGAAATATTGAAGACTTTCAAGACAGATGTCGATATAGTTCTTAGGGCTAAAGGGAGCAAAGGGTATGGGGAGAAAGTGGAAACGGGGTACTCAGTTGGATGATCAGCCATGATCATATTGAATGGCGGAGTAAGATCAAAGGGCTGAATGGCCTCATACTCCTGTTTTCTGTCTTTCTATGTTGATACAGGTACAGTGCATTCAATAAGAGTGACTTTCAATCCCAGTTTAAGAGAGTGACTTCATTGTTGCTCCCCATTCCAATCAGTAGCAATTTTCAGCATCTGTTTTCCAACTTAAAAAAAAATGCATTTCCTATCTTTCTTCTGATTTTCATTTAAGAATAGAAAAGTGCAATTTCAGCTTAATTTGTTGATCCTCTCCCATTAAACATTCAATTTTGTCGCAATGAATTACATAATTTGCACTCAGAATGCAGTCTTTTCATTCCTGACAAATCTGTGATAGAGCCATAGAGTCGTAGATTCACACAGCACAGAAACAGGCTCTTCGGTCCAACTCATGGGAGAACAATACCGATACTGACGAGAGATGACCCTGGTCCAATTCAAATTGGAAACTGACCTTTAAGCAGCAATCCATACCTGAGAGATTGTTCAGTATCTAATACTGGGTGGAGCTGATTGGTTAGGCTGGGGTTCTGGGTATGTGGGTGGGTATAGGAATTCCTATATGTTTGTTCCTGCATTTGCTAATTAGAACATAGAACATAGAACAATACAGCACAGAACAGGCCCTTCGGCCCACGATGTTGTGCCGAACTTCTATCCTAGATTAAGCACCCATCCATGTACCTATCCAAATGCCGCTTAAAGGTCGCCAATGAATCTGACTCTACCACTCCCACGGGCAGCGCATTCCATGCCCCCACCACTCTCTGGGTGAAGAACCCACCCCTGACATCTCCCCTATACCTTCCACCCTTCACCTTAAATTTATGTCCCCTTGTAACACTCTGTTGTACCCGTGGAAAAAGTTTCTGACTGTCTACTCTATCTATTCCTCTGATCATCTTATAAACCTCTATCAAGTCACCCCTCATCCTTCGCCGTTCCAACGAGAAAAGGCCGAGAACTCTCAACCTATCCTCGTATGACCTACTCTCCATTCCAGGCAACATCCTGGTAAATCTTCTCTGCACCCTCTCCAAAGCTTCCACATCTTTCCTAAAGTGAGGCGACCAGAACTGCACACAGTACTCCAAATGTGGCCTAACCAAAGTCCTGTACAGCTGCAACATCACCTCACGACTCTTGAATTCAATCCCTCTGCTAATGAACGATAATACTCCATAGGCCTTCTTACAAACTCTATCCACCTGAGTGGCAACCTTCAAAGATCTATGTACATAGACCCCAAGATCCCTCTGTTCCTCCACCTGACCAAGAACCCTACCATTAACCCTGTATTCCGCATTCTTATTTGTTCTTCCAAAATGGACAACTTCACACTTGGCAGGGTTGAACTCCATCTGCCACTCCTCAGCCCAGCTCTGCATCATATCTAAGTCCCTCTGCAGCCGACAACAGCCCTCCTCACTGTCCACAACTCCACCTATCTTTGTATCATCTGCAAATTTACTGACCCACCCTTCGACTCCCTCATCTAAGTCATTAATAAAAATTACAAACAATTAGATGACTTTTTTCTTGTTGCAGCTGAACGACTTGGAGAAACATCTGGGGTATCAGTGCCCCATCAAAATGAAGAAAGTGACACCAACACACCTCTGGATGGTGCTGGTCACTGCCTGGATTCACCTCTCCCACATTCCAATCACATGTAAGTCAACTTGCCCTTTTTCAATGTTGAGTATAGAGTGTAAAAGGGAGTTGGTGGTGGGAATCTGGAATTCACCGCCTGAAAAGATGGTAGAGGCAGAAATTCTCATAATATTTAAGATTTATGTTGCTGGCGTTGAAGGATTTGAACTGTAGGGAGAGGCTATATTGTTCTGGAGCATCGGTAGCTGAGGGTTGACCTTACAGAGGTTTATGAAATCATGAGGGGCATGGATAGGGTGAATAGCCATTTTTTTTTCCCCAGGGAAGGGGAGTCCAAAACTAGGAGCCATAGGCTTAAGGTGCAAAGGGAAAGATTTAAAAGACCTATGGGCCAACTTTGTCGTGCAGAGGGTGGTACGTGTATAGAATGAGCTACCAGAGGAAGTGGTACAATTACAACATTTAAAAGGCATCTAGCTGGGTTATATGAATAGGAAGGGTTTAGAGGGATATGGGCCAAGTGCTGACAAATGGGAATAGGTTAATTTAGGACAACTGGTTGGCATGGACGAGTTGTACTGAAGGGTCTGTTTCGGTGCTGTGCAATTCTATGACTTTATGATTCCAAGTATCCAGGTAAACACAAGAAATGTGAAGCTATGAGCCAAGTGCTGGAAACTGGGATTAAAATAGTTAGGTGGTTGGCTTTGCAGACTCAATGGACTGAAGAGCCTTTTCATGTGCTGTAGATCTCTATGACTCTATAAGTACCATTGTTAGCTCTTAAATATTTTTAATCAACCATGCTTTAATCAGACATGTGGCACACCTCTAGAGCAGGTTGGACTTCCTGACTCAGAGGTAGGAACAATGCAACTACGCCACCCTCCCTCCTCTAGCTCTTGTACTTACTCTCTCTTGATGGGAATATGGATGCCCTTGGCCATGCCAGGGATTTATTGTCCATCGTTAATCTTTCCTGGGGTTGTCTCTGTCTTGACATTGCAGACCAACACCCATATTCCAACAACAATTTATTTTATGTTATAAAAGCGATCTGATAACAAATCAGTTGCTTGTTTATTGATGAACCTACTTTGGCTTTTAAGGACTCGAGTCACGAGGTGGGACTTAAAGCCAGGACCTTGTGCTTCAAGGGCCAAAGTGTTCTCCACAGATTAACTCTTACTGCTTGGTCCCCACCTTCCCCATCACTCTCACTGCTCTCTCCTCATATCCCTGCAATTGGCTCCATGTACTTATTGTAACGTTCAAAATTTTAAAGTGCAGTCATGCTCTCAATCACATTGAGTTGTTCTTTAATGAATTATAAACCATTTTCTCATGTGCACAGATTTCTTCTGTTGTTAATCAGAACTTCCATCAAACTAGTTCTTTTCACTTGTCAATATTTATTTAACAGACGTGAGTGATTAATCCAAGCATTTTCATGTTGGTCACTTAATGTCTTGTCTTTCTAAGCTGCTCAGCAGAATATCAACTGGGAGACACAGAGATATGATGGATGGTATAACAACCTTGCCTTTCATAGCCGAGGAGCAGCTGGTAAGAAGCTATCTCTTTTTCACGCTCTGTCATTTTAAATTCACAAGCAAATATCTAACTCATCTTTAGCTTGAAATAGTTCCAAATATTTAGGCTGGATGTTAATATCAGTGATATACAGTATGGAATCAGTGAAGCTTGAATTAAGAACTTGAATGGGGTTTGTTATCAATGCAAGTCACCTAATATGGGGCAAACGCTGTATCCGTGGAGTCAGTTACCCCAGTTTCAGTTACCCGCCGTTTACTGTGGCCCAAATATATTACAGGGAACGTTCCAGAACCAGGGACCAGGGGGCTGCCAGGAAGGTAAATATCCCAATTAAATGATTGGGTTCCTTTTTATCTGCAGTTTTGGGTTTCCACGGTAGTTCTTAGAACACATCCCCCACAGGTAAGGGGGCCTACTGTACTCCCCAGTGTGCATGGTTTTCCCATGACTTGCAATCTGAAAGTTTACTTCCTGAAGGCAAAGTCACCACCGTCCCTAGATGGAAAGGGAGAGACATATGGCGAGTTTAACCTGAGGGTCATCACATCTCAGGCAAAGTTGAGAAAGCAGAGCCTTCATTGCAACCTCGGCTACTACAGGAATTGAACCCACAGTGTTGGCATTACTCTCTATCACAAACCAGCCATCCAACAAACTGAGCCATCCGTTACTATCGAATCACTCATTTGTAGGGAACCTAAACATTGTTAGGAGGAAACAAGAAGTCAAAGATTTTTGTCTTGAACTCATTGGGACCAGGAAGCAAGAAGCAAACTAGAGAAAAGGGAGTTGTGAAGGTTATTTAAGGGACACCCTTTTGTACGACATGAGAAGAAGGGTATGGATGGGTTGGGCCATTATTAGCATGGGGATGTGGCAAGAATAGTTAACTGTCACTCTCAGTTCTCAGGCCAAGCAGGTAGATTCTAATTGGTCAGGATAATACAATCTGACCGATCAAGTCTACTTGCCTGGTTTGAGAACTAAGATTGACAGCTAACTACTCTTGCTGTATATCCATGCTCAATCTCTCCTCATGCTGTCCATTCTTTCCAGTCTGTTTTTTTTGTGTGTCCTATTCCCCGTGGAGTGCAAGGCAAAGAGTTTCAACTTCTTCTCTCCCCAATATTACAGAATCTTAAAATCTGCAGCACAGGAGGAGCCTATTGGAGCCATTATATCTGTGCTGGCTGAAAAGGAGTTATCCAGTCAAAAGCCACTTTCTGTCACTTGGTCAGTAGTCCTGCAGATACAGCACCAGAGCTGTATTTCCAAGATTTGTTTCTTTGAATGCAATGAGTTTTTCAGTTACAACTACTTTTTTTTCAGGCAATGAGTTTCAGGCCTCCACCACCTTCTGGGTGATAAATAAAAGTTTTCTGAACTCCCCTAATGCCTTTAATTTTATCTATCCTTGTTATCGACCCCAGTGTTAACAAAATATAAGTCCTCCCTTTCACCTATGTTCTTCAAGTTTATACACCTCATTGGAATCCTACCTTAGTGCCAAATCAAACACGCTCAACTTGCCCAAGTTCTCCTCATAGCAAAAATTCTCCAATGCTGACAGAATTCTTGTAAATCTCAAGACTAGTGCAGTCAGTCCTTCCTGAAATGTTGGAACTGGAACTGTATGCAGTACTGTAGCTGTGATCTATCCAGTGTTATATACAGGGCTGCTTAGTACTACCACAATGTGGGTACAGCTCCTTGTGTAGATATTTTCAATTCAGGCACATCTCTGGAGTAGGTGGAACCTCTTATTCATTGCATCGCTGTTAAGGGCATCCTTTACTGCTCACCCCTAATTGCCCTTGAGAATTAAGAGTTAACTAAGTTGCTTTGGATTGGATGGATACTTCCTTCGCTGAAGGGCTCTCGTGAACCAGATGGATTTGTGCAACCTCTGATGATAATTTCATGCTTATTATGCATATCTTGCAAATCCAGATTTACCATTCAAGTTCCACCGATGGCCGCGATAGGGTTTGAATGAGTCCAGCTACAGCATTAGCTTAGAGCACAGTGTTACTGGCCCAACAATGTGACCACTATACTGCCATTTTCCACAGTTTGTCTGGGTAAGACCTGCCCCCCTTAAAGCAGCTACAAATTTACCGTCGAATTAATAGTCTTAACAATGTGAAGTCTGAATTGCTGCTTTGCTTTTAGTGTCTAGCATTTCCAGCTATGCTTTACAGAAGCAAGAGGTGCATAGCTATCGCACTTCAGGGATGCAGCAGAAGGTCAGCACAGTGGCTCAGTGGTTAGCACTGCTGCCTCACAGCACCAGGGGCATGGGTTTGATTCCAGCCTTGGGCGACTGTCTGTGTGGAGTTTGAACGTTTTCCCTGTGCCTGCACCTGCAGGTGCTTTGGTTTCCTCCCACAGTTCAAAGATATGTAGGTTAGCTGGATTGGCTATGCTAAATTGCCTGTTGTGTCTGGGGATGTGCAGGCTAGGTTAATTAATTATGGAGAAATGTGGGGTTACAGGGATTGGGTGAGATGCTCCTTGGTGGGTCGGTATGGGCTGAATGACATGCTTCCACAATCTAGGGATTCTATGACTTAAGAAGTGTGATCGCAGTGGGATTATAGCCTGGTGCAGGCAATCAGTTGGGATGAAATTATCTGGGATGAAACCCCATTGATGTTTGTAGCCAATCCCCACTCTCTGCAGCTGAAGGTCCCTATTGTAATGGGAGTTGTTTGTTTTTGGCAAAGGGCTGTTTGCTGAACCATGCACTACTGTACCTGATAATTTCTCAGGAAACAGGTTGTGCACAGGTGTAATTATTGCAGTGCATGGTTGGTCAGTCAAAGTAATCTCCTGCCTCCCCTGTGAAAAGACAATGCTTGTTTCTTTCTGCAGAATCACCGTTTATGCGCCGGTTGCCTGCTAGGTATGCAGATGGGGTGTACCAGGCTTTGAGTGAGCCCAAAGTACCGAATGCACGAATCCTCAGTAATATCATATCAAACGGATCAGCAGGACTTGCATCCATCACGAATAGCACGGTGCTGAGTGTTTTCTTTGGTAAGGATTCAGTTTATGAGGATGCACACAATTCCAGTGTTACAGGAACATGGGGAGGAGGTTGCCTATGACTGCTCTCTGTGCTACTTGGGCTTCCAGCCCAACCACCAGGCCTTCATAAGCACAATTACTGCCCACAGTGCCCAGAGAGAAGCTTCCCCTCGTATCATCAATTCATTTTTTGTAAATTTGCTCACAGAATGTGGGTATCTCTGCCCATCCCTAATTGCCCAGAGGGGCAGTTAGGAGTCAATCACATTGCTGTGGGTCTGGAGTCACGTGTAGGCCGGACCAGGTAAGGATGGCAGATTTCCCACTCTAAAGGGCATTATCTAACCAGATGGGATCTTCCCCCTGACAATTCACAGAATCCCTACAGTGTGGAAACAGACCATCCAACCTCAACAAGTCCACACCAACTCACCGAAGAGTAACCCACCCAGGCCCATTCCCCTACCCCCCCATTACTCTACATTTCTCCTGAATAATGCACCTAACCTACACATGCCTGAACACTAAGGGCAATTTAAGCTATTGCCTCCCCCTTCCACCTTATCGATTTGCCAAAACCTTTAGTTTCTCTGTTGCATGATGTGAGAGGAATGTGAAGTAGAATCAAGATGGTTGTTGGATTGTTTGGAAAGTTTATGTTTAAGGAATTCCTCTTATTTAAGACATACTTGAGAAAAGGAATGTCCTGGTTTCTAAATACAGTGACATTGTAAATGTATGTCTCCATAATGGAACTGCTGGTAAAATGCAAAGTTTATCTTCATAGCTATTTTTTCGACCTGTCTATCCATCCTTGTGATTTTTGTCAGCTTAGTTCATGCAGTTCAATTACAAAGTTCACTAGAATTATTGTAAAGTAGCTCTTTCCCCACAATAAAAAGAACTCTTGAGCCGGGGAAGTTCATTTTGAAATGGAGCATGTGCACCTTGAATGTAAGTCAGGCAATAAATTAACAGAGATGTGCTACAAATGATCAGAGGTAGGTCACATGCAGAGAAGAGAAACATTTGGAACAAGGATGAATTATTTAGATCCCAGCATCATGTGCAAACTGACAAGGTGTATAATAGAATTGGAAAAGTGATTGTTTTCCGCTAGTGAGCAAGTTATTCAACTGGGATAAATACCAAGGTGAATGTTTCACTGCATCAAGAAATCTTGAGACTTGTCCCTAGTTTGAGAGGAGTCTCTTTAATAGATTTACTGTTTTTTTTGAATGAGAAATTACATGATAAATAACCATTATATTTTGTTCTTCCAAACTTCAACAGGATACCATGTAATGTTTGAGATTTTAGACACAAGGCATCCTGCCTGTCCTCCTGAGTTTCTGGATGTTGTGATTCCGCACGGCGACACGGTATTCAATCCCAATGGGACAGAGAGTGTGAGGCTGCTGTTTCAACGCAGCGGGTGGGATCAACAATCAGGGCATAGCCCCAACAACCCGAGGAACCAGGTAAGAGGGGTATGTGGAGAAGAAAGTTCAGGAACACATCAGAACCTTTAACCAATCAAAGTAATGCCCTCTAGCTCCCCCCACCAAAGGTTTGTACAGAAGGGACAGGTGACACCAACTGGATGGGCATGCAGGAGGCTGGAACAACACAGTGAGCTCAGACACATCAGGAGGTGGAGAAGTCAACATTTCGGGTGTAACCCTCATTCAGGCTATGCCTGAACTGTCAAGTTCTCCATCTCTTGATGCTACCTGGCCTGCTGTGTTCTCCCAGCCTCCTGCCTGTCTACTTTGGATTCCAGCATCTGCAAGCTTTTTGTTCCTAACCAGCTGGATGGGAGAAGGCTTCAGAATCTGCCCTCCATCTTCTCCTTTCTGCGTGGACCTTCGAGCACGTTCTGAAACCAAATGACAACACGACGCTTAGAGGGAATGACAGGAAAGAAGCAGCACTGCTGAGATCAGCACATTCCCCGCGCTGTGACATCAGCACCAGTGCATGCACAGAGGACCCACTGTTACGTCATGTTTAAAAATGACAGACATTCCCTTGTGCTACTTCAGCAAATCCCTAACGAGCTCCCTGGTGGCTTCTCTTTCCCAAGTCTGAGAGTTGGTGCTTGGAGCGATGGTTGAAAGCACTTTGATAAACAAGGTGTTTGGAACTCTCTTCCAAAGGTGAATACTGGATCTGTTGTTGATTTTATATCTGAGATAGGTAGTGTTTTGTGAAGCAAAGGTATGAAAGGATAAGGGCCAAAGGCAGATATATGGAGTTCAGCCACACAGAAACATAGAAACATTGAAGATAGGAACAGGAGGAAGCCATTCGGCCCTTCAAACATGCCCTGCCATTCATCACAATCATGGCTGATTGTCCAACTCAATAACCTAACCCTGCTTTCTCCCCATAACCTTCAATCCCATTCACCCCAAGTGCTATATCTAGCTGACTCTTGAATACACTTAATGTTTTGGCATCAACTACTTCCTGTGGTAATGAATTCCACAGGCTCACCACTCTCTGGGTGAAGAAATGTCTCTTTGTCTCTGTTCTAAATGGTCCACCCCAAATCCTAAGAGTGTGATGCCTGGTTCTGGAAACACTCACCATCAGGAACATCCTCCCTGCACCTATCCAATGTGGCCCTGTTAGAATTTATAAGTTCCTATGAGACCACCACCTCACCTCCCCACCACCCCCCCCCCCCCACCCCCCACTCTTCTGAACTCCAGCCAAAACAATCCTAACCCAGTCAACCTCTCCTCATACATCAGTCCCATAATCCCCGGAATCAGCCTGGATAAACCTTCACTGCACTCCCCTCGGGAGCAGGAGCATCCTTCCTCAGAAAAGGAGACTGAAAATGTACCCAATATCTGAACCTTGTTGCGATTACATTATTAGTCGAATGCTTATTTTACTTTGCACTGCCCGTTAAGGTATCGTCCATATTTATTTATGCAGGTGTTGACCTGATTTTGTTTGTGTTGGGGTGGAAAGATTAAGAATATTACACGTTCATGTTAGGTTTATAGAATATTGGTGTCTCAGTTAGTGTCCATATCTCAACAATGTTGCCAATTGGAGGCCATAAGGGACAAGAAAACTAAATTATTATGTGCATATCTTGCCTTTAAAAGAGTTCACCAGTAACGACTCTACATGCTGTGTGTATGCACTGTTGCGACTCTGCCTGACAGTATGTTATGGGTTTGCAAACTGCGCACACAGAAAGGAATTGATTTGGTGTAAAGTCTGCTTCATAACTTATAATGTGTTTTACCATTTTAATTGAACTAGCCCACAGGTCAATCAGTCCTTGAAAAGCTATTGGTTATTAGACCCTCATTGTCATAGCAATGATCGCAAACATGGCTTGTAAGCGGAAGATTAAAGAGGGAAAGCAGTAGGTTACACCAGGAGTAAGCAGATCAGTGAAACAATGAACCAGTCGGAGAGAGAAAACTAAATCAGAAGGACTTTATAACATTTTCTTTCTCTTTGGCTTGTCCTTAATGAATCATTTTAATCCACTCCATTGATTTCCAACAGGTCAATGAAGTTACCGCATGGATAGATGGAAGCTCCATTTACGGATCGTCCCATTCTTGGTGTGACGAGTTACGGAGTTTCTCTGGTGGCCGACTTGCTTCGGGCTCGGACCCACTGCTTCCGAAACCAAGCACTGGAAAGTTGCCTATGTGGAATCACCCTGATCCAGCCACTGGCCAGACTGGCCTCCAAGGATTTTACGGTGAATATACAATATTTTGAACTTGTGACAAGTGGATAATGGCAATTAGTCATTATAACTTGTTCTAAGTACTGCTGTGCTCAGTATCATGCCAATGTAAAGCAGATAGACGCAGTAGCATTGAATAGCTGCCAACATTGGATTGTTCAATTTCATTAAGGGCAAAATCTAGGAAACCATCCAGCATTAATGTTTGCTTGTGTTAGGCATGTTTTATCTATTAAATGCAATTCACCTTCCTTATCAACCTTAAAATGTTTCACCTAATTAGAGTTCTGAGTACACATAATCTATATAAATAATTGAAGTCAACTTTGTGAATTAGTTTTCTGAGGACATAACAAAAAAGATTAATGAGTGCAGGGTTTTAGACATTGTCTACATGGACTTTAGTAAAGCCTTTATAAGGTTCTGCATGGTAGACTGATTAGTGAAGTTAGATCACATGGGAGAGGTTGCCAATTGGAGATAAAGTTGGCTTAATGATAGAGGGTTGTTTTTCAGACTGGAGGCTGGTGACCAACAGTGTTCCGCAGGGATCAGTGTTGGGTCTACTTTTGTTTGTAATTTACATAAACAATTTGGGATTACAAGTTAGTATGTATGGTTAGTAAGTTTGTAGATGATACCAAACTTGGAGATATTCAAGATTCACAGATTCAATCAATAAGCACATCGACCTGGACCCAATATACCGACCACTGCAACGGACAGCTGGAACTGACAACCGGAAGCAGCAGATTCAAACCACTATAAATGCCGGAGGAACATCACAGAAGCACTTCACAGGAGGCTCCCAAGCACTGAGGATGTCACCTAGACAGGGGACGAAACATCTGCAACACAAATTCCCAGCTTGGCGAACAGGACCACAACAACTTGGAGGTATAGTTGACAATGAAGAAGATTATCTGAGACCTTGATTAATTGAGCCAATGGGCTGAGGAGTGGCAGATGGAGTTGGATTTGGACAAATGTGAGGCATTGTATTTTGGTAAAACAAACGAGGGCAGGACATATACAGTTAATGGTAGGGCCCTGGGTAGTGTTGTAAAATAGAGACCTTGGAGTTCAGGTACACAGTTCTTTGAAAGTTGCATCACAGGTAGACAGGGTATTTAAGAAAGCGTTTAGCATGCTTGCCTTCATTGCTCAGACCACTGAGTGTAGGATTGGGAAGTCATGACGCTAAGGCTGTATAGGGATTGGTGAGATCACTTCTGGAGTACTGTGTCCAATTCTGGTCGCCTTGCTATAGGAAGGATATTATAAAACTGGAGAGGGTTTAGAAAAGACTGACCAGGATGTTGCTGGGACTGGAAGAGTTGACTTATAAGGATAGGCTCGGAGTTTTTTCACTGGAGTGTAGGAGATTGAAAGGTGACCTTACAAACGTTTATAGAATTATGAGGGGCACAGATAAGGTGACTAGCAAATGTCTTTTCCTGAGGGTGGGTGAGTTCAAAAGTAGGGGGGCATATTTGAAGGTAGAGAAGAAAGATTTAAAGGGACTTGAGGGGCAACTTTTTCACATGGTGGGTGGTTCATGTGTGGAATCAACTGCCAGAGGAAGTGGTAGATGCAGGTACAGTTCAACATTTAAAAAACATTTGGACATGTACATGAATAAGAAAGGTTTAGAGGCCAAATGGAGGCATTTGGGACTGGTTTAGTTTGGGAAACTGGTCGGCATGGATGATTTGGATGAAAGGGTCTGTTTCCATGCTGTATGTCTCTATGACTAACCTCTCACAAGGTAACTAAACTGGTTAGAGGGTTACTGAGAAACCTAACATCTTAAGCAAATGGGAAAATGATTATTAAATGGTAAAACCATCATGGAATAAGACATGGGTGCTATTTTCCTCATTGAGCTTTTGAACTCAGCTCATCATTGTTCGACAAGGCGAAATTTGGAAACCAAGTGTTCTACCGCGTGGAAAGGTAAAACTAGCAGGAGAGGCATTACCATTGTGTCTCTATCTATTCCCATGAAATAACCTTACAGGAGGCTTGGGGAAAAAATGCATTCACTTCCTATCTCACCCACAGTTATTTAATATCTGTGGGAGATGAAGACCAGGTGAAGAATATGACTTTCTGCACCCCCAGATCTGATTGCGTATTGGTGCCAATGAAATCCCTGACACCTGAGGCTTCCTTGGGCCGTCCAACTATCCATGTCACATGACCAAACACAGGCTTTGCCAAGTTCTAATGGTAGCAAAATCCAGTGTCTGTAGTGAAGAGAGCTAGAAAATCCAACAGTACTGTCCATTTTCTGTAGCATCTTCAGATTTGTGACTTATCAACTTTGCCAATCCTACAGTACAGTATGGGGGAGGGGCATGCAACTTCTCAACAGCCCTCTTCACATTTTATGTTTTGGGGGACAAAGAGGGGAAAGAAGAGAAGACATGAACATTGTTAGCTTTATTTGATTAACTACATAGAAAGAGGTTTCTTAATGAGGATTATAATTGTAGATACGTTCTCACCAACCTGTTCAGAGATGTTATTGTACACCTCTGGAGTAGGTATGACTTTAATGCAGGTTACCTAGTCTAGAGTTAGGGACACAACCACTGCATCACAGAACCTTCAAGGGTATAATTGTATTCTGGTGCAAATTCTCTGCAAGGAAATAAAATTTAAAAAAAACTCTAGTGAGCGTCTGACAATTGTTGAATGAAGGTATCAATTCTGTTCTAGATTTTGGAAATGCAGCAGCCAATGAAAGCCCATTCATCATGGCAGAGAGCATCATTTGGTTCCGCTATCACAATTACCTGGCTTCTCAGTTTGAAGCTCAGAACTCCTCGTGGTCGGATGAAGATATATTCCAGCACGCCAGAAAGTGGGTGATTGCCTCGTTCCAGGTAATTTGGTGAAAACACAAATTTACAATCAATGCTATATATAAACCACACTGTTAACATCAGCCTTCATTTCATCATCACCTTACTCTGTAGCCCCCACCCACTCAACAACCTCCGAGGTCTCCACATTGTCCCACTCTGGCCTCTTATCCACCCCGATTTTAATTATTCCAGTATTAGCAAACATACCCTCACCCACCAAGATGCCAGAATCTAGAGTTCCTTTTACAAACCTCTTGTTCCCTTCTGAAAATCAACCACTTCAACTGAAGTCACCATTCCTCAATACCCCTACATGTACCAAATGTTGCTGATTCCAGTCTTGAGTTGTTTTAAAGACATTATTTATTCAGATGCCAAGCTGGTGTTCCATGCCAAGTATAAACTCAACCTGTACTTCTCCTCTAACCATTAACTTCATCTTTGCAGAACATTGTACTTTATGAGTGGTTGCCAAAATACCTGGGAACAAACATACCTGATTATACTGGTAAGATGCCTGGAATGTGATTATCTCAGATGCAAAAAGTTAAAAAGAAAACTTTCTGTGCTGGTTCAGTTCAGTTTCTCTCATCAAGACTGTAAATCCTTTCCTGGGTTTCACAGGGTACAAGGCGTTTGTTGATCCTGGCATCTCGCCCGAGTTTCAAGCTGCTGCCATCAGATTTAGTGCCAGTCTGGTACCTCCAGGGGTTTACATGAGGTAACAAGGAGTTGATACGCCATTGTTGTTTGTTTTAACATTATTTGTTTCCTTTATTTTCCAATATGGTATTTATTGGCTCTGATTTCTTAAATTTCCTCTTGGACTGTTATCCAGAAAGATGTTACACCTGACCCAGTGGCTGGCTCTCCTGCTTATGAAAGATTGAGGGATTTGAGCTTGTCTTTTACTGACTCGAGTGCAGTGCCGAAGGAGTGTTGTACTGTTAACAGTTCATCGAATGGATGACTCATTGAACTGTTTATCTAACTCTTGGTTTAGACAGATGTAAAACATCAGCACATGGAGAATTCCCTAGCACACTGCTGACATTAACCTCTCAACAAAAACAATGAAAATCGATTATTTGATCATTTATCCCATTATTATATTATTTGTGGGATCTTACAATGGGCTCCCATGTTTCTTACATCATAGCAGTAACAATGCTTCAAAAGCCTGCATTTTGTCTTTAAAGTCCCTTTCTTAAAATAAATGTTTCTTCCATGGGATGTGGGTGTCGCTGGCAGGGCCAACATTATTGCCCACCTCTAATTACCCTGCAGGGGGTGCTGGTGAGCTGCCTTCTTGAACTGCTTGGTCCATGCGGTGTCAAGAGACTCACAATGCTTTTAGATAGGGAGTTCCAGGATTTCGATCCAATCTCAGTGAAGGAATGGCGATATAGTTTTGAGCTTGGGCTGACAAGCTGGCAAGTATCATTCAAGTCGCTCAAGTACCAGGCAATGGCCAACAAGAGAGAATCTAAGTGTCACTCCTTGACATTCATTGACATCACCATCACTGAATCCCCCACGACCGACAACCTGGGGGTTATCATTGACCAGAAACTGAACTGGATTAGCTGTAGAAATACCAAAGCTACAAGAGCAGGTCAGAGGCTCGGAATCCTGCAGCGTGTAACTCACCTTCTGACTCCCAAAAGCCTGTATACCATCCACATAGCACAAGCAAGTGAGGGGATAGAATACTCCCCATTGAGCTGGACGGGTGCAGCTCAAACAACATTCAAGAGGCTTGACACCATCCAGCCCACCTCATTGGTGCATGAACATTCACTACTTGCAGCACCGATGCTCAAGAGCAGCAAAGATCCTGAGAAAGCAGCTTCCAAATCTCTGACGATCCGACTAGAAGGACAAGGGCAGTAGATACACCTACATGATTCCCTCCATTCACCATCCTACTTGGAAATATATCGCTGTTCCTTCATTGTCACTGGGTCAAAATCCTGGAATTCCCTCCCCAACGGCACTGTGAGTCTACCTACAGCATATGAGTAGCAGCAGTCCAAGAAGGGGCAGCTCACCACCACCTTCTCAAGGGCAACGAGGGATGGGCAATCTCTGCTGGTACAGCCAGCGACACCCACATCCTGTGAATGAATTATTAGACAAAGCCACTGTGGTGTGTGATCTGGGGGGATCTCGCAGGGCATACTGTTCCATCCTCCAGTTGAACAGGGAAGTGCATTAGGAATGTTCTGCCCTCACTGAGGTTCCTTTTGACATCAGATTGGGTCATCTTCCCACTCGCAGGGTCTGGTTAACATGATCTGATTTGAATTTGGTTTGCTTTATTGTTGTCACATGCACCCAAGTACAGTGAAAAGCTTTGTTTTGCAAGCAGTACACGCAGATCATAGCAGACAAGAATAGGGTGCCTAGACAGAGGGAAGCAGACAGGTTACACTGGACAGGAGGCGTGCAAAACAAAATCAACATTATTTGAATTTAGAGAAGTTCATTCGGCAGTCAGATCAAAGCAGGGAAGAAGCTGTTCTTGAACCTGTTGGTGCATGTTTTTAGGTTTCTGTACCTTCTTCTCTACAAGCTTTTATATCATAGTTTCAGCAAGTCATCTTTTTACTGATGTCTGGAAGTTTTTTTAATTTCGGTTCATTACAGAAACAGGACATGTGCATTCCGTAATGTCACCACCATCGACAACAGGGGGTCTCCTGCACTTCGAGTGTGCAACAACTTCTGGAGCAGACAGGTACAGAATCCAAATTCAAACTCCTAAGCTCATAGGCAGTAATGGACTAGGAATGGTGGAGGCAATTGTAATTCTCAACAGCTTTTCTATGCCTCTACTCTTTGATGGCAAAATATGATGCAAGGACATCATAGCAGACTTTTATAAAACACCAGTTTGATCTCAACTAGAGTATCATGTCCATTTCTGGGCACTGGAATTCGAGAAAGAGAGAGAGCAGCCGTGGTTTTAATGTGAGTAATTCCAAGGATCAGGGAGTAAGATTATGAGGATAGTAGAGGCTGCCCCCCTTTTTGAGAAGATTGAGAAGATATGTAATACAAAACATGGAAGCATTGTAAACTGTGAGGGGGATGGTGTAGAACTCCAAAAGGACATAGACAAGTTGGTGGAGTAGGCAAGTTAGTGTCATGTTGGTAGGGAGAGCATGGACAGAGAGTCCAAATAGGGGGCAATATGATCAGTATGTTAATTCCTAAGCATTTCTGGAATTTGTTAATCCTCAGCTGGAGAGTTGGGAGGTGATAGCCTAGTTGTATTATCACTAGACTATTCATCCAGAGACCCTGATAATGTCCTGGGGGAGAAGAATCCTGAAAGAACTGTGGATGACAGAAATCAGATACAAAACAGAAGTTGCTGGAAAAGCTGAGCAGGTCTGGCAGCATCTGTGGAAACAAAGCAGAGTTAACATTTCAGGTCCAGTGACCCTTCAAATGTTCAAGGAACTCTGACTCAAATCTGCCATGGCAGATAGTGGAATTTGAATTCAATTTAAAAAAAATCTGGGGTTAAGGATCTAATGATGACCATGAAGCCATTGCTGATTGTCAGAAAACTCCATCTGTTCACTAATACACTTCAGGGAAGGAAATCTGCCATCCTTACTTGGTCTGGCCTCCATGTGACTCCAGCCCCAGAGCAATTTGGTTGACTCTCACCTGCCTCTCTGGGAAGTTAGGGTGGGTAATAAATACTGCCCTGACCAGCAACGTCCACTCCCTGCAAATGAATTTGTAAAAATCTAAAGTAATGCGCAGTTGTGGGCTCCCCATTCCAGCACGGAAGTGATTGCATTGGAGAGAGTGCAGGATAGATTTTGCAAAATTAGGTCCCAGGATAAGTAACTTCTGCTGTGAAGACAGATTGAAGGATTTGAGACTGTTCTCCTTCAGGAGGAGCAGGCTAACAGGAGATTTGATAGATGTTTTCAAAGTCATGGGGTTTCTGGATAGAATGGATAGGGATAGATTGTTCCTGCTCATGAATGAGAAGACAGACCTTTAAAGTGTTTCACAAGCGCAGCAAATGTGTTGTGACAAAAATCTTTTTTTAACTCAGCAAGTAGTTCGGGTCTGGATCCTCTGCCTGAACGTGTGGTGGAGGCAGATTTAGTTGAGGCATTCAAGAGGTCATCGATTGTTTATTTAATGAGAGACCTTGCCCAAGAGTCCAGGGAAAAGGCAGGAGAATGGCATTTCATCATTCTGCTCATTGGTTTGCTGGTGTAGATGCATTTGGCCAATGGCCTCATTTTGTGCTGTGATTGATAGAGCTCTTCAAATCAAGAGAAGTCTGGACAGAGTGTACATTGAAAGATTGTTGCTGGTGGCGGAAAGTTCCGGAACCCAAGGGCGCTGGTTTAAAGTGATTGACAACAGAACCAGAGATGACATGATGAAACTGTTTTACGTGGCAAGTGGAGAGAATCTGGAATGTTCTGTTTGAGACTGCGGTAGAGGTTGACTTAGTTGTGGCTTTCTAAAGGAAATTGAATAATTATCTATAAGGAGAAAATTGGCGAGGCCACGGGGGTAAAGATAGGGGAGTGAGATTCACCAAATCATTTTCACAGAGAGCTGGCATGGGTGGGATGGGTGAAATGGCCTTCTTCTGAGTTAGTTACTGGATTAGTGGTGCTGGAAGAGCACAGCAGTTCAGGCAGCATCCAACGAGCAGCGAAATCAACGTTTCGGGCAAAAGCCCTTCATCAGTGTTGAACAGTGCTCCCGTCACTTACCTTGCTGGTCCTGATGCACTTCACTAAGTGATTGTGTCGCTGGTACATAGGTCATTGTTAAATGTGGCTATCTGCATTCAGCAGGTCTTTATAGCCTTTCCGTGTCCTGTTTTCGTATTTTGGGGAGCAAGATTTTCAAACTGAAACTTAATAAAGATTTACGAACTGTCGCCAGTGATACGATCTGTGTTGGACACAGCCCAATCCCCAAACAGAAGAAGTGTGTCTTCAGTCTTTTAAAAAGAATATCAGAACCATCCTCTCCGACAGTTGAACAAGGACAAGTAGGGATGGGCAATAAATGCTGGCCTTGCCAGGGACGCCCACATCCTGTGAATAGATATTTTAAAAATTGCAAGATATTGCTCAACCATGAACATTATGTTAGTCAGGCACAAAAACATTCAATGACATAATTGAGGGACAGGCGCCAATTGTTGACAAATGGGACGAGGTTAATTTGGGATATCTGGTTGGCATGGACAAGTTGGACTGAAGGGTCTGCTTCCGTACTGTCCAGCTCTGTGATGCTATGACTCTAAATGAATGATATAAATTTTAATCCTTCGAAGATGCTCCCTGCCTTTTCAACAGGTTTTTGTTGAAGTCGCAAAGTGTGCAGAAGGTTAATTGAGCTTTTTCTTTCAGAGGGCAAATCTTCAAACCGGAGCTGATGTGGAAGAGCTGATTTTTGGGATGGCATCTCAAATCGCTGAGAAAGCAGACAATATTATTGTGGAAGATCTCAGAGGTGATCTGTTTATTGAGTGTTTTTGTTTACCAAATTCTTCCAATACAAACCAGTGATAGTCAGTGAGAGATTTTGGGTCAGCCATGGTAATGGAAAGGAACTGCAGTTGTACCATCAGTATTCAACCTCTGGACTGCAACATGCGGATAAAAGTGTATGTTGCCATAACGACTTGAATCCCTGACTGGATTACAACACACCTTATCAACATTGCAACAGTGCCATAAATCTAACGGGCAATTATTAAGAACTAATTATAAAAAGAATTAGGACATTGTTTTTCTTTCAATGGAACTCATTATATGTGGTTAGAGTTAAAAATCACACAACACCAGGTTATAGTCAACAGGTTTAATTGGAAGCACACTAGCTTTCGGAGCGTCGCTCCTTCATCAGGTGATAGTGGAGGGCTCAATCCTAACACACAGAATTTATAGCAAAAATTTACAGTGTGATGTAACTGAAATTATACATTGAAAAATCGATTGTCTGTTAAGCCTTTCATCTGTTTGAATGCCGTGATTGTTTCACTTCTTTCATGTGTAAATCACAAAACTTTTTTCTAAAAGGTTGCATTCTCAGGTTAGCTGTTAACAATGGTGATAGCTAGACAATATGTTGAAGGTGTTGGCCCCCTGTGTTCTCTGTCTATACCATGATGTTTAGATTGATTCTAATCTAAAAAGTGAGATAACGGAGTTTTACATGAATTCATGCAGTTTTTGAGCTGAGTTTTACATGAATGCATGCAGTGTTTGAGCAAAGTACAATGTAACCCTGCAAGTACAAATTCACCCCACAAAATATACGTATGCATGTGGGTCTTTGTCTGTGTGTGTGTGTGTCTGTTTGGGTTGGAGGTTGTGAGTGTGAGAAAGTGTATGTGTGTGTGTATAGTGAGTGTAGAGTGTCTTAAGCCTGGTGCATGTGTGGATGTGGGAGTGTGTGTGTCTGTAAGGGTGTGTGGGGGTGTCTGTGTGTGCATCTGTGTATATGTGTGTCCGTGTATATGTGTATATACTGTGTGTGTGAGAGTGTGTGTGTGTAGGAGTATCTATGTGTGTGTATAGTGCAATGGTGGTCACCTGTAATGTGACATGAACAAAAGGTCCCGGTTGAGGCCCTCCCTATGAGTACCGAACTTAGCTATCAGTCTCTGCTCGGCCACTTTCCTCTGCTGCCTGTCCCGAAGTCCACCTTGGAGGATGGTCACCCAAAGGTCCGAGGCTGAATGTCCTGGACCACTGAAGTGTTCCCCAACTGGGAGGGAACCTTCCTGTCTGTTGATTGTTGTGTGGTGCCCATTCATCCTTTGCCGTAGCCTTTGCTCGGTTTCCCCAATGTACCATGCCTCCGGGCATCCTTGCCTGCGACGTATAAGATAGACAACGTTGGCTGAGTCACATGAGTACCTGCCATGTACAAGGTGGGAGGTATCCCCACGCGTAATAGTGGTATCTATGTCCACACTCTGACACGTCTTGCAGCGTCTACTGTGACAGGGTTGTATGGAGTTGTCCTGAGGGCCAGGCAGCTTGCTACAAACAACGATCTGTTTGAGGTTTGGCAGTTATTTAAAGGCAAGTAGTGAAGTTTTGGGGAAGGTCTTGGTGAGGTGCTCATCCTCATTGATAATGTGTTGCAGGTCACGAAGAACATGGCGTAGTTTTTCAGCTTCTGGGAAATACTGAACAACGAAATCATTATATGTGTTGATCTTTCCACACTCTATACTACGGAGATCACAGAGGATGGTGTAAGACAAGAAGTAGCCTACTGCCTTTATTGGTTAGGGAACTGAGTTCAAGAGTCAGGATGTCATGTTGCAGCTTTATAAGATTTTGGTTAGATTAGTTTCCCTACCGTGTGGAAACAGGCCCTTCAGTCCAACCAGCATACACCGACCCTCTGAAGAGTAACCCACCCAGACCCATTTGCCTCTGACCAATGCACCTAGCGCTATGAGCAATTTAGCATGGCCAATTCACCTGACCTGTACATCTTTGGACTGTGGGAGGAAACCGGAGCAAACTCCACACAGACAGTCGCCCGAGGCTGGAATTGAACCTGGGACTCTGACGCTGTGAGGCAGCAGTGCTAACCACTGAGCCACTGTGCCACACCTTAGACTACACTTACATTACTGGGAGGATGTGGATGCTTTGGAGAGGGTACAGAAGAGGTGTACCAGGATGCTGCCTGGATTAGAGCTATAAGGAGAGGCTAGAAAAACTCAGTTTATTTTCTCTGGAGCGACCAAGGGGAGACTTGATAGAAGTCTATAAAATGATGAGATGCATAGATAGTCAGAATCTTTTTCCCATGTTGAAATGTCTAAATCTAAGGGACATGCATTAAGGTGAGAGGGGGAAAATACAAAGGAGATGAGAGGGACAGGTTTTTTATACAGAGTGGTAGGAGTCTGCAATCTGCTGCCAGGGGTGGCGGAGGAGGTAGGTACGATAGGTTTGTTTAAGGGACTTTTAGATAAGCACATGAATATGCAAGGAATGGAGGGATATGGACCAAGGACAGGAAGGGGGATTAATCTAATTTGGTATCAGTTTTAGCACAACATTGTGGACTGATGGACCCTTTCCTGTGCTGTACTGTTTATAATATTGCTTACTATTATCGCTCCTTTGTTCCAATCCTTTGTTCCTTTTTCATCAATTATGTGAAAGATTTGGATGGGAACATAGGAGCTATAGTTAGTAAGTTTGCAGATGACACCAAAGTTGGAGGTGTAGTGGACAGCGAAGAGGGTTACCTCAGATTACAATGGGGATCTTGATCAGATGGGCCAATGGGCTGAGGAGTGGCAAATGGAGTTTAATTCAGATAAATGTGCGGTGCTGTATTTTGGAAAAGCAAATTAGGGCAGGACTTATACACTTAATGGTAAGGTCCTGGGGAATGTTGCTGAACAAAGAGACCTTTGGATGCAAGTTCATAATTCCTTGAAAGTAGAGTTGCAGGTAGACAGGATTGTTAAGAAAGTGTTTGGTATGCTTGCCTTTATTAGTCATTTAATTGAGTATAGGAGTTGGGAGCTGAAAATGTGTTGCTGGAAAAGCGCAGCAGGTCAGGCAGCATCCAAGGAACAGGAGAATCAACGTTTTGGGCATCAGCCCTTCCTTGGATGCTGCCTGACCTGCTGTGCTTTTCCAGCAACACATTTTCAGCTCTGATACTCCAGCATCTGCAGTCCTCACTTTCTCCTATAGGAGTTGGGAGGTCATGTTGAGGCTGTGCAGGACATTGGTTAGACCACTTTTGGAATACTGCGTGCAGTTCTGGTCTCCTTGCTGTAGAAAGGATGTTGTGAAACTTAAAACAGTTCAAAAAAGATTTACAGGAATGTTGCTAGGTTTGGAGGGTTTGTGCTATAGGGAGAGGCTGAATAGACTGAGGCTATTTTCTCTGGAGCATTGGTGACCTTGTATAGGTTTATAAGACCTTGAGGGGTATGGATAGGGTAAATAAACAAGGTCTTTTCCCTGGGGTGGGAGAGTCCAAAATTCGAGAGCAGAGGTTTAAGGTGAGAGGAGAAAGATTTAAGAGAGACATAAGGGGCAATTTTTTCATGCAGAGGGTGGTGCTGTATGGAATGAGCTGCCAGAGGAAGTGGTGGAGGCTGGTACAATTGCAATATTTAAAAGGCATCTGGATGGGTATATGAATAGGAAGGGTTTGGAGAGATATGGGCCAAATGCTGACAAATGGAATTAGATTAATTTAGGATATCTGTTTGACATGGACAAGTCAGATCGAAGGGTCTGTTTCCATGCTGTACAACTGTATGACTCCAATCACTGTATGTTTGTAATCTCGGTGACTTTAGACTTACCTTTTTCTCTCCCTTTGTAAAGTTAGTTAATCATGTGAGAATTCAGAACTTTAGTATTACTGAAAAAGGCCACATTTTGTCACAGCTTCTTGTCTTGCACTCATCAGGACACTTTCTAAGAATACCAGTTCAAGGAGCAACAATATTTTGTCCAAAAGCGAGTGCAGCATTTACTTCACATGTAGCATTGATGTCATTTCCACTCGACACTGGCTTGCTTTTTTGCAAATTGTTCTGGATGCAAGCCAAAAAGCTTTAACAAAACTAACATTCATTGAATAAAATGAGACGAATGAAGACAAAGTGAGATGGAGAGGAGCTGTGGGTACCGTACTACACTGTAGAGGGAATGCTTTCAACCTTTGTGAAGAGAATAAGAGTTTTTTTCATTCTAATGCTGCCATGCAGCTCAGTGGTCAGTGCTATGGAGACCAAGTCAACAGTTCCTGAGTTCAGTCTGCAATCCAGCAACTTGGGGACAAAGTTAGATTGATAGTGACTGCAGCTAACCATAAGACCATGTGATGTAGAAGCAGAAGAAGTCCATTCAACCCATCAAGGCTGCTCCACCATTTAATGGGATCATGGCTAACCTGAGAATCCTCAACTTCACTTTCCTACCTTTTCCCCATATTGTTGATTCCCTTACTGATTAAAAAAATCTATCTATCTCAGACTTGAAAATGAAGCTGGGGTCAAATATTGGGAGATTTAATACATGCCAAATATTCAGGTGATCAGGAGATCATGATGCTGATAGGGTGGTGTGATGGCTCAGTGGTTAGCACTGCTGCACACAGCACCAGGCACCTGGATTCAATTCCACCCTCAGGCGACTGTCTGTGTAGGGTTTGTACATTCTCCCCATGTCTGTGTGGGTTTCCTCTGGGTGCTCTGGTTTCCTCCCACAGTCTGAAGATGTGCAGGTTAGAGTGGATTGGCCATGCTAAATTGCCCATGGTGTCCAGGGATGTGTGGGTTAGGTGGATTGGCCATGGGAAATACAGGGGAATAGCATTTGGAGAGTGGGTCTGGATGGGGTGCTCTTCGGAGGGTTGGTGTGGACTCAATGGGCCGAATGGCCTGGTTCCATACTATAAGACTCTGAACAGAAAGAGGGTTATCGAAAACCCACATTCAACAATATAATGTAGAGTAATTTTCAGAAACAATGGTTTATTAACAAATTGTGCAACTGTGTTCAGACTACATGTACGGGCCGCTGAGATTCTCTCGATCTGATCTGATGGCTCTCACCATCCATCGTGCCCGGGATAATGGTCTCCCGACGTTTAACACTGTGAGACGCGCCTTCCAACTTGCACCAATTAACAACTGGACTGACCTTCAGCCCACAGCCGAGAAACAGGAGGTGAGTTCATTTCACAGTGATGCCCCCCCCAAACTCATGGTACCACTTTGACAACGTCGCTTTGTGGGTGCTGAGAAACCTGAAACAGAAGCAAAACAGTCTGGCCGTTCCTGTTCAGGTCGGGGAGCCTCTGTTCAGAGACAAATGGGGTTATCTTTGCAGGTCTGTACACTCCCATCAGAAGCAGAGGGCTCTTGCTTCATGTAGGTAAAAACAATAACTGCAGATGCTGGAAAGCAAATACTGGATTTGTGGCGCTGGAAGAGCACAGCAGTTCAGGCAGCATCCAACGAGCAGCGAAATCGACGTTTCGGGGCTTTTGCCCGAAATGTCGATTTCGCTGCTCGTTGGATGCTGCCTGAACTGCTGTGCTCTTCCAGCACCACTAATCCAGTCTTGCTTCATGTAACCTGTCCTCTAAAGAAAAACTGAAAGAACTGCAGATGCTGTAAATCAGAAACCAAAACAGGAGTTGCAGGAAAAGCTCAGCAGGCCTGGCAGCATCTGTGAAGAGAAATCAGTGTGAACGTTTCGGGTCAGCGGAGTTCTGATGAAGGGCCACCAGACCTGAATTGTTAACTCTGATTTCTCTTCATAGATGCTGCCAGGCCCCTGCTGAGCTTTTCCAATAACTCCTTTTTTGTTTATGTCCTATAAAGACCTCCTTAAGGGTAAGGGCCAAGTGCTGTTCAGTTGGCTGAGCCATTGGTTTGCAATGCAGTCTTGCACAGTGTGGGTTCAATTCCTCCATTGGGTATGAAGGTCCCACTTTCTCAACCTCTCCCCTCACCTGAGGTGTGGTGACCCCCAGATTAAAGCACGACCAGTCGCCTTCCTCTTTCTCTCTTCAATGCGAGAACAATCCTGTGGTCTGGTAAGAATATGGTGACTTTACCTTTGACTGGTGTAGGCTTAGTGTAGATTTGGTGATACAGACTCAGTGGGCCGAAGAGCCCATATTTCTATGTGGCTTGTTGTAAGATTATTTTTGATAACATCTTTGTACTTTGGGATAATTCTACTGTTAAAGGTGCGATGTAAATACAAGTTGCTCTATGCAGTCAAAAAGTGTGGTGCTGGAAAAGTACAGCCAGTCAGGCAGCATCCAAGGAGCAGGGCAGTCAACATTTTGGACATAAATTAGGTCACGCACATCGACTCTCCTGCTCCTCGGATGCTGCCTGACCGACTGTGCTTTTCCAACACCACATGGTTTGACTCTGATCTCCAGCATCTGCAGTCCTCACCTTCTCCTGCTCTGTGCAGAGTTCCTATTAGCACACTGGCGAGAAATTAGGAAAGAATTGGAATTGACGCTGTGCAATTTTTTTTCTCTCATTCCAAATTGCTGAAACGCCTGGGTTTGGCTCATTTCATTTTCACTGTGCCACAGCTCTTCAGTAAGTTGGCCCAGGAATATGGTGACATATCTGAGCTCGAATTGTGGCCAGGTGGACTGCTGGAGAGTAATGGGACGCCAGGAGAACTCTTTACTCAAATCATCATCGAGCAGTTCCAACGCATACGAGACGGAGACAGATACTGGTTCGAAAATCAGCAGAATGGGTATGAGCTCTCTACTGCCAACACTTGCACTGTTGCTTACTTGCTGCAACAAAAGCACAGAGTCATAGAGATGTACAGCATGGAAACACTCCCTTCAGTCCAACCCGTCCATGCTGACCAGATATCCCAACCCAATCTAGTCCCACCTGCCAGCGCCCGGCCCAGGAATTCTGTTGCATGGCGTTGTTTAGAGTCTATGTAGGGGAGAAGAAAATCCCTGCTGTTTGAAATGACTGAACTCTGTTTGCGTTCGGAGCCAGTCTCTGGAAGTGAAGGGCGAGATCTGCTCCAAACGTTGCCACAAGGGCTCCCTAACGCAGGCTGTGGAAGGCAAGGCAAATGAAATGAGGAGGCTAGATGGTTATCTCTGCACAGCGACCATCGAAAGTACGTTAGAGACCAGACTGAATGCTTTAAAATGTTTTTTGGCAATTTGACAAGCATTGTAAGGATTACTTGATGGAGGCGAGAGGGGAGGATCTGGAACGGGTCCAGTTAACTGATGAAGGGAGGATTATCGTCAACTCCCTGCTAGAACTCAATCAACCACAGCTGACTCTAGTGATTGTTTTGTTCTTTTTAACCTGTCCCGGACTGATAGCTTCCTCCATCGCTCCATTTCCAATTCACTCATTCATTGCCTGTCAGTCCCAATTATAAGAAGAACATCAGAAACAGGAGCAGGAGTAGGCCGCCTGGCCCCCCTCCAGCCTGCTTCGCCATTCAATAAGATCGTGGCTGATCTTTTCATGAACTCAGCTCCACTTACCTGCCCGCGCACCATAACCCTTAGTTCCTTTACTGTTCAAAAATCTATCTTTGTCTGAAAAAATTAAACGAGCTAGCCTCAACTGGGCAGTGAATTCCACAGATTCACAACCCTTTGGGTGAAGAAGTTCCTCCTTAACTCAGTCCTAAATCTGCTCCCCCTTATTTTGAGGCTATGCCCCCTAGTTCTAGTTTCACCTGCCAGTGTTTCAACCTCCCTGTCTCTACCTTTATCTATTCCTTTCATAATTTTAAGTTTCTATAAATTCGTCCCCACCCCCCCCCCCCCCCCCCCCCGCATTCTTCCAAATTCCAATGGGTATAGTCCCAGTCTACTCAGTCTCTCCTCATAAGCCAACCCTCTCAACTCCAGAGTCAACCTAGTGAACCTCCTCTGCACCCCCAGTGCATCCTTTCCCAAATAAGCCCACAACTGCACGCAGCACTCCAGGTGTGGCCTCACCAGCTGCAACATAACCTCCTTAAACTCCGTCCCTCTAGCAATGAAAGACAATATTCCATTTGCCTTCTTAATTACAGCCTGTGTTCTCACTTAGTCTTTGTCTGTCGCCTTGGAGTGTTTTGGCTGGTATGTGGGTGAAACTGAAAATGAGCAGAGGCTAATAATGAGCAGAATCACAATGGTCCCCAAATGCACATGATACGTGGTTTCATTAACAACTGTACATGAACGCGGAACGTGACGATCATTGACAGGGGCGGCACAGTGGCTCAGTGGTTAGCACTGCTGCCTCACAGTACCAGGGACCCAGGTTCGATTCCAGCCTCTGTCTGTGTAGCGTTTGCACATTCTCCCCATGTCTGCGTGGGTTTCCTCCCACAGTCCAAAGATGTGCAGGTCGGGTGAATTGGCCATGCTAAATTGCCCATAGTGTTAGGTACATTAGTCAGAGAGAAATGGGTCTGGGTGGGTTACTCTTCAGACGATCAGTGTGGACTTGTTGGGCTGAAGGGCCTGTTTCCACACTGTAGGGAATCTAATCAAAACATGGATGCCTGTCCTTTGTGTCACTGTCCAATTTCACCCCATAAACTCTCCCATTGCTCACTGGAATGAGTGATCCACAGGACTCACAATGTGAATCTATCCAGTTTGAGAGCAGGTAATCTTAACACATATAGACCAGTTAACACATTTCAACTGGTTAATATATATAGACCAGATAACACATACAGACCAGTTAATATATATAGACTAGTTAATAAATATAAACCAGTTAACACATATAGATCAGTAAACACATTTCTACCAGTTAATATATAGATAGACCAGTTATCACATATAGACGAGTTAACACAGCTGGAAAGCTGTGTTTTGTTTCGGGCAAAAGGCACTACATAAATGTAAGTCTTCAATTTTCTTTCCTCCTGCTTTACCTTAGATGTTTCTTCTACTGTTTCAGTGTTTTGAACCTTAATGACACAAACGAAGTAGCACAGATGATATTGCCCATTTCGAAAGCTGGGGGCCAGCATTGTGCTGGGGAGGTGACGGTCATTGTACAAAGCTTCATTAACCTTTCCAGCCAATGCTGAATCCAGTGTCACTATTTTTTTTACCAGCAAAGCTATTCCCTTGATCTCACTACCTTAGCAGCAGCAAAGGCCAATGAACTTGTCATCCCACGTTCCTTGTCCATGTTCATTCATGGGATATGGGCATCATTGGCTGGGCCAGCATTTATTGCCTGTTACTAACAGCTCTGGAGAAGGGGAGGGAAACTTGCGGACGGTGGTGTTTCTCATCTGCTACCCTTCTTCCAGACATAATGTTTATTGAAGATGCTGTCAAAGGAGCCTTGGTGAGTCGCTGCAGTAGTTGGTACACACTGAGGCCAAATTGCATCAGTGGGAAATGGAATGAATGTAGTCCAAACAAGGGAGCTGCTTTGTCCCAAATGGTAACAAGCTCCTTCAATCTTATTGGAACAACACTCATTCAGGCAAAAGGACAGTATTCCGTCACACTCCTGACTCATGGACAGACACTGGGAAGGCAGGAAGTGACTGCAGAATTCCTAGCCTCTGACCTGTTGTTGTAGCCACAATAGGTATATATATCTAAGGGCACAGCCTTAGAGTAAAGGGAAGATCTTTTCGAATGGAGAAACTTCTTCAGCCAGAGAGTGGGGAATCTATGGAATTCATTGCCACAGAAGGCTGTGGAGGCCAGGTCATTGAGTTTACTTAAAACAGAGATAGATAGGCTCTTGAGTATCGAAGGGATCAAGAGTTTAAGGGAGAAAGTGGGAGAATGGGGTTGAGAAACGTATCAGCCATGATTGAATGGAGGAGTAGACGTGATGAGCTGAATGGCCTAATTTCTGCTCTTATGTCTTATGGTCTTATATGGCTGACTCAGTTCAGTATCTGGTCAATTGTAAACTGCAGGATGTTGATAGTGAGGGACACAGTGATGAAAATTACATTGGAACATCATGGGGTAATAGTTAGATTCCCTCTTGTTGGAGATGGTCATTGCCTGCCCATTGCATGGCATGAATGCTACTTGTCATTAGTTAAACCAAACCTGGACCTTGCTGCATTTGGACATGGATCGCTTCATTATCTAAGGGGTAGCTGAACATTGCGCAGTCATCAGTGAACATCCTCACTTCTGACCTTATGACTGATGGAAGGCTGTGGTAATTATTTTGCATACAAAGTCAAATTCAAGCTTATTTTAGTCCCACTACAGACAGTGGTGCAAAATATCCAGGCTGACCCTCCAGTGAATAGTAATCCTGGGCAGTCAATCCAGTCAGATAAGATGCTCAAGCACATCTCTTTTATTTTCATGTGTGTGGCTTCACTACATCTACTCAAAACTTTTGCTTAATTAAAGCATCATATTTGGAACATAGGCATCATTGGCAGAGCTGAAATGTATTGCCTTTGAGAAAGAGATGGTGAGCTATCACTTGGAGGCCTCCAGCTACATCACTATGGGTCTGGAGGCACATGTAGGCTAAGTCAGGTAAGGATAGCAGAGTTCCTTCCCTAAAGGACATTAGTGAACTAGATGTTCTGTTTTTAAAAACAACAATCTTACAGTTAATATAATCCCTACTGTGTGGAAGCAGGTCATTCAAGTCCATGCCAGCCCCTCTGAAGAGAATCCTAGCCAGACCCACCACCCCCCCTACCCTCAAAGTCTGCATTTCTCATGGCCATTTCACACATCCCTGGACCCGACAGGAAATTTAGCATGACTTAGCCTGCACATCTTTAGATTGTGGGAGGAAACCATAGCACCTGGAGAAAACCCACATGGACACAGGGAGAATGAGCAAACTCCACACAGACAGTCACCTGAGGATGGGATTGAACCCAGGTCTCTGGTGCTGTGAGGCAACAGTGCTAACCACTGAGCCACCGTAGCGCCCCAATAGTTAAATAGCTCCCAATTCTAGCACCTGCCTTTTTAATTCCAGATTTATTTACTTGAGTATACTTGAACACTGCCGTGGAATTTGACTTCATGCCAAATGGATTATTAGGTCATGTTTACTAATCCTAAAACCTGGCCATTTTGTCAACATGCCTGTGTAATTCGAAAAGATTTTGAGCTGTGATAATGGTAAGTTCACTGGCATTTCTTTTTGTGTGTGTTTCAATTTAGATTATTTACAGCTGAGGAAGTCGATAGCATTCGAAATATTACCTTCTTTGATGTCCTGGTGAAAGCCTTAAACACAACAGAGAATGAAATTCAGAAGGATGCGTTTGTATGGAAACCTGGTGAGTTAAATTGTCACAATCAAAGTTAGGGTTGTTTGCAGTTTGTTTGGTGACACATTCTGTGCTTTAGTATGGCTTGGAGTTTAACAATTTTAAACACCAGTCGACAGCAGTTTATTTCAAAACGTACGCATTTTTTAATCGTGTTACACCAATAAAACTGGCAGGTGATATGTACGACAGAAGCAAATTACTGCTGATGCTGGAATGTGTACTGAAAATGAAAGATACTGGAGATCACAGCAGGTCAGACAGCATCCACAGGAGAGAAAGCAAGCTAACATTTTGAGTCTAGGTGATGAAGAGTGGGGTATATCAGTCCGATTCAATTTGTATACTTCAAATTGGAGTTTCGCTATGACCAGTATTACTGGTTAATTTTACTGGCTTTTGCCTTTTGGGTTATCTCATTATTGTTTGTCGGAACGTACTATGCACAAATTGGCTGTTACATTCCTGACAAAACAGTGAATGCACTTCAAAAAATACTTGGAGGTAGTGAGGACTGCAGATGCTGGAAATCAGAGGCAGTAAAATATGGAGCTGGTCCTGAAGAAGGGTACTCACTCGACTCTTCTGCTCTTCTGATGCTGCCTGACCTGCTGTGTTTTGCCAGCTCCTCATTTTATCGACTCAAAGAGTACATCAGTGTCCTGCTGCAAAGCATTTTTGATTTTAATTGGCAAAAAAAAATGGAATTTAGGAAAGTGAGCAAGGGGTAAGGTACTTCTGTGATTTCCTGGTCTCTCAGAGCCTGAAGCTGATGTTAGGAAAGTGAGCAAGGTGTAGGATACTTCTGTGATTTTCTGATCTCTGAGTGGCTGTGTGATGCTGATGTTAGAAAAGTCAGCAAGGTGTGATTTTCTGATTTCTTAGTGCCTGTGGGATGCTGCCTTTGGCTCAGTTGGCTGGATGTGATACCAACAAGACTCTCCTTCGTAACCTCTCTCCTGGCCTGGGGTGTAGTGACTCTCAGGTTAAACCACCATCAGCCATCTCTCTTGAATGGGAGAACAGCCCTAAGGTTTTGTAGGACTGCAGCAAATTTACCTTTTACCTTGCTACTTTTGGCTTGAACTTAACCCCAGGCCCAGTGCACCATCCATGACCTTAGAGTCATCGAGTCATAGAGATGTACAGCATGGAAACAGACCCTTCAGTCCAACCCGTCCATGCCGACCAGATATCCCAATCCAATCTTGTCCCACCTGCCAGCACCCGGCCCATATCCCTCCAAACCCTTCCTATTCATATACCCATCCAAATGCCTCTTAAATGTTGAAATTGTACCAACCTCCACCACATCCTCTGGCAGCTCGTTCCATACACGTACCACCCTCTGCGTGAAAATGTTGCCCCTTAGGTCTCTTTTATATCTTTCCCCTCCCACCCTAAACCTATGCCCTCTAGTTCTGGACTCCTGACCCCAGGCAAAAGACTTTGCCTATTTATCCTATCCATGCCCCTCATAATTTTGTAAACCTCTATAAGGTCACCCTTCAGCCTCCGATGCTCCAGGGAGAACAGCCCCAGCCTGTTCAGCCTCTCCCCGTAGCTCAAATCCTCCAACCCTGGCAACATCCTTGTAAATCTTTTCTGAACCCTTTCAAGTTTCACAACATTGTTCTGATAGGAAGGAGACCAGAATTGCACACAATATTCCAACAGTGGCCTAACCAATGTCCTGTACAGCCGCAACATGACCTCCCAATCCTGTACTCAATACACTGACCAATAAAGGAAAGCATACCAAACGCCTTCTTCACTATCTTATCGACCTGCGACTCCACTTTCAAGGAGCTATGAACCTGCACTCCAAGGTCTCTTTGTTCAGCAACATTCCCTGGGATCTTACCATTAAGTGTATAAGTCCTGCTAAGATTTGCTTTCCCAAAATGTAGCACCTCGCATTTATCTGAATTAAACTCCATCTGCCGCTTCTAAGCCCATTGGCCCATCTGGTCCAGAACCTGTTGTAATCTGAGATAACCCTCTTCGCTGTCTACTACACCTTCAATTTTGGTGTCATCTGCAAACTTACTAACTGTATCTCTTATGCTCGCATTCAAATCACTTATGTAAATGACAAAAAGTAGAGGACCCAGCACCGATCCTTGTGGCACTCCACTGGTCACAGGTCTCCAGACTGAAAAACAAGCCTCCACCACCACCCTCTGTCTTCTACCTTTGAGCCAGTTCTGTATCCAAATGGCTAGTTCTCCCTGTATTCCATGAGATCTAACCTTGCTAATCAGTCTCCCATGGGGAACCTTGTCGAATGCCTTATTGAAGTCCATATAGATCACATCTACTGCTCTGCCCTCATCAATCTTGTTTGTTACTTCTTCAAAAAACTCAATCAAGTTTGTGCAACGTGATTTCCCACGCACAAAGCCATGTTGATTATCCCGAATCAGTCCTTGCCTTTCCAAATACATGTACATCCTGTCCCTCAGGATTCCCTCCAACAACTTGCCCACCACCAAGGTCAGGCTCACTGGTCTATAGTTCCCTGGCTTATCCTTACCACCCTTCTTAAACAGTGGCACCACGTTTGCCAACCTCCAGTCTTCCGGCACATTACCTGTGACTATTGATGATACAAATATCTCAGCAAAAGGCCCAGCAATCACTTCTCTAGCTTCCCACAGAGTTCTCGGGTACACCTGATCAGGTCCTGGGGATTTATCCACCTTTAACTGTTTCAAGACATCCAGCACTTCCTCCTCTGTAATATGGACATTTTGCAAGATGTCACCATCTATTTCCTGACAGTCTATATCTTCCATATCCTTTTCCACAGTAAATACTGATGCAAAATATTCATTTAGTATCTCCCCCATTTTCTGTGACTCCACACAAAGGCCGCCTTACTGATCTTTGAGGGGACCTATTTTCTCCCTAGTTACCCTTTTGTCCTTAATATATTTGTAAAACCCCTTTGGATTCTCCTTAATTCTATTTGCCAAAGCTATTTCATGTCCCCGTTTTACCCTCCTGATTTCCCTCTTAAGTATACTCCAACTTTCTTTATACTCTTCTAAAGATTCACTTGATCTATCCTGTCTATACCTGACATATGCTTCCTTCTTTTTCTTAACCAAATCCTCAATTTCTTTAGTCATCCAGCATTCCCTATATCTACCAGCCTTCCCTTTTACCCTGACAGGTATATACTTTCTCTGGATTCTCGTTATCTCATTTCTTTTTGAAAGTTCTTGCCTGATACCGTCAAAATTGGTCTTTCTCCAATTTCGAACTTCAACTTTTAGATCTGGTCTATCCTTTTCCATCACTATTTTAAAACGAATAGAATTATGGTCGCTGGCCCCAAAGTGCTCTCCCACTGACACCTCAGTCACCTGCCCTGCCTTATTTCCCAAGAGTAGATCAAGTTTGCACCTTCTCTAGTAGGTACATCCACATACTGAATCAGAAAATTATCTTGTACACACTTAAGAAATTCCTCTCCATCTAAACCTTTAACACTATGGCAGTCCCAGTTGATGTTTGGAAAGTTAAAATCCCATACCATAACCACCCTATTATTCTTACAGATAGCTGAGATCTCCTTACAAGTTTGTTTCTCAATTTCCCTCTGACTATTAGGGGGTTTATAATACAATCCCAATAAGGGATTCTTATTTCTCAGTTCCAACCAAATAACTTCCCTGGATGTATTTCTGGGAATATCCTCCCTTAGCACAGCTGTAATGCTATCCCTTTTCAAAAATGCCACTCCCCCTCCTCTTTTGCCTCCCTTTCTATCCTTCCTGTAGCATTGTGTCCTGGAACATTCAGCTGCCAGTCCTGCCCATTCCTGAGCCATGTTTCCGTAATTGCTATGATATCCCAGTCCCATGTTCCTAACCATGCCCTGAGTTCATCTGCCTTCCCTGTTAGGCCCCTTGCATTGAAATAAATGCAGTTTAATTTATTAGTCCTACCTTGTCCCTGCCTGCCCTGACTGTTTGACTCACTTCTGTTCTCAGCTGTACACATCTCAGATCGATCTCTTTCCTCACTATCTCCCTGGGTCCCACCCCCCACCTTACTAGTTTAAATCCTGCCAAGCAGTTCTAGCAAATTTCCCTGCCAGTATATTAGTCCCCTTCCAATTTAGATGCAATCCGTCCTGCTTGTACAGGTCACTTCTACCCCAAAAGAGATTCCAATGATCCAAAAATGTGAATCCTTCTCCCATACACCAGCTCCTGAGCCATGCATTCATCTGCTCTATCCTCCTATTCCTGCCCTCACTAGCTCATAGACTGGGAGTAATCCAGATATTACTACCCTTGAGGACCTCCTTTTTAAATTCTACCTAACTCTCTGTAATCTCCCTTCAGAATTTCAACCTTTTCCCTTCCAATGTCATTGGTTCCAATGTGGACAGTGGCCTCCTGCTGGCCCCACTCCCCCGTGAGAACATTCTGCACCCTCTCTGAGACATCCTTGATCCTGGCAACAGGGAAACAACACACCATTCAGCTTTTTCTCTGCTGGCCACAGAAACATCTGTCTGTACCTCGGACTACAAAATTCCCTATCACAGTTGATCTCTTGGAAGCCGACGTATCCCTCATTGCATTAGAGCCAGTCTCAATACCAGAAACTTGGCTGTTCATGCTACATTCCCCTGAGAATCCATCACCCCCTACATTTTCCAAAACAGCATACCTGTTTGAAATGGGTATATCCACAAAAGACTCCTGCTCTAGCTGCCTACCTCTCTCACCCTTCCTGGAGTTAACCCATCTATGTGACTGTATCTGAGACTTTCCCCCCTTTCAATAACTGCCATCTATCATATACTGTTGCTGTTGCAAATTCCGCATTGCTTCTATTTGTCTCTCCAATCGATTCACTCGATCTGATAAGATTCACATCCAACAGCATTTATGGGAGATATAATCCGCAGTAACCCTTAAACTCTCTTTAAACTCCCACATCTGACAAGAAGTACATATCACTGCAAAGGCCATTTTAGCTCCTTCACAATCTACAGACCCAGAAAATAACACCGTCTTATTCCTCTACAAACACTGCCCCAGGTTAAATTAATAGCTATGGCTTATATTTTAAGTTGAATCAAGAGACTTATCTCCAAAAACATATAATCAAGAAAGAATCCACTATACTCATTACTGCGGCCTTTCTCTTGGACAGACTTAAAACAACAATTAACTTATCTGATTCTGTGGTGTGAACTTTGCTCAACACTTCCTCCAAGATTAGTTGTGAATTTCACTGTTTGTTAATTTCCCAGATGCACTCCGATGTCCAGCGATACACGAATTCAAACAGCAAAGGTGGTAACTGTGCAGGTTTTCTCTCTCTCTCCTGTACTGTCCTCATCATGTACTTCCTTTGTCTGCTCTTCTCCCTTTTAAACTGTTGTGATTTAGAACAATCTTACCTCTCTTTTGGCATTAATCCTTTTTGACGTTTTCTGTATTCTGTCACAGGTGACCCCTGTCCCCAGCCAAAGCAGTTGACCATCGATGACCTGGAGCCTTGTGTCGGAGCGGCGCGTTTAGATTATTTTGAGGGAAGTGGAGCTGGCTTCGGGATTATCATCGTCATACTCTGCTGTCTCCCACTAAGTAGGTGAAAATCAATCCGTTCCACTGAAAGCAAGTTTTGCAATTCACTACTAATTCATAGATTGCTGCATCCCAGAAGGAGGCCATTTGGTCCTTCAATCTCCTGTCTGCTCTCTGCACGAATAATTTAGCTCCTCCCATCCCTTAATACACCTTCCCCACAGCCCTGCAAGTTTTCCCTTCAGAAAGCCGAGACTGAGTCAGTCTCCACCACAGTCTCAGGCAATACAATCCAGATTCTAACCAGTCACTGCATGAAACGTGTTCTTTCTCTTTATGCTACTTTTTGTTTTGCTAAACACTTTTCAACAGTGTGCTCATAGAGTCATACAAGAGGGAAACAGACCAACCAATCCATGCCGAAGATAATTCCAAACTAGTTCCATCTGCCTGTTCCTGGCCCATATCCCTCCAAACCTCTCCTATTCGTGTATTTATCAAAATGCCTTTTAAATGTTGTGACTGTGCCCGCATCCACCACTTCCTCTGGAAGTTCATTCCACACGTGCAAAATATTTGCCCCTCACGTCTTTTTTAAAATCTCTCTCCTCTCACCTTGAGAGTTTTGGATCCCTCCAGTATTAGGAAATGTTTCTCCATATCTACTCTCCTTATAGACCATTCAGGACTTTGAAAACCTTGGAATCATTCCTAAAAACTGAATTGTCCAGCAAGTGCTGTCTAAACTGCAGATCTAACAGTAAGTGTGCTAGTTGTACTAAATACCAACTTAACATCATCAGTGGAGCTCTTAACATGGCTCATTTACTCTTGTCAGAATTGTCATACATTCACATGCCCTGTTCTCAAAATAAAGGAATACGTTCATTAGTCTTAATCTGGAATGCTAGAGCAGCCTCTAAGAGCCGAATAAAAATCAAAAGAACTACGAATGCTGTGAAGCAGAAACAAAACAGAAATTGCTGGCAAAGCTCAGCAGCTTTGGCAGCATCTATGGAGAAAATTCCGAGTTTTACCCCAGGCTATTAATTCTGATTTCTCTCCACAGAAGCTGCTAGACCTGCAGAGCTTTTCCAGCAATTTGTGTTTTTGTTTTAATGAGCTGAATGTTAAACTCCTGCCATTGTGTTTCTTGGACAATTTGTGAATTGCTCAAGAACTGGGGGACCTCTAGTTTCCCAGTGCTTCCTCCATGGCAATGCGTCGGCCAATCAGATATGACTAGCTGACCAACCAGCATCCTTTTCTCCTGTCATAGAAAGTGTGGTGTTCATTTGAAATTTGGCATTCTTGCATTTGTTCAGATGAGTGCAAGATGAAAAACCTCATTAACATGTCTCCCTTTTCAGTAAGATTCAAATTCTGTGCTACCAAGCAACCTCAAAGTGAACTAATTTTGTTAATTCTGTACACAAAAACAAATGCAAAACCATCAAAGGATAATTGGATGGGAATTTCAAGTGTTGAATTCTGCTGGGATGTAAAAAACTAAGGGACTGGATGAGGAACTCGGAGATTGTGAGTTCAGGGCAGGTTGTGATATTGGAAGTTTTTGCAAACATGCACCTCCAGGAATCAATCAGATTTTCACAAGGGCACAGCTTCCGTCACACGCACACAGTCCAGCCTACGTGTAACTCCAGTCCCACATTTTGTGCTTGCCTATTAGAATCAGAGAGTCATAGAGGTTGCAGCATGGAAACAGACCCTCTGGCCCAATTTGCCTGTGCTGCCCAGTTTTCACAGTTAAACTAGTCCTAGTTGCCAGCATTTGGTCCACATCCCTCCATACCTACCCATCCATATACCTGTCTCTAAATGTTTCTTAAATTAGAAAATTGTACTTGCTTCCACCACAACTTCTGGCAGTCCATTCCAAACACTCACCACCCTCTGTGTGAAAAAAATTGCCCCTCTGGACCCTCTTGTATCTGTCGTCTTAAACCTATGCCTTATTGATTTAGACTCCCCTACCCTGGGGAAAAGCTGTCAACTACCTACCTTATCTATGCCTATCATAATTTTATAAGGCCACCCCTCAGTCACCTGCGCTCCAGGGAAAAAAGTCCCAGCCTATCCAACCTCTCCTTATAACGCAAATCGTCTGGTCCAGGTAGCATCCTAGTAAATCTTTTCTGCACTTTTTCTAGTTTAATAATATTCCTTTTATAGTAGGGTGACCAGAATTGTCGACTGAAAAATGTGGGTTTATCATCAAGTAGATTTTCTGTACTGACGTAGTAAAATAATAGATGCATTTGTGGAGTACATTTCACCACAGCACTGGTGTTCTCTCAGAATTCGATTTAATTAAAAGCAGAGCTTGGTTTACTTAGTCAGCATATATCAATGATCCCATGTAACAGGTGCCTCTCTCATAGGCATCAAAGCAAGAAGGTGTATCAAGTACAACGTTTGCTTTTAATATTGGGTGGGTCAATTCTTAACGCTCATAAGTGACATACTTTCAGAGATTTAAGTAAGTTAATCTTTTGTCTTTCGGTGATCAAAGGGCCTCCTGAACTAGTGCTGGTAATTTTGTTTACCGGTGAACAATGCAGCATTCTTAGTGTCTAGTATAGAATGCATCATCATGTCACTTACAGAGCTCTCTTCATTGTAGCTATAATGCATAGCACTCCTCCCCCATCTCAAAGTGCCTTTAACATGTTAAACAGAGGGCCCCAAGTGCCTAAGGCATTTGACTTGCCGGAACAAAGTTACCAGGATGGATAATTGCAAAACTACCTTAACTTTTTTTGTGATGAGGGGTGATAGATTTAAGACAGATGTCAGAGGCAGGTTCTTTACACAGAGAGTGGTAAGGGTGTGGAATGCCCTACCTGCCAAAGTAGTTAACTCAGCCACATTAGGGAGACTTAAACAATCCTTGGATAAGCACATGGATGATGATGGGATAGTGTAGGGGGACGAGCTGAGAATATTCACAGGTCAGCGCAACATAGAGGGCCGAAGGGCCTGTTCTGTGCTGTATTATTCTATGTTCTATGACAACACTGATCAATCATGTGCATTTACTTACATAATGAGGAGAAACAACCAAATTACAACGATGTCTTGAGTGCAAAGATACTTGGTGTGGAGGTGCCAGTGGTGGACTGGGGTGAACGAGGTCAGAAGTCACACAACACCAGGGTTATAGTCCAACAGGTTTATTTGGAATCACAAGCTTTCGGAGTGCTGCACCTTAATCAGGCATGAAAGCTTGTGATTTCAAATAAGCCTGTTAGACTATAACCTGGTGTCGTGTGTCTTCTGATCAAGATACGTGTTGCAGAGCATATTGAAAAGCTACTGTGCAAGCTGCTATCGTGTCTTCAAACGTATTGTCAAACAGGAAGCTGATTTGTCTGCCCCGAAAGGTTGTTTGGGGAATTGTCCCGGTGTTGGCAAACATTTCTCTGTCACCCAGCACCACCAAGATGAGTAATTTAGCTGGTGGCACTTTGGAGCTGTTGTTGTGCTGGAGCAGGTGTCATGTTAGTCCACATTGCAGTCGTGGCTTGACTTCAAATAGGTTTCAACTGAGCTGTAAAACCCGATACCAGAGGGTACATCAGGCGCCACATCAATGCAGAGCTCTCTCTTGTCCTAGCTAAAGCCTCGACATAGTTAACAATTGTGAAACGTGAAAGGTTTCAGAAAAGAATTTTGCCAGGGTTGGAGGATTTGAGCTATAGGGAGAGGCTGAACAGGCTGGGGCTGTTCTCCCTGGAGCATCGGAGGCTGAGGGGTGACCTTATAGAGGTTTACAAAATTATGAGGGGCATGGATAGGATAGATAGGCAAAGTCTTTTCCCCGGGGTCAAGGAGTCCAGAACTAGAGGGGATAGGTTTGGGGTGAGAGGGGAAAGATATAATAGAGACCTAAAGGGCAACTTTTTCACGCAGAGGGTGGTACGTGTATGGAATGAGCTGCCAGAGGAAGTGGTGGAGGCTGGTACAATTGCAACATTTAAGAGGCATTTAGATGGGTATATGAATAGGAAGGGTTTGGAGGGATATGGGCCGGGTGCTGGCAAGTGGGACTAGATTGGGTTGGGATATCTGGTCGGCATGGATGGCTTGGACCAAAGGGTCTGTTTCCATGCTGAACATCTCTATGTCTCTATAATTGATCACTGTGGATTCCTGCTGAGTGAGAGGAATTCTGAGTCAGACTATTTAGTTACCGGAGAAGAATTAACTGACCTATGAAGATACAAAAATTCTTTTCTTTCCCCAGTCTGCCTAATCCCTGCGTATGCTGTAGCTTATTACCGTAAGAGACAGTTTAAGAAACTTCAACGAAGGAACAGGCACGAGTCCATAATAAAGAAGACTGAACATGGAGCAGGAATGAAAGGTAATTAGATCACCAGTTTTCACCTAGAAAAGAATAGTCAATCTGCTTCAGTTTCTGAGCACCTAAAACATGGAAGCTGCGTCTTTTTATCGCCGTGATCTCTTTGTCAGATTAAAGGTCACAAAGTCAGCTGAAGATCAGTTGGTTCTGTGACCTCTGAACTCAGTTGAAAGCAGAAGTTTTCACAAAGCGCAAATCACGAAGGTTTTTAAGTCCCCGACAAACAAATAAAATGCAGAGCACATTGAAATGACTGCAAACCTTCGATTTGGTCGATTGTTTGTTTAACTATATTACTGATTTCATTACGCAAATGCTTGGATACAGGGAGACGCAGGAGCTCATTGAGGGCACAGAAAGTATTGCAAAGTTATGGATCTTTCAATTCAGTTTGAAAGTAAGCAGTTGGTGACTGTTGAACAGTGTGTGTATTATTCCTTTTCTTGTCTCCTGAGGCAATGGGAAACATAGCTATTATATTTAGAACTACTGAGACAGTTGGTTCCAATAGAAGTCTACACGTGAAAAACCTATTTAGTTTAGGGATGTGAAGTGTGAACCATGTCCAAACTGGGCTACCTTCAAGAGTAGGTATTGGGAGTACAGAGTCAGTGAGATGACCCTATCATTCTTGTACCAATGGATAAGGTGCCGCTTTTGTCTCCGTACTTAGAGAAGGCCTAGGGCATATATAGCAATGGTTCAGCAGACTGGCTTCTAAGTGAAGAGGGATGAAAAAGGCCAAGCCTATATTGGCTGGAGTTCAAAAGAATGGGAGGTGACTCCAGTGAAATATAATATTGTTAAAGAGCTTGACAGGGGAAGTGCTGAAAATGTGCTCCCCGCCCAGATGAGGAATCGAGAACACAGGGTCACTGTCATCAAATAAGGGGTCACAATTTAGGACTGAGGTAAGGAGAGACTTCTTCAATCAAGGCATTGCCAGCCCCAGGAATTCTCCCATCTCAGAGGGTCACAGATGATCAGTTGTTGAATGTATTCCAGACACAAACCAATTGATCTTTGGGCTTGAATAGATACAGGTATATGCAGGAAGACAGAGCACATGTAGATGATCAGCCATTGTTGTCTTGAATGGCAAAAACAAGCTCAGGCAGTCTACTGTTGCTCCGGGTCTCTCACAGTCCAATCCGATCTAGTCTGGACAGGTTAGTATGCTTTCCCCCTATTCAGCATAGATTTTGCGGCTTTCATTCTGCTGATACACACGTCAATTGAGTACAAAGCGAACTGATGTTATCATTAAGTTATAATAATGACTTATAATGCACTGGAGACACTTGGAAGGGTTCAGAAAAGATTTACAAGGATGTTGCCAGGATTGGAGGATTTGAGCTATAGGGAGAGGCTGAATAGGCTGGGAATATTTTCCCTGGAGAGTCAGAGGTTGAGGGGTGACCTTATAGAGGTTTATAAAATCATGAGGGGAATGGTTAGGATAAAAAGAAAAAGTCTTTCCCCTGGGGTGGGGGAGTCCATAACTAGAGGACATAGGTTTAGGGTGAGAGGGGAAAGATGTAAAAGAGACCTAAGGAGCAACTTTTTCACACAGAGGGTGGTGTGTATGTGTGTAGAATGAGCTGCCAGAGAAAGTGGTGGAGGCTGGTACATTTGCAAAATTTAAGAGGCATCTAGATGGGTATATGAATAGGAAGGGTTTGGAGGGATATGGGCAGGGTGCTGGCAAGTGGGACTAGATTAGGTTGGGATATCTGGTCGGCATGGACGGGTTGGACTGAAGGGTCTGTATCCGTGCTGTACATCTCTATGACTCTGAGTCTAGGGGACATGTTGTTTCAAGGATAACTTTCTTAGAGTTAAGTTCTATACTCTGCTGCTGGCACTTACCATTTCTTCCATTTCTGACACCAGCCTGTGAGTGGCAGGGACCCAATGAAGTGCTCCGACCAGTTGATATATACTTTGATGTCAAAAGCTGCATCAAGGTCCTGGATAGTAAGCGGTCTCCCATCCGCATCATTCATCTCACCAAGGACATTGACATTATCAAATCAAACAATGACCAAAGGATCCTGATGATTAAGGTTCCCAATGAGTATGATTTGGTAAGTAGCCACCACGCGCTGCATCCCAGTGTGTTAGCCAAGGGTTCTTTATGTGGAACTGACAGCACAGAGACAGGTCACTCAGCCCATTTAGTCCCAGGGTTTGCAGTGCACAGGAGTCACTTCCCATCTTATTTCATCTGAGCCTACTGCTCCTTGCTCCCTCACACCCTGGTTCTCCCTTAAAGGTGCCAATGCTTTCACTTCAATGTCCCAGCAAGTTAGTGTCTTGATCAGTTTATCAAAGAGAGACAGGAATATGGAATCATCAGATCAGGCATGGTCCTATTGAATGGGGGAGCAGGTTCAAGGGGCCGAATGGCCTCTTCCTCTCCTAATTCAAATGCTCACTTCTCACCATTCTCTGGGTAAAGATCTTCTTCCTAAATTTACCTCATTGCTGATTATTTTATAGTTATAGCCTCTGGTTTTAGATTCCATGCATACAGGGATTTCAGTTTCACCCATGTGCGTTTGCTCTTTATCTATACTGTCAAACACCTTCATGATTTCAAAACCTCGATTAGATCAGCCCTCCTCCTTCTCTCTTCCATGCTGCAGGCAGTTCATTCACTGTTTCTACAGATGTTTTTAGTTTTGTCTCCTGTTCACTTGCATTATAAATTGTCTGCATAGAAAATGCAGTGGGACACCTTTAGTCCCAATGTGTTCATGCCAGTACTATCCGTTCAGTCAGTATGCTCTGTTTCAATTCCACTTGCCTTCTCTTTCTCTACTTCCTTTTATATTCTTCCTGTTTTGTTGCTTATCCCGACGTTATCCAAAACGCTGCTACCCCTTTCCTTACTCACATCACCCCGGTGCTCCCTGACCAATCTTTGGTTTTACTATTCTCGTCCTTGCTCTCAACTCCCTCCATGAACTCACCCCTTGTCTATCTCTGAGATCTTTTGTGGCCCCACATTAATCCCAGCTACCGATGTCCCCAATTCTGGCCTCTGTGGCCTGATGTCAGAAACCATTGTCTGGCTTTGGAATCATTCTCCCGACATCTCTCTACCTCCCAAGCTCTTTTTTTTCTCCTTGAAGACTTTACCCCTTTGACCAGTTTTTTGGTTACCTGCCCTTAATGAGCTGGGACTCCAATCTTCCTGCACTCCTATGGAGCACTTTGACATGTTTCATTGCTTTAAGTTGCTATATGATTCAAGTTGGTATTCTGATCTGATTCCTGCCATTAAGCTACAACATTGTATCTGCCTCAACAGATTCCTGTGACAAATGCACTTGTCTTCATTGCTCAGACCTTTGAGAATAAGAGTTGGGACTTCATGGCAAGATTGTACAGGATGTTTGTGAGCTCTCTTCTGGGGTACTCTGTGCAGTTCTGGTAGCCCTGTTAGAGGAAGGATATTATTAAACTGGAGAGAGTTCAGAAAAGGTTTACCGAGATGTTGCCCGGAATGGAGGGTGTGATAGGTTGGGACGTTTTTCACTGAAGCACAGGAAGTTGAGGAGTGACCTTACAGAGGTTTATAAAATCATGAGGGACATAGATAAGGTGATTAGCAAGAGGGTCTTTTCCCTAAGATGGAGGAATTCAAGACTACAGGGCATATTATTAAGGTGAGAGGGGAAAGATTTTAAAAAGACATAAGGGGCAGCCTTTTTACACAGAGAGTGGTTTGTGTGTGGAATGAACTTCCAGAGGAAGTGGTGGATGCGGGTGCAGTTGCACCATTTCACAGAATCCCTACAGCGTTGAAACAGGCCCTTTGGCCCAGTAACCAGACGCTGATCCTCCGAAGAGCATCCCTCCCAGACCTGTTCCCTTATTACTCTACATTTTCCCTTGACTAATGTGAAAGTGAAGACTGCAGCTGCTGGAGCTCAGAGTCGAGAGTGTGGTGCTGGGAAAGCAAAGCCCTGACAAAGGGCTTTTGCCCGAAACATTGACTCTACTGCTTTCCGACGCTGCCTGACCTACTGTGCTTTTCCAGCACCACACTCTCAACCCTGACTAATGCACCTAACCTACACACCCCTGAACACTATGGGCAATTCCACATAGCCAATCCACCTTGACCTGCACATCTTTGGATTGTGGGAGGAAAACCAAGCAAACACGGGGAGAATGTGCAAACCCCACAGACAGTGGCCCAAGGATGGTATCAAACCCGGGTCCCTGGCTCTGTGAGGCAGCAATACTAACCACCAAGCCACCATGCCACTCCATAATAGTCAGTCAACACAAGTGGCAGTGGTGCCATTGGAACCCTCACCTTCTTTGAGACTGTAACCTAAATTTAGTGCCTTATACCACTTGGCCACATGACCAGACACCTTGGATACGTAAATGAATAAGAAAGGCTTCAAGGGAAAACGGCCAACTGTTGGCAGGTGAGACTAGTTTGGTTTGGGATTACGGTTGGCATGGACTAGTGGGACCAAAGGATCTGTTTCCGTGCTGTATGACTCTATGACACAGGCTGTTAACATAAGGCCATCAATGACCAGCACCATACTGTCAACAGTAGCTGTATGATTTATATTTTGCCTTCCATTAGGTTTTGTTCTTTGATACAGAAGAGGATCGTTATGATTTTATTGAACAGTTGAGAGTTCATCTACAGGCCAATAATACACAACTGAATCTGAAGGAAATGAGTCAGAAAGCCATCTTGAAGGAAGCAGTTACTAAACAGCAACGAAGCAAGATCTTGGATACATTTTTCCGACGAGTATTTGCGCAGGTACAAAGGAAATGAAAGAATGTGAGGTGCCCCTTATTATTTAAAATTCCTTCCCATTGTGGAGACACCATTTACACTATAGTAGGTGTCAGTAGAGCCCTCTACTTCTCAAGATCAAAAGTCCACCTTGATACGAGACAGTTTGAGCTAGTAATTGCAGGGCTGTAGAGACCATTATACATTGCTGTAGACAGACATGAGGTTAAAGGTTTCTCTCCTGCACTTATCAGGACTGTCATGCAAGAAAACCACCTTATTTCCTTTATAAAGTTGGTGTTCTTGCATTCTAGTGCAAGGGAAAGGAATTTGACCTCATGCCTCCTTTTGGCAATGTTAAAAAGTTGCTGAACAAGTTGATTATGAAGGCTTTGTGAGTGAGTTTCAGCCAATCCTTACAATATTCCAAGACATGAGCTTCAAAGGATAGTGTCAGTGGATTCTGCCCAGCAGTGAGATTCCGACTGATTTCCTAACCGCCATCAGCCCCACCACTCTGCATTTTTGAGATCAAAGTGGACCACCTTCTCTTTTAGTAAGAATTCAGTTGCAATTATGGTTAGCACCTCCATTTCAATGCACAGGGAATGTTGCATTGTTGGAGGGCTCTGCTTTTAGGTGAGCTATGAAACCAAGACTCTGCATGCCCTCTGGAACAGCAGATGCAAATAATTCCTTAGCAGCCTTCTGATCCAATATTTATTTCCTTAACCAACATCAGTGAAACAGATTTATCAGGTCATTTTCCCAATGCAGGTTGCAGGATCTTGATGTTCACAAATTTCACAGCATTCCAACAGCGTTTACACTTCAGAAAAGCCCTTAGTGGATCACAAAGCATTTTGGGATGAATGTGCTGTATAAATGCAAGTCTTTTTTGTTTGTTATTAAATCTGCTTCTAGGTTCTGGAAATTGACAGGTCAGATGCTGGGGATTTCACCACAGAAATCTCACGCAAGACAAAAGAGTCCCTGAACTGTGAGCTGACCCGGGTGGAGTTTGCTGACGCGTTGGGATTGAAGGACGATTCCATGTTTGTGGAGCAGATGTTTTCACTGGCAGACAAAGATGGGAATGGTTACCTGTCCTTCCGAGAGTTCCTTGATATTCTCATCATATTCATGAAAGGTGAACGGGGCTTCTCACCTTGTTTTTCATTCCTTGTATCTCCTGGAGATTTGTGACAATGAAATTGACAAACCATTTTCCTGGTGTCTGTGCATTTTTTGCTTATTCTAAAATTAATTTTCATGAATTATTTTACGTGGATTGCTGAGTCATGTTATCACACCATGTGTTGCATCAACTGTAGGAAAGATTGCTAGATTAAGTAATTCACTTAAAGTTGGTTGGCAGCACTAACAAAGCGTTAATTCAATACCTGGTGGTGAAAAGGATTGAGGATTCTAGATTTATTGATAATTTTGATTCAAATGAAGTTTAGAAAGGAGCACTAATATCTTGGGTTGGACAGAGTCCATGATTAGGCATTGTGCAAATTTACACATGATTGGCCTAATGCTGTGTTCTTGATCTAAGTTTTCAATTGCTACAATTAGGTTGGCAGGTAAAATTTCAGACAGTATATGAGTTGGGTAAAATCCTGGGTCAATGTATTTCATTCTGTCAATGGCTTGGTTCCTTTCAGTGGTCAAACAAACACATCATGTTGAAAGCTGGTTAAATGTCTCAGGATTCAAAATCATTTAGAGAAATCTTCTAAATGACATCATTCAGCCTTAACCCCTTGCAATAACAATATACAAACCGTTGGGAACCGATGATACAGAGGCACGGTGGCTCAGTAGCTAGCAGGGACCTAGGTTCAATTCTGACAACTGTCTGTGTTGAGTTTGCTCTTTCTCCCCACGTCTGTGCAGGCTGCCTGTGGGTGCTCTGGTTTCCTCCCACAATCCAAAGATGTGCAGGCCAGGTGAATTGGCCATGCTAAATTACCCATAGTGTTCAAGGATGTGTAGGTTAGGTGCATTAGTCAGGGGTAAGTATAAGATAGTAGAGGGATGGGTTACTCTTCAGAGGGTCAATGTGGACTTGTTGGGCGAAAGGGCCTGTTTCCACACTGTAGAGATTCTGAATTCAAAACTGAAGAGGAGATTAAACTATTATTGTGGTGTAAGTTCATACAATAATTCCTTGATGTTAAAATTGACAAATATGCTTCCTAATGCAATATCCTTTGCTTCACTGAACTAAGGATTAACCTGTGAGTACCTATGTGTGTGGAATAAAGAGTTCAAGACCAGGGGGCATACTTTTAAGATGAGAGGAGAAAAGATTTGAAAAGGCCACGAGGGACACAGAGAGTGGTTTATGTGTGAAGTGAACTCCAGATGGAGTGGTGAATGTGGGTACAGTCACAGCGTTTAAGAAGCATTTAGATAAGTTCATAAATACGAAATGTTTGGAGGGACTTGGGCCAAGCGCAGGCAGGTGGGACTAGTTTAGTTTGGGATTATGGTCGGCATGGACTGGTTGGATCAAAGGGTCTGTCTCCATGCCGTATGGCTCGATGACTCTATGTTTGATGATGATTTGGACCATTTATATTTTTCCCAACCGTTGTGTTTTTCTTAGTGCTAAAATTCCTTTGTTAGCTTTCCTGTGATGATTTACCGTGTTGAAGTGCTGCAGAAAACCAAATTGCTGCTGCTCCTCACTAGTATTTTGTGAAAGAAACTAATTCAAATGATGCTGTTTGCAGGGTCACCTGAAGAGAAGTCAAAGCTCATGTTCCGAATGTATGACGTGGATGGAAATGGGTTCCTTTCAAAAAGTGAATTCTCTGTATTGTTGAGGTAAATAGTAACCCGATGATTATCTTACTTAAAATATAATGTGGAGGTGGTGGTGTTGAACTGGGGTGGACAAACTTAAAAATCACACAACAGCAGGTTATAGTCCAACAGATTTATTTGGAAATGCCAGCTTTCGGACCAGTGCTCCTTCAACAGGTAGCTAGTGGAGCAGGATCATAGGACACAGAATTTAGAGCAAAAGATCGTAGTGTCATACAGTTGATGCGATATATTGAGAGGTTTGTTCCAAATAAACCTGTTGGATTATAACCTGGTGTTGTGTGAGTTTTAACTTTGGGAAAGTAGATTGTTCTACATCTCACACAAGCAAATAGAGAATATCTCTGCTTAAGGCTCAAGAAAAGTCATCAAAACTGAGCAAGTGTTGCCTTATCTTTCCATCCTGATAAAGTGGCAGCCAATAGTTCCTGTTGAAGGTACTTTTGAGTTGTCTTTCTCCCAAATATATTTAATCACCATCCATTGGGTGTTTTCTTGTGAAACCTGAGCAGAGGGCCAACGTCCAAGAGAACAATACCTTTCTCCCTAAATGCCTGTCATTCCCATGTGGCTATTCCTTGTCAGAATTCCAGCATAAAACGAAACTAATTCACTGATGACTTTGGAGTTAGGAATTGTCGAAGGCCAAAACTTCAGAACATTCTAATGTCGGCATGAAATGCAGATGTGAATTGATACATCATGTTAAATGATTTCATATTTTCCTTTTAAAAGCTGGTGGGTATAGGAAGATGGAAAATCGAAGGATTGAGGAGATTCTTGTTTGGGAAAAGAGTTACACGCAGCAGAAGCTAACATAATGAAAGTTGATACTAACAAAGGGAAAACTGAATAACATGCTTGTAAAATAAAAATAAGGTAGGGCTCTGGGCAGCATTGTAGAACAGAGAGCCCTAGGAGTTCAGATACATAATTCTTTGAAATTTGCATCACATGCAGACAGGGTGGTTAAGAAGGCATTTAACACGTTTGCCTTTATTGCTCAGACCTTTCAGTATAGGAGTTGGGACAATGTGTTGAGGTTATACAGGACATTGGTGAGGTCTCTTCTGGAGTACTGTGTCCAGTTCAGGTCACTTTACTAGAGGAAGGATATTATTAAACTGGAGAGGATTCAGAAAAGATTTACCAGGATGTTGCCGGAAACAGAGGGTTTGAGATATAAAAATAGTCTGGAAAGACTGGGGCACTTTTCGCTGGAGCATAGGAGATTGAGGGGTGATCTTATAGAGGTTTATAAAATCATGAGAAGCATAGATAAGGTGAATGACAAAGGTCTTTCTCCAAGGTTGGGAGAGTTCAAAATGAGAGGGCATATTTTTAATATGAGAGGAGGACGATTTAAAAAGGAAATCAGGGGCAGGACGTTTACACAGAGCGTGGTTTATGTGTGGAATGAGATGCCAGGGGAAGTGGTGGATCCAGGTACAGTTCATGGGTAGGAAAGATTTGGAAAGATATGGGCCAAGTGCAGGCAGGTGAGACTAGTTTAGTTTGGGACTATGGTCAGCATGGACTAGTTGGACCGAAGGGTCTGTTTCCATGCTGTATGACTCTATGACTCTTAACTTATTAGACACTTGCAAGGGTTACAGAACATGTATTGCAATAAGCAACATGAATTTGGCTTTACACTTTCCTTTGCGGATAGCACTACATTTGGAGGAATGCCGACTGGAGGTGTCTGTGACCAGGACTTTGCTTTCTTTATTCTTGCACAGGATGTGGAATCGCTGGCAGGACCAGCATTGATGTACATGCCTAACTGCCTTTGAACTGAAGGACTTACTGGGACAGTTCAGAATCCAACATATCAATATGGGTCTGCCAGTCACATGTAGGCCAGACCAGATAAAAATGGCAGATTTTCTTCCCTGAAGGTCATGAGTGAACCCAATGAATTTTCAAGGCAATCGCAAAATATTTTCCTGTTCGTCTTTACTGAGACTAGCTTTTAATTCCAGATTTAAAGTAATTGAATTTAAATTCACCATCTGCAATGTGATTTGAATCTGAGACCCCAGACATTGGCCTGGGCCTACAGGAATGGGGGGAGGAAATGGGATGTTTGGAAGCAAGGAAGTGGCTTTCAGCAGCAATTCACCACACCCCCCTCCCAACTTAAGCCCCCCCATCCTGACATGTAAGGGAGGGGATTTATTCTGTTTTTGGACTATAAATTGAAATCGAAGTTGGGCGGCTAAAATAGCGGTGAAATAGCAGGAGCGTGTGTAACTTTGAAAATCAAGTCCTGTGTACTTTGAGCTGTGCAATGTTGCTTATTGAAGAGTTGAGAGTGAGCAACACCCAGAGTCTTTTGCATTAAGGGAATTCTGCCTGATGACAGCCCTCTGTTTGGATGAACTATAGGTCGGTAAAAGCTGTAAGTGCCAGAGGAGCAGAGAAAAATATTCAGAGCCTGCAAGCTAAAAGCCTCCACCTCTCTTGTTCTCTTTCTCTCCCCCATCTCTCCCTGTATGTGGGAGAAAAACAGAAAATCAAGAAAGCTTAAACGAAACAATTGTAACGAGAAAATACCTCAGCTCGTCTGATTAACTATCAAATTGTTAGAATGACTATCACCTACAAATGATAGTCATCAGGACTAAAAATCATATTTTTAATGTGTGTGAGTACCTTATCTGTATCCTTTAACCACCCCTAGTATCATAGTGCCTGTGTCAGCCATTGTGTGTGTGTGTGTGTAGTTGCATACTAATAGATTAGGATTCCTTTCTTTTCATTAAAGTTAACTGTGTTACAATAAATTGAGTTTTTTTCTGTCACTGACAAAAACCCAGTGAATTGCATTTGTCCTGAGTATTAGTCAGTCAGGAAAACCAGTAATTTTGGTAGTGCACTTGGGGCTTTACATCATTTGGGACAGTTTGCGAAACAGTGGGTTATGATTTTTGATGCATTTTTCTCAGTTACATTGTAACAAGTCCCTCGATTAGCATGGCGAGGCTGAAGCCTGGCAATGAGGGACCTTGATGGGTTGTGCCAGGATCCTTCTGAGGGTCTACCATGTGTCTTCCATTTAATCCCTGAGCCATCTGATCCCTGTGGTAGGCTCAGGGACAATGGGACTCAATCCTGAGCCTAGGCTTTAAATGCCTCTCACGCTTACAATTTCAGAAAGTTACACTATTTTGTATCTCCAACCAAGAAAACTACAGTTCCAATCTGCACTCCACACATGTTCATAAAGGTGAGTCTTCAATCAATCAACCCCAATTAATAGACCACTAACAAGAATTTTCTGTGAACGGTTATCCCCAAGTATTTTCAGTTTTTTGTATTTCATTTTTTATCATGTTTACCTTTGTAGGAACTCTACTTGACCCTTGCATTTTGTTCCTCTAGGTCCTTTATTGAGATCTCCAATAACTGCTTATCAAAAGCCCAGGCGGAAGAGGTTATGGATTCACTCTTCAAGGAGGCAGGATTCCAGGGCAAGGAAGACTTAACCTGGGAGGATTTTCATTACTTGTTCCGGGATCACAGCGATGAGCTGGAGCTTGCTAAGCTCAATGTGAAAGGTCAGTACTGTGGTAGGAGAGGCCTACACAATCTAGCTGGCCTGCAGGGACATTAAAGGTCCTGATTTCAATCCTGCTGCACAGGAAGATGCCAAAGCATGTGCCTGGTGCCTTGTTGGAAGAGGGTTGAGTGCTTGTTTGCTGGACGCCTCTGAAACGAATTATCCATCTGCCTCCTGAATCCTTGGAGATGTATGAGCAAGAGCAATAATTAGGATATCATTCGGCCTCTTATGCAAACCCCTCTTATGCCTGCTGCCTAAGTCCTAAACTCTGAGATTCTCTCCATGAGCCCCTCCCCTTTTCTCTCCTCTTTTAATTCACCCTCAACCCAACCACTTCAACTAAGCATTTACTTCTCCTGTGGCGCAGTGTGACATTGTGTCGGACATTGGCCCAATAAAGGGCTTTGGAAGGTTTTGCTGCGTCAAACGTGCTCAGATACATCATTGTTATGACATTATCATAAAAGGAAAAGTCACCATACTCTTACCAGTCCATGTAGCAGCTTAGTATTACAGAAACTGAATGTCACTGAAAAAAAGACACATTGCCAAAGCGTTCCTTTTTTCACTCACCAGGACAAATGCAAGGATACCAAAAGATCATTTGAAATATGACATGCTTGTCTTTGTCCTGATGAGTCCGAGATGAAAAAACGTAAGTGTCATTTCTCTATTTCCAGCAGAGTTTGCTAACAAATCCCAATGGGAATTTAGGGAAAACCTCTTTGAAGAGGAGTGACAATGTGAAACTTGCTCTCTCCTGGTTGAGGTGAATAGCATTTAAATCAATATTGGGTAAATCCATGAATGAGAAGAGAACAGAAAAATATGATGACACTGTTAGATGAAAGAGGTGGGAGGGAGAACTCATGGCGTTGGTTCATTGGGTTGAATTGCCTGCTTCAATGCTGTGCTTTCTATGTAATTTACTCAGCTCTCTCGTTAGACCAGTGGTGGTTTAACCTGAGGATCACCACGCTTCAGGTGAGGGGACAAGTTGAGAACTGTCCTTCAGCCTGTGTGGGAATTGAACCCATGCCGTTGACATCACTCGGCATTGCAGGCCAACCAGTCAGCATCACCAACTCCCAAATGAAAGGGGGGGGGGGGGGGCGTGGTGCGGCTGTTAACCAATAATCGCTTAGAGCTGTGTGGTCATGCACACATTGTCTCCTCTAAGGTATTGGAAGCACATTACCACACAAATCGAAAACGTCAGCGCTGTTGCATTAAATGAGTTAGCTTTGCATTTCCAAAACTTGCGATGGGCCACAGTTCTTGCTGAGTAAATTACATGGCGAGCACAGCATGGAAGCAAGCAATTCAACCCAACTGAGCAATGCCAGTGTCTATACTCCACGTGAGGTCTCCCTCCCACCTCTCCCGTCTAACACTGTCATCATATTTTTCTATACTCTTTCATGGATTTGCCCAATTTGGTTTTTTTAGATTAGATTTCCTACAGTGTGGAAACAGGCCTTTCAGCCCAACAAGTCCACACTGACCCTCCAAAGAGTAACCCACCCAGACCCAGACCCATTCCCCTACCCTGTTAGATTAGAGTAGATTACTTACAGTGTGGAAACAGGCCCTTTGGCCCAACAAGTCCACACCGACCCGCCGAAGCGCAACCCACCCAGACCATTCCCCTACATTTACCCCTTCACCTAACACTATGGGCAATATAGCATGACCAATTCACCTGACCTGCACATCTTTGGACTGTAGGAGGAAACCCACACAGACACGGGGAGAATGTGCAAACTCCACACAGACAGTTGCCTGAGTTAGGGATCGAACTGGGTCCCTGGCACTGTGAGGCAGCAGTGCCAACCACTGAACCACCGTGCTGCCCTATATTTAAATGATATTCACCTTGAACAGGAATTTCATATTGTCACTCCTCTTCCAAGAGGTTTTTCCTAAATTCCCATTGGGATTTGCTAGCAAACTGTGCTGGAAATAGAGACATGATACTTACATTTTTCACCTTGCACTCATCAGGACAAAGGCAAGAATGTCTAATTTCAAATGATCATTCGGTACCCGTGCCTTTGTCCTGGTGAGTGTGAAAAGGAACGCTTTGGCAATGTGTCTTTTCAGTGACATACAGATTCTGTGATACTTCGCAGCTGTTGTGGCTTCCTGTATGACTATCGGTTGGTCATTCGTCATGTAAAGAATTGGACGATATAACTTTCCTCTTTCTGGTCTGTTACCAATGCCCTTGTATTACTAACTAAATTGATGTATGGTGTGGAGGTGCCAGTGTTGGACTGGGGTGGACAAGTTAAAAATCATACAACACCAGGTTCTATTCCAACAGGTTTATTTGGAAGCACTAGTTTTCAGAGCTAGCTACCTGATGAAGCAGCAACGCTCTGAAAGCTTGTAGCTCCAAATAAATCTGTTGGACTATAACCTGGTGTTGTGTGATTTTTAAATTGAGGTAGTGTTTTAGATTTAACGTGTCTACACTGTTTACCATTTCATTTACTTCTTATGCAATTTCTATATTATTGCCTACTTTGAAGTTTTATGGCCACTTAAACCTCTTTCATTTCCTTGTAATTTTGTTGTTGGACACAAAGCACTCCTTGATGTTGTCTTTTGTTCTTTCAGGTATGGATATTCGAGAGAAACCAAACAAGTATCACAGAGTCTCCTTCCTCAAAGCAAACCCATACAAGTAAGTAAATACTTTGAGGTTCCTTTATTGTCAATTTATTCCCATAGATTTAGGAGTGGCAGAAATACCACAGAAACCCGTGATTTACACTGGGCAAGAAAAATACACTGAAAGATGCATCTCCAATCACTTCAAGAAACCATGTAATAGATCATTAGACCATATTTTTGAGATCTGCATGAGGGTCAATGCTGGGGTTGGGATTATGGACCATCTTCTCTGTCCATCAACACCCCCCCCCCACCCCCCAAGAACTGCTGAAGTAAGGCGCCTGTGCAGTGGTAGTGTTCCTACTTCTGGGATAGGAGACCTAGGTTCAAATCTGACCTGCTCCAGAAGTATGCCATAACATCTCTGAATAGGTTGGTTCGGGGAAAGAAAGATTTCAAGGTGCTGATCTGTTACTGGTTAACTATTGCAGCAGCCCAGTGGTGGGTGGGGGGGCACCAGTGAGCACTCAAGAAGAGGACCAAGATCACTGAGTGAGTCAGGGTGGGATAGGATTCAGGGGAGGGTCAGAGAATAATTACAGGTAGACTGCTGACTTTTGGGGACAACCCCTTTCTCCTGTCATCCCCCACCCCCACCTCCATTCCTTGTGATGCTGGGTCCCTTAATCAGTCACTTGGTGCCTTTGAATAAGGAATAGAAACATAGAAACCCATTTGGCCATTCAAGCCTGCTCCACTACTCTGCAAATGAAAATAGAGTCATAAAGTCAATCAGCACAGAAACAGACCCTTCGGTCCAACCAGATCATAATCCCAAGCTAAACTAATCCTACCCATGGTCTATACCCTCCAAACTTTTCCTCATCATGCACAGCACGGTGGCACAGTGGTTAGCACTGCTGCCTCACAGCACCAGAGACCCGGGTTCAATTCCTGCCTCAGGCGACTGACTGTGTGGAGTTTGCACATTCTCCCCGTGTCTGCGTGGGTTTCCTCCGGGTGCTCCGGTTTCCTTCCACAGTCCAAAAATGTTCAGGTGAATTGGCCATACTAAATTGCCCCTAGTGTTAGGTAAGGGGTAGTTGTAGGGGTCTGGGTGGGTTGCGCTTCGGCGGGGCGGTATGGACTTGTTGGGCCAAAGGGCCTGTTTCCACACTGTAAGTAATCTAATCATTGTAATTGTACCTGCATCTATCACACATAAACCACATTGTGTAAAAAATGTCCTTTCTAAATCTTCCTCCTCCCTCCTTATACCCCCCAGTCTTGAAACCCTCCATGCAAGGGACAAGACACCTTAGCTGTACCCCTCATGATTTTATAAACCTCTATAAGGTCACTCCTCAAACTTCTACGCTCCAGTGAAAAAATTCCTAATTTGATCATCCAACTCACACACGATCATGTTCTCTCCCCATACCCTTTAGCACAAAGAACTATGGATGCACTTGAGTGGCAGCAAAAAGAACACAAGGGTGTTCTTTTCAGGTTTGCCATGTCTGTGACTCCCTGCCTACTGTTGGGTGAATGCCAGTACTGATGGGATCTTGGGATTAATAGCCCACTCATCCGCCTCAACTGCTGGCAGGGTGGGAAAGCCATCCCTGACACTTAACTGGGGCAGGGGCAGGAAGATGGTGAGGCCCAGAGCCACCAGCCTCCCACCAGATTAAAAACCGCCCCTTCCTCCTTGGGCGATTGCCAATTAATGAACCGAAAATTAGGAGCTTCTCATTAGGAGGCCCTCAATACTCCGACAGATCAGAGTAATCCGTCAATGGCTCGTAGGCCACCTCATTTCCAAACTACATTTCCCATGTGTAACTCCCTCACTGGGTGATAATAGAGGCTGGTAATTCACTTGTGAATAGACCAGACTCCCTGGAGCTTCATGACTAATCTCCTCATTCTGTACATCCCAACAGAAACATGCAGGAGTCTGCTGTGGAAAATATTGGACAAGAGTTCCGAAACCGAGTCAACAAGAAGTAAGACCTTGTATTCTGTGCTGTTTTATTTATTGTGTGTGTGTCTGTGTGTGTGTCTGTGTGTGTGTCTGTGTCCGTCTGTCTGTCTGTGTGTGTGTTTGTCTCTGTTTGTGCGTGTGTCTCTGTGTGTGTGTGTGTGTCTGTCTCTGTTTGCGTGTCTGTGTGTCTGTCTGTCCCTGTGTGTGTGTCTGTGTGTGTGTATCTGTCTGTCTGTCTCTGTTTGTGTGTGTGTGCGAGTGTCTGTGTGCGCATGTCTGTCTGTCTCTGTGTGTGTCTGTGTGTGTGTGTGTGTGTCTGTGTGTGTGTGTCTGTCTGTGTGTGTCTGTCTGTGTGTGTGTGTGTGTGTGTATGTGCGTGTGTGTGTGTGTGTGTCTGTCCCTGTGTGTGTGTGTGTGTGTGTGTGTGTGTTGTACCATCTGAATAAAGAAGTGAAATAACAGACTGACAGCACTGCCTCAGGCCCAAGAGGTGTACTTCACAGTGACAATTTAGACATAAATATAGATGCATAGTCCAGAAATGTACAGATAATAGACAAACTGACCTTGTGGTTAATAGTGAGGAGGAGAGCTTTAGATGGCAGCAAAGTATTAATGGACCTGTCAGAGGGGCAAACAAGTGACAAATGGAATTCAACTCAGAGAAGTGCAAGGTAATGCATTTAGGAAGATCAGAGAAGGTAATGGAATGTGTAATGAATGAAAAAATACTGAGCACTGTGCAGGAAGTGAGATTCTTCGGCACTGGGTTGTTTCCCTGACTCTGAAGTTCCAAGTGGGATAAGTCCCACCCAAGACAGGATGGTCAAGGACAGGGTGTCCAGAATGTGGCAAAACAGGCTCAGACCATCCTGGGAGTCCTTCTAACAAACACCTACCTCATGATTCCTGGTAAGCCACATGCTAGGCAGAAAATGGAGCCCATACCATCACTATCCATGTCTAGGTCTCTCAGTTTTCTCCCATTTATTGTGTGTTCCTTTTTCAAGTTTTTTTTAAACCCAGAGGGTGGCAGATGTCTATCAGTCACTGCCTGAAAGGTGGTGAACCTGCAGGACTATGGACCAGAAATGAGTCAGAGGAATTAAGCTCGGGGGTTGGGGTTTTTGACTAGGATGTTCCCAATGGGCCAAATGACTTTTTTTTCTGTGCCAGGAGCTTCCCAGGATTCTATGAAGAACTCAAGTGACCAGATTGTTGGCTATGGTCACTTGATGAATCAGTGAATCCCTACAGTGCGTAAAGAGGTCATTCAGCCCATCACATCTGCACTGACCCTACAAAAAGCATCCCAACCAGTCACACTTCCCTACACTATCCCTGTAGCCTCTCATTTCCCATTGGCTAACCCACCCAGCCTACATGTCCATGGACATTATGGGCAATTTCCCTTGGCCAATCCACCCTTAACCTCCACATCTTTGGACTATGGGAGGAAACCAGAGCACCTGGAGGAAACCCATGCATACCCGGGGAGAATGTGCAAACTCCACACAAACAGTTGCCTGAGGGGAGGATCAAACCCAGGTTCCTGGCACTTTGAGGCAGCAGTGCTAACCACTGAGCCACCATGAGTGTCAATTACTTCTTAAACTTGGACAATTGTGACTGAGTTGCTGTAGGGTTGGCAGAGGCTCCAATTTCTCTGTAACGTGGAGCTGGTCAGGAATCTCTCCCTGTCTCACTGCCTGTCATTTGGTTCTCAGTCTGTTTAGCCACATTACGAAGACACCTTCCTTGACCATCTTGTCCTGCGATGCGACTTGAGCTTGGAACTGCAGGGACCTCAATCACGCGGAGGGAATATCAGTCATGCTTCCTGCTCCTCGTTGCTGGTCTGCAGTATCCATGAGCATGCTCCTCATTGCTAGTCTGAAAAAAATTGCAGGAGCAGTGAAATTCAAATGAGTAAAGACTCAGAGGCAGTTGTGAACTCTTCAAGTGCCCTCCGGAGTTAAATAGCACACTGTCATTGACGGCCTGGGCTCGGTCTGGAATGTCCATCTATCATTGACGGCCTGGGCTCGGTCTGGAATGTCCATCTGTCATTGAAGGCCTGGGCTCGGTCTGGAATGTCCATCTGTCATTGAAGGCCTGTGCTCAGTCTGGAATCTGGTGAAGGACAGCCACCAAATGCAGAACTTTTAACCGTCTCTGGCCTTGAGGAGGGGAGGGGCAAAAATAAAATAGGGCAGCAAGGAAGGAAGCAAATCAGGCAGATCAACAGCATGTGCAATAATAACACCCTGCTGTTTTGCAACTTCTTGTAGATCTCCTCACCATCGCCCCAGGCCCTACACTGAAGCCAAGCGGGAGAAGTACAATCGGAGCAAAGTGCACCAGAAAGTTCAACAGTTTAAACGTTTCATTGAGAACTATCGGCGTCACATAGTTTGTGTTCTGATCTTCTACGGTATAGCAGCTGGCGTGTTTGTGGAACGAGCCTATCGTAAGTGCCACCTTCCAGTGTCTCGTCAGATTGACTTGGGATGCCCGCGCCCGGTGAAACGGGTAGCAAAGATGCATTGAAGGCTAAGTGAGATAATGAAGCAAGGCTTGGTTAATCAGGTTTGATCGGTAACATTTGAGGAAGGAACAGCTCCCCAAGACTCCTTCCTCCATACCCATGACCCAATACCAGCTCAAAGGACAAAAGCAGCAGATAGATGGTGACACCACCATCTGCAAGTTCCCCTCCAAGCTGCCTGACTTGGAAATATGTTGTCGTTCCTTCAGTGTCGCTGGGTCAAAATCCAGGAATTCCCTCTCTGACAGCACACTGGGTGTACGTATAACTCATGTATTGTGGTGGCTCGTCAGCTCCTGTTCAAGGGCAATTAGACACGGACAGTAAATGTTGGCAGGTGGTTAGGGTTTGGCGATGGAGGAGGCTCAGGATCTGCATGTCCTTGGTGGACTGGGAGGGGGAGTAAAAGTGTTCAGCCACGGAGGGCGGTGGGATTGGTTAGAGTGGGTGTCACAGAGATGTTCTCTGAAATGATCCGCAAGTTGGCGTCCTGTCTCCCCAATGCAGAGGAGAGCACATCTGGTGCAAAGGATGCAGTTGATGACATGTGTCGAAGTACAGGTAAATGTTGGCAGCCTTGTCAGTGACAGCCACATCCTGTGACTGAATAAAACAAATCTGGTGAGGACAGGGTGGGCTGTTTCTGTTCTGTTAAATTCTATGTATTAGGTTTAGCTAGCCACTCTCCTTATAGTGTTGTTTATGGATAATCTAGAAGGCTGTAGCACAGTTGTAATGTTCAGAATCTACATTTGTTTACCATGACCTGACTCTTTCAGCCACAACTAAATGCAAAGGAAAGAACATAGAACATAGAGCAATACAGCTCAGAACAGGCCCTTTGGCCCTCAATGTTGCGCCGACCTGTGAACTATTCTCAGCTCGTCCCCCTACACTATCCCATCATCATCCGTGTGCTTATCTAAGGATTGTTTAAGTCTCCCAAATGTGGCTGAGTTAACCACATTAGCACTCCACACCCTTACCACTCTCTGCATAAAGAACCTGCCTCTGACATCTGTCTTAAATCTATCACCCCTCAATTTGTAGCTATGCCCCCTCATACACGCTGACGTCATCATCCTAGGAAAAAGACTTTCACTGTCTACCCTATCTAATCCTCTGATCATCTTGTAAAAGGCTGTCTAAGTACATATGTCCTGAGATTACAGTGGCTTGCTGCTGAAATCATTTAATTTGGGTCTCTAATTCTAGGGGCTAGCAAACATACATTTCTTAAATACCACACCATATACTGTTCATTGCTGATAAACAGAACACATAAAGCTGCCCATGACACTATGGCAATGTGAATTACCTGGGCCTTGTACCCAAGTAGAAATACTGGCTGGTCATCTTTGACACCCAACTATCTTCTATCTTGTAAGTAAATGGATGGTTTAAAGTACAATGTTTACAAGGCAAAATTCCTGACACTTCTGTGGAACTTCAGAGATACAGTCTGTCGGCTGTTCACAATGTTGGCCTGTGTTACTTACCATGGATAGACTGAGGATTTCCCCCATATAAACACTTTGCAGCTTCTTCCCAGTAAGACAGTCTGGACACTCCTTAATCTCTAACAATCAAACTGTCCAAGCTTGCTGTAATACAGCCTGCAGGACTTCATCTTCCCTTTATTTCACTGTAAAATAAAGACAAAATCCCAAAACACTGCAATCTAATAAATCTCAAAATTGTAATCAGTCTGACATCAGAGTGTGACAGGTGTGCTGTGAACATTGTTAATCATTCACTTAAGGCACTGTCATATTAACTGTGTAGTATGTGAGAACAAAGACATTATTTCTCCATTGAAATATCAGTGTCTGTTTCCTCAAGATTGAGGGTTAGTACCTTTCTTAACATGGTTTTTACACTCTGGAGTGATGGATAGTCACTGTAGAGTTTCTGATGTTTTTCCATGCTATAATATCTAATTTATGCTAAATCAATGAAGACTGAAATTGCAGAAAGCATGGATCTGATTTTTCTTCTGCTCTTGAGGTTTGCTGTAATTAACTCACAGTCAATATTGTTGCTTGACTTTTGTTCATTTAGTATCATAGAAATTGGAATCAGGCACCGTGTAATGAATGACAGTTGACACATGGGAAGCAGGTAATTATAGAGATGTACAGCACGGAAGCAGACCCCTTGGTCTAACTTGTCCATGCCAACCAGATATCCTAAACTAATCTAAACCCATTTTCTAGCATTTGACCCATATCATTCCAAACCCTTCCTATTCATGTTCCCATCCAGATGCTTTTCAAATGTTGTAATTGTACCAGCCTCCACCACTTCCTTTGGCAGCTCATTCCAGACACGCACCACCCTCTGCATGAAAAGGTTTCCCCTTAGGTCCCTTTTATATCTTTCCCCTCTCACCCTAAACCTATGCCCTCTAGTTTTGGATTCCCCTACCCTGGGGAAAAGACCTTGGCTATTCACTCTATCCATGCCTCTCATGATTTTCAAACCTCTATAAGGTCACCCCTCAGCCTCCGACCCTTCAGGGAAAATAGCCCAAGCCTCTTCATCCTCTCCCTATAGCTCAAACCATCCAACCCTGGCAAAATCCTTGCAAATCATTTCTGAACCCTTTCAAGTATCACAACATCTTTACTGTAGCAGGAAGCAATTCATTGTTTTTGAGTGTCTCTTTGTAAGATGAGTAAACGTACCTCCTGGTCTCTTAGAACTGGGAAAAAGTGAAGCCTTATCCTCTCAAGTCCACTAATTTGAAGTCATAATCCATAAAAATTTAATTTGTACTCAGTCAATTTTCTAAGGTTCATTTTTCTCTTTTGTCCAGACTATGCAATTGGTGCAGAGACGACTGGGATCCCACAAACTACATACGTTGGCATTATCATTTCACGTGGCTCAGCAGCCAGTGTCTCCTTCATGTACTCCTACATCCTCCTTACGATGTGTCGTAACCTCATCACCTTCCTGCGTGAAACCTTCCTCAACCATTACATTCCCTTTGATGCTGCTGTGGACTTCCATCGTTGGGTTGCAATGTCGGCTGTTGTACTTGCAAGTTAGTTTGCTTTCTTTATGATATCGCTAGCATTTTCCTCGGTTCATATCTAGAGCCCATTAAGGTGCACAGGAACATTACACTCCTGTGACTCAAGGACCAAAAGGCAGCTTTGAAAGGAACTGTGGTAGTCAATCGTACTTGAGGTGAAAGTCCATAAGAGAGTAAGAAAGAGAGACATGCTGTCAGTGTTCTGCCTAGCACACCGTTGAACAGTGTTATGTGCTATTGTGATGCTTTTATCTAAGTCATCTTACCTACGGGTGGCATGGGGCTCAGTAGTTATCACTGCTGCCGCACGGCACCAGGGTCCCAGGTTCGATTCCAGCCTCGAGCAACTTTCTGTGGAGTTTCTGTGGAGTTTGTACATTCTCCCCGTGTCTGCGTGGGTTTCCTCCGGGTGCTTCAGTTTCCTCCCACAATCCAAAGATGTGCAGGTCAGGTGGATTGGCCATGTTAAATTGCCCTTAGTGTTCAGAGATGTGTAGGCTAGGTACATTTGTCAAGGGTAAATGTAGAATAATAGGGTTGGGGAATGAGTCTGGGTGGGGTTACTCTTCAGAGGGTCAGTGTGGGTTTCTTGGGCCAAAGGGCCTATTTCCACACTGTCAGGATTCTAATTCTAAAAAAAAAATCTGCAGCAGTAATTAGCTGATTAAATTAAACAGCGTGCGCCTCCAGTTTGTTATTGGCAGAGAGCAGAATGTATTCAGCCAGCCCATGTTTCCAAAACCCAAATCAAAATATCGGCTGCTCAATGTGATTTCATGATTGGGTGACATTTGCTGAACAAACTCGCATACACCGATAGCCATACTAACAAGTTAGCATAATCAGTCAAGTTCGTAATGGATACTTATTTGTACTTGCTAGAACTGATGTACATAATGACACATTCTCCCTAAACATTAGATGTTCAAACTCTCCTTTTGTATTAAACTAGCCAAGAGTTTGGAGAGGCTGTAGATAGCTGTTGTTTAGCAATGCCACTGTGTTGGCTTCCCAGTCAAGCAGTTCCTGTTTCTCCCATTGTGATTGCTTGAAATTTGGTATTCTTGTGTTGGTCCTGATGATTGCAAGACAAAACATTTCTGCTTAAAAAGTTTCCCTTTTTCAGTAAAGTTCGATTTCTGTACAGGCAAATGAAAGAGAAAGGATTGGAAGAATAGAGAGAGATGAGGAGAGGATGTTTACCAGCTCAGATCAGTTGGGCTAAATGACCTCTTGCTGTGTTATACATCCTGTGTAATTGTTCTGCTCTATGATGCCTATGATGTTTAAGTGTTGTAGAAACCTGTAGACAATTACAGACCACTTGTTGGTACCGAGGGAAGCTTCAAGGTCAGTAAAAGCTTTTTAACCCAAAGCACAGCTCCAGAAGAAAGCAAGAAATTTCCCGTAGCTAGACTCTAAGGCTCAATGGGGCATGACTGATAATTCTTGGCACCAGGGGAGATTTCCACATCAGACATTTATTAGTTAGAAGCAATGGGGAGGGTTCAGAATGATTCACTGTAAAGAGAGGCTTAGAGAAGACAACAACAATGGTGTGATTGGTGTCCAGGGTTGAGTTGGATAGATTCTTAATTGACAAGGGAGTCAAAGGCTGTTGGCAGCAGAGAGGAGAGTAGAGTTGAGGCATAATTGAATCAGTCTCGATCTTATAAAATAGTGGAAGAGACTTGAAGGGCTGAATGGCCTCTATTTGTACCTAGTTCATGGTTGTATCTAGAATCTATCTACCACACTACTTCACCTAATCTACTTGATGTATTCTTTCAAACTGTTTGTTTCTTGGCTAATACTTATAGTAGAGACATAGAGAGTATTACAACATATCGCAGGGATACGGCACTGCAGTACATATTATTTGTTGCATTATGTGTAGCATAGGAGGTCAGTTAGCTTGGATGGTTAGATTGCAATACAGAGTGACACTGACAGTTCAGTTCCCTGAACCAGCTGAGGTTACCATGAAGAACTCTCCTACTCCACCTCTCCCCTCACCCTGAGGCGTAGGGACCTTCAGGTTAAACCACCACCAGGAGTCTTTCGCTAAGGAGAGAGAACACCTCTGGGACAAAGATAACTTTATTATATTGTATGAAGGTTGTAAATGAAACGGTTGCTTACTATTGTAACATTTCTCTTGATTCCCCCAGTTTTACACAGTGCTGGTCATGGTGTGAATGTCTACTCATTCTGTGTCAGTTCCCTCAGCAGCCTTGCCTGCCTGTTCCCCAGTGTGTTCTTCGATGATGGGTAAGTTCCAGGTCGCATCTCCCCAGACACCCTTGACCCTTGGAAAGGCTTCCAATCAGCTGACTTGGGTTTCAGTGAATGGCCGAGTGTTTATAACTGGCCAAGCAAGTGAGGGAGGCCAGCAGGGAAAAAAAGGGAGGCAGAACAAACACAGGATGGGGCGGCTTCAGTGTGTGGACACAGAGGACAAAGCTACTATTGTAGAATACTGGATTAGAGATCAAAAGAAGCCTTATAGTCCAGAGCTTCTTATTGACTGGGCCCCTATTGGCAGTGGAAGCCACCAATTCCGTAATATTGATCGATGCACATCACTGGGGCACTCTCGATCCAAGGCCTTGTAATTAACAATTAAATTATTCTTGGGTTTCTTTTTTACAGACATTAAAATTTTTGATCTGCATGAGCTGCACATGACAATTCAGTGTCTCAATATTAAAATTCCAATTGCAGTAGAGCGAGCCAGACTGGATTACACTTCATATCAGTCAGTGACACCCTCTAAATTCCACACAGCAAACAGTACCAGTGTTAATATTGTTCTGACCGTACTGCCATCTCCGCACCTTAATTTGAGACGTGTCTCAGCACGTTTTGGCTGAGCTATGTGGCCTTCTCCCCAACCTCTGCCTTCATGAGGTAAACTGAATTGGATTGAGTCTGGGTCAAGTGTGGAGTCACACTCTGGTCTATACAGCTAGATTTGGAAGTGGTACCTAAAACAGCAACAGCTCCAGAGACAGGTTGCCAAGCCACAGACACAATCCAGGAGGCTTTGTTCAAGCAGTGGACAGTCCCCCAGCCTCTGGGCGAGGAGCTCCACATTTGAGTCCCATTCCAGGACCTGATGGACAAGGAAAATGCATTCATCACATGGCTACACAGGCAGAGGATCAACCTACAAATCCTTCCAACACAAGCCCATAGTGAGAGATTCCTGTTCAGCCATGTGGTGAAAGGAACATCATTCTCCAGAGCTCCCGACTTCTCTGGTGCTGAATGGTCATTGTTCATCAGATTGGTGCCAGTGACATGGGGTTTAATCCCCATTCTCATTAGGGGGTGGATTCGGACCTGCCTCCTTGTTATATACATGCTGGGGGGTAGTGGCGCTGTGAGTCACACTTCCTTTCAAAAAACGCACTGAGAAAGAAGGTACAGATGGTTTGACTTCCAAAATAAATGGAGCACTACAAAGTGGGTTTCAAACCTTAATCTCTCTGGTGAAAAAGGCACAGCTTTGTTTCGAAATAATTTGTTCTGAAAGGATGATTTTTTGATACAGGCTCATTTGTCAACATTGGCAGCGCTAGTCCAATTTATGCATCAATTTTCCTTCCACTTACGATTGAACAGAAGTACAGAAACTGGAAGGTAAATGGCACTGAGACCATGAGACACATAAAAGAATTCCCCATGATTTTCAGGCTCATTTCAGTCCTGCACTGAAACTCTTGCAGCTGAAAGGAAAGGTTAAAGTCTTGTAAAATAAAATCTGGTCTCATTAGTTGAAATATTCTGCAGATTTGTGCGAAATAGATAATAATGTGACCACATTTAACAAGAGACACATTGCTAGTGACTGATGTCTGAAGTGAGATGCAGAGGATCCAAATTTGAATTTACATTTCTTTTTATTTTTGTCTTGCAGATCAGAGCTCCCACAGAAATATTACTGGTGGTTCTTTGAGACGATTCCAGGTAACTGTTACCGTTGTTTCTGAGTGACTAGAATATTAACGTAAAGAGGGATTATTTCATCATTGACCTTGTGACCATCCAGTGCGTTTCTTTCATACATGTAAAAGGAACACGATATACAATACACAGATGTGTTAGAACATTTTGAACCGTGCATTAACTTCAGAATTTGCTCCTGTTCTAATCTCAGCTGATGTTACAACTAGTCAAATCAGATCTCAGAATATCCAACAGAACCTATAATCTGACTTCTGAAAACTAGCTTGATAGGTCATAGGTTTTGGTGGTTATTCATCAAAACATTGTTACACGAGCTGTGGAGTTTCTTGAACAACAGAAGAAATAAATAAAAACAAAGTTCTCTAGATATAAAGTTCTCTGGTGCGGCCGCATCTGGAATATTGTGTGCAGTTTTGGTCGCCATACTATAGGAAGGATGTGGAGGCACTGGAACGGGTGCAGAGGAAGTTTACCAGGATGTTGCCTGGTATGGTAGAAAGATCCTATGAGGAAAGGCTGAGGCACTTGGGGTTGTTTTCATTGGAGAAAAGAAGGTTTAGGGGTGACTTGATAGAGGTGTACAAGATGATTAGGGGGTTAGATAGGGTTGACAGTGAGAACCTTTTTCCACGTATGGAGTCAGCTATTACAAGGGAGCATAGCTTTAAATTAAGGGGGGGTAGATATAGGACTGATGTTAGTGGTAGGTTCTTCACTCAGCGAGTCGTAAGTTCATGGAATGCCCTGCCAGTAGCAGTGGTGGACTCTCCCTCTTTATGGGTATTTAAGCGGGCATTGGATAAGTATATGGAGGATAGTGGGTTAGTGTAGGTTAGGTGGGCTTGGATCGGCACATCGAGGGCCGAAGGGCCTGTACTGCGCTGTATTCTTCTATGTTCTATGTTCTATGTTCTAAACCATCGTTAGAAAGATGTTAAAATACAGTGAAACAAAGTTCCAAACTGTTTCCCAACTCTATCCATTGCATAAACTCAAATCCAGAGAAATTATTTTTAGGAACCCTTTAGGGTTTCACTTCACCAACTCTGAACATTGCATTGGCTTTGGAAAATGGAGACAATTCAATGAACCTTTTCCCAAACCGCCAACATCAACTCTTCCACAAATCAGAGAGCCTAACATTTCTTAGTTCTAATAACCAAACTCTAACCAATTTCTAAGCAATGATTTCTAACCAAACTCTCCTGGTTTGGGAAGCTGCACAAATTAACATCTGCTAGGGTGACTGATGCCCTGAACTGCCCTGAAAATCTCCTTTCTAAGAGAGAAGTTACACTTGCTGCTGGCAACCACTTTACTGTTTCCTGAACTCAACTGTAGAAGAACTTGATTCTGAGCTGAATACAAAGCTCAGAATGGCCTTAGCTGTCACAAATTCCTGAGGCACAAATTTCTCATTCCTGATGTAGGGCTCCTGCCCGAAACGTGACTTTCCTGCTTCTCGGATGCTGCCTGACCTGCTGTACTTTTCCAGTGCCACTCTAATCTTGACTCTAAACTTCAGCATCTGCAGTACCCACTTTCACCTTACCTGTCACAAACCCCACAATATAAACAACTTATTCCATTAACACTTGAGGATGTCACCCAAGCCCTTGATTGCAGTCACCTGCTCTCTGACACATACCCGATTAGGTCACTGTTCCCGAAAGACTTGCTGACCTTGCTTCATTTCAAAGGAAGCCCTTCAAATAAATAATCAATACCCATATGCCACTAGAATAAAATCCAAACTCCAAAAATAACATTGTCATATAAATAAATTACATATGTTTCATTACAAATATCACATAAGCATTCCATTATTCATGAGCATTAAAGGTGACTTAAACCTTCGGAAACCCAAACTTTAAACTCTAGAATTCCCTCTCTAAAACTCTGACTCTTTACCCCTTCGAGATCATTCTTAAAAATCTCTATTTGCACTTGTTTTTGCAAACCTGCTGTAATATCTCCTTATCTGGCTCAGTGTAAAATGTGTTTTACAACGCTCCCATGTCGATGTGTGCATGACATTTAGGCAAGTTGGTCTAGAGATTGTAGACACTTTTGATAATGGAACTAATGAATGTGGGGCATTGCATAGGAATTGAGGGAGTAGAGGGAGAGAATGTAATATTGTTAAATGTTTTCAATTTTAGGAATGACCGGCGTCCTACTTCTTGTTGTCATGGCGATTATGTACGTCTTCGCCTCACGCCAGCTCCGTCGGATGAGCTTCCGAGCTTTCTGGGTGACTCACCACCTCTACGTCATTCTGTACATTCTGGTAATTATGCTTTTACTCGAACCACCATGTATTTGCAAATGTGACTTTGCTGCTCTGATCATAATTTTGTTTTAAGTCAGCCTTATGCTATGGCTATCACTTATTGTCACTCATAAACAATATGTACTGCTTATCAGTTTAGCTTGAGAAGCTAATTATTGGGTCACCTTCTTGAACATCTACAGCTGGTATGCCCTTAACATAATCCTGATCCTTTACCTTAATGTCAAATCTTTGCATCTTTTTATCGTTATACAGATTTCATCTATTTATACTTCCCGCTGCTTCAGGAAGGCAGCCAGCATCATCAATGACCCCTCCCAGCCCGGTTACAATCTCTTCCAATCTCTTCCGTCAGGCAGAAGTTGCAAAAGCTTAAAGATATATGCCTAACAGATTCAAGAACAGCTTCTTCCCCGCTGTTATTAGACATCTGAGTGGACCTCTCAAATTTTAAACCTAATGTTGATCTCACTCTCTGTACACCTTCTCTGCAGCTGTAACATTGTATTCCTCGCTGTGTTCTTTAACCCTAATGCATTTTGTATGGGATGGCAGTGTTTCAGTGGGTAGCAATGCAGCCTCACAGTGCCAGGAATCCCCTGGTTCAGTTCCAGCCTTGGGAGTTTGCACATCCCGGTTCCCTCCGGATGCTTTCGGTTTCCTCCCACAGTCCAAAGATGTGCAGATTAGGTGGATTGGCCATGCTAAATTGCCCATTATGTCCAGGGATGTGCAGGTTAGGTGGATTGGCCATGAAAAAGCAGGGTTACAGGGATAGGGATGAGTCTGGGAGGTTGGGGGGAGGCATGCTTTTTGGAGAGTCAGTGCGGGTTTGTTGTTCCCAGATTTTATGATTTGATGATTTGCTTGTACTGCTGAAAAACAAAACTCTTCACTGTAGCTAGGTACATGTGACAACAATAAATCAAATCAAATCAAATTCAAGGTTGCACGAGACAGAGTTTTGCTCTACAAGGGAGTCCAGGATTATAGAAATGGGCAAGAAAGTGTAGTTATAATGACAATCACATCAGCCTTGATCTGACTGAATGACAGAGCAGGCATAACGACCTGAACAGTCTGTATCATGCTCTGACTTCTTATGTTGGACTGGAGTGGTGAGAAGACCAACTCACAGAATATTCACTGCCCAGAAGAGTAAGGGTGGAGACTATCCTGATTTACAGGTGTATTCTGCTGGCCTTTGACCTGGAAGCAATGCAGTGATGCCAGATAGTCTTTGTTGTATCGGCTACTCCATGTGTAATTTACTGTTCGTGCAGCCCACAATTTTCCTGTCAATTCACATTAAATTTGCAGGAATTTGTTTTAAGATAAAAGCCACATGCAGCATGAACATGTCAGTAAGTTTTGCGGGGGGGTGGCTACTTTGGTTGAACGATCCCTCATGGGGGTTGTAACCCAATCAATCATACCTTTAATATTGTCGTGTAAAATTCCATCCCTAACAGTCTCACAGGGTTTCCCTTCATCTTATGTTCTTCCAGGAGGCAGCTCCTTCTCAAGGGCAACTGGGGATAGATATGGCATGGACTTTTTTCCCCCTAAAATTGTGCAGACCCAGATTTTTAAGATTCATTCCCAACACTCCATTTCATTTGTTCGTCTCTCACAGATTCTCATTCACGGGAGTTCGAATCTGATCCAACAACAGAGTTTCTACTTGTACTTCATTGCGCCTGGACTTATCTACTTGTGTGACAAACTCATCAGCCTCAGCAGGAAGAAGAAGGAAGTCACAGTAGTCAAAGCTGAATTGCTGCCCTCAGGTACCATAGTGCCAAGTATTAATCCTCACCTTGCCTGCTGTTGGACTAAGTTCTTGAGGATAGAATGGAATGATTTAGCCTTGTACCTACTTTGAGTGTTGAAGGTTAAGGATTGACTTGTCTGAAGTGTTGAAAGGATTTGATAAGTTATAGAGAAGCAATATCCTTTCATTGGGGAATGTAGATCTAGGAGGAAAAGACCTTAAAACGAGAGCTCAGCCACGTAATGGCTGACATGACAAAATTACTTCACTCAAAATGTAATTTCACGGAAATGCAAAACTCTCCAAAAAGCTGGGTTCTCAGGAAGGGTCGTTGGACCCCGAAACGATAACTCTGATTTCTGTCCATAGATGCTTCCAGACCTGCTGTGCTTCTTCTGTCTTTGGGTCTGCAAAGGCTGCTTGGAAAACCTTAAACTGATATTTTTGTTTTGGTAAAGGATTTGGTGAAATTACAGGTGGATAGAGATGCGCCCATAAGCAATTGGAACAGGAGTAGGCCATTCAGCCCCTTGAATCAATAGATTCTTGGTCGATCCAGTTTTCCTCACGTCCACTTCTTTGTGTTTCCCCATAAGCCTTCACTCCCCAACTGATTGAGAATCCATCTCTCTCAGCCTTTAATATACACAAGGACTCTGCCCCCACAGCTCTTTGCGTCAAGGAGTTCCAAAGACCCACAGCCTTCTGAGAGAAGAAATTCCTCCTCATCTCAGTCTGAAATTGGTGCCCCTTTATTCTGAGACTCTGCTCTCTGGTCCTAGATGAGTGGAAACATACTCCCAGTACTGACCCCGTTAATTCTTTGTTTCAAAGCGATCATCTCTCGTTCATGATCTGATAGAATGGCAAACCAAACTTGACGGGCTGAATGGCCTCCTCCTGTTCATACTTGTGCATTCAGTGAAAGCCTCAAAGGACCTTTTTGCTTTGTGCAATACCTTGATCTAAAAACATTGTCCCTGTGCGGGATCTAAATGCCTTACCTCATTGTGACTGTTACGCTGTAGACTTCACTTCCTCTGGGCTCCATAGCAGCCAATTCTGCATTGGAGCCCATGATCTTAAAACTCATGCCCCTTACTGAGAATCACAACCCATATTTGTGATGCACTGAGCTATCACCATTGACTCCTCACACAAAGGTCCTGTACAAGTGGTAGCAGTGAATAAAACATTCAGAGGCAATCTTTGAGTTCTGAAGACAATTTTAAATGCCATATCTGAACCCATTATCCCAATCTGGTGATAGCCTCACACAACAAGCAACTAATATGCTTAATCAGATTTGTTGAGACATATTTTTATCCAATATAACATCACCTCAGATAAACCTAGTTTTCCTCTGTTCTCAAATCTTGATATTCATTGTTCCATCAAACTCCCCGGTTGCCTACAATCGGAGATATGAGGCCACAGCGATCATCTTGACCCTCGTTTCAAACTCCTCCCCAATAACAAATTGGACTGAAACTGAGAGGGAAATGAATTGGCAGGGTTCTAGAGATAGAGCAGGGGAGTGGGACTGACCACGGAAACCAAACATGTGCTCACTGTGCCACATGGTATAATGTTGCTGATGGTCTCTGATCAGTCATGATGATCTCATCTGCTTAACATTACCCACTCCCATCTCTTCCCCTCTCTGCTTCCAAAATCTGTTCCACTTTGCTATCCACACAGAGACCAAAAGACCAACGATTTCCTTCCCACCTTTAGACTCTCAATAACGTAGTTGGTCATGTGTGTATGGCCATGTCTTGGAATTGTTGAGGGATGATGCTGTAGAAGTTTATAAAATCATAAGGAGCATAGATATGGTTAATGGTAGGTATCTTTTCCCTAGGTTGGGGGATTTTGTGACTAAGGGGCATATTTTTTAAGGTGAAAGAAGACAATTTAAAAAAGACATGAGGGGAATTTTTTTTATACAGAGTGTAGTTCGCTTGTGGAATGAACTTCCTGAGGAAGTGGTGGATGCAGGCACAGTTACAAAGTTTAGAAACTTAGATAAGTGCATGAATAGGACAGGTTTGGAGGGATATGAGCCTGGAGCAAGCAGGTAGAACTAGTTTAGTTTGGGGTAAAAACAATGACTGCAGATGCTGGAAAGCAAATACTGGATTAGTGGTGCTGGAAGAGCACAGCAGTTCAGGCAGCATCCAACGAGCAACGAAATCGACGTTTCGGGCAAAAGCCCTTCATCTATTCCTGATGAAGGGCTTTTGCCCGAAACGTCGATTTCGCTGCTCGTTGGATGCTGCCTGAACTGCTGTGCTCTTCCAGCACCACTAATCCTAGTTTAGTTTGGGGTTATGTGGACCAAAGTGTTTTGTTTTTGTGCTGCATGACTCTATGACTATATTAAAAATGCTGTCATAACTTTCAGATCCTTATCAGTTGTCCAAGGTGAACCAACTTGTTTGATATGCTGGTGAATTTAGATACGAGCTTGGTTGGACTGTGCTTCCCTGGAATTATTACAATAAAACCATATCAATGACTAACATGTTCAGTGGAACTTGTTGTTGAGTAATTAATAGTGAGCATATTGTTATACTTTTTTTTAGTAGCCCATCACAAACAAGACAAACATGAGATGATTAATTTAAATGACAATCTCCCTTAATTAGTCAGCACCAATAAAACAAGGTTGTGAGGTAAAATGTAATATCTGTAACTTTGTAATTTACTGTAAATAAATAATGATTACTCATAACATGACAGGGCAGATATGGGACTGGGCAATGTATGTGTTTTGGTCTGGTATATTTATTTAATTTTGTTTTGTTTTTAATGGGAGGTGGTCACAACTGGCAAGGTCTGCAGGTATTGCTCAATCCTAAATACTCTTGAACTGAGGGGTTTGCTAGGCCATTTCAGAAGGCAGATAAGAGTCAACCACATTGTGGTGAGTCGGGAGTCAGCTGAACATCAGACTTGGTAAGGAGGGCATGTTCCTTCACTAAAGAACATTAGAGAACCAGATGGACTTCTTTAACAATTGATGTTAGTCTCACAGTCACCATGACTGAGACTGGCCTTTGAGCCCATATTTATTATAGGAGACGGTGTAAGCTTCATATGGAGCTAGCGATGGATTCACTTGGCTGGCTGGTTTGTAATGCAGGGTGACACCAACAGCATGGATTATAGAACTCCTATTTTGTAGGAGCATGCCATTCAGCCTGTCAAATCCACACTAACCCTCCAAACAGCATCCTCCCCACCCTATCCCTGTAACCCTGCATTTCCCACGGTGAGCCCACCTAACCTGCACATCCCTGGACACCATGGGGCAATTTCCCATGACCAACCCACCCTGACCTGTACATCTTTGGTTTGTGAGAGGAAACCAGAGCAACCGAAGGAAACCTACGCAGACACGGGGAGAACATGCACAGAGTTGCCCGAGGCTGGAATCAAACCTAGCTCACTGGCGCTGTGAGACAGCAGTGCTAACCACTGAGTCATCATGCTGCCATGGGTTCCATTCCTAAACTGGCTGAGGTTATCATTGAGGACTCTGCATCTCAATCTCTCCCCTCATCTGGGGCGTAGTGACCCTTAGGTTCATCCACCACCATTCATGTCTTTCTCTCTCTCTCTAATGAGAGAACAGACTATGGTCTGATGAGACTCTGGTGACTTTACCTTTACATTTGGAATTCCACGAGATATGGGTAAACCTATAGTATCTGTAGTGTTGTGTGGCAGGAACCGTTATTTTTAAGATCTTATTTTATCCATTACTTATCAAGAGATATCTAACCTAATTACCAATATTAAAGCTCAAGTTTAGGGTGTTTGCAAAAAATGATGCAAAGGCACCAATGCCCAGAAAGGAAGGATAGCTTGCAATGAGATCACATGTATTCTGATCACAGGACATCAGACTGGGATTGTAGCCAGGGGAGTGATGTTTGAACTCTGGCTATAGTTGGAAGATACGCTGAGGTCCTCACCTTCAGGCACTGACACTGGCTACTTAGCTGTTTTTTTTTCTTGGTTGCAGGTGTAACGTACCTTGAATTTAAACGGCCCCAGGACTTTGAGTACAAGTCTGGGCAGTGGGTGCGTATCGCATGTATATCCCTGGGTGCTGATGAGTATCATCCTTTCACACTGACCTCAGCCCCAAATGAGGACACCCTCAGCCTCCATATTAGGGCAGTGGGGCCCTGGACGACAAAGTTACGAGAAACCTACTCACCGGAGAATGTCGGAAATCTCGGAGGCAACCCAAAGGTAATACGCAAGTGAAGGTAAATGTAATGAATTCTCAGCTTAAAGTTATTCACCAATGTCCTTTATTGCAAAGGGATAAGTTTGGAAAATGTATTTCAGTGTTCAATTTGCACACAGCTAGTTCCACAAGGAGCTGTAGTGATTAGGAAAGACTCCCCTATTTCATCTGAACATTTCCATTTTGAGCCTGACATCTTTTAAGAATGGGAAAAGGTGTCATTCAGGAACTGTCACACAATTCCATTTCATGGCTTCCTAAGATCGTACCTGCTGGTTATTAATGTGCATCAAACCTTATAAGCAGACTGTGTGCCACATCCTGAAGTCGGGTGTGGTCAAGTTAAAGGGAAAGCAGTTACAGATAAAAATGTACAGCACCTGTAAATGAGAAAGACAAGAACGCTATTATGATAGCTCAAGTCACGAGAGCAATTTGATGGTTTTAGATTTTTCAAAATTAATTCATGTGATCTGACATCACTGGCCAGCATTTTATTGCCCACAACATGCCTTTATGAACTATAGCGATAGGGAAACTCTCCACCTTACCCTGCCTGGCCTATATATGATCTCCAGACTCACCCAAAACTGCGTGGATATTTCATTATCCCCTGAAATGGCCCAACAAGACGTGTAGTTGTATTCAACGGTCAGTGACAAGCCAGCACATCTTAACAGCAATTAGGAACGGGCACTGTTAGTGTAGCACTGACAGTGAGGTCCATAATGTAAAAATTATTCTAACCTGACTTCTATATTTAATCCATGACTTGCCACTGATGGAATTTTAATGTGCTCAGTTTGCATTGAAATTCATTAATTGTCTTGAGAATGATAAACTTATTCTGATGCCACGGCCTACACACCCAATACTGAAGGCATTGTTTATCACAACAACAGTCAAGTTAGCAAAATGAAATTATTGAGAGGCTCTTAAATATGATTCTGGTGGAATAGTGACAAGGCAACTCCCAGCTGATGGAGAAATACAGCAGGGGAGGAAGCTGTTCAGCCTACCCTGTCAGAGTTGATCCTCTGGTCGAGCTACATATTTAATCTGATTCCCAGCTTTCCATCCCAAAGCTGTAATTGTGGTTCAGCATTGACCAACCGCTTTCAAAAGGTGCTGGACTTCAGGGGTGGCTCAGTGGTTAGCACTGCAGCTTACCAGCTTCAGAGACCCAGGGTTTGATTCCAGCCTTGGGTGACTGTCTGTATGGGTTTCCTCTGGGTGCTCTGGTTTCCTCCCACAGTCCAAAAATGTGCAGATTAGGGTGTATTGGCCGTGGGACATTGCCCCATAGTGTGCAGGCTAGATGGGTCAGCCATGGGAAATTTTGGACTGGGTAGTTTGACCGCAAAACATTAACTCTGATTTCTCTGAACAGAAGCTGCCAGATCTGCTGAGCTTTTCCGGCAACTGCTGTTTTTGTTTCAATAAGCTGAATGTTAAACTCCTACGATGTTTCTTGTACCTTTTGTGAATTGCTGAAGAACTGGGGAACCTATAGTTCCCCCAATGCTGTCTCCATGGAAATGCATAAGCCAACAGATATGACGAGCTGCCCAACCAGCATCCCTTCTCCAGTGACCCTTCTCAGAACCGAGTTAACTCTGATTTCTCTCCACAGATGCTGCCAGACCTGCTGAGGTTTTCCAGCAATTCCTGTTTTTGTTTCTAGTGTTCTGAGAACATGGGTTCAAATCTCAGCACAGCAACTGTTGGGAATTTAAAATTAGTTAATAAATTTGGAATAAGCTGGTTTTGGCAACAGTGCCATGCAACCATCATTGATTGCTGTTAGATCACTCATGTCCTTCAGGGAAGGAAATCTGCTGTCCTTACCCGGTCTGGCCTTTAAATGAGTCCAAGCCTACAACAAGGTGGTTGATCCTTAACTCCCCTCTGAAATAGCCCTTGCAATCTGTTCAGTGCAAGGGTAAGTAGGGATGAGCATCAAATACTAACCTGAGCAGCAATGCCTACATCCCTTGGAAAGTGCGAACTTCTTAAAAATTGACCAAGAATTACATTTTCAAATCACAAAGTGACTGCATACTAAATGCCTTCTGACTGACCCGAAACTTTCCTGTGTCCTGCAGATATATCTGGACGGGCCTTTTGGTGAGGGTCATCAAGAATGGAACCAGTTTGAGGTGTCCGTTCTGGTTGGGGGAGGCATCGGTGTGACACCATTTTCATCAATTCTCAAAGACCTCGTCTTCAAGTCATCTATGTTCAGCAAGATCGCCTGCAAAAAGGTAACTAAAAGAAATCTGCTACAGCAGGCTCTTTTACAAACGTGTTCCACCCTTACTGAGGTGGGGGATAGTACATCACTCACTCCAGCAAACACTGTTCAAGGTTAAGATTGCAGATGGTGACAAGACTGAATGAGTCAGATTCCAAAGTGAAACCTAGCTTGATAGACCATAGGTTTTTATTTTGCATTTTGTTTACCATAGTGATCAGTCACAGAACATATTATCAAGAGGCTGCCAGTGTACTTTGACTTATTATATCAAAGAGAAATCAAAGATCTGTGTAACTATTTGGTAAGATCTAATCATGAACACCAAAAAGGAAGATTCAACCTTTCTCCCAACAACATCATGTACAGATACTCAACCCCAGTGGAGTAGCATTCCCATCTTTACTCCTTAAATTCTTACTCAATCAATGAGGTTGCAAGTGTTTCCTTTCAGAAATGTTCTGCACATTCTCCAGATGTGATTATCAGCACTTCTTCCCAAGGCACACAGGCTAACTCACTGATTTTTTTTAAGGAAAGCGAAAGGTTTTTTTTCCCCAATCTTGTTATCTTGTACTGCTGAAACAGGTTAAGACTTCTGCCCAGTTCTATGGGCCTGGAAGTTGCCAAAAATAGACCCTCCCTTCTGCCCATGTTATGGACTAGGCCAGATCACTCAAAATATTCTTGAGCAGGCACCCAGACCATAACTTTGCAATTTGTTTCGATAAGTGTGCAATGAGAATGACCTGGAGTAAGTTAGCTAGGTTAACTACCAGGTTTTAAAACAGACCGAAATGTATTCACAGAATTACACAATGAAACACAAAGAACAGAATAAAGAACATCTACAGAACTCAGTCTATCCAAACTAGACTTAATTATGCTGTTCCAAATATACACAACAGTCCTAATAAGCAAACCCCCTTAAAGCAGTGAGTTGAGGGGTACGTAGGTTAAGTTACTATGCTTTGCATTAGGATTAAGTCTTGGCACAATATTGTGGACCTAAGGGCCTGTTCTGTGCTGTACGTTTCTATGTTCTATGTTCTAAAACACAGTTAAAAAATGGAACAGATGCTTACAGGTTGAAGTTAGAAGGGCAGAGAGAGAGAAAGAGTTTCCACACAGCTCACTGTTGAACTCCCAACTAGCTCTGGACTGAACTGCTCAGCTAGAGAGCTGACCACTCCCTTTTGATTATACAGGTCATTTGTAAAACATGACCACTTTGACCTGAGGTCTCAGCTGTTCACATATAAACAAAAAGGCCTCTCAATACCCTTTAAGCTCTGCACTAAACTAGTCATCTCGGAAACGGGAGTGGTTTATGACCCTTCTGAAAGAAATCAAGGACACAGTATCTTTGAGAAAAGGAACAGCTTTTAGTAAAAGAGACCAGCTTTGTGACATCAGTAAGAATCTTCTGACCTCAACTTACTCCTGGCCTCTAGTCTCCCTCTCCCTTGTCAGAAAAACAAGACAATAATAAGTACTAATTATCTCATCAAGTTGCTTATTGAGTTGTTTAGGTTAAATCAAATGATGTCTTAGAAAGACTGTCTTTAGTTCACTGTTCCAGATGACTTTCTGACCCAGGTCTTGAAAAAAAAACGGACCTTCACAGCACTGGAAGACAACCTCCTCTCAAATTAACCTCCTGGTTAGCACTGCTGCCTCACAGCATCAGAGACCAGGGTTCAATTCCCGCCTCAGGCGACTGACTGTGTGGAGTTTGCACGTTCTTCCCGTGTCTGCGTGGTTTCCTCCGGGTGCTCCGGTTTCCTCCCACAGTCCAAAGATGTGCAGGCCAGGTGAATTGGCCATGCTAAATTGCCCGTAGTGTTAGGTAAGGGGTAGATGTAGGGGTATGGGTGGGTTGCGCATCGGCGGGACGGTGTGGACTTGTTGGGCCGAAGGGCCTGTTTCCACACTGTAAGTAATCTAATCAAATTTCAAGCTAATGTTGATCTTGCTCTTTGTACACCCTCTTTGCAGTTATAACATTGTATTCCACATTCTGTTCAATCACCCTATGATCTTTGTATGTTTGTATACTATGACCTGCCTGCACTACACGCTAAACAAAACTTTTGACTGTTCTTAGGTACATGTGACAATATTAAAGCAAATCAAAACTTACCTTTATATTAGAATCCAACTTCCCAAAACCGATAATATTGTTAACCTGCAGTGCAATTTTAATCAAAAATATATCTCATGTCTTCTGAACTTGAAAGATTTACCAAGATGTTGCCAGTGTTGGAGGGTTTGAGCTACAAGGAGAGGGTGAATAGGCTGGGGCTATTTTCCCTTGCATCGGAAGCTGAGGGGTGACCTTATAGAAGTTTATAAAATCATGAGGGGCATGGACAAGGTATTTTCCCCAGGATAGGTGAGTCCAAAATTAGAGGGCAAAGATTTAAGGAGAGAGGGGGAAGATTTAAAAGGGGCTTAAGGGGCAACATTTTCATGCAAAGGGTGGTGCGATATGGAATGAGCTGCCAGAAGAAATGGTGGAGGCTGGGACAATAACAATATTTAAAAGGCATCTGGATGGTATATGAATAGTCAGGGTTTAGAGGGATAAGGGCCAAATGCTGGCAAAAGGGACTAGATTAATTTAGGATATCTGGTTGGCATGAACGTGTTGGACCAAAGGGTCTGTTTCAGTGCTGGACATTTCTACGACTCTGAGTCTCAGCAGAAATGATGTGAGAAACCCCCTTTCCAAGCAGCAAAGGATCAGGATGAAGGGTGTGCTGCTAGAGAGTGTGCTGGAGCATGCATTTATTAAGGCTTTCAAAGGGAACTGCATTATTATCAGGAAGAAAGGAACTGCAATGTCAAATGGAGAAGCTGGGGATGGGTGGCTCTCCATGAATTTCTCCTTCTAAGAGCCAGCATAGATATGATGGGCCAAATGGCCTCCTTCTGTGCTGTAACCTTTCTATGATTCTTAATTATTTATCAAAATGCCTCATAATTGTTCACTCCTATTACATCTCTCTGGCTTTCTTTGCTCTAAGGTGAACAACCCATCAAGTTTTCCCTGTCTCTAAAATCTCTCATTCTTGGCACCAAATCTTCCACACGCTCAGGTGTACTCACTCTTTTCTCCACTAGGTCTATTTTATCTGGGTGACTCGGACCCAGCGACAGTTCGAATGGATGGCGGATATAATTCGTGAAGTTGAGAAGAATGATAAAAATGATCTGGTTTCTGTCCACATCTACATTACCCAACTCGCTGAAAAATTTGATCTCAGGACTACTATGTTGGTAAGTAATTGTGGTTTCACCTCCTGGTGAGAATTGTGAACGGACAACACAACAATTTTCATGACCTGAGATGCTAGAAAATTTTTCACCTGTTTGCACGGCATTCCTTTAGCCGCCAAGGGATTTGGTTTAGCTCAGTTCACTGGATGGTGGGCATGCAGTACAGCGTAAGGTGGGTTCTATTCCCACACTGGCTGAGGTTATAGTGAAGGACTCTGCTTCTCAACCTCTTCCCTCACCTGAGGCATGGAAATTCACTGTTTGAAGCACTATCAATCACTGCTCTGTAATCAGAGAGCAGCCTTATGGTCTGATAAGTTGATGGTGAAATTCCCTTTGTCTCCAAAGGTCAGACAACAGAGATGAACTTATGCCCTATATTCAATATAAGCCAAACACAACTTACTTCTAGATACTGATGCAACGGTGTATACGCTGATTTTGGAACAGTCCACAACATACCAATACACCAATTGCCAGTTTATGTACCACTCTTGGATATCCCTGCCACATCAGCCAACGTTGAGGTGGCAAATCCATGAAATAGGGAGGATTAAATCTTGGTGAAGAATAGTTGCGAATCAGTCTGTTCAAAGATGCTATGACACCCCTCTGGTGTAGGTTGGATTTGAACTTGGCCTTCCAGGTCAGAGGTAGGGACATCACCACTGTGCTGCAAGAAGCCTCTAAATGTTGATGAGGATTAATTGATCACTAGTGACCAGTTTCAATTCTCTATTATTTAAAGTCAAGTATTAACCAGCTATTGCAAGGCTCAAAATATACAGGTCAACCAGATGTTCACAGTACCTTACATGGGGTAGTTAACTCGATGAATCAGACATGTGGTGCTTCAAAAACACAGCAGGTCAGGCAGCATCTGAGGAGCAGGAGAATTGATGTTTCGGCCATAAGCCCCTCCTGTACCTGAAACGCTGACTCTCCTGTTCCTCGGGTTCTCCTTGACCTGCTGTGCTTTTCCAGCTCCACGCTTCTGACTCTGAATTTCCAGCATCTGCAGTCCTCACTTTCTCGTAAATAACTCGATGGTTAACAGTGACTAGTTTTGTTCACTAATCATCACCATAATTAAAAAGGCTACTGTCCACGCTTTTAATCCTTACGTTTTATTGGCTTTCAGGTGTTAATGTCATTAGTACTTTTCTGATGTTTCTGTCTCCTTTAGTATATCTGTGAGCGTCACTTTCAGAAAGTGTCAAACCGCAGCCTATTCACAGGACTTCGTTCTATCACTCACTTTGGGAGACCCCAGTTTATACCATTCTTCAACTCACTACAGGAGGTTCACCCAGAGGTGAGTTCAGTATCTGCTTTCATGTTAAGACAGTAACACCTTACCCAAAGGGCAGTACAGTAGCTCAGTGGTTAGCACTGTTATCTCACAGCACCAGGGACCTGGGTTTGATTCTATCCTCGGGCGGACTGTCTGTGTGGAGTTTGCTCGTTCTCCCCATGGGTTTCCTCCCACAGTCCAAAGATGTGCAGGTTAGGTGCATTGGCCATGCTAAGTTGCCCATAGTGTCCAGGGATCCACAGGCTAGGTGGATTAGCCATGGGAAATGCAGAGTTACAGGAATTGGGTGGGTTGCTTTTCAGAAGATTGGTGTGGACTCAATGGGCCAAATGGCCTGCTTCTACACTGTTGGGATTCTGTGTCTGCTATCAACGAGATCAAGGTCCTGACCCTGTGTCTTATTTTTGTCTCATTCGGGTTAGAGAACTGAGTTTTAAATTCCTTCATTAGCCCCTTTCAACAGGGTTTTCATACTTGCAATAAATAATTGGGTGAGGACATGGACTGAATAGAATTTTTACAAGTCCAGTACAAAATGATCCAGTTCTGTGCTGGACCCTTATGATGGGAAATCCAATTCGTCCCACTCCTCTGCTCTTTCTCTACAACTCGGTAATTTTCATCCTTTAGATAGTGTATTTAACCAAACCTCCTTTGAAGGCCGCATTCGCACAGAAACTGATACATCTCCCACTGTATCAGTTGATGCATTCCAGGTCATATAAGCACTCATTGAGTAAACCTGTTTTGCCTCATGCTAACTTTGGCTCTTCTGTCAAATGACTTCAATTTCTGGCCAGCAACTGTTCAGCTATTGGAAACAGTTTCTCCTTATTTACTCTGTTTGGAGCCTTTGCAAGTTACAGCTGCATATCATGAAGGGAAGATAATTCATTCCTGTCAGTTACTATCAATTCACTTTTTATATAAAATGCCAGGTTTGAAGATTCACAATAGAGGTTAGCTGTTCAATATCAACAATAATGTGGGTGGCATGGTGGCACAGTGGTTAGCACTGCAGCCTCACAGCACCAGAGACCTGGGTTCAATTCCCACCTCAGGTGACTCTCTGTGTGGAGTTTGCACATTCTCCCTGTGTCTGCGTGGGTTTCCTCTGGGTGTGGACTTGTTGGGCCAAAGGGCCTGTTTCCACACTGTAAGTAATCTAATCTTTAATTCAAAGCTCAACAGTAACATTCTTTGATGTTGAGACTGATGCTTCTATTACTGAAGATCATCTTTAATGATCTCAATCATCCTGGAGATCAACTCTGCACAATCCTCTGAGGTAGACATGTGTCCATCAGCAACCAGAATGAGATTGTCCAAAATTCAGTATTGGCCAGGACACTGAAGAGAACTTACTGTTTTTTCTTGAACAGTTCAATATGACCTTTTCTGTCCACTTTGTGGAACCTGGCTTAAGACTACAACTGCAACTCCGACAGTGTGGCACTCCCTCAGTACTGACCCTCAGCAGTGTGGCACTCCCTCAGCACTGACCCTGCGACAATGCGGCACTCCTTCAGTACTGATCTTGCGGCATTGCAACACTCCCTCAGGACTGATTCTCCGATAGTGCGGTACACCCTTAGCACTGACCCTCCGACAGTGCAGTGCACCCTTAGCACTGACCCTCTGACAGTGCGGCAGTCCCTCAGTCCTGACCCTCTGGTAGTTCCTTGCTACTACACTGACCACCAGCTGAATTTTATGTTCAAGTCCTGGGACATGAACCCATAAATTTCTGACTCAACAGCGATATGCTCCCAACTGAACTCTCAATGAGGCTTAGGTATTTGTAGCTGGAACATGTTGGAGTCAGGTGGAGATCTTCACAAATTATAGATTGCTTCCCTCCTCAACCCCTACCCCACTGCCACCTCCATATATGTACCCTTCAACCACCATCACCTTCCAACTTGTTGCATGTGCTCAATTATTCTGCAATGAATTATGCAGTCTGGTAAGGGATCATTGTTCATCATGTTTGATTGACCGAGCCTAGATGTTGTCTCAGTGATAAATAAGGGGAGCTGGAGAAAGTTACTGAAGATAGAAGCTGAATTTTGTGACTGCAGAGATTTGAAATCTTTTGTATTCTTAAAAACAAGTGTTGGCTGTGAGCCAACGGGGTGGAAGGGTGGTAGGCTGTTGGGTTGGACGAGATCAAAGCTAAATTTGTTTAAAATTTATTAAAAGGTGGGAAAAATTGGAGTTTTCAGCTGTGGACCACCAGGACTGACCAAAAATGTGGAGAAAGCTTGTCAGCAAATCAACAAGAGAGACCAGGCTCACTTCATGCATCACTATGAGAACTTCTGAACTTCTGATCAACTGAAAAGATATGCAGGAAGATCATAATTTATCCTCGCAAAATATAATCACAGGACATTTAATTACTCATCTCTGTTTTGTGTATCGAATTTGTCACATTCTTATCTCTCAATCATACATTTCCTCTTCATCTGATTTCAACACAATTCAAAATTGAAGCCTCCAAATTGTATTGACGACATTGAATGTGATCACATGCTGTCCACCAGTAGGTGGTGCCATTGTTGATATTTATTCTTGGTGGGATTGGAGGACCAACAGAACACTAAATTCAAGTGAAGGTTACATTCTCCTCAGTTGAGCAGTTATTTTAAAAATGATGTTCTGTAGGTTTCAAATGTTTTGCTTGATTTACCCTTGAAGAGCTCAGCTAGATCGTGTTGGGCCAATGAGCTTATATGTTGTACATGGTTCTTCGGAAGCAAAGGGGCTAATGGAACAAGTAAGATTTTCCTCAATAGTTCTCATCTTCATTTGCCATTCAGACTCTGAGAAGTTGCATGGGTACTAATGTCTTGATAAATCTTTGTAGGGTCAGACAGTCATATTCTACCAAGTGAAGAACGTTGAGGGATTTGGATAGCACCAAAGGTAGATGTATTCTTCTGTGATTAAGACAGAATACTATAAGGAGATGGGAGTGGGGAAGCAATGGCCTAATGGTATTCAAAGTTTGTGAGAAGATTTGTAGCTCGGGTGCTCGTTGTTGTGGTTCTGTTCGCCGAGCTGGGAATTTGTGTTGTAGACGTTTCGTCTCCTGTCTAGGTGACATCCTCAGTGCTTGGGAGCATCCTGTGAAGCGCTTCTGTGATCTTTCCTCTGGCATTTATAGTGGTTTGAATCTACTGCTTCCAGTTGTCAGTTCCAGCTGTCCATTGCAGTGGTCAGTATATTGGGTCCAGATCGATGTGCTTATTGATTGAATCTGTGGATGAGTGCCATACCTCTAGGAATTCCCTGGCTGTTCTCTGTTTGGCTTGTCCTATAATAGTAGTGATATAGGACAAGCCAAACAGAGAACAGCCAGGGAATTCCTAGAGGTATGGCACTCATCCACAGATTCAATCAATAAGCACATCGATCTGGACCCAATATACTGACCACTGCAATGGACAGCTGGAACTGACAACCGGAAGCGACAGATTCAAACCACTACAAATGGCGGAGCAAAGATCACAGAAGCGCTTCACAGGAGGCCCACAAGCACTGAGGATGTCACCTAGACAGGGGACGAAACGTCTGCAACACAAATTCCCAGCTCGGCGAACAGAACCACAACAACCTAATGGTATTATCCTGCTATGCCACAATGTGGCATTTGAATTAAAACAACGTCTCGAGTTAAGAATCTAATAATGACCATGAAGCCATTGATGATGTCTAGTTCGCGTTGGGGAAGGAACCTGCCATCTTTACCTGTTCTGGCCTATATGTGACTCCAGACCCACAGCAATGTGAGTCTTAACTGTGTTTGAGGCAATTAGGGATGGGTAATAACTATTGGTCTAGCCAGTGAGGACCATGTCTTGTGAATGATTTTTTTAAAAAGTGGTAGCGTTGAATGTTGAAGGGGCTTTGGCTCAGAAACTCAGTTCCATGCGTACACTTTTCAGGCATTGAAATGGCCTGCTATGCTGCCATTATGGCAGGATTGAAAATTCTCTGCCTGCCATATTGCATTGTAGACAAGCAGGAGGGTGGGAGACACAGCAAGTCAGGCAGCATCAGGAGGTGCAGGAGTCGACGTTTCGTCTATAACCTTCGTCAGGACCCCTTGGATTCCAGCATTTGCATTTTTTTTATCCCCTGCCATATTGCAATGGGCCTCTTTGTGGAGGGAGAGAGACATCCTGAACAGTGGGAAGAGTCTGAGTAAACTAGGAGCGGAACCATGTCACTGGGATAACTGATACACAGTGTGTAAGATGAAATGGTGCAAGCGAGAGCTGCCCGGGGCAAGGAGGAAGAAGCAATATAGTGAAGGATGTGATGCAATGATTGTAGGAGAGGGATTTAAAGTGGGGCAGGGGTATGGAGGCTGCAAATGGTGATGATGTGGACAAACACAAGGAACAGAGTGCCCTTACCTTGATGATCCTGATGAAATCATGGAGCATTTTTGTTGCTTGGAGTATTGCCATTGGTGCAGGCATGCCAGTGTGTAGTGGTGCCAGTCCTAAGCTTGGATAGACCTGGAGGGCTAGCAGCTGAAGGGCATTTGACTGTAAAACTACCCAACAATTTCAAATAATGGTGGATGTGAATGGATATGACCCCTATGCCAGGGTGTACTATGTAAGCAATGTTCAGGCTCCCCATCTGTGGATTGAACAAGGGTGACCATGCAGTGGATGAGGATGACCAGTGATGGAGAAGGGTTAAATTCAATCAGCATTGTGACTCTCAAGTCAAAGGGAGGATGCTCAGAGAAGTGGTCTTACCTGGAGCTGAGGCTGTTGAATGTTTGTGTGCCCTTTCCCCATCAGCAGTGGACCTGGTACATGGAGGGCTTTCTGTCTTCAAGGGGGAAGAGGAAGATGGTCCCAAAACAGCATCAGAGAAACGTGGTGCACCCCCAGGCTTCCAGGAGCCACGTTTCCTTTTCCCAGACTGTATATCCCTTTAAAGGATCAGCCCAATATCTAACACCCCTCAAAAAGACCAATGATTAAAGGTTGGCCTAATGAAGGGTTACACCCGAAACATTGACTTCTGCACCTCCTGATACTGCCTGGCTTGCTGTGTTCTTCCAGCCTCCTGCCTGACTACTTTGCATTCCAGCATCTGCAGAACTTTTGTCTCTAACCAATGAATACCATGGGCTGGCCTGATCACGTGTTTATTGCAGAGTAATGAACTACCTGGGGTAATGCTGATGGGCACCCAGTGCCCAATGCACCTCTTACACGTCCAAACCCCACCCTGTCCTTGTATGTGCCCGCTTTCACATGCTGCCCAGGTCCTATGCCACACTCTCCTTTCAGAAGCTTTTGCCAACATTTCTGAGCAGGGAGAGGGCAGACCCTGGCATCGTTTTCAATGTGCCAGGATCACTTTCACAGCAAAGGTTCCCAATAGTGATTTATATTGACTTAGTGTAGGAGAGGCTTTTAAAACTGAAATCACTCAATTGCCTTTCCATAAACCCCACAGCTCATAGAAGTACTTTGACTTGTTAATTAGAATGAATAGACATCGATTATTTATTAATACTATCAATATAAATTGGGCATTGTAGGGAAACATTGTAACTATGTAACTGTGCATTTTTTGACAATGAAATGTAAATAATATAAAATAATGTAAACTGTGAATTACTGTATGATGGTTGCCTCCATTGAATAATATAAAAATTAGACAATGTGTTGAAGTTGGGTTATTGCATATTACACTTGTTGTTGAGAGGATAGAGTCCTACATCACAGAAATAGATCTTTCAGTTCAACTTGACCATGCAAACCAAGTTTCCCAAATTAATCTAGTCCTATTTGCCTGCATTTGTCCCATGTGTCTCTAAACCTTTTCTATTCATTTAGCTGTCCAAATGTCTTTTAAATGTTGTCACTATACCTGCATCTCCCACTTCCTGTAGCAGTTCATTCCACAGACAAACCACCCTCTGTGTGAAAAAGTTAGAACATAGAACATAGAACAATACAGCGTAGAACAGGCCCTTCGGCCCTCAATGTTGCGCCGACCTGTGAATATTCTCAGCTCGTCCCCCTACACTATCCCATCATCATCCATATTCTTATCCAAAGATTGTTTAATTCTCCCTAATGTGGCTGAGTTGACTACATTCGCAGATAGGGCATTCCACGCCCTTACCACTCTCTGTGTAAAGAACCTGCCTCTGACATCTGTCTTAAATCTATCACCCCTCAATTTGTAGTTATGCCCCCTCGTACACGCTGACGTCATCATCCTAGGAAAAAGACTTTCACTGTCTACCCTATCTAATCCTCTGATCATCTTGTATGTCTCTATCAAATCCCCTCTTAGCCTTCTTCTTTCAAATGAGAACAGTCTCCAGCCTTTCCTCATAAGACCTTCCCTCTAGACCAGACAACATCCTGGTAAATCTCCTCTGCACATTTTCCAAGTCTTCCACATACTTCCTGAAATATGGCGACCAGAACTGTACACAATATTCAAATGCAGCCGCACCAGTGTTTTGTATAGTTGCAGCATGATATTGTGGCTCCGGAACGCAATCCCTCTACCAATGAAACCTAACATACCGTCTGCCTTCATAACAGTACTATCAACTGGGGTGGCAACTTTCAGGGATCTATGTCATGGACTTCAAGATCCCTCTGCACATCCAAACTATGAACAATCTTTCCATTGACCCAGTACTCTGCCTTCCTGTTATTTTTCCTAAAGTGAATCACCTCACATTTATCTGCATTGAACTCCATTTGCCACCTCTCAGCCCAATTCTGCAGTTAATCCAAGTTCCCCTGCAATTTGCAACATTCTTCCACACTGTCCACTACTCCACTGATTTTAGTGTCATCTGCAAATTTACTAATCCATCCACCTATGCCTGCGTCTAAGTCATTTATAAAAATGACAAACAGCTGTGGTCCCAAAACAGATCCTTGTGGCACACCACTAGTAACTGGACTCCAGACTGAATATTTTCCATCAACCACCACTCGCTGCCTTCTTCCAGAAAGCCAGTTTCTAATTCAAACTGCTAAATTACCCTCCATCCCATGCCTCCCCATTTTCAACAGCTTACCATGAAGAACCTTATCAAAGGCTTTACTGAAGTCCATGTATACCACGTCATCTACATGCTTGGTCACCTTACCCTCATCTACATGCTTGGTCACCTTCTCAAAAAACTCAATGAGGTTTGTGAGACACGACCTGCCCTTGACAACATCATGTTGACTATCTGAAACCAAATTGTTGCTTGCTAGATGATTATAAATCTTATCTCTTATAATCCTTTCTAAAACCTTTCCTACAACAGATGTAAGGCTCACTGGTCTATAATTACCTGGTCTATAATCATCTCTACTGCCCTTCTTGAACGAGGGTACAACATTTGCAATCCTCCAGTCCTCTGGTACCAAACCTGTAGACAATGACGACTCAAATATCAAAGCCAAAGGCTCTGCTATCTCCTCCCTAGCTTCCCAGAGAATTCTTGGATAAATCCATCCAGCCCAGGGGACTTATCTCCTTTCACTCCTTCTAGAATTGTTAACATCTCTTCGTAACTAACCTCGATCCTTTCTAGTCTAATATTTCATATTTCATTCTTCTCCTCTACAATATTCTCCTTTTCCTGAGTGAAAAGCAATGAGAAATGTATGTTTAGCACCTGTCCAATTTCTACAGGATCCACACTCAACTTCCCACTTCTGTCTTTGACTGGCCCTATTCCTATCCTAGTTATCCTTTTATCTCACATACCTATAGAAAGCTTTATGGTTCCCCTTTATTCTACTTGCTAAAGACTGCTCACGTCCTCTCTTTGCTCTTAACTCTTTCTTTAAATACTTCCGAGCTGATCTGTAACTCTCCATCGGCTCATCTGAACCATCTTGTCTCATCAACACATAAGCCTCCTTCTTCCGCTTAACAACTTGCACCTCAAGTCCCTTTTAAATCTTTCTCCTCTCACCCTAAACCTATGCCCTCTAATTTTGAACTCCCCTACCCAGGGGAAAAGACCTTGCTATTCACCTTGACTATGTCCCCCATGATTTAATAAAAGGTCTGTTCTATAAAGATCGCTGTAGTCAAGAAATTACTTTGTGAATGCTTAACACACAAATTTATCTTTGTTTGGTACTCCAGTGGCAGAATTAAATAGTTCAAAACCAAAGAGCTCGATAAGTACATTAATAAAGTGGACAGCTGATTAATTTGGCAAATTAGTTACAGTGTCCATAAAACAAGTTTAAGAAACCATTCTCAAATGAAAACATTCCAAAGTAGATTTCGTATGTTGCAACATCTGTTTTAAGAAAAACTAGAACCAACACAAGCAAAACAAGAATTAATAAGTGAATGATTCTTCAAATAAAAAAGTACATTCATTTTAACAATTGCATGCAACACAGATATCTGTTATGCAATTACAACTACCCAAATCACTTCCTATAGACATATGACACCCAATTCACTTCTAACTTTGATAAATCCATTCTGCAATATGCAGTATCTCTCATTTCCTCAATTAGTATGGACATGGAGTTGTCTTCACTGGCAATTATATTCCATCCAAGGTCCCTTGATAATTGCCTTGGTCTCAGCGCCCAAAAGCTATTGGCATCTTATTTTCTTTTCATTGTGAAACAGCAAACTGACCTCTACATAGAGAACTTTATTAGCTTTTCCTCATGTGAATTCTGAGCTCCTGTTATGTCTCTGGCTGCTGCCTCTACATTAGTGTGCTGATCATCCTCTCCCTCCAGCTCTCTTGGTTGTGACTCTGCTTTGTGTCTCACTACATGGATTCTGTGTTGACTTCATTCAAGGTGTACCATCTCCAGGTTGAGGGTCACCAGGGCACTTGACTCAGTATTTCTTATTATTCAAGGAAATTGCAATTGATCCCAATAGAAACTCTTCAAAATACTTTTCAAAAAATATAAACAATTGTAGATTCCCTAAACATTTGAAAGTCAAGATTTTCTTTCTGATGGACTGTTTCAAGGTCTCTCGTCTAGAATTGGAAAGGTTCATCCATTTTGTGGCCAATTTCCACCTTGCCCTCACTTTCACCTGGTCGACCTCTGACGCCTCCCTTCCCTTCCCCGACATCTATTTCCATTTCTGGGTAAAGCTGGCCGCTAATATCCACTATAAACCCACCGACTCCCACAGCTACCTGGACTATACATCCTTGCACACTACTTTTTGTAAAGACTGCATTCCATTCTCCCAATTCCTCTGACTCTGTCACGTATGTTCCGATGAGGCCAACTTCGACGAGGGAACTTCCAAAACGTTATTAAGTATATTTTCAGCTCTTCAATATTGACAAAGTTCATAGTGGTTCCATCTCTTATAAATTGCTTAATTGTGCTTAATGGCAATTAAATTGTCCCATTTGCAACGTGCCATCGCGGATCTTTAATCTTCTTGTGCAATCGCTTAGCTCCATGTTCAGTGTACTGTCCTGCCTCAAACGTCAGCCTCACTGTCCTGTTGTATGAGTTACGTAACTCTACAAATTGGAATTTTAATGCACTGGGTCAGTACTGTTTCAAATGCTGCTTTTTTACACTTCAGAATCACCTAAGGTTCAAGGTGGACTTCGGGACAGGCAGCAGAGGAAAGTGGCCGAGCAGAGGCTGATAGCTAAGTTCGGTACCCATAGGGAGGGCCTCAACCGGGACCTTGGGTTCACGTCACATTACAGGTGATCACCATTGCACTACACACACACACAGATATTCGTACACACACACACTCTCACATACACACGGACACAGGTACACACAGACGCACACACAGACACCCACACACACCCTTATAGACACACACACTCCCACACATGCACCCCCTCACAGACTTAAGACACGCTGCACTCACTACACACACACACACACACATACACTTTCTCACACTCACAACCCCCACCTCAGACAGACACACACACACAGACAAAGACCCACATGCACACATATATTTTGTGTGGTGATTTTTTTTGTACTTGCAGAGTTACATTGCACTTTGCTCAAAAACCACATACATTCATGTATAGAATTCTGAGGTCATAAACTGCATGAATTTATGTAAAACTCTGTTATCTCACTTTTTAGATTGGAATCAATCTAAACATCAGGTCATAGACAGGGAACACAGGGGGCTAACACCTTCAACATATTGTCTAGCTATCACCATTGTTAACAGCTAACCCGAGAATGCAACTTTTAAAAAAAGGGTTTTGTGATTTACACATGAAAAAAGTGAAACTATCACTGTATTCTAACAGATGAAAGGCTTAACAGACAATCAATTCTTCAATGTATAATTTCAGTTACATCACATTGCAAATTTTTGCTATAAATTCTGTGTTACGATCGAGCCCTCCACAATCACCTGATGAAGGAGCGTCGCTCCGAAAGCTAGTGTGCTTCCAATTAAACCTGTTGGACTATAACCTGGTGTTGTGTGATTTTTAACTTTGTACAGCCCAGTCCAACACTGGCATCTCCGAATCATGACCTAAGGATTAATGTGATTGCCTATTCCGGAAAGTGGCCCTCCAAAGTAGAATGTTTTTCCCTGTTTTTACATGAAAGTACAGTCAGACCCAGGGAGTTGGCATTTTCTTTGACATAAGAGCTCTTGTGATGTAGTGGTAGTGTCCCTACCTCTGAACCAGTAGGCCTGGCTTCAAGTACCCCACTCCAGAAACATGTCTGAACAGTTCATTTAGAAAATATCTGCAATCTTTGGCATTGTATTTTAAATTAAAGTATGTATTTCATCTTTTCCCAGTTGTAAGATGTGCTCTAACAGATTAACAGCTGTTAATAGCAGAAGACTACCAAACATATATTGTTCATTTTAGCCTCTCAATCAAGATCAACAAAAGACATTTGGTACATCTGCACATTGTGTGTGGATTTTGTAGATAAAAGGGATGTCATTGTTTATAAAACACGAACAGAATGCCAAACCAACTGGTGCTTGCTGATGGTTCTACTCATAGAGACATAAAGCATGGAAACAGACCCCTTGGTCCAACGAGTCCATGCCGAATGTAGTCCCAAACTAAACTAGTCCCACCTACCTGCTCCTGGCCCATATCCTTCTAAACCTTTCCTATTCTTGTACTTATCCAAATGTCTTTAAAACATTGTAATTGTACCCATATTCACCACTTCCTCGGGAAGTTCATTCCACACACGAACCACCCTCTGTGTAAAACATTTGCTCTTCCCACCTTTAAAATGTACTCCCAGTCTTAAAATCCCTCATCCTTGAGAAAATCTTACAATGCTTCTTTATTTCATTCTATCAACATAACCTGTATTAGCTTTGCCCTCACATTTTTAATCTATCTTCCCCTTAAAGATATCTATGCCCTCCAGTCTCAACTACTCCAAGTGGTAGAATGTTCTCCTTTCCAATCACTTTTCGGCCTTGACTGAATTTCCCCATTGGATTTATCAGTGAATTTATACACAGTGCATAATTCTACTCTCCACCACCATAGTTCATAATAACAAAAGACAGCTATTTGCTGTAGATTAGTCAGGTTGTTATCATTTTAAGAAACCACAACCGTGTTTGCTTCCTGTTGATTGCAATCTATTTCAAATATATGTGCATGCTTCTAATAATGTCAACATTTCACTGATTGATTACTAGACCATATTGATTCAAGTGAGGTTTAACATGACAATGGCTGACTGAGTACTTCAATGCCTTTTACTCAACCCTCTACACAATTGACAATCAAAAATCTACAGTGGGAATACAGGAGCAGGAGTATACAGGAGCAGCCCTGCTCTACCATTCAGTATGGTCACAGTTGGTCATGTAAATCAGTACCTCTTGTTCACTGGATATGGGCAGCATTGGCGAGGCCAGCATTTATTGCTCATTCCTTACTGCCCAGACAGTAATTAAGAGTTAATCTGTGGGTTTGGAGTCACATGCAGGCCAGACCAGGTAAGGACAGTCATTTCCTTCCCACAAAGACATTAGGTTCTTCCCGACAATGAAGAACCGTTTCATAGTCGTTATTTGACTCTTAATTTCAGTTTTTTCCATCGTTTACCATGCAGAATTTGATCCCGAGTCCCAGAACTTGACCTGATCCTCTGGATTAACAGTCTAGCAGTAATACCACTAGGTCATCACCTCCTCTGTGCTTATCCCCCACTCCCTCCCTGTAAACTTGATCCCTTTAGCCCTAAGAACTATATCCAACACCTTGGAGTCATGTTCATTGAGTCATGCAGCACAGAGGAGGCCTTTTAACCCATCAAGTCTGCACTGACGTATCTACATGAATCCCACTTTCCAGCACTTGGCCTAGAGAATGGTCCATTCCAAGTGCTCATCCATATACTTTTGAAAGGCTGTGAGGATTCACGCCACAACCACCCTCCCAGGCACTGCATTCCACATTCCCACTAATGTTTGGGTAAAATACATTTTCCTCCAATTGTTTCTAAACCTCCTGCTCTTATCAATCTCTTCCTTATACATACTCAAAGACTGAGCCCCCAAAGCCATCAGTGGTAGAGAATTCCAAAGGTTCATAACCCTCTGAGTAAAAACAAATTCTCCTCAACTTGGACCTAAGTGGGATTCCCCTTATATTTAAATTGTCCTCTCTGGTTCTAGATTCCCCAGCCAAGGGGAAATATCTAACCAAAAGTCTACACATTTTTAAAGTGTTGTGCAAGGTTCAATGAGATCATCTGTCATTCTTCAAAATGCTGGAGAATACACACCCAATTTGCCTAATCTCTCTTCATAGTTCCACTATCCCATGAACCTTTGTTACACTCTCTTTCTTTGGCAATAACATGTTTTCTGAGACAAAAGCAAATTGCTCAACAGGTCGGGCAGCATCTCTGGAGAGAAGTCAGATTTAATGTTTCAGGTCCAGTGACCTTTCCTCAGAGCTGATGGTCAAAGTTAGAAATCACACAACACCAGGTTATAATCCAACTAACTTTCGGAGCGCTGCTCCTTCATCCTGGTATTGTGTGGTTTATAACTTTATCCACCCCAGTCCAACACCGGCTCCTCCACATCAGAACTGATGGTAGTTAGGAAAAGGTTGTCCTTTATGTAGAAGATAGGGTGAAGGGAGGGGATAAGGAGTAAACAGTAGGTGGAGATAGAGCCCAAAGAGAGACTATAATGATCAACCTTGGAGAATGGATAGCTGCTAATGGGCACAATTGAGGCTAACAATTGGTTGTGTGTAATAGCAGGGCATTGATAACAAGGTCTGGTGTGTAGGGGTTGGGGTAAGAATATGGGAGAAGGCGCTTCAAGCCCTAAAATTGTTGAACTCAATTCTTTCTGAGATAAGGAGGCCAAAATTACACACACCATCCAGGTACGGTCTAACTAAGGGCCCAAGTAATGGAAGCAAAATGACCAAGCTCTGGAGGTGCAGTTAAAAAGAGAGTTGTGGTCTTTTAATACACAAAATGTAAAGCAACAGGTCAACAGGCCATTTGGCCCAACTGGTCCATTCTGTATGTATGCTCTGTGTCCTTCTGTTTACTTTATTGCACTGTCACCTATGTCTTTATTCTTCAAGAATCATCTCAGGATGGTTCAGCTGCATTTGAATGCAGGTCTTGGAGGTGCTGGGGATGCAGGGGGAGGGCAAGGGGGAAGGGGAGAAACAGAGGGATGCTTATGAATGACTTACTCTGCCAATCCACAGGGGCATTGACATTCTCTGTTTCAATCACGTTGTTTGCACTGCAATTAGGTCACGCACATTGAAGACGGGAAAGCGATAGGCAAATGGCAGATGATTAATTAGCTTCACAGCTAATTTGAGCTATCCTGAGGTCACAGAAGTCGTTGTACAAATACAAGTTTCTTCCTTTGAACTGATTCTGTTTATTTTATAAATCTCATTATTGATCGCATCAAAATGTTCACTGGAACCCAAAAACAAGACTCAAGGGGAGACTGAAGTTAAAGTTGGAGTCCAGGTTGAAACAGGAAGAAAATGGAGAATACAGCTTTAATCAAAGGAAACATTTTAAAATTGCCAATTTAATTACAAAGCCTCCATGATTATCGACAAAACCCCCTTTCAATTGTTAACACATCGCCCCAGAGTGTGCTGCAGGCCATGAGAGTTAATGAGTCCAGGCTCACATGCTGAGGAACCTGTAAAAGGAGTCTCCCCCTTAGTCACATTTCAGCATCACTTTAATTCCTAGCCGTTTCCTTGTGGTCTCAAATGCCTCAATGGCCTGGTCCAGTGAGAAACGATGTGTGATCAGAGGTTTCACGTCCACCTTCTTTGAAGCCAACATAGCAATCGCCATGGGATACCTGATATGGAGAACACAGAGGGAACACAACAAATTAAAAGCAGGCCATTCAACCCCTCAGGCCTGTTCTGACAATGAATAAGAACATGGTTGGTCTAATTGTGGCCTCAACTATATTTTCAGGTTTGATGTCTCAAAAACTCTTCAAAAGTCTGGTCGATTGAAAATGGACTTGATACAGCCTTGAATAGCCTCATGGTGGCCTGGTGGCCCAGTGATTAGCACTGCTGCCTCACAGCGCTAGGGACCCAGGTTCAATTCCACCCTCGAGTTTGCACATTCTCCCTGTATCTGTTTCATCCAGGTGCTCCAGTTTCCTCCCACTATCCAAAGATGTGCAGGTTAAGGTGGATTAGCCACATTGCACTGCCTATGGTGCCCAGTGTTGGGCAGGCTGGGTGGACTAGCCATAGGGAATGCAGGGGTAGGGTAGGTATGGGTGGGATGCTCTCCAAAGGGTTGGTGTGGACTCAATGGCCTGCTCTCACCCTGTAGGGCTTTTCTGAATATGTTCAGTGACAGCCTCCAGCTCTCTGAGGAAGAGAATGCCAGAAACTAATGATCCTCAGAGATATATTTTCTCTTCATCTGTGACTTAAATGAGAAAGCATTAATTTTTAAACTATGCCCACAGTTCTGACACATCCACAAGAGAAACACCCTGTCAGCCACCACCCTGTCAGGTTCCCTCAGGAGCTTACTAATTTCAATATGATCGCCTCTCATTCTTCAAAATGCCAATAGATACGGGCCCAACCTGTCTGACATTTTCTCACAAGATAACCACTTTATCCTCAGAATCAGACAAATGGACCTTCTTTGGACAGCTATTATATTCTTTCGGAAGGAAGCAGACCAAAGCTGTGCAATGCTTAACCATACTTCATATTTTGTGTACCTAGCTGAATAACATTTGAAAAAAATAACTTGCATTCACACCAAAGCTGATAATACAAACACATTCCGTAGCACCTAATAGGACACTATCGAACAAAACTTGGCACCGAGCCACATTAAGATCAAAGAGATCAGGTTTTGAGGATTAGATTAGATTACCTACAGTGTGGAAACAGGCCCTTCGGCCCTACAAGTCCACACCAACCTGCCAAAGCGCAGCCCATCCACACCAATTCCCCTACACCTAACACTACGGGCAATGTAGCATGGCCAATTCACCTAACCTGCACATTTTTTTTGGACTGTGGGAGGAAACCGGAGCACCCGGAGGAAACCCACACAGACACGGGGAGAATGTGCAAACTCCACACAGTCAGTCGCCTGAGGCGGGAATTGAACCCAGGTCTCTGGCGCTGTGAGGCAGCAGTGCTAACTATTGTGCCACTGTGCCTCCCACAGAAGGGAGAGAGAGATGGGGTGGGCAGAGATATGGGGGGAGAGAGAGAGATGTGAGAGAGAGAGATGGAGTGGGCAGAGATATGTGGGGGTGAGGGAGATGAGCGAGAGAGAGATGGGGTGGGCAGAGATATGAGGGGGGAGAGGGAGATGAGAGAGAGTTGGGGTGGGCTGCGATATGGGGGGAAAGGGAGATGAGAAAGAGAGATAGAGGGAGAAAGATGATGCTTGAGACAGAGAGTTGGAGAGACATAGAGAAAAAGAGGTGGAGGGAAGAGAAAGACAGGAAAGAGAGCAAATGTGAAAGAGTTTAAGGGAGAGAGAGTTATAGTCATAGAGTCATACAAGCACGGAAACTGACGATTCGTTCCAACCAGCCCATGCCGAACATAATCCCAAATTAAACTAGTCCCACCTGCCTGCTCCTGGCCCATATCCCTCCAAGCATTTCTTATTCATGTACCTATCCAAATGTCTTTTAAAGTTTGTGACTGTACCCACATCCATTACTTCCTCTGAAAGTTCATTCCATACACGAACCGGTCTCTATGTAAAAAAATTGCTCCAATGCCTGTTTTAAATATTTCTCCTCTCATTTTAAAAATGTGTCCCCTAATGCTGAAATCCCTCACCCCAGGGAAACGATGCCCAAATTTCAGACTCGCTATACCCTTCGAGATTTTGTAAACCTCTAGAAGTTCACCTCTTAACCTCTTAGTGAAAACCGCCCCAGTGAAAAATGTCCCAGCCTGTCCAGAGATGGAGGGAGAGAGAAGCAGATGGAGACAGAGAGATACACAGTTGGAGGGACAGTTATGGAGAGAGAGAGAGAGATGGAGGAACAGTGAAGTAAAGTGAAGCATTTCAGGACACACCAGAGGTTAGAATTGGAGAACAGATATGCTGGTATATCTTGGGGCTGTAGGAGGTTACCGGGACAGAAAGGGATTAAGGTTTAGAGGAATGTGAACCACAGTTTTAAAAAAGTTAAAATTTTGTAAGATATGGGCCAACGTAGGGCAGAGCTCACAAGGAAACTGAATTCGTGAGACATAGTTGCAATGAAATCACAATTATTTAGAAATCTGTTCTAAAACAGGCAATAAAAGATGATCTTAGTGAAGTAAGAGGATTAAATATGATGCAATTGGGAACACCTAATTACTCCTTTAAGCAAGTACAAACGAGCGAAATCTCGGATTGTACAAGGAAGTAAGACTGAAGGAACTTGCAAAAGAGAAAGCTGATAAACCCACACAGGATGATGCCACGCTCAACGTTCCCTGTAAACTGTGCAGATCAGAAACCACACACCCATCCCATCCTTCTTCACCTCCTGACCTCCAAACACTGAGTACAGATATCAGCACAGGAACATTTCAAATTAAAGAAGAATACTTCCTCCTTCAGTTGCTTTGTTAAAAACACTCACTGTATTTCTAATTCAAGCTATTCATATATCTAAACAAATTGCAATAATTCTGCAGAATGAATAAAATCTGTATCTAAAAGCTGTGAGTCTGTTACTAGGGCAGTGTCTGCCGATCACACAGGTTGAGAACTTCTTGAGCTGTTCCTCCCTCCACACCAAGAATATATGTCTGCAGTTTCTGTCACATTTGTACAGGAGTTACATCAGTGTCAGTGGAGCTTTGAGCAAATTCCTGGCCATTAATAATTTCATTGTTTTTTCTCAATGAATCCTTATCACAAAAATGTTCTTTAATTGTTTAAGACACTGCCACCTCCTGTCACTTTGTAGCACTTCAACAAGTTCACCTTTTGCAGCACCAGGCATCCAATATCTGACCTAACCTTCTTACGGATATGATTTTATCATGGAGGCAACGTGTGCCCTATGGTAGTGAGGTTAATACTAGCAGCACAGAAACAGCTACCACTTTTACAAAGGAATCACAGACCTGTTACGGTGAAGAGAAGGCCATTCGGCCCAGTGTATCCTCACTGGCACTCTGAGCACGTGGACCATGACATGCCAATCTCCTGCCTTTTCCCCATACGCCTCCACATAGCTCCTATGTAAATAATTCACCAACATCACCCTGAATGCCTCAGTTGAATCATTTCCAGGCATTGCAACTCAGACCCTAACCATTCACTTCTTCTCAAGGCTCACGAGGCTTGAAGTTTGCTCTGGCACCACCTCGAGACCGGAAGTCCATGCTGAGGCCATGCCAGGCTGGGAGATTGCCATGTACCACCAGAAGGCCATCATGCCAGACCAGGAAGCCACTACACCAGGCTGAGGGGACACCTCGCCAGTTCTGTTTCCTGACTGGGAGTAAGGGGAATTTAGCATTGACAATCCACACTAACCTACACACCCTTGCACAGTGAGAGGAAACCAGAGCACCCAGAGGGGAAACCCACGCAGACACAGGGAGAATGTGCAAACTCCACACAGACAGCTGACCAGGGATGAGTTCAAACCCGGGTCCCTGGTGCTGTGAGGCAGCAGTGCTAACCACTGAGCCACCGTGCCGCCCAAGATATGGCTGCAATAACTTATCCACTGCTCTGGTGTTAAGCACTAGGCTGTCACATCACATGAGTAGCATGACGCCCAATCTTGAACTCCTGTTGTAATTTTCACAGCCGTAGTAATCCTGGGGTGTATGAGGCTCTGGATTTGGGTGAAACAAGCAGAAACAGTGCAGTCACGAGAACAGGAACTCCTCCGATCCATGTGCAAGCAAATCCTGACATTCCTGAAGCCAGTAATTTTAACACGGTAGACAAGCAGGAGGCTGGAAGAACACAGCCAGCCAGGCAGCATCAGGAGGTGGAGAAGTTAATGTTTCAGGTGTAATCCTTCTTCAGGACTGGGGGTGGGTGTGGGGGGAACTGCAGGTAAAGGGTTGGGTGACTGGAGGAGAGGGAGAATGAGGTGGTGAGGTATGGATAGGTGAACACAGCATTAACACAGCGTCCTGCTCACATGCCCACTTGTCTGCCTTCAGCTGGCTGCAATGCTCCAGCAAATCACGGTGAGAACTGGAGGAGCACTGTTTCATCTTCAGACCAGGCATGTTACAACCTTCTGGACTCAATACTGAGTCCAACACCTTCAGATTGTGAAACCGTTTCTTCCCTTTCTTTTAGCTTTCCTTGTTACATTCTTTGTCACTGTGTCCCCTCTCCCCTCCCCTCACTCCAGTCTGTTCTTTCCAGTCTGGCAGGTAGACACACCATTGTTCTACCATTCTCACATTCTGATCACTTAATCTGAATGATCAATACACTTTCTACCTCAGCACTCCATTCCCCCTCACCATTGCATAACTACTGCCCCTTCACACTTCACAACAACTCTGATGAAGAGTCATCTCGACTCGAAATGTTGGCTTACTCTCTCTACACAGCTGCTGCCTGACCCACTGTTATTTCCAGCAGTTTGTGTTTTCAGTACAGGAGCTATCGTGTTCAGTTTTATTCTTTCCAACTTTTTTCAAGAACACAGAGGTCAATGACGGATATTTACAAGGAAAGGTTTTTTTTAAAAAATACTTCCGTGAAACACTGAGTGCATTTCTGAAAGTACCATTCATATATTTAACCTTTGGATTTTATGAGTTTACTCGATACTTTAATTGTCAATTGATTTATAACAAACAATAATACAGTCATGTCATCAAAAGATATCAAATCATAGAATCCCTACAGTGTGGAAAGAGGCCATTTGGCCCAACCGGTCCGCACTGACCTTCTGAAAAGCACCCCAACCCATCCCTGCATTTCCTGTGGCTAACCCTCCTAGCCTACACACCCCCAAACACTATGGGCAATCCACCTAACCTGCACGTCTTTGTAGATTAGATTAGATTCCACCTGATGAAGGAGCAACACTCTGAAAGGAACCTTGGATGACGAGAGCAGTGGAGCTTCTCGTCAAAAGGAAAAAGATAGCTTACATAAGGTGGAGGAAGCTAGGGTCAAGCTCAGCTCTACAGGATTACAGGCAGGCAAGGAAGGAGTTTAAAAATGGTCTGAGGAGAGCCAGGAGGGGGCACGAGAAAGGCTTGGCAGAACGGATTAGGGAGAACACAAAGGCATTTGACACTTATGTGAGGAATAAGAGAATGGTCAAAGAAAGAGTAGGGCCAATCAGGGATAGCATAGGGAATTTGTGTGTGGAGTCTGAGGAGGTAGGGGAAGCCCTAAATGAGTTTTTTGCTTCTGTCTTTATGAAAGAAACGCACTTTGTAGTGAATGAAACCTTTGAAGAGCAGGTGTGCATGCTGGAATGAATAAGGATAGAGGAAGCTGATGTGCTGAAAGTTTTGTCAAACATTAAGATTGACAAGTCGCCAGGCCCTGACCAGATTTGTCCTCGGCTGCTTTGGGAAACGAGAAATGCAATTGCTTTGCCACTTGCGAAGATCTTTGCATCCTCGCTCTCCACTGGAGTCGTACCTGAGGATTGGTGAGAGGCAAATGTAATTCCTCTCTTTAAGAAAGGAAATAGGGAAATCCCCGGCAATTACAGACCAGTAGGTCTCACGTCTGTCGTCTGCAAGGTGTTAGAAAGGATTCTGAGGGATAGGATTTATGACCATCTGGAAGAGCATGGCTTGATTAAGTGCAGTCAACACGGCTTTGTGAGGGACAGGTCATGCCTCACTAACCTTATCGAGTTCTTTGAGAATGTGACTAGAAAAGTTGATGAGGGTCGAGCTGTGGATGTGGTGTATATGGACTTCAGCAAGGCATTTGATAAGGTTCCCCATGGTAGGTTCATTCAGAAGGTCAGGAGGAATGGGATTCAGGGGAACATAGCTGTCTGGATACAGAATTGGCTGGCCAACAGAAGACAGTGAGTGGTAGTGAAAGGAAAATATTCTGCCTGGAAGTCTGGGGTGAGTGGTGTTCCGCAGGGCTCAGTCCTTGGGCCTCTACTGTTTGTAATTTTTATTAATGACTTGGATGAGGCGACTGAAGGATGAGTCAGCAAGTTTGCAGAATGACACAAAGGTTGGAGGTGTCGTTGATAGTATAGAGGGCTGTTGTAGGCTGCAGTGGGACATTAACAGGAAGCAGAGATGGGATGAGAGGTGACAGATGGAGTTCAACCTGGATAAATGCGAGGTGATGCATTTTGGAAGGTCGAATTTGAAAGCTGAGTACAGGATTAAGGATAGGATTCTTGGCAGTGTGGAGGAACAGAGGGATCTTGGTGTGCAGATACATAGATCCCTTAAAATAGCCTCCCAAGTGGACAGGGTTGTTAAGAAAGCATATGGTGTTTTGGCTTTCATTAACAGGGGTATTGAGTTTAAGAGTCGTGAGATCTTGTTGCAGCTCTATAAAACTTTGGTTAGACTGCACTTGGAATACTGTGTCCAGTTCTGGTCGCCCTATTATAAGAAAGATGTGGATGCTTTGGAGCAGATTTGGAGGAGGTTTACCAGGATGCTGCCTGGACTGGAGGGCTTATCTTATGAGGAGAGGTTGACTGAGCTCGGACTTTTTTCATTGGAGAAAAGGAGGTGGAGAGGGGACCTAATTGAGGTGTACAAGATAATGAGAGGCATAGATAGAGTCAATAGCCAGAGACTATTTCCCAGGGCAGAAATGACTAACACGAGGGGTCATAGTTTTAAGCTGGTTGGAGGAAGGTATAGAGGGGATGTCAGAGGCGGGTTCTTTACACAGAGAGTTGTGAGAGCATGAAATGCGTTGCCAGCAGCAGTTGTGGAGGCAGGGTCATTGGGGACATTTAAGAGACTCCTCGACATACATATGGTCACAGAAATTTGAGGGTGCATACATGAGGATCAGTGGTCGGCACAACATCGTGGGCTGAAGGGCCTGTTCTGTGCTGTACTGTTCTATGTTCTATGAAAGCTAGTGTGCTTCCAATTAAGCCTGTTGGACTTTAACCTGGTGTTGTGTGATTTTTAAGGAGAAAGTGAGGACTGCAGATGCTTGAGATAAGAGCTGAAAATGTGTTGCTGGAAAAGCGCAGCAGGTCAGGCAGCATCCAAGGAGCAGGAGAATCGACGTTTTTGGACAAGTTAAGTTATTCAGTATTCTGTTCTCTTTTGTTTCTCCTGGTCACTTTGTGACCTTATTACCACATAGTCCAGAAAAATCCCAGTGTATGCATCCTGCAATAGTTCAGTTGCCTGAGTTTCCACTGGTTTTTCAACCACGTTAAGCAGCACTCCTACCTGTGAACCAGTTATATCATTAGCAAGGACAAATTATATTCCTGGAGCTAAGAGTTTGTCCAGTGCTCCTACCATGACTTCTCTACTCTTCACTGGACACTCCAACCTTACTTTGTATCTTTGAGCGATTCTTCTCTCATTGTGAATTCCCATTACTAGTACCTTTTCTGACAATGGTCCTTCAGAGATACATATCTCCTCATCTTTCAACATCACAGGTTGAGAGAATCCTGTATCTCTTAAAATTGTAACCTCTTTATCTGCTGTTACCTACTTGCTCCTTAACTAACCTCCGACCAGCTTGTACATTCTGGTGTACCTTTCTAGCTTCCACTGTGCTTTCCGTTTCCTACACCTGGCTTTCCAATCATTTTCCTAACCCACCAACACTTCATGTGGCCTACTTTATTGCAGTGAAAACACTACAGCTTTTTAGCTACTCTTTTCCCTTTAACGGTTTCCTTTTCACCCTGTGATGTTATTCTGCTGAGCTTCACCCAAGCTCTACCTTTCCCTTTCCACGTGAGGATTTCACTTTTCTCCAATTTCTGTCCGTCAAGGGCAGAAATTGATTTTGGAAGTTAAACTTTGATGAATGGATCAACTCACAGTCATCAGCCATTTCAGCTGCTAACCTGGCCGTTTTAACGCTCTGCTCTTCCACATGAGTTCTCACTACTTCAGGAAGTGAACTTTTGAACTCCTCTAAAATAATTGTCTCTTTAACAGTGTTGTAGGTTTGCTCTATTTGTAAGACTCTCATCCATCTATCAAAATTACTCCGTTTGAACCTTTCAAACTCAATGTAGGTTTGACCAGGGTCCCCCCCTCCTTAGATTCCTGAAATGTTGTCTGTAGGCTTCTAGCACACGTTCATATGCACTTTCTTCACCTCCTCATATTCCCTAGATACCTCCTCTGATAGTGATGCAAATACCTCACTAGCTCTACCTACAAGTTTTATTTGGATCAACAAACCCACATGATCACTAGTTATCGCATTTGTTTAGCCACCTTTTCAAATGCGATTAAAATGACTTCCACATCCTTCATTTCAACCATCTGTAGTTTGATAATATCCTTCTTATAATAGGGAGGAGGACAAGCAGGAAAGTCAGGTTAGGGCTTCCATCAGATCAGCCATCAAATGATGGAGCAGATTCGAGTGGCCAAATGGTCTATGCCTGATCCTAATTCGTGTGCGGACACCATTTGGAAACAAGCTTCTAATTGACCTGTTAGTCTTAGGGCACCTCTGAAACATGAAGCTATTTTCAGAGTGAGATTGAGTGGAGGGGCAGGGATTATAAAATAAGGGATCTAGCTCAACTCAAATTAATGGCCCATTAAATTCCTGGAGGAGCTGGTTAATGAGCTAATTGGGAAAACCACACCATCTGGTGCACATTAACAGTTCACTGTCAGGGCCCGCGCAGGGAGTCATTCAGTGATGTGGCTTATGCACAAAATAGGGTGATTCAGCATATCTTATGATTGACTGTCCAGCAACTTATATACACTATGACTCTTGGGCACTTGTAGTGCAGTAGTAGTGACTATACCTCTTAACCAGGAGGCCTGGGATGAAGTCCCATCTTCTCCAGAGGTGTGTAATGACATCTCTGAACATGCTACATAGAAAATATCAATGCAGTGACACTGCTGACCTTCCAATCTCCAGTTTGCTCTACTCTACAACTTCTTTTAGAAGCCCTGTCACCATTGGAACCTGTCTTTGAGCACTGCAACCTGGAGATGGTTCCCATCTCGATCCAGTGACTTGCACCAACGAGTGGATGTTGAGCTTGGTGCCTACCTGATCATTTCACCCCATGTCAAAGGTCAGGAATCTGAGATGATCTAGGAATTAAATATTTCCATCTCAGGCCTGAATCAGCAGTTATCACTGTGATTTCCTTCTTTTGTAGTCCATTCCTTTGCCTGCAGTGTATAAGATAGACAACGTTAGCCGAGTCACATGAGTATCTGCCGCGTACATGATGGGCGGTGTCCCTACATGTGATGTGGTATCCATGTCGACACTATGGCACATCTTGCAGTGTCTGCCATGACAGGGTTGTATGGTATTATCCTGAAGGCTGGCAGCTTGCTACGAACAATGATCTGTTTAATGTTTGCTGGTTGTTTAAAGGCTAGAAGTGCAGGTGTGGGGAAGGTCTTGGCGAGGTGCTCATCCTCATTGAGAATGTGTTGCAGGCTGTGAAGCACATGGTGTAGTTTTTCAGCTCCTGGGAAGTACTGGACAACAAAGGGTACCCTCTCGGTTGCAGCTTGTGTCTGTCTTGTGAGGAGGCCATTACAGTTTCTTGCTGTGAGGTGAAGTGCTGAGATCCTCATCCTTGATGGAGATGCATGTGTCCCAAGATGAGACAGATACTAAAGAGTAGTCCATAGTGAGTTTGATGGTGGGATGAAACTCATTGATATCACCGTGAGGTTGCTTCAGTGACTCCTTGCCATGGGTCCAGAGGAACAAAATGTTGCCAATATACCTGGTGTATAACACTGATTGGAGGTCCTGCATAGAAAAGAAGTCTTGTTCGAACCTGTGCATGAAAATGTTGGCATATTGAGGTGCATATTTGGTCCCCGTGGCTGTTCTGTGTGTCTGAATGAAGAACTGGTTGTCAAAAGTGAAAATGTTGTGATCAAGAATAAAGTGGATGGGTTGTAGGATGGTGCTTGAGTTATTGGTGTTGAGTAGTGAGGCTGTTGCCGCAATGCTGTCATCACGAGGGTTTGCTGGCGTAGAGTGCTGAAACGTCCATTGTGATGAGGAATGTTCCTAATTCGACTGGTCCACGCGTGCTGAGTTTCTGTAAGAAATCTATAGTGTTGCAACAGAAGCTGGGGTTCCCCTGTACAAGGGGTTTCAAGATGCCTTCGACATAGCCAGAGAGCCTTTCACACAGGGTCTGATTGCCTGATACGATAGGACATCCTGGTATGTTGGCTTTGTGTATCTTCAGAAGGCAGTAGAAGTTATCTACGTGAGAAATACATGTGATGAGGGTGCATCGGGAACTCTGAAGGACTGGATCCAAAGTCCTGAACAATGTGTTTAATTCACGGGTATGCTCTTTGGTTGGATCAGCTGGTAGTTGCCTGTAGTGTTCCTGGTTGTTCAGTTGTCAGTACACTTCCTTGCAGTAGTCTGTTCTATTCTGAATGATGATAGCTCCGCCTTTATCTGCTGGTTTGATGACAATGTTGCAACTGGTTTTGAGAATATGGATGGCTTTGTGTTGTGATCGGGTGATGTTTTGCTCTACCTTGTGGGGACGGCTGATGAATCCGGCATTTATCCATTTCCTGATGGTTTAAGCATACATGTCAAGCCCAGGGTAGCAGCCCTCCGGCGGGGTCCAAGTTGACTCCTTCTTTGGTCGCTCCTCTACGGATCGCTGTGATGACTGTTCCAGTTCCTCAGTGGCCCCATTGGGATAACTGCTGGCAACTTGAAAGAATTCCCAGAGTCTCATTTGTCTGATTAATTCCTCCATGGTTGCTGCAAGACCCAAGGGGTCCATTTTGCTGGTGGGGCAGAAATTGAGACCCCTGCTAAGAACTTCAATCTCTTCCGGTTGAAGGGTGTGGTCCAATAAGTTGACCATCGACTTCCCCATGGTGATAACATTTTCCACTGTGGTGCCAGGGTGGGGCTTGGCTACTGCTGGTGGTGATGCCAAGTTTCTCCAGGTTCTTGTTCTTGGTCTGCATGTACGTGGTGTAGTTTTGTCACCTTGCCTGTTTGGCAACGTCCCGTAACTACTGTTGTATGCTGAGTGCAGGCTGGGAGTGTGGACTTCATCTGAATTTCAAGGTTGTGGCGCTTGCCGTGGAGTTGGTACATGAGATGATTGAGGGGTTTGTGAGAGGTGCGATGATAAAGTCTCTCCATATAATCTGTGTTGTAGGTTGACTTGAGTGGATCTGTGATCTATAATCCTTTTGGATCTTTCCTGCTTTCCTGCATTTCTGCAGAAACTTGATGATCTTCTTGAATCTCCCAATCAGAGAACACTTCAGCGGTCAGGAACATTCGACTTCGGAACTTCGGGTGACCCTCCTCCAAGGTGGACTTTGGGACAGGCAACAAAGCAAAGTGGCCGAGCAGAGGCTGATAGCCAAGGTCGGTATCCATGGGGTTGGCCTCAACCGGGATCTTGGGTTCATGTCACATTGCAGGTGACCCCCACTGAACTACAAATACACACACACACACATATAAGTTTATGGGGTGAATTTGTACTTGCAGAATTGTATTTTGCTTTGCTCAAAAACTGCATGAATCCATGTAAGATTCTGTAAATCCCTTTTTTAGAAATAGAATCAGTCTGGACATTGGGGCACAGACAGCCTCACAACTTCAATGCATTATCAGAGACGACATGGACCTACTGTTCAAGTTCACTTGAGACTGTAACTTTTTTTTTAAAAGTTCTGGATTTTACAAATGAAAGAACTGAAACAACATGGTCATTCTAAAAGATGAGAGACTTTACGAACACTCCAGGTCTTTTTCAATATATCATTTCAGTTGCATCACACTGTAAACTTTTGTGCCAAATTCTGTGACTTACAATCTTATACTCCACAACCACCTGATGAAGGAGCAGCACTCCGAAAGTTAGTGCTTTCAAATAAACCTGTTGGAATATAACCTGGTGTTGTGTGATTTTTAACTAAAATAACTATGTTGATTTTGAGTGAAAATGCCCTCCCATTAGAAGTAAAGACCAGACCACCCCTCTGGTTGTTCAAAGTACTCCCATAGAGTCTTTCACACCAGTCTGACATGTCTGAGCTTAACATTGAAAGAAGTTTATCTGAGTCGTTGCACTTTCAACAGTGCAACCACTCCCTTGACACTACAGTGGTGTATTATAGTAAATTTTGAGGAATTAGAACCTCAACCTTTGGACTGTGAAATAAAGGAAGTACCAAACTAAGCCATGCCTGACTCTTATCAAGGGAACCTGAATGGTACAATTAGAAGCCAGAAACATTGTGCAAATGACTGAATATAGGGGAACTTGTGAGTCTCCACAATGTCCATTGTCAGATAACAAAGTTCTGCGGGAGCAAAGGACCAATTCAAAGAGAAAGCTTCTCGAATAGCCCATCCTTCATACATGCTCCCACATAAGTTCCTCCTTGTGTGCAAAGTAAAAACATTTTCGGCTTTCCTACTCATTGATATCTCAATGTCAGATTACTCAACAATAATATTTTTAAATCATTCCTGTGAAGTCAGACCTTTGCAAATTTGGGTGGAACTTTTCCAAAAATAAATTCTTGAAATAATGTTATGAAATCATCTCTCTAGAAGAACGTCAGAGACTTATTGCAACAGTAGGACATATGGAATTTATCTCTAATATGCAAATAAATGATATAAGGCCCATCCCTTAAATAAACACCTCTTCTTATTTGTCTTATATGGCAGGGTGTAATGTAGAATTACAGGATTGTTACAGAAAGCAGGAAACTACAGACCAGTTAGCAAAAAGTCTCTCACAGACAAGATGTTAGTCTTTATTATTGAAGACAAAACAGGAAGGAATTGATAGGTTCAAGCCAATCAGGAAGAGTCATCAAGGTTTTGAGAAAGGGAAATGCTGTTTAACCAACCTATACCTTTGAAGAATTGATTTTTGGCCCCAAAAATGTCATCAATGTGTCTCTTTTTGTCAACAGATTAATTGATGATGATCATTCTGCTGTTGGTGGGAGATTGCTAGGTGTAAATTAGCTGCCAAGTATCTGACATTGTCAAGTAAGACAAGTGATCAAGTGATCACTCTTCACAAAGCACTTAGTGCGTTGGGCCATTCCGAGGTGGTAATAGGCACTATATAAATGCAACCTCTTTCTTTGCTAATCAAGAAAGATACAAGAGCTTCCATGGAACTGAATGGCCAGTACCTATTGAATTTCCATTGGGCTTACAGTAATGCCTGCTCTGATATGATGGTCAGTGAGCACAACCAGGAAAGCTGATTACAGACCCATATTTCTTTCAGAGAGCCAGCTCATTTTGAAGAACTTCCATCAGTGAAACCTGGATAGAAATTAGAACATGGAAGCAGGCGACAGTACTATCACTTTGTCTTTAGGGCAGCAAAGTCTGAGTAGAATCGGAGTGGTTGTTAATGTGGATTTTGAAGTGTGAGAATGCCTCATTAGTTTGGGGAGTAATAGATGGTAATCTCTGCAACCAGTTATTTTCAAAGATTGCTTTTGAAAAACTAGCATACATTTTGGAGACTGGAAATACTACGTACCAAATTGCTATCTTTAATCTCTTGAAAGATAGCATTATTTTAAAAATGAAGCCAACCAGACTTAAGATGAATGTAGATGCAAAAGTCATATGTTTCAACTTAATTCACCTCTGTGTTAACACATTTCTCTTTCCCCCAAACTCTGACTTGCTTGTCAACCCTATGTCGTGTCACCAAAACCTCCAGGATTGTCCTGGAGATGTTAAAGATGGATCTTCAGGACAATGCTGTAGGAGCCTTCAAGTAAAATCAATGATGTCTTGAAAAATAACATTTTAAAAAATTATTTGAACAGGTTTGTTTGCTGGTTGTGAAAAAAATACTGCAAGGGACATAATGTGAGTCTCCGTGTGTGTGTGTGTGTGTGTGTGGTCCGTTCAGTTATTAGTCCCTCCCAGTGCCTCAAATAAATGTAAATATACTCTTGTGCAAGTTACAAGTGGCTTGGGTTTGTTGTTGGATAGAGTCAAACTCCAATGGTTGTGTGTTTCTTCATACCCTATTGTACAGAACCCAACTGCTTTAGTGACTATTCATGTACAATAGCAATATTTTTATGAATAAAGCATATTTTTGATATTTAAAAGAAGTGTGAGGAACCCTGCAGGACCCTATCCACTGAAGTTGGTGAATCTGAATCTGTGTCACTCTCACTGTTATTTTACACTGAATTTCACAGCATCCCCCAGTGTCTGCAGGCTACCATACATTCACTTTTGCACTAGTGAGAGACAGTTTCAAATACAGAGCAGCAGTAAAAAAGGTGAACAACTAATCATCACACAAAAGCTAAGTGGTGTGCAATAGGAATATTAAGCAGAATATTAGCAGCTCTCCCAGGGGTGGGTTTGAAGGTTGGTGGGGTGGAATTTAATCCAGTGCAATATTGCCATTTGGGAACACCATCACCTTCCAGCCTGACCCTTATTAAGCCCCTGGCTGGAGGATTTGTGGTTGCCCTCTCCATCCTGTCAATTGAGATCCTTAAGTGGGCAATGATCTCTGTACTAGGAGTGTCAACCCAGATTATATAGGCCAAGGTCTGTAGCCTCCTGATTCTGAGATAAGGAAGATACATGGACACCACAAGCTCCTTCAATCATGTTAAGTGTCAAGAATAGTAGGATAAAGAAAATATTTAACTGAAATGAGCTTAAACTGAAACTTAGCATTCCACTGTGGCAAAACATTCTGGGTGATCTTTTAATATCATACACCTGTGTCTCAAAGAGAGTCAAAGAATGGTTACAGAGTAGAAAGAGACCATTTGGTCCATCATGTCAATGTCAACTCTCTCAAGGGCAACTCATGGAGTCCCACTCCACTCCTCTCTCACCCAATAGACCTGCAAATATTTTTCTTTTTGGTCAGTTGTCCAATCACCTTTTGAGAATCACGATTGAAGCTGCCTCTACCACAGGATAAAAACAATGACTGCAGATGCTGGACACCAGATTCTGGATTAGTGGTGCTGGAAAAGCACAGCAGTTCAGGCAGCATCCAAGGAGCAGTAAAATCAATGTTTCGGGTGAAAGCCCTTCGTCAGGAATACAGGCAGAGTGCCTGAAGGGTAGAGAGATAAATGAGAGGAGGGTAGGGGTGGGTAGAGCTTCCTCTACCACACTCTCAGAGAGTGCATTCCAGATACTAAACAGTCAGTGCCTAAAAGAGGAAACCCTCATTACACCGTAGCTTCGTTTTGCCAATCACCTTAAACCAATGTCCTCTGGTTCTCAATCATTCTGTCAGTGCAAATGCTTCTCTCTATCTGCTCTGTCAAGTGTCCAATGATTTTGAAGGTGTTCACTTCATTTGAAAATGGTTGCAGATAACAGAGAAAACAGGAGCATGAGTAGGCCATTTGGCCCTTCAAACCTGCTCCCCCATTTGATACATTCATGGCCAATTATCCAACTCAGTCCCCTGACCCTGCTTTCTCCCCATATGCTTTGATCACTTCAGCCCTAGTTTTCAAATCTTCACCTTTAATTCAGATTAAAAGCCAGGGTTGAGCAAGTTATTTTGTTTCTGGAGCCAGGAACGTGCTAGTACTTACGTGTTGCAGTATCGGAACATCCCACGGATATCGACCTCTCGAATGGCTGCATTCAGCAGGGGGACAGTGACCAAAGCTTCACCATGACCAACGAGGAGGAGAGTCCCACCAGACCGAGTGGCCTAAGGGAAATATTACACACATGAGCTAACAGGGAGGGAAAAGCCATGTTGCTTAGTTTGAAATTAGTTTTCACAAAGACATGGAATGACAGATCAACGAAGCACCTCATAAAATATGGTCAAAATATCCAGAAAACATAAGTCACATTTTTAATACTTTACCAAACTTTAGACGTGATGGCCTAATGGCATTATCACCAGACTATTAATCCAGAGACCTAAATTATGACCTGGGGACTCAAGCTGAAATCCCACTATAGCAGATAGTGGAATTTCAATTCAATAAAAGTCTGAAATTAAGATTCTAATAATGATTCTAAGATTCAAACCATTGTCAACTATCGGAAAACTCATCTGGTTCCTTAATGGAAAAGGAAACTGGTCTACCCGACATGTGACTCTAGACACACAGCAATGCATACTGTAGTTGTCTCTTAACTGCCCTGTGGGCAATTAGAGATGGGCGATAAATGCTGACCCCAGCCTGTGATACCCTCATCCTGTGAAAGAATAAAAAGAATTCACAGCTGGTGATCAAGGATCCCATACCGTTAGGCAATCAAGGGGCAAAAATTCAAGATGGTCATGAATAAATCCAATTGGGGAATAATTGGAAATGTATTTATTCAGCGAGTAGTTGGAATTTAGAACTCACTACCACACTCAGGAGTTGGTGCAAACAGTCAAAGTGCTTTCCAAAGAAAATTAGATGAGTATTCAAACAGGAAGATAATCTGACAAGCAGATGGAATGGGCAGATGTTTGTGAGCAGCACAGCATAATGGGACAAATGGCCTGTTTCTGTCTTGTACTTTATACTCTATGTAATAAATCACCTATTGGTTGAGTACAAAATACAAGGCAGAAACAGGCCATTCGTTCCATTAGATAGGAAATCATAGAAGAGTGAAAAGAGTTAGATTTGAAAATGTTCACTGTTTCTCTCCACAAATGCTGCCAGACCTGCTGAGACTTTCCAGCACTTGCTGTTTCATTTCATGTATTTCTTCGGTATTTGGCTCCTTCTTCAGATGGTTGGCCTGGTCATCACGCGATGTTAGGATCCCATGCTGATAGGATGGTTAAGAAGGTGTTTAGCTTGTGTAACCTTCATTGCTCAGACCTTTGAGCATAAGAGTTGGGATATCATATTGTGGTTGTACAGGACACTGGTGACGCCCCTTCAGGAGTACTGTGTCTAGTTCTGGTCGCTCAATTATAGGAAGGATATTGTTAAGGTGGAGAGGGTTCAGAAGAGAATTACCAGGATGTTGCCGGATATGGAACATTTGAGTTACAAAGAAAGGCTGGGACTTTTCCACTGAAGTGTTGGAGGTTGAGAGGTGACCTGATAGAAGTTTATAAAATCATGAGGGACATAGATAAGGTTAATGGTAGGTGTCTTTTCCCGAGGATGGAGGATTTCAAGACTAGGGAGTACATTTTTAAGTGAGAGGAGAGAGATTTAAAAAAGACTCGAGGTGCAATTTTTTTACGCAGAGGGTAGTTTGCTTGAGTACATGAATAGGAAAGTTTGGAAGGATATGGGCCAGGAGCAGGCAGGTGGGACTAGTTTAGTTTGGGATTATGTTCAGCATGGACTGGTTGGTCCAAAGGGTCTGTTTCCGTGCTGTCTGAGTCCACGACTCAGTAACTCGATGGTGATAACACAAGGATGTTGATTTAATGCAGTACTTACATAGACTCCGGCATGGACACAGAACTCAGCACCGGTGCATTCGATTGTTGTATCTGGCATGCATCCAAGAGCTTCCTCCACTTTCTGGGCAAGATCCTTGGGCGTCTCCTTTGCCACCACTATGGTAAAATCAGCGCCCACTTCCTTCGCCTTCTCCAGACGTGTACTTGATAAATCTAAGGAAACAAACTCATCTCTAGTTCGCCAGCACAAGAACATCTTCAGATGCCCCGGGTCAACAGTGAATAAAAATAGCTATGCTTCATCACTGATATGTATCGAAATTGGTAAAGGTTATTATATCAGAAAGATGGAACTAGACTCCCACTGGTTTCTCCATTTGCAATGGCTTTTGCTGCTATCAATGGTGCCCTCCATTCACTCTACACTTTCACTCACTCTCCCCATTCTCACTGACTCTCTTCAGTTTTACTGACTCCTCTGTCTCACCTGAAACAAAATGTGGAAAACAGCATGATCTTTGTGCTGCGAAGCAGTTTGATATTTTCTTACCAACAGCTGGGGGAAAGAACCAAACTATACAAAATGGAAACCGATTGAAAATCAAAATAAAAGAGCTCTGCAGAAAAGGTGAGAGCGATAAGCTGAGCAAGATGCTAAAGTGGTCAAATAAACATTGCAAAGGAATAGGAAGGAAGTTTTGTTTTCTATTTTTGGGAAGCAAACATCGAAATTTGGAATTTGGGTGCAGCCAACATGTTAAATCTGAAAATTCACTCTTTCTGCTAATGTCAAGTTACATTCAGATTCCCTGTGGATCTCAATAGCATCATCCAACTGCCAAATGGGAACAAGTGAGAGTACAATAATCTAGATCCAGAGGAAGCATTGCACTCACATTGACAAGAAAATTAGTTTCAACAAATTCAGTCATCAGTCACACACATCAGGGGCTCCCTATCCAGGAATACCCAGGCTCAGACCTAACCATGGAAAAGAGCGTGGCAGTTGGATCAAACAACTTGCGCCGTAAAATCTGTTTATAGCTACTTCGGTCAGGCCCATCAGGGCCTACAAGTAAGGCCACTCAATTGTCCTGACTCCACCTCCCCTAACCCAATGAGCAAAAGCACAGATAAACCAGTAAGAAGCAGTCCCTTCAAAAGTACGCTCAGCATTTATATGGAACATGACTAAACTCTCTTTATAACTATTTGAATTGAGCTGTTTAAGACAGTTTATTACACAGCAGGTAGGACTTTAAATCAGAAGTAAGGACACTACCACTTAGTGGGCGGCACGGTGGCACAGTTGTTAGCACTGCTGCCTCACAGCGCCAGAAACCCGGGTTCAATTCCCCACTCAGGTGACTGACTGTGTGGAGCTTGCACATTCTCACCGTGTCTGTGTGGGTTTCCTCTGTGTGCTCCGGTTTCCTCCCACAGTCCAAAGATGTGCCAGTCAGGTGAATTGGCCATGCTAAATTGACGGTAGTGTTAGGTAAAGGGGTAAATGTAGGGGAATGGGTGGGTTGCGGGTTGGTGTGGACTTGTTGGGCCAAAGGGCCTGTTTCCACACTGTAAGTAATCTAATCACTGTGCCCTTCTTTATTGATATTTTCCCATCAACCTGCTCAGTGATGTTATGGCACAGGTAGGACTTGGATCCAGCCTCCTGGCTCAGAGGCAGGGACACTATCACTGCACCTTAAGAGCCCAGCTCTTTATCATTTTAATCAACTTGGTCAGATGTGGCTGGATATTAATCCTTTCTGGCTCAAAGGTAAAGTACCCAACACTTTTAAAAAATATTTTCCCATAACCAACCTGCTCAGAAGTGTTACTATGCAGCTTTGGAGTAGATTAGATTATTTACAGTGTGGAAACAGGCCCTTCAGCCCAACAAGTCCACACCGACCCTCCAAAGAGCAACCCACCCAGACCCATTCCCCTACATTTACCCCTTCACCTAACACTATGGGCAATTTAGCACAGCCAATTCACCTGACCTGCACATTTTTGGACTGTGGGAGGAAACCGGAACACCCAGAGGAAACCCACACAGACACGGAGAGAATGTGCAAACTCCACACAGACAGTTGCCTGAGGTCGGAATTGAACCCAGGTCTCTGGCGCTGTGAGGCAGCAGTGCTAACCACTGTGCCACCGTGCCACCCAACTGTGCCACCGTGCCACCCAAGCCTCCTGCCTCAGAGGTAGGGACACAACCATTGTGCTACAAAACCTTTTGAACTCTCTTTACATTCTTTTGAGCAATCACAACAAATTAACTGAAGAACAAAGAACAATATAGTACAGGAACAGGCCCTTTGGCCATCCAAGTCTGTGCAGACATATTTTGCCCTTCCTTACTAAAACTGCCTTCACTTACAGGATCCGTATCCTTCTATTCCCTTCCTGTTCATGTATTTGTCCAGGTGTTTCTTGAATGCTGCTGTTGTGTCTGCTTTCACCACCACCTCTGGCAGCGAGTTTCAGACACAATTATAATAAGTGATATTTAGCAACATCTTAAAGGGACGCTGTAAATATAAAGCAATTATAAAAGAAAATCTAAAATTAAAATTAAAATTTCACTGGGATGATGTCAGTTTTTCTTCTAATATCATGTACTTGGATATCCTTCATTTTAGGTTAAACATAAAATATGAGGGAGGCAAATTTCAGGAAACTTTGTGACTTGTGGGCTGTGTCAGTATTGTTGGAGATAGAGGGCAAGAGATGTATTCAGTCAAAACAATGATTAATAAACCTGTAATAGATCATGGAGATTTGTGAGTATTGTATGATAGGTGCACCTCACTGATAGCCATAATCATTTAGCCCCTGCAATTGATTTGTCTCAGTTACATGCATTGCTTGGGGTAGACATACAGAAAGTTCAAGGCCACACCGTAAAAGGGAAGTGGGTAATTGTTGCGATGAAGAGCTATTATGATGCCACAGAATGAGTTCATGATTTCTGAGTCAAAATCTGGAAATGGGGTTGACTGACAGACCCATTCATGCAGATTTGCTTTGTCTAACAGAGATGCATTGTTTTTGGCAGAAAGATGTTCTTTTTCTTCTATTGTCTGCTTGAAAGCAGCCCTGACATTCAGTGCCATGATCTCCACCACGGGTTGGGGTAAGGAGGCACATCCTGAATGTACCCTCAGCTGGGATGGAAACTGAACCCCATGCAGTTGTGACCAATCTGATCTACACTGGCTGTCTAGGCAACTGTGCCAACCACACATCCACCAACCCCGTTAGGATGCTGAGCTGCTATAGTGACAGACACTTTAACAAGTATGCTGTAGTCTGGAGCATATCAGTAATAAAGGATCCAACATTTTTCCATGACACTGTTGGCCAGGACAGTCTCCTGCTCTTACTACCTGCAGTATGTGTTGGATCATTTACAGATTAACACTTAACCTGTTTGGCTGCGTAACGGACACACTTTCCAGGAAGGCTTTGGAAAAAATAATTTACAAGGGTATGATGGAAAGCAGAAGACTGGTAGTGGAGAACGGTGCTCATTTGAAATGCCAGTGCAGCCCATCACATCTCTGTGATTCATGGGCTGTAAGTTCCTACAGTAGGACTTGAACCCAGTGCTTCTGGCTCAGAGGTAGGGGCACTACCCTTTTGCCCCTTTATAAACACGTTAACACTTTTTTTAAAAAAATCTTTAATGGCATGTGGGTATCGTTAGCCAGGTCAACATTTATTGCCCACCCCTAATTGCCCAGACAGAATTAAGAGACAACCACATTGCTAAGGGTCTGGAGTCACATGTCTGCCAGATTGGTAAATATGGCAGTTTCCTTATTGAATGAGATGTGGTTTTACGACAATCAACAATAACCTCATGGTCATCAAGTAGACTCTCAATTCCAGAATTTTGTTGAATTCAAATTATACCATCAATCATGGCAGTATTTGAACCCGGGTCCTGAGAACATTACTTGGATCTTTGGATTAATAGTCTAGCGACAATACCATGAAGCCATGCCTCCCAAATGAAAGAATGGTTGAGGATAGAAGATCATAATAACAATTAAATTACAAGTTGAAAATTAAACCTGTCCATCTCGACACAGCAACACTATAATGTAATACAGTCATTCACCACTCTGGAAAAACAGTCTCAAATTTTGAAACAAGTCGAATTCAAGTCCACATAAAGCTCAGAATAGTCAACAAGTGAAGAGAGCTGGAGTTTGTTTTCACCTCTTTTCACTGACTCCCTTGGATTGTAAATGACCCTGATCCTTTTCTCATTCTGAATGAGGGCTCGGTTACCAGGTTCATCAAGATGCGACAGATTAATGACCAAACGTAATTCCATGAGGCTGCTGTTCTAGATTCAGACTGAAGAAAGCAGAGGGATATGGAAACCTTCCCCTGAAAAAATTCGATCTGAGTCCAAGTTGTGACAGAAACAGACTCAAAACAAGGCCTCACACCTAATGTGCATTGTCTGACCTGAGATGTTACCTATATTCTGATAAAATCTGAAGTTATCTTGGGGCAGTGACTTCAAAGACGTTCTGGGATTTACATATTAATCAATCAAAACCTGCATCTCCATTCTTACTGATAAAAGTATTAAGAGCCATCTAGGTTTCTTCAATATATTCGCAGAAGTTGTATGACCCTGATTCATGCCACAAGCATTCTCTTGGTTAGTACTACCACCTACTGGGGTGTGGTGCCTCGAAAGATATTGAGTGACTATGTGAGGTCTGGGAGCAAGAGTTGGGAGTGTAGATCCCCTCAGAGAGATGGGAGGATATTTGGAAGAACGCGAGAATGATCGCAATCTGTAACAAAACGCACACCACGCAGTTGAAAGTTCTTCATAGGGTTAATTTGGCCCCAGATCACCTTGTGAAATTTAAAAAGGGAACTTCTCCAATGTGCCCCAAATGTAAAATAAGCATAGGTACCCTCACTCAATGTTTATGGACATGCCACAAGCTTTGTAGGTACTGGTGTGCTGTGGCAGGAGGAATAGAGAGGGTCCTGGGGACCAAAGTTAAGCCAGTCCCGGTCTCTCTTGGGCTTGTCAAAATTATCTTCCTTAAATTCACATAGGAAAAAGCTATTTAACATTCTCACTTAATGTGCAAGGAAGAACATTCTGATGAGCTGGGTGACTGAGAACGCTCCAGGTCTGTTAGGGTGGCATGAGTTAATTATGGAACACATCCCTTTAGATTTCCTCACAAACATGGTGCACCATAAAATGGGACATTTTTATAAGACATGGCAGCCCTTTTTGAATTACCTGGAAGCAGATTTGTCTGCCATTTTAAATAGGGCTTTTGTTTAGCCATGATGATTAGGTTTAGTGAGCCTTGTGCCCTGAGAGGAAGAATCGTAAATATATACAGGTATAATAATTAATGGTCCCAAAGATTGGGAGCTTCGGAGTGGTTGCGCTGAGTGGCATTATTTATTTACTTATTTATTGATTTGTAGTTTTGATTTGTTTTGGAGAGTAGAGTAGTAGTTTGTTCATTGTAATGATCGTTATAATTTTAGATTGTTACATTTTTGTAATTTTCTAATTTTGTAAAGAAAAACTTTCTCAACAAAAGTAGTTTTTAAAAAAGCTGTATGACCCTTTGATCTTCTACTTATAAATTCTGTGTCCGATGTATTCTGCCTCTCTAGCTGCCTGAGGAAGGGGTGAGGCTCTGAAAGCTTGTGGTTTCAAATAAACCTGTTGGACTATAACCTGGTGTTGTGTGATTTTTGACTTTTTCCACCCCAGTCCAACACTGGCACCTCCACATTATGAAAAATACTGGCAGTAAAGTCAAGTAGGATGAGAAAGATGAAACTGAGTCTTACCGCAGACCACCACCTGAGCCGCACCCATCGCTTTGGCAACCAGCAGATTGAGAAGTCCGATGGGCCCTGAATAATTAAGCAGGGATGCAGGTCAGTCTTGACATGGCGACTGTTTTCACACTGCCTTGAGTGACAACGCTTGGCCGCACGATAACTACTTACCACCAAAGCTACCTAATCACAGATGACTCAACCCTTTCTCACTGCCACAAATGACATTCAAGCAATTGATGCTTACCTGCTCCACAGATCAGGATCTTGCTGCCTAGTTTCACTCGGCCTCGATGACAGGCATGAATTGCCACTGAGAGAGGCTCGATGAAAGCACCTTCTTCAGAACTCACACACTCAGGAAGCCTGAAACAGAAACAACTTGAATCACATGCATTACACCCTTCTTTCGATAAACTGAGTCTATGCCTTTAACTGCTTGCATTTACCGTGAGACTCTAGAACTAGAGATGCCTCGAGTTACAGGGTAAGGGGCCAGTCACTTTGGACTGAGGTGGGGAGAAATGTCTTCACTCAGCTGTTTGGAATTCCTTATTCCAGAGAGTTGGGATACTCAGTCATTGAGGATATTCCAGACTCTTGGATTTCAAAGAGAATCAAGGGATTTAAGGATAGAGGAGGAAGTTGAGGTACAAGATCAGCAATGATTCTACTGAATGGCAGGATTGTTGAACCTGTCAGCATAGGTGCAAAAGTTAACTTTAAACTCAACTAACTATGAAGTAGGTAATCTTGAATATGACAACTGTTGTATTGTCACATTGTCATGATGATGGTGCACACATCTGGATCACAAACAGAATTATTTAATCTGTTTTTGAGATTAATTCAATGATTGCATGGAAAGTCTGTGGGGACTTTCTCAGCCTTGAAGGAAGTCATGGAATGTCATACCCAAAGGGTATCAAGGAAACTTCCAAGGGAAGGACGTAAGAGGAGAAAGATACTCCAAACTGAACTGCAATCTCCTGTGAGTTATCTCAGACTGTCAACATGATGGGAGTAAATACAGCAGTCTGGTCAAGAGCATGTTTATGTTTTCATCTTTCAGGAACACATAAGATTGGGGGTTAAAAACCATTTTGAACTCTGATCTGTGTGTGCCTGTGTTTGAAGGTATGTGATGTGATCGCCATAGCTGAGAAAACCCCATAGTCATCCCTGCATTGTAGGTAAAAAGGAAGTTTCTCTATCTCTTTGATGGAAGCCAGAAAATAAGTCAAAACAAATTTGTAATAAAACAGGACTATTTCAGCTGATCTGCAAATTCAAGCATCTTGAAATCAGTTCTCAACTATCAACCTTAGTGCTCGCAGTATCACCAAACAGAATGGCCACAACACCTCTCCATCTGTTCTTCAAGGAACTCAGAGACTGATCCATATATCTTTTCTAACTTTCATCTTGTTTTGGACTCATCTGTCATTTTGAATCTGTGTGTACATGGGATGAAGTATCATTGCTTCTTGCGTTCAGTACCTCAATTTTTTCACTCATTCATAAAACCCTGGTCAAATTGGCTCCTTTTAAAACATAAATTCATTTGTCTGAAAGACATCCATGAGGAAAGGGGTTCTTTCAAAATGAACTTTGTTTCAACCAACTGAGGGGCAGGTGAATAAAGAAGCAGAGCTTGGGAGCTTGACGATTTGGGGTATCCCAGTGGCTCTGTAATAAACTGGAGAACATTGCCCAGGAACTGGTTGTAAAGAATATAAAGAATATTAAGTCCGACTGTATGATACATTAATGATACATCACCATAGGAAATGAGATAGTGTCACATGGATTTTCTCCCACTTGCAGCCTTTTGACAAAATGAAGGCACAATAAGATATTTCTTAAATAAACAGTCTCCTTACCTTAGTAGAGTCTGTAAATATTCTTTAGCAGCACAATAAGAACTGGAATATTACAATAATGTGGAACACATTGCTAGAGAAAGGCAAGTAGTTTAAATGTAGTTAATGGAAAGCTAAATGAATGCATAGGGGTGTGACAATGATGTGCTTTTGGGAAGTTATTTTGTCGTTTTTTTTAAGAGAGGTTGTAAGGCAGAGGTACAGAGCAGTCTGGGGCAATGTAAACAACTTGGTTTATCTTTTTGCAGCCTGAATGGATGTGGCCAGCTCTCTAAAATTAAGATTCTGGATTTTGGTTTGTTCAGTAACATCAGAAGCCTTTGGGGTCTCATCAGAGTTGGAAACTTCAGTGAATGTCTCCTGGCTGCTACTCTGTTTGAATTTTCTCAAGATGCTTTTTTCTTCCTGGATGTGAGAACTACATATGAGAATCTGTGTCTGAATTTTTCTTTTTGCCAAGGGGTGTGTTTATGGCAATTTTACTGTATTGGCGCAGCTCATTAGTCATAGTTATTGCACGGATAATTCTGTTAAGTTTCCCAATAGAGTTAATTCTAAATTCTGCCTCCTTTGGTTGTTATTTTAACTTGAGTGTTTAAACAGATTGTGTTTTATTATAATTTGTGCTTAACATTGAGTTGCTTGAGTCACATTGCATTTGGAACAGTCAAGTTACATTCTTCTTTGAAATAAGAAAAAATTAGGGTCTCGGCTGCCTTCTTAAAATATATTGAGGGGTTCTGGTCTGGTCCATAACATGGGAGAATGAAATACTCTGATGGAGTGAAATGAAGTAAATTAGGAGGGGATCCATCAGAAATACAAACACCACCACTGGCCTATAAAAAAGCAAACACTATGTTTGCTGATTCCAAGGAGCCTGCCTGTTATTAATAGCATCTCACAAATATTGTTGCAAATATTAATTAATAATAATATTTTAATGGAGCTGTGTATAGGGTCACAGACTAAACCTAAGGAAACTCAAACATATAAATAGAAAATGAGCTCCACCAATCAATGTTTCATCCGGAGGCTCACTGAAGATGTTACCCAGTATGGTGACGAAACGTCTGAAATCGAACCTTCCAGCTCAGCGAGCAAACCTACATCCAGAACCTCAACCTGAGCTACAAATCTTCTCAAAACTCACTAAGAAATAAAATGTAAAGAAAAGGAGAACTGTTACTTTCCAAAATCTAGCTTAATACTGTAGGAAATAACTGGCAATGCTTTGGTTAAAATAATAAATTAATGGCTGCCAATAAATCAGTGTAGTGTGAAAATATTCTACATAGGTTCATGTAAATAAAGTGTAAAACAAAGTAAAACTTTACTCAATATTCAATAACCATCTCTTATTAATGCAGTGCTTTGGAGTCAGCAAACAGATCCAAAAAAAAATTGTGGATGCTGGAAATCTGAAATAAAAGCAGAGAATTCTGGAGAAACTCAGCAAGTCTTACAGCATTTGTGGAGAAAGAAACAGAGTTAACACTTCAAGTCGCAGCTTTTGAAAAGACATATCAGCTTCAAAACATTACCTTTGTTTTTCATTGAACAAAAAACTGAAAGAACTGTGGATAATGGAAATCAGAAACATAAACAGAAATTACTGGAAAAACGCAGCAAGTCTGGCAGCATCTGTTGAGAGAAATCAAAGTTAATGCTTCGGGTCCAGTGACCCTTCTTTAGAATCGTCAATTTTTTTTCCTTGTACCTCTGTTCCTCTCTCTGCAGATGCTGCCTGACCTGCTGAGTTTCTCCAGCATTCTTTGTTTTTATTTCGGGTTTCCATCGTCTGCATTGTTTCGATTTATTCAAGAGAGGATTACAAGTTGTTTGCTGCCCTCAACTGAGCTTTTCCTTAAAAACATCCCAAATGAGGAAACCATCCAACTGGTGACAATGACCAGGCATCATCAAATCGCATGTCACACAGTACTTACTTGAAGCAGTAGTTGGCATTGTGGGCATAGTATTGGGACAAGTGCCCGTCGTAGGGTGGAGTAGCACAGCAGAACATTTTCGGAGACAGATTGTAGCGTCCTGATTTACAGAAGTCATCATTTAATAATGGATAAGCAGGTTCAATGGCAACTCTGTCACCTGAAAGAAAGGAGGTAGTGGACATTTCTTGACTGAAGTCTTTAGTGTCTGGGGAAGTACTAGAGGGTAATGGCTTCCTTGAATCCTTCCCTCAATAAAAGCTGCCCATCTCTGTCTTAAATTCCCAACCACCATTCAGATAACATAACAAAACTCCAGATTTCTGCTGCCCTCTGTGTGACAAAGAGCTTTCAGAATGAGCTCCTGAATGGAACGGGCTTGTGATAATCTTGTATTTCTGCCTCCTTTTTCTGAATTTCCCCCCCACCAGAGATTTTCCATCAACTCGAATAAGTCTTCCAGCAACCTGAATGGCATTTTAGTCACCAGCAAATTCTTTTGATGTCCTCCTCCCTAGTTCTTTCCGTACATAACGAGAAAATGATCTGCATGGATGAGGATTACGACCATTTGTACCTCAAGCTATAGTTTAATAGAAGTTTAACTTTTTAAAAGTTTACCCGCAGTGATTAGAACCAGGTGGATCTCATTGACAATAAGATCCTTGATTGGGGTTGTTAACCTGGGCCAATCAGGGAGCCCTGACTGACAGTGATAAACAAGGGATTCAGAGAGTCTTCTCATGTTAAGGTATGGCTCTGAACTGGCTGATCAGAGCCCACTACAAACTACATGTAAATAAAAGGTGACTTGGTGATGGTATACCTGCCTCTGTGCAGTTATTTCATTAACTTTCTCTGAGTTTTAGATAGACACTGACCTGTTTTGAGATGTTGTACGCCTGATCCCACTTTAACCACAGTCCCCGAGCCTTCATGTCCCAGGACCATGGGCTTTTTTATGACGGCATCTCCTAGTTTTCCTTGTTGCCAGTAATGGACGTCTGTGGCACAGATGCCAACTGCATTCATCTTCAGGAGCACCTCTGAACATACAGCATAGAAGGTTGATGAGGGACTGGCAAATGTACTCTTTGGTAAAAATACATCTTTAATATATTGATAAATATTAGCATCCTTCAATGTTCGATTGAACTAGTGTTACTTCTGTCTTCACAAATCAGATTACCAGCTCACCTGAAACCCAACAGAAATATGGAACAGATGAAGTTATGAGAACTAACAATCTGTCTCAAGATATCTTACACCACATCGAGTCATCTGCTTGGATTACCCATTTCATTGACTTTCCAATGAGGTTACAACTCTGGTCTCCCTGCTATAGGAAAGATGCTGTGAAACTTGAAAGGGTTCAGAAAAGATCTACAAGGATGCTGCCAGGGTTGGAGCTATAGGGAGAGGTTGAATAGGCTAGGACTTTTTTCCCTGGGCCGTTGGAGGGTGAAGGATGATCTTATAGAGGTTTATAAAATCATAAATAGGGTGAATAGCCAAGGTCTTTTCCCCAGTGTAGGGGAGTCTAAAACTAGAGGGCATAAGTTTAAGATGAGCGGGGAAAGATTTAAAAGGGAACTACAGACCAACTTTTTCATGGAGAGGGTGGTGCATGTACAGAACGAGCTGTCGGGGAAGTGGTGGAGACTGGTTCAATTACAACATTTAAAAGACATCTGGATAGGTATATAAATAGGAAGGGTTTAGAGGGATATGGGCCAAATGCTGGGAAACGGGACTAGATTTATTTAGAATATCTGTTCGGCATGGGCGTGTTGGACCCAAGAATCTGTTTCCATGCTGTACATCTCTATGCCTCTAAATTTATTCCAAAAACAATCACTGGCACATGTAAAGGGCCTCTACTGCAGTAAATCATCCCAAGGCCCGTTATGGGCATGTCATGGGCAGTATTGCCCTTCTCAAAGGATTACAGGCAGACAATAAATGCTTGAATCAAGTTCCACTTTTGGATGTATGTGCAAAAATCAAGGTCGATCCACTACTGCAGTACTGAGGGCAGGCAGCATTGGCGGTGCACTAGGCTTTGGATGATATGCTAAATGAAGGGCCTGTCTTCCTTCTTGGGCAGATGCTAAAGATCCAGAGACCCGGGTTCAATTCCCGCCTCGGGCAACTGTCTGTGTGGAGTTTGCACGTTCTCCCCGTGTCTGCGTGGGTTTCCTCCGGGTGCTCCGGTTTCCTCCCACAGTCCAAAGATGTGCAGGTCAGGTGAATTGGCCATGCTAAATTGCCCGTAGTGTTAGGTAAGGGGTAGATGTAGGGGTATGGGTGGGTTGCGCTTCGGCGGGTCGGTGTGGACTTGTTGGGCCGAAGGGCCTGTTTCCACACTGTAAGTAATCTAATCTAATCTAATCCTATGGCATTAATTCAGCAAAGATTGTCTCCGATATCTTTCAGTCCATGTTGGAAAAACAGATTATTCCCACAAGTCCAGAAATTGCTGGAAATACCCAGTAGGTCTGGCAGCATTTGTGGAGAGAAAGCAGAAATTAACATTTCGGGTCTGGTGACCCAAGTTCAGAACTGGGCCTGAAATGTTAAACGCTGCTCTCTCTTCACAGATGCTGCCAGATCTGCTCAGTTTCTTGAGAGTAATTTCTGTTTTTGTTTCTGATTTTCAGCATCCACAGTTCTTTTTTTTAGCCCCCCCCCCCCCCATGATCTTCTTGTTGTTTGTGGGAGCTTTCTGTGCATTTACTGCATTTTTGACATTACAACAATGGCCTCATTTCAGAAGTACTCCCATTGGCTACAAAGTGCTTTCAAGTGGCCTGGGGTGGTGAAAAACGCTATTGCAATGAAAAACATCAAACCTTGATGAACAGAGCACATATTTGTGTGGGACAAGGCTGTAGATGTCAGTGAAGATTAAAGTGGTGCTGGAAAAGCACAGCAGGTCAGGCAGCATGAGCATTCCTGATGAAGGGCTCCTGCTCAAAACATCGACTCTCCTGCTCCTCAGATGCTGCCTGACCTGCTGTGCTTTTCCAGCACCACTGTAATCTTGACTCTATCTCCAGCATCTGCAATCCTCACTTTTGCCTTGTGGATGTCAGTGAGTCCACACACTGTTTGTCAAGAGAATGACAACATTTTTTGTACTTGAATGCAATCTGCAATGAATATTAATACCCCACAAGGTAATCCAACACCAGCTCAGGATTGCTCATATCTCCTGAGAGATCTGTTGAGGAGATGAGTTGCTTTCATCATTCATCAACTTGCATGAGCACTGGTTTAATTGAGGAAGGATTTTTAATACCTGTGTGTACTTTTATAAATTGAAGTTTCCACAATCTTCCCATACAATTTCACCCATACAATGCCCCATGTCTCTAAATCTAGCTTCAGGAAATATCACCCAAATCTGTGTCACAATAACAGGAGTGTTATGGAACTATATTCTATTCTTCCAAGTATTGGCACAGAATATTACAAGCCCAATCATTATAAACATTCCAACTTGCTGCAACTTTAAATATGAAGGATGTTGATAGAGTTTATTAAGAGAAGGTGTTGGTAGCAGCTAAAGAACAACGAATTAAGGCAATTAGTGAAAGGGCAGTAGGGAAGATAAGGTGAACTATTATTCCACTGTTACAGTTTGCATTGCAGTGCCAGAGATGAATGTGGAATCTGATTCAATAATTATCTTCCATAAGCAAACACTTGAAAGGGGGAAAGGTTTGTAAATAAAAGGCAAGACAGTGAAACCAATAGGACTGCTATTTTAAAGAGTTAGCATTAGGTCAATGGGCCAAATGGCTTCATTATGCAGCAAATCATTCTCTGATGTTATGAAATGACCAATTATGAATCCCATTTATCAATTTTATTTAAGATATTGGTGCATGTTATGAATGTGACATCCTTTAAACCCTGAATTATTTCGCCACTTACAAAACAATGGTGGTTTTGCTAAAATGTAGAAAGCAACAGAAACTAAAGACTGAGGCCAACTGCAGACATACAATGGTCAGAAGACTCACCATTAAAACCTGGCTCTGGGATTGGACGTTTCTCCTGTGGAGAGAGGATAGAAAATGTATTTGAGAAAGGTCTAATCCTTCCCAATTATTACAGAATCACCATGCTGAGATTTCATAGGAACAGAAGCAGGCCATTCATCCCCTCGAGTCTGTCCCACCATTCAATGAGTTCATGCCGGATCTGTGGCCTAACTCCATATCCCTTAATATCTTTGTTTAACAAAGATTTACCCCAGATTTAAAATTAATAACTGATCTAGCAACTGTTGCTGTTGGTGGTAGATCTAAAGATCTCCTACCCATTGGTGTAGAAGTGCTTCCTAACAATTCTCCTGAATGGTCTGGCCCTAATTCTCAGACTATGTCCCCTAGTTCTAGAATCCCCAACCAGTGGAAATAATTTCTTTATACCTACTCTGTCTTTTCCTGTTAATATTTTGAAGACTTCGATCAGATCACCCTTTAACCTTCTAAATTCTAGAGACGACAGGTTTAATTTGTGTACAGCCATTTCTGATATAACCCTATAGTTTCGCTCTCGTATGTTCTCCCATTATAAGAAAAGCGCGCAAGAGCCATGCCATTTAAACATGGCCGGAATCGCATTATAGCCAATACCGGTAAGGAAAGTTCGTGCAGAGGGTCATAGGTTCAAAGCCTCACTCCAGACACTTTGCCTAGGTTGACACTCCCCATGCTGGGTCTGAGAAAGTGTCAGAGGTTCCACCTCAGGCAAATGTAAAGGATCCTACACACTACTTCCATGAACAGCATGAGATGTATTTATCCCTCAACCAATATATTGTTATCTAGCCATTATCACATAGCTGTGTACAAATAGTGTGCAATATTTTCCCACATTAAGATAATGAGTACGATGTAAAATACTTAGCTACACCCTAAGATTGTAGGAAATGTTAGTCTTACCTTCTGTCCCACAATGAAAGAAAAATGCTTTATTATTGCAAAATGGAATGTATTTTTCAATTTCAGCTCCGAAAGCAAATTCAGACTGCGCCCATACCCCAAACTATTTCTAATCCGCAAAAAAAAAACTGATTGTGATTGAAGGAGAAATAGCAGCCTTTCCTTTGCTACAGTCACTCATCATTCCAGCTTTGGCAGAGACCCATGTAATGTCTCGTGTGTAATGTGTGCCACAAACATTTACATGCTCTAAGCTGGTGCTATTGGTCAAGACTATATGAATTTGGTACACAGTATGGGTACCAAACTGAGAATGTATTTCTGGCATCCAAATATCTGTTTAAACCTGTCTCTCATGTTCTCTTGGCTCCTTGCATACTAGCCTTGATAAACTGACATCTTTACAATCTCAGCTATCCATGTCAGTACACACATTAAGGTCTGTTCTGCAATCACCCCTATATTCCATTACTTTAAAATGCTCATCCTTGCCTTACAATGCCTCCATGGCCTCACCCTTCCCTAACTAGTCACAGAGTCAGAAAGTCATACAGCACAAAACTGACCCTATTGTCCAACTAGTCCATGCTGACCATAATCTCAAACTAAACTAATCCCACCTGCCTGCGCTTGGCCCATAACTCTCCAAACAATTCTTATTCATGTATTTATCCAAATGTCTTTTAAATGTTGTAACTATATTTGCATCCACCACTTCACCACTTCCTCTGGAAGTTTATTCCACGCATGAACCACTCCCTGTGTAAAAGAATTGCCCCTCATATTTTTTAAATCTTTCTCCTCTAACCTTAAAAATATATCGCCTAGTCTTGAAATATCCCATCCTGGTCATCTATACCCCTCATGATTTTATAAACCTCGATAAGGTCACCCCTCAACCCTCCTCCACTCCATTGAACAACGTCCCAGTCTATCCAGCTTTTCCTTATAACTCAGACTCTCCATTCCCAGCAACATCCTGGTGAATCTCTTCTGAATCCTGTTCAGAATAATATCTTTCTTATAACAGGGCAATCAGAACTGGACACAGTATTCCAGAAGAGGCCTCACCAACATCCTGCACAGCCTCAACATGACGTCCCAACTCTTACACTCAAAGGTCTGAGGAATGAAAGTAAGTGTGCTAAACGCTATCATAGGAGAAAGTGAGGACTGCAGATGCTGAAGATCAGAGCTGAAAAATGTGTTGCTGGAAAAGCGCAACAGGTCAGGCAAGATCAAAGGAGCAGGAGAATCGACGTTTAAGGCATAAGCCCTTCTTCAGGAATGAGGAGGGAATGCCAAGCAGGCGAAGATAAAAGGTAGGGAGGAGGGACTTGGGGGAGGGACATTGGGAATGTGAAAGGTGGAAGGAGGTTAAGGTGAGGGTGATAGGCCAGAGAGGGGGTGGGGACTGAGAGGTCAGGAAGAAGATTGCAGGTCAAGAAGGTGGTGCTGAGTCCGAGGGTTGGGACTGAGAAAAGGTGGGGGGAGGGGAAATGAGGAAGCTGGAGAAATCTGCATTCATCCCTTGTGGTTGGAGGGTTCCTAGGCGTTAGATGAGGCGCTCTTCCTCCAGGCGTCGTGTTGCCATGGTCTGGCGATGGACAAGGCCAAGGACCTGCATGTCCTTGGCGGAGTGGGAGCGGGAGTTAAAGTGTTCAGCCACGGGGCGGTTGGATTGGTTGGTGCAGGTGAGCCAGAGATGTTCTCTGAAATGTTCCACAAGTAGGCGGCCTGTCTCCCCCATGTATAGGAGGCAACATCGGGTTCAGCAGATGCAGTAAATGATGTATGTGGAGGTGCAGGTGAATTTGTGATGGATATGGAAGGATCCTTTGGGGCCTTGGAGGGAAGTGAGGGGGGAGGTGTGGGCACAAGTTTTGCATTTCTTGCGGTTGCAGGGGAAGGTGCCGGGAGTGGAGGTTGGGTTGGTGGGGGGTGTGGATCTGCCGAGGGAGTCGCGGAGGGAGTAGTCTTTCCGGAACACTGGTGGGGTGGTAGGTGAGGACCAGTGGGGTTCAGTCCTGGTGGCGATTGGAGGGGCGGGGTTCAATGTCTGGGAGAGTGTTGTCCTGAGCTGGGGTAGAGCTGACTGCAGGGTGTATGTGAGAGCGTTGTCCTGAGCTGGGGCTGTCTGTGAGAGTGTTGTCCTAAGCTGGGTTTGAACCCCGCCCCTCCAATCGCCACCAGGACAGAACCCCACTGGTCCTCACCTACCACCCCACCAACCTCCAGATACATCGTATCATCCTTCGTAATTTCTACCACCTCCAAACAGACCCCACCACCAAGGATATATTTCCCTCCTCTCCCCTGTCAGCATTCCGGAAAGACCACTCCCTCCGCGACTCCCTCATCAGGTCCATACCCCCCACCAACCCAACCTCCACTCCCGGCACCTTACCCTGCAACCGCAAGAAATGCAAAACATGCGCCACACCTCCCTCCTCTCCGCCCTCCAAGGCCCCAAGGGATCCTTCTATATCCATCAGAAATTCACCTGCACCTCCACACACATCATTTTCTGTATCCGCTGCACCCAATGTGGTCTCCTCTACATTGGGGAGACAGGCTGCCTATTTGCAGAACGTTTCAGGGAACACCTCTGGGACACCCGCACCAACCAACCCAACTGCCCCGTGGCTGAACACTTTAACTCCCGCTCCTACTCCGCCAAGGACATGCAGGTCCTTGGCCTTGTCCATCGCCAGACCATGGCAACACGACGCCTAGAGGAAGAGCGCCTCATCTTCCGCCTAGGAACCCTCCAACCACAAGGGATGAATGCAAATTTCTCCAGCTTCCTCATTTCCCCTCCCCCCACCTTTTCTCAGTCCCAACCCTCGGATTCAGCACCGCCTTCTTGATCTGTAATCTTCTTCCCAACCTCTCCGTCCTCACCCCCTCTCCGACCTATCACCCTCACCTTAACCTCCTTCCACCTATCACATTCCCAACGCCCCTCCCCCAAGTCCCTCCTCCCTACCTTTTATCTTAGCCTACTTGGCACACCCTCCTCATTCCTGAAGAAGGGCTTATGCCCGAAACGTCGATTCTCCTGCTCCTTTGTTGCTGCCTGACCTGCTGCGCTTTTCCAGCAACACATTTTTCAGCTCTAAACGCTTTCATAACCTACCTGCCCATGCGTGATGCAAACTTCAAATAATTATGTACCCTTAGGTCTCTCTATTCAACAACACTACCCAGGACCCTACCATTAACTGTATAAGTCCTGCCCTTGTTTTTTTTTAAGAAAATACCTCACCTTTATCCAAATTGAACTCCATCTGCCACTTCTTGCCCCAAGTGATCAAGATCTCTTTGTAATCTTAGATAGCCTTCTTCACTGTCTACTATACCACCAATTTTGGTGTTATCCGCAAATTTACTAAACATGTTTTCTATATTCTCAGCGAAATCATTTATACAAATGACAAACAAAAGTGGACGCAACACTGCTGTGGAACACTGTGGTCATTGGTCTTCAGTCCATAAAATAATCCTCCACCATTAGTCTCTGTCTCTTGCCATTAAACCAATTTTGTATCTAATTGGCAATCTCGAATCTCTCTGCAATCCCCACACCAATCTGTAAACCAGCAACATAAGCACAATACATGCCACCATGAGAGTTCAGTCACCACTGATTTACCAAAATGTCTTCAGAGAGAAGCAGCTGAAAGAATTGCTTATTATAATGCCTAACCAGCTCCTGTATGCAGTGTAATTCACCAACGTGTGATGGAAAAACTATTTATTCTTAGACAAATTGGCTGAATTATTAAAGAGAAACAAAAACTGTGGATACTGGACATCTGAAAAATAAACAGAAATTCTGAAGAAGGGTCACTAGACTTGAAACATTAGCTCTGCGTTGACTCCACAGATGCTGCCGGATCTGCTGAGTTTTTCCAGCAATCTCTCTTTCTGTTGTTGTTGAATTATTAGTTATTCAGGGAGAGTCGGAGCCAAATTATGCAACATAGTTAAACTCTGACACCATGACTGACAATGGTCTACACCAGATTTCCTGTCACATTTTACATTGAAGTATTTGTGCATTGTGCAAGCCAGGTAGCCATTAGGCGCTATTACAGAAGTACCATTGCAAGGACATGGTTGGACTGTAGAGGGTGCAGAGGAGATTCACCAGGATGTTGCATGGAATGAAAAGGCTCAGTTACAAGGAGGGACTGGATAGACTGGATTTGCTTTCCTTAGAGCACAGGAGACCAAGGGGGAAGATCTGATTGAGGTATTGAAATTATGGGAGATATAGACAGGGTAGATCATGAGAGTATTTTCCCCATGGCAAATGTGTCTAAGACTACAGGGTATAAGATTAAGGAGAACAGCAAATGGCTTAGATGCAAACTGAGAAAGAACTCTTTCACCTAGAAGGTGGTAGAAGTATGGAACGTGCTGCCTGAGGGTGGTGGGGTATAGGTAGGGTTAATGGTAGTTGTCTTTTCCCTAGGATGGGAGATTTCATGACCAGAGGGCACATTGCTAAGGTGAGTAGAGAGAGATTTAAAAACGACATGAGAGGCAGATATTTTACACAGAGAGTGGTTTGCGTGTGGAATGGCACAGTTGGGCGGCATGGTGGCACAGTGGTTAACATTGCTGCCTCACAGCGCCAGAGACCTAATTGCGCCTTAAAATCTTATACTGTACAACCACCTGATGAAAGTTAGTGCTACCAATTAAACCTGTTGGACAATAACCTGGTGTTGTGTGATTTTTAGCTTTGTCCACCCCAGTCCAATACCAGCACCTCCAAATCTGGATAAAATGCCAGGGCAGAGTAGGATATGGGCCTAGTGCAGGTAAACAGAATTAGTGTAGTTTGGTGTTTGTGGGCTGGCATAGACATGGTGGGCCGAAGCACCTGTTTCTCTGCTGTGTGGCTCTATGATTCTGTAATATTGCCACGTTTTGAAGTTTAGATGTGAGGGTGCAGTTTTCCTTTTGGATTTAATGCTCACAGAGGAAGGTATACCTATTGCTTTACAACCTTGAGCTAATTTGCAATTTTCCTCCATTTGTAAGTTTTCAAATAAATTGCTCTGTTGTTAAATTCATGCTCAATTCTTTGGCATTTCCTCTTGTTCCACAGGGAGGACGTGTCCCCTCCATTCACATCTGGATGTTGATGTTGTTGTAACAAGCAGTGCTCACATAGGGGGCGGCATGGAGGCACAGTAGTTAGCGCTGCTGCCTCACAGCGCCAGAGACTCGGGTTCAATTCCCGCCTCAAGCTACTGTCTATGTGGAGTTGGCACATTCTCCCTGTGTCTGCGTGGGTTTCCTCCAGGTGCTCCAGTTTCCTTCCACAGTCCAAAAAGCGTGCAGGTCAGGTGAATTGGCCATGCTAAATTGCCCATAGTGTTAGGTGAAGGGGTAAATGTAGGTGAATGGGTCTGGGTGGGTTGCTCTTCGGAGGGTCGGTGTGGACTTGTTAGGCCGAAAGGCCTGTTTCCACACTATAAGTAATCTAATCTAATACTTGCATCCTATTCACTTCAAATGCCTCAGGCTCAGGTTATACATCATGACACAATTCTGTTATATTTGAGCACTGTTTGCAGAATATCTCGCCAGCAAGGATTTTAAAAACACACCTTGGATTCAAACTAATGATACACCATGTCTCCGGGATTTTTCAAAGTGGATTTGCTGTGGATGAGAGCCACAGTTGACATTGAGAGGTCAGAATTTGGAGATGCCGGTGTTGGACTTGGGTGTGCAAAGTTAAAAATCACACAACACCAGGTTATAATCCTGGATTAGTGGCGCTGGAAGAGCACAGCAGTTCAGGCAGCATCCAAGTAGCTTCGAAATCGACGTTTCAGGCAAAAGCCCCATCACAACACCAGGTTATAATCCAACAGGTTTAATTGGAAGCACTAGCTTTCGGAGTGTCACTACTTCATTAGGTGGTTGTTTAACAGATGAGAGACTTAACAAACAATCCAGGTCTTTTTCAATATATAATTTCAGTTACATCATACTGTAAACTTTTGCTATAAATTCTGTGTCTTACAATCTTATACTCCACAACCACCTGATGAAGGAGCGGCGCTCTGAAAGCTAGTGCTTCCAATTAAACCTGTCTGACTATAACGTGGTGTTGTGTGATTTTTAACTGAGAGGTCAGAAAGGCTTTTGTCCGAAACGTTGATTTCGAAGCTCCTCAGATGCTGCCTGAACTGCTGTGCTCTTCCAGCACCACTAATCCAGAATCTGGTTTCCAACATCTGCAGTCATTGTTTTTACCAGGTCAGAACTGTTGTCTGGGCAAGTGTGAGACAGTGCCCCGGTACAGACAATGTGACACAGATTTACACAGATGTGACCACATGACCTATACCCAGTTCTCTGCCAATTCTTGTCAGCAAGAGGCTTGGACTATATTCCAGCGACTGGCGGTGACATCTGTTCATTGGTCACTCTGACGCAGTGGTGTTTGTTGAAGTAAGTCCAGCCATACTTTGTAACAGTGGAAACCTTAAAGCAATGGCTGTAATTGCCAGTCACGCCAGTCACACATTTCCCTTATGCTCACCAATACACTCTGACTCCCAATCCAGACGCATTTCAATTTGAATATTCCCATTCTTGCATTCTGGCCACTCATGCAGTGTAGAGTCATATAGCTGCACAGCACGGAAACAGACCCTTTGGTCCAACTCGTCCATGCCGACCAAATATCCTAACCTAATCTAGACCCATTTGCCAGCATTTGGCTCATATCCCTCTAACCCCTCCCTATTCATATACACATCCAGATGCCTTTGACCTTGGTTTCCCTTAGTCTGTAATCCTCTCCAGCCCTATAAAACCATCCAAAATCTCTGCAGTCTTCCAGTCGCTGACTGGCATATCCAATTTGAGTTGCTGCCAGCACTGCAGTCATGCTTTTAATCAGCTAGACCCTAAACTCTAAACTCTCTCCCTAAACCTCTCTAACTCTGTCGCCTCTTTGAGACCCTGTTTGACCAAGCTTGTGGATCATGTATCTTCATATCTCCTTATGTGACTAACTGCCAAATTCTGTTGATAACTCAAGGTAAAGAATCTTGAGCATAGGACATAGAACAATATTTCACAGAACAGGCCCTTTGGCCCTTGATGTTGATCCAATCTGTGAACTAATCTAAGCCTATCCCCCTACACTATCCCATCGTCATCCATATGTTTATCCAAGGACTATTTAAATGCCCCTAATTTGTCTGAGTTAACTACATTGGCAGGCAGGGCATTCCACGCCCTTACCACTCTCTGAGTAAAGAACCTGCCTCTGACATCTGTCGTAAATCTATCACCCCTCAATTTGCAGTATTGCCCCCTCATACAAGCCAACATCATCATCATCCAAGGAAAAGACTCTCACTATCCACCCTATCTAATCCCCTGATCATCTTGTATGTCTCTAGTAAATCCCGTCTTAGCCTTCATCTCTCCAATGAGAACAGACCCAAGTCTCTCAGCCTTTCCTCATAAGACCTTCTCTCCAGACCAGGCAACATCCTGGTAAATCACCTCTACACCTTTCCCAATGCTTCCACATCCTTCCTCTAATGAGGCGACCAGAACTGCACACAATATTCCAAGTGAGGCCGCACTAGCATTTTGTACAGTTGCAGCATGACATCACAGCTCCGGACCTCAATACCTCTACCAATAAAACCTAAAATACCATCTGCCTTCTTAACAGCACTATCAACCGGGGTGGCAACTTGCAGGGATCTATGTACATGGACACCAAGATCCCTCTGCACATCCACACTACCAACAATCTTTCCATTGACCCAGTACTCTGCCTTCCTGTTATTCTTCCCAAAGTGAATTACCTCACATTTATCTGCATTGAACTCCATTTGTCTCTTCTCAGCCCAATTCTGCAGTTTATCCAAGTCCCCCTGCAACTTGCAACATTCTTCCACACTGTCCACTACTTCACCGACTTTAGTGTCATCTGCAAACTTACTAATTTATCTACCTGTGCCTACGTCCATTTATAAAAATGTCAAACAGCACTGGTCCCAAAACAGATCCTTGTGGCACACCACTAGTAACCGGACTCCAGGCTGAATACTTACCATCAACCACCACTCGCTGTCTTCTTACAGAAAGCCAATTTCTAATCCAAACTGCTAAATCACCCTCAATCCCATGCTTCTGCATCCTCCCCAAAAGCCTACCATGTGGAATCTTATCAACGGCTTTACTGAAGTCCATGTACAACATGGCTGTACAAGACATTGGTTAGGCCACTGTTGGAATATTGCGTGCAATTCTGGTCTCCTTCCAATCGGAAAGATGGGAAACTTGAAAGGGTTCAGAAAAGATTTACAAGGATGTTGCCAGAGTTGGAGGATCTGAGCTACAGGGAAAGACTGAATAGGCTGGGGCTGTTTTCCCTGGAGCGTCGGAGGCTGAGGGGTGACCTTGTAGAGGTTTATAAAATTATAAGGGGCATGGATAGGATAAATAAACAAAGTGTTTTCCCTGTGGTCGGGGAGTCCAGAACTAGAGGGCATAGGTTTAGGGTGAGAGGGGAAAGATATAAAAGAGACCTAAGGGGCAACTTTTTCACGCAGAGGGTGGTACATGTATGGAATGAGCTACCAGAGGATGTGGTGGAGGCTGGTACAATTGCAACATTTAAAAGGCATTTGGATGGGTATATGAATAGGAAGGGTTTGGAGGGATATGGGCCGGGTGCTGGTAGGTGGGACTAGATTGGGTTGGGATGTCTGGTCGGCGTGGACGGGTTGGACTGAAGGGTCTGTTTCCATGCTATACATCTCTATGACTCTAATGACTATGTCAACTGCCCTACCCTCATCTACATTCTTGGTCACCGTCTCAAAAACCTCACTGAGGTTTGTGAGATACAACCTGCCCTCGACGAAACCATATTGACTATCTCCATCAAATTGTTGCTTGCTCGATGCTTATAAATCCTATCTCTTATTATCCTTTCCAAAACTTTTCCTACAACAGACGTAAGGCTCACTGATCTATAATTAACTGGGTCATCTCTACTGCAGTTCTTGAAAAAGGGCACAACCTTTGCAATCCTCCAGTCCTCTGGTGCTGAACCTGTAGACAATGATGACTCAAAGACTTGAGAATGATTTACCATGTTAAAGATGTTAACAAAATGCAGGTTAGATTAGATTTCCCCACAGTGTGAAAACAGGCCCTTTGGCCCAACCAGTCCACACCAACTCTCCAAAGAGCAACCCACCCAGACCTATTTTCCTCTGACTAATGCACCTAACACTATGGACAATTTAGCATGGCCAATTCACCTGACCGGCCCATCTTTGGGCTGTGGGAGGAAACCAGAGCAAACTCACACAGAGAACATGCAAACTCCACACAGACAGTCACCGGAAGCTGGAATTGAACCTGGGACCCTGGTACTGTGAGGCAGCAGTGCTAACCACTGAGCCACTCTGCCATCCCATGGTAGCCTTCTGCAAAGCTATGACAGTCAATTGGTGACTTTTTTTTATTCACAGCATTTATTGCCCATCCCTAATTACCCAGAGGGCAATTAAGAGTCAACCACATTGCTGTGGGTCTGGAGTCACATGTAGGCCAGACCAGGTAAGGAAGGCAGTTGCCTTCCCTAATGGACATCAGTGGATCAGATGGGTTTTTCCGACAATTGACAATGAATTCATGGTCATCATTTGAGTCTTAATTTCACATTTATTTTGAATTGAATTCAGACCCGAGTCCCCAGAACATTATCTAATTCAGTAGTAATCTATCGCCACGCGTTGTGGGAATCAACTTTTGAACTGGCTGCCATTCAAATTTATGGCTGTTGGGAAATGCAAATGCCCTGAAGCAATAACTTGCAATGCAATCTTCCCCAAATCTTAACTCTTAATCTGAAATAATTTCTTCCTTCACTGCGTTGTTTTTTGTATGATATTCAGGTGCATTGAAACCAGCCCGAGGGGGAAATATCATTGCAACAAACCTCTGGAATACCTGCATGCAGCCAAGTGGGTCAACTCAACTCAAAAGCACTTTAGCTTGTGTTATTTGCCTGCACTTGCTGTGGTCTGACCTCAAATTGACATGTTGGAAGTAAGCCAAAGCAGTGAATTATATCTCATGGAGGGAGAATCTGTCATCACATCTCTAATCACACTTGTTGAATGTAGCAAACATGTTTACTGCTACAACTGTTCCTGTTAAATAAATGAGTCACTCGGAGAGATTTTAAAGATTTTTACTTCAAGTAACTGGAGGTGGAGGAATGGAACCATTCCTATTAATGGTGGCCCTGTCTTCCCTGAGCCCCTGTCTGTATGCAAGGCAGGATATCCTGTATAAAGGGCCCCCCGAATCATTTTAGCACAGTACCAGGTGGCACGTGTGTAAAACATATTTTGTACCACTCACTTTCCCGTAGCTCTCACATTTAAAGTTGTTATGGTCTTCACATTGGAGCATACTAGAAGGCTTGACAGAATTTGCCCTCTACTTGAGATGTCCTCAATAGACACTCAACAGCATTCTGCACCAGTCAGCCAGACCCCTGTCAAACCTGTGCAGGTGATGAATACCTCAGGGCTGCACCAGTTAGACAGCTGGACGACACTGACAGGTGTAGACAGTGTGTGTCTAGCTCCCCTACTACCCCCACCTGCCCTCATGTCCATTATCTGGGCACAATTGAATTTCTGATGCCTTGAGTAAATGCTTTTTCTTTCTTTTACTGAACAGTCAAAATAACTATGTCAATACGATTTGTGCACACTTTATCACACTGCATCTCAGCCAGTGCATAATCTGGCCACCCAAGGGGAGAGCCCAGATACATAGAGTGAAAGCAAAGAAACTACTGATTACCAGCCGTAGATCTCCAGGAGAGTGGGCCACAACTGACAGGTTCTCCAGCTTCGCCATCCCCAGTCTCAGCCTAAAACGCAGGCTGCCTTTTAAAAGTTGTTAAGCTCAATGACAGTTAAAATATCTTTCTATCTCTCTGTTGTCCTTGAAGTAAAGCTGACACAAATTCCCCTGCTGCCCCCCGCCCCCCCCCCCCCCCCCCCCCCCCCCCCAATCACTTTGTGAATCAAAGTCTACCATTGGGCAATTGCAGGCTATTTTACATAATCCATTCTTTGAAGTTGTGAGAGTTTGTAAAACTTTTCCCAAAGTTTTGCTGATTATTGATTAACAATTGCATAATGTAGAAGGCCATTTATAAATAGTTCAAGATAATGCAATGTGTGATTGAGGGAAAGTAAGTCTGTCATAGAGTCGTAGAGTCAGACAGCATGGAAACAGACCCTTTTGTCCAACCGGTCCATGATGACCATAATCCCAAACAAAACTGGTCCCACCTGCCGATATCCCTCCAAACCTTTCCTACTCATGTCCTTTTCCAAGTATCTTTTAAAGGTAGTAATGGTGTCCACATCCACCACTTAGAGTCATAGAGTCATAGAGCTGTACAGCACAAAAACAGACCCGTCAGTCCAACTCGTCCATGCTGCCCAGACATCCCAACCCAATCTAGTTCCACCTGCCAGCACCCAACCCATATCCCTCCAAACCCTTCCTATTCATATACTCATCCAAATGCCTTTTAAATGTTGTAATTGTACCAGCCTCCATCACTTCCTCTGGTAGCTCATTCCATACACATACCACCCTCTGCATGAAAAAGTTGCCCCTTAGGTCCCTTTTATATCTTTCCCCTCTCACCCTAAACCTATGCCCTCTAGTTCTGGACTCCCGCACCTCAGGGAAACAACTTTGTCTAGTTATCCAATCCATGCCCCTCATGATTTTATAAATCCCTATAAGGTCACCCCTCAGCCTCCAACACTCTAGAAAAAACAGCCCCAGCCTGTTCAGCCTCTCCCTATAGCTCAAATCGTCCAACTCTGGCAACATCCTTGTAAATCTTTTCTGAACCCTTTCATGTTTTACAACATCCATCCGATAGGAAGGAAACCAGAATTGCACACAATATTCCAACAGTGACCTAACCAATGTTCTGTACAGCTGCAACATGACCTCCCAACTCCTGTACTCAATACTCTGACTAATAAAGAAAAGCATACCAAACGCCTTCTTCACTATCCTATCTACCTGTGATTCTACTTTCAAGGAGCTATGAAACTGCACCCCAAGGTCTCCTAGTTCAGTAACTCTCCCTAGGATCTTACCATTAAGTGTATATGACCTGCTAAGATTTGCTTTCCCAAAATGCAGCATTTATCTAAATTAAACTCCATCTGCCACTCCTCAGCCCATTGGCCCATCTGATCAAGATCCTATTGGAATCTGAGGTAACCTTCTTCGCTATCCACTACACCTCCAATTTTGGTGTCATCTGCAAACTTATTTAATATACCTCTTATTATGCTCACACGCAAATCATTTATATAAATGATGAAAAGTAGCGGACCCAACACTGATCCTTGTGGCACTCCACTGGTCACAGGCCACCAGTCTGAAAAACAACCCTCCACCACCAGCCTCTGTCTTCTGCCTTCAAGCCAATTCTGTATCCAAATGGCTAGTTCTCCCTGTATTCCATAAGATCTAACCTTGCTCACCAGTCTCCCATGGGGAACCTTGCTGAATGCCTTACTGAAGTCCATATAGATCACGTCCACCGCTCTGCCCTCATCAATCCTCTTTGTTACTTCATCAAAAAACTCAATCAAGTTTGTGAAACATGATTTCCCACGCATAAAGCCATGTTGACTATCCCTAATCAGTCCTTTCCTTTCCAAATACATGTACATTCTGTCCCTCAGGATTCCCTCCAACAACTTGCCCACCACCGACGTCAGGCTCACTGGTCTATAGTTCCCTGGCTTGTCCTTACCACCCTTCTTAAACAGTGGCACCACATTTGCCAACCTCCAGTCTTCTAGCACCTCACCTGTGACTATCGATGATGCAGATATCTCAGCAATGGGGCCAGCAATCACTTCCCCAGCTTCCTACAGAGTTCTGTCCTTGTTGCTCTCTTTCTAGTGAGTATCACACTTGGTCATAAAGAAAAAAGAAATTTGCAATACTCAGTTTTTATGTTCTAACCCAAAGTGCTTTGTTGCCAATTAATCAGTAGTTTAATGTGTAGTCATTACACTTTGAAACTGTGGTCATTAATTTGCACTCAGCTAGGTCCCAGAAACAGAAATAATCTAAATGGTCTGATCTTCCATTTTTTAGCAATATTGATTAAGGAAAATATATTGACCAAGACTCCCAGTCTTCTTTGAATGGTCGCTTGGGATTATCTTTGATCTTGTTGGACCACTAAAGAATATTTACAGAGCCTTCTTAGATCAAGAAAATATTAACTGTCTCTAAGTACCATCTTAAAATGGCTTTGTCTTGCTATGAAATTGCATTGCGTCCTGTGATGGAGTACACCAGACAGGCAGACGTAACACATTATTTATATACTGCAAGGATCTTTAATGTTCAACTGATAGGGCAGGTGGAGTCTGTTTAAGATATCCTCCAAATAATGATAACTCTGAATGTGTGGCATTCTCTCAGTACTATACAGAAAGTGACAATCTAGACTTTGTTCATCAAGTCCATCAAGTGGGGATGTGTTCACTTGTTTCCCCTGATGATACCCTGTTCCCGAACAGCAAAACAGATAAGCAATGAGTCACTGCCAAGTGAATGTGCTATATCAGCCATGTCAGAGTGAACTTTAACTGACTGAGACAGTTGGAACTTGAGAAGTGTAGGGATCCTTTAAAACTTCCTGACAAATGGAAAGGTTTAATTCCCAGTTCTGTTTCTGCTTGTATGTGAATATAAATAATTGCCTTTTGGTGGAGGGTGAGACTCATTTTGGACTTGATCTATTGGGGATATGCAACTCAGTTTTGACTTTTACTTTATAGTTTACATCCTGTGGGGTGGATGGGAGTGAGGAGAAGATTAAGAACATGGAAGTTACACTGCAAGAGAAAAATTCTATGTTTACACAAATTCCTATCAGTGCATTGGCAAATGGCCTTCCTTTGCATTTGATGCATTAAATAATGATACACAGGCTGGGTTGATAGAGAAGGTTGGGAAATCAGAATTGACATTGCAGTCTTGGTGAATATTTGGAAAACTGGGCTGGCTCCAAAAGCAGCTTCTCCATCTTTGCATCCCTGTGGTTGAGAGACCAGCAATTGCAGCCCTGTTTTTTAGTGCAAGTCCCAGAATGGACAGTGGGACTTGGGTGGCAAGATAACTAAAATAATTTTAAAGGTTTTTTAAAGAAAATAAGAACGCAGTTACTCTTTTGTCTTCTACTTCCTTAGGTTCCCGAAACGTTTGAAGGGACCTGCACTGGGAAGTTATAAATATTGCAACTTCTATTAAGCTTTCCTCTGCTGGCTTAGCTCAGTGGGTAGTCTCTAACGCAAAAGGCAAAATATGTCTGAAAAAGAGAGGTATATTGCTGAAGCTTTTTGTCAGACACACAGCAGGACAGCAGCAAGAATTTTAAATTACTAAAATTACACTACTTGAGAAACTAGGTGCCAATCGGTGGGCAACTGAATTCTGATTTGTTACATTGTTGTCATGGAGAATGAACCAAAAGGAGCAGGTCAATTCTGCCACAGGGAACACCACAAGGAACAAGTTGTTGCTCAAATCGAAGAAATCAATGCCTGGTCAAAGACACCCAGTTCCTGGAATTTCGTCTCCAAACCTGTTTCTTCCTGCCTCTCCTCCTTTAAACTGCTCCTTAAAATCTACTTCTCTGACCAAGATTTTAGCCATTTTTCTGAACATCTTCGGGTAGTTTGATGTCAATTCTTTTGTCTAATAACTCTCAAGTGAAGTGTCTTCAGATGCCTTTTACTGAATTGTATAGATGCATGTTAATTTTACTCAGCGATTATTGTCTGTAGATTAGATTCATAAAGTGGCTGTTGCTTGCATTATTGTATGTTGGGCTCAAAAATTGTATCTTCAAACCAGACTATTAAGGGCTATTCATTAAGGGTTAGTTGCTTATAGCAATGAGCAATAGAAGCAAAGTGGTGAAATACAATAAAACTGGCCAGGTGTAAAAAAAAATGACTGTTTGGCTGGGAGGTAATGTACATCCATGATTGTCTGTGGGAACCATTTTTCTGTATAGTTAACACAGAGCCAACTGGAGATGTTTTCAACTTATTTTCTCTGCAATGGAATACCTGGAAAAGTACTGTAAGCATTCCGGAATAGAGACTCAAAGCATAATCTTAGATTCAGAATATTATTAATATCAGGAACCTTGCCCCATTAATTGGATTTTTCACCATGGGGCTCGGATACACAAGACCAATACTATGGAATCTGCGTCAGAACTCCAAGTGCCACTGTCGGCAAAGTTGCCAACAGATAGAAGGGACATCCACTTGTTTGTAAATGTAGGTATTTATTAGATTAGATTACTTACAGTGTGGAAACAGGCCCTCCGGCCCAACAAGTCCACACCGCCCCACCGAACACAACCCACCCAAAGCCCTACATTTACCCCTTACCTAACACTACGGGCAATTTAGCATGGCCAATTCACCTGACCTGCACATCTTTGGACTGTGGGAGGAAACCGGAGCATCCGGAGGAAACCCACGCAGACACGGGGAGAACGTGCAAACTCCACACAGTCAGTCACCTGAGGCAGGAATTGAACCCAGGTCTCTGGCGCTGTGAGGCAGCAGTGCTAACCACTGTGCCACCATGCCACCTATAGTATGTATATTATGTAGTTTAAGTGAATAGATTCATTCATTGATGTGTGTATGTCTCTCAATGATATTAAGTTGATTAAGCCAATAAATTTGCTTCATATTAAATTGCATGTGTCTTCTTGTACTCATTTTGATCTGACCTTAATGAATCCATTAAGTACTTTCAGCCAAACAATACATAGATAATAGTACTTAAATAGGGCTCAAACCCTCAATTTTAGAGAGAGCATTATTTCAGTCAGCCACTCCAAAGAGGTTACACCCACTGTTTAGCAGTTCCTGATATTTATACAATCAATCAACCTTTAACTAATAAATCTATCACTTGTTCCCTCATTGCATTATATCTCATGCAAGGGCTCTTGCATCACAGGTATAGTAAGCCCGCCCCGGGTCAAGAGCCCTTGTCCAAGCCCACTTGTTACTATCACTGTCGAAGAAGTTGCTCAGAAAATACCCAGCATTCCTTCAGACCAGTACGAGAAGATAACAGCCTGAAAGGCAATAGTTCAAAGTTGTCCAACAATGCAGCAGGAACTGAAGTGAAGGTGAAATTGAATTGAATCATTTTTTATCATGTGTATTCAACATAAAACACAGTGAAAAGTGAGTACCATCACTGTGCATCGGCACCATTCTCATTAGTTTAAAATAAAATAAAAAATAAAGAAAAGTAAATAGAGTCCAAAGTTCCCTGCTCTGCTGCAACAGTCCCGGTCCAGTCTACATCAGCCTATACTATGCCATTGCCAGGGTCCCACTCCAGGATTCACCAGCCCACTCCATATCCAAGTGAGAGTCCCGCTCCAGGTTTCAGGTCAGCTTACTCTGTAGCCACGCCACCTCTGAAGACACCACCGCCGCTACGGATCCCAACAAAACCACCTTCCTACTAAAGAGCTCTCTTCATCGGGGAAATTTGAGTGAAAATTCAATAAAACTGAGAAAAGAAGGGCTAAAGGAAAAATGAAAAGAAAAGGAAAAGTGTACGGAGAGGACAAGCACGGGTCCAGCAGCCTGGATGCTGCCTACTCTGCCACTGCCATCTGACAAGCAATCCTGAGTGTGCTCATAACTACACTAACAGCCAGCTGAAGATAATCAGCTGAGCCCATAACTTGGCTCATTTACTCTTGTTAGAAGTCACACACAACTACTCAAACAAAAGGAATTTGTTTAAGTCTCTGGTATTCTTGCACTTCCTGGGAGCTGGAGGAGCCTATAATTTCCTCTGTGCTTGCTCCACAGCAATGTACAGGCCAATCAAATTTGACTTGCCAACCAATCAGTGCCTATCACTCCAATAGTATCAAGTGCTGTGACTGTTTGAAATTTGGCATTCTTGCAATTGTCCTGATGAATGTAAGATGGTAGCCTTCGGTGACATGTCTCTCTTTTCAGTTTGATTCAAGTTCTATTCCATCAAGGGACTGAAAGATTAAAGTACATGTTTTAGTGAGCTCCTTTTCAGCACTCAGAATGTCTCAAAGCAGTTTGAAACATTTTTCAGATTTTCTTTCCTATTATATTGTTGGAAAATGGTGTATAAATGCAAATATTTCTTTGGGTCTAGTTGAATATTGAACAAAGTTCATTCAGCCATCAAACCCATCTTGTATTGATGCTCTTCAAGAATATTATTCTACCTATCTTGTCTCACCTAATTGATAGATCATCCTGTTCCTTTCTCGCTGATATGTTTATCCAGCTTCCCACTGTCAGTGCGATTCACTTCAGCTATTTGACATCTAACGGGTTCACCTTCCTAACATTTCTCCTCAATTCCCTACTGGACTACAGCTGCTTTTCCACACTCTCAGTGCAGCTGAAGTGGTTTGGCCCGCATACCTGCAGGACAGGTAACAGTCGCAAAGGCTTGTCTGACAAAGCCAAGTGGTATGAAAACTATCCCAGAGGCCTAAGGTTCAAGCATTTGCAATGAGACATCCAACCTGACAGTCAAACAGCCAGGACAATCCGATGAATTGATGGGGAGCTTTTGAAAATGTAAAGAACGTACCTTCCTACTCAACCTCACTGAAGATTAAACGTCTTTACTCTGAGAAAAATAAGTGGACATGAGTTCTCACTGTGGCCAGATCAATTCTAAGGCAAGGAAACATCGTAGGCAAAGACTTAGTAGTATAGGTCTTTTCACGGGTTTAATATTGCTGATGAGTAACAAACAGGCTTCATGAACCTAGATAATAGGCATGGAAGGCTAGGGGTTGTTCAAAGACTGATTGTTTTTCAGCATTGCCTAATTTTTGCTGGCTTGTGTTGGTCAATGTTTACACAAGTTTTCAAAATGCACACAGTTTCAAACCACCTTGCTGAGCTTGGATTGTCTGCCAAGTAACAAGGGAAATGACACAAAGGTGAGTGGAAGAGATGTAAAGTGAAGCACCATACAGCTATTACAATCAACCTGTTTTGGATACTTCTGCACCAAGTAGGATTAAAATCCTGGCTTTCTGGATCAGAGATAGGAATACTACCATAGAGTTGAAAATCACAAAACACCAGGTTATAGTCCAACAGGTTTAATTGGAAGCACACTAGCTTTTGGAGCGACGCTCCTTCATCAGGTGGTAGTGGAGGGCTCAATCCTAACACACAGAATTTATAGCAAAAATTTACAGCGTGATGTAACTGAAATTATATATTGAAAAATTGATTGTCTGTTAAGCTTTCCATCTGTTAGAATACACTGTATTGGAAGCTAGGGTTGGAATATAAAAGCAGAGATGTACTACTAAGACTTTATAAAGCTCTGGTTAGGCCCCATTTGGAGTACTGTGTCCAGTTTTGGTCCCCTCACCTCAGGAAGGACATACTGGCACTGGAACGTGTCCAGCGGAGATTCACACGGATGATCCCTGGAATGACAGGTCTAGCATATGAGGAACGGCTGAGGATACTGGGATTGTATTCATTGGAGTTTAGAAGATTAAGGGGAGACTTAATAGAGACGTACAAAATAATACATGGCTTGGAAAAGGTGGATGCTAGGAAATTGTTTCCGTTAGACGAGGAGACTAGGACCCGTGGACACAGCCTTAGAATTAGAGGGGGTCATTTCAGAACAGAAATGCGGAGACATTTCTTCAGCCAGAGAGTGGTGGGCCTGTGGAATTCATTGCCACGGAGTGCAATGGAAGCCGGGACGCTAAATGTCTTCAAGGCCGAGATTGATAGATTCTTGTTGTCTAGAGGAATTAAGGGCTACGCGGAGAACGCTGGTAAGTGGAGCTGAAATGCGCATCAGCCATGATTGAATGGCGGAGTGGACTCGATGGGCCGAATGGCCTTACTTCCACTCCTATGTCTTATGGTCTTATGGTCTTATAGTGTGCTTCCAATTAAACCTGTTGGACTATAACCTGGTGTTGTCCAACACTGGCATCTCCAAACCATAGAGTTGTACAGCATGGAAACAGACCCTTCAGTCCAATTCATCCATGCTGACGACACAGTCTCGACTAATCTACAGATCAACCTCAGTTATCCGAACATCAATGATCAGAATTTCGGATTATCCGAACAAGATCTCAAGGTCCCGTAAAAATTATATTCAATTTAAATAAAAGCACAGCCAGAGCAGGCAACCTGGGCTGAGGGCAGGAGCAGGAACAGGGTCGCCATAGGAACCCTATTCCTGCCATTGCCGTTGCCACGGGAACCCTGTTCCTCCTACTGCAGTCACCACGGGAAACCTAATCAGTTATCAGAACAAAATACTTCCTGTCTGACTCGTTTGGATAATCAAGGTAGCTCTATAAGTCCCATTTGCCAGCATTTGGCCCATATCCTCCCTATTCAGCTATTCATTCAGAAATCTTTTAAACATTGTAATTGTACCACAAGTGCCCCAGGCATTGTATTTATTTGCATAAAAATCAAGATTCTGAGATGATCAGACATCAGCTAAGTGTCATTTTTGTTGAGTTACATGGAGGCTTTCTCTTCAAGAGGCCCTAGTTTGTTTTTTCATGTTACAATCCCAAACCCACTCATTAACTATGCAGTGTATCCCTATGGCCTCATGTTTGTCCTATTCTCTCCCTCACTGTAGCTGGGTGTATCTGCCACTGACAGTGCATCCTAGGATTCTTGGCATTGGTGCCATCTTTATGTCAAGAGCTGGCCATCCAGGGCTCCCCTATATGATTTGATTAACTTGCCTGAACATGCCCGATAAGGGAAGATTGGCACTGCACCTTGTTGCCAGGGACCTACAGCTCCTAGAGGATGGGATGTGGTGTAGAGGAAAGTTGTCTTCTTCCTCCAGGATCCACAGAGAAGGTCACAATACCAAAGTTGTCACCCATGCCAGTGGGGTTTAGAGAAACTCCCAGAAATGCAGGAGGAAGCTTTCTTCGTTCTACCAGGATAAGTGCCACCATCTTCTCAATGACACCCTCATACTTTATCTTTCCTACTTCACTCACCTCCCATCAAGGCTCATGGTCTATCACTCTCACTGTCGCACGTAACATTCTTCCTCACTTGGTCCCACCTAACCTGACACTCCAAGCATACTAACCCTGTGTGCCCTCTGTGCTGCCCACTCAGTCACTGAGGACACCTCACCATCTTTCTCCCACCCACACCAGCACTTAATAGCCATAGCAGCCACTTTCATCCTACTCAGTCCCTCCCTATCTCTTATTCTAGGCAAAAATAGCTCATAATGTCTCTACTTCCTCTGGAGGCTAAGGCAGTTCAGCATGACCATAAAGACGCTTACCAATTTTTATAGATGCACAATAGAAAGCACTCCATCCAGATGCACCACAGCTTGGTATGGCAGCTGCTCCACCCAGGACCCACAGAGAGTTGTGAACACAGCTTGGTCCATCACACAAATTAGCCTTCCATCCATTGACTCCATCTATACTTCCCGCTGCCCCAGGAAGGCCCCTCCCACCCTGGTTATAATCCCTTCCAACCTCTTCCATCAGGCAGAAGATACTTAAGCTTAAATGCGTGGACCAACAGATACAAGAACAGCTTCTTCCCTGTTGTTATTAGACTGCTGAATGGCCCTCTCAAATTTCAAATTTAATTTTGACCTCGCTCTCTGTGCATCTTCTCTGCAGCCATAATATTGTATTCCTCGCTTCATTTTATTATCCTAATTCACTTTGTATGGTATGGTCCGCCTGTACTGCACGCAAAACAAAACTTTTCACTGTACCTAGGTACATACCGTCATAGAGTCATAAAGATGTACAGCATGGAAACAGACCCTTCAGTCCAACTTGTCCATGCTGACCAGATATCCTAACCCAATCTCATCCCACCTGCCAGCACCCGGCCCATATTCCTCTCAACCCTTCCTATTCATATACCCATCCAAATGCCTTTTAAATGTTGCAATTTTACCAGCTTCCACCACTTCCTCTCGCAGCTCATTCCATACACGTACCATCCTCTGAATGAAAACGTTGCCCTGTAGGTCTCTTTTATATCTTTCCTCTCTCACCCTAAATCTACGCCCTCTAGTTCTGGACTCCCCCACCCCAGGGAGAAGACCTTGTCTATTTATCCTAGCCATGTCTCTCATGATTTTATAAGCCTTTATAAGGTCACCCCTCAGCCTCCGACACTCCAGGGGAAACAGCCCCAGCCTTTTCAACCTCTCCCTATAGTGCAAACCCTCCACCCTGGCAACATCCTTGTAAATCTTTTCTGAACCCTTTCAAGTTTCACAACATCCTTCCTATGGGAGGGAGACCAGAACTGTATGCAATATTCCAACAGTGGCCTAACCAATGTTCTGTACAACCACAACATGACCTCCCAACTCCTATACTCAATACTCTGACCAATAAAGGAAAGCATACCAAACGCTTTCTTCATTATCTTATCTACCTGCCACTCTACTTTCAAGGAACTATGAACCTGCACTCCAAGGTCTCTTTGTTCAGCAACACTTCCTAGGACCTTACCATTAAGTGTATAAGTCCTGCTAAGACTTGCTTTCCCAAAATGTGACAATAATAAATCAAATCAAATCAATAGAGGGGAGGTGGGTGCCAGGATGCTCAATTTTCAGCCTCTCACCCACTAGACAGAGAAGATGTTGACCGCCTGAAAGATTAAAACCAGCTCTGCTCCCAATGGAATGCCAAATCTTCCATGTCCCTACAATTGAGAAAGAAGCATTGTCTAAGAATGTGCTTCTTTCCCTTTACCACCAGCGAGGATATATTTGTAATCTATCTGCACTTCCACCCCTTGGTCACAATGCATTCTGGCGTTTGTCTCCTGCAGGTACAGTGGAATCAGTGGCTGATGCCAGCCTGGGAATAGTTCTGCACTTCCAGCTCTGAGGAAGAGGACACGGATGTTGAGAGGATCCACAGCAAAGCTGCCTCCTACATACTTCACCAGCTCACATACCAACACCTCAGAGGGTACATTTGCTAAATTAGAGTCATTTACTGCTAAGAACGTCACTGCCTGATTTCCACAGCCTTCCGAGAGACAAATGTTTCATGTCGCTGGAACTCAGAGGCCTCTCAGAGACCAGGCCACTGCTCAGCCTGAGACACCATTTCTTATTGATATCACACTGTAATTGACAGTGTCTAATTACTGTTATTGGCAGGAACGCAACACACACCAGTGAGGGAGAATCATAAAATCCCTACAGTGTGGAAGCAGGCCATTCAGCCCATTGAGTCCACACTGATCCTGTGAAGAGGAACATCCCACCCAGACCTATCCCATCTCTGTAACCTTGCACTTCCCACAGTTAGGAGATGGTAAGGACTGCAGATGCAGGTAGTCAGAGTCAATAGATGTGAAGCTGGAAAAGTACAGCAGGTCAGACAGCATCTGAGGAGCAGAAAAGTCAACGTTTTTGGCCAAAGCCCTTTGTCAGGGCCATTTCCCATAGCTAAACCACCTCACCTACACACCCCCGGACATTTTAGCACAGCCAATCCATCATAACCTGCATATCGTTGGAAGGAAACCAGAGCACCCAGAAGAAACAGATGCAGAACTGGGGAGAAAGTGCAAACTCCACACAGACAGTCACCTGAGGCAGGAATCGAACCTGGGTCCCTGGTGCTGTGCAGTGAACAGGCTAACCACTGAGCCACCGTGCCACACCATGACTGACTAAAGAAGGAAAGCAAGAGTGATTAATAGAGTGATAAATAAAGACATTGAAAAAGTGAACAAAAAAAAAACAAACATGGAGAATCGTTGCAAGCGAGTTTTGTTCGGAAATTGCTGTACTGATCCTTTAGATGTTAATGAGGGATGGTCAGGGTGGTGTGTGAAATTCAAGGGCATCTTTGATGCCAAAGTTCAAAAGATATTCAATTTTCTGATAACTATGATAAAGAGGCTGACACATATCAAGAATAGCTAAACAGGATAGGCCTTTATTCATTCATGTTTAGAAGAATGACAGGTGATCTTATTGAAACACACAAGATTTTGAGGGGGCTTGACAGGGTAGATGTTGAAAAGGTTTTGTCTCGTATCACCTTGCTTCTTTTGTAAACCACTTTAAATCCATCTCTTTCACATTTGTTCTTTTTATAAGCAGGAACAGTTTCTCCCTATCCATGCTGTCCAGACTGCTCACGATTTTCAAAATCTCTATTAGATCTCCTCTCAGCCTTCTTCTCTCCAAGGAGAATAGTCCCAACTTCTTCAACCTCTCTTCGTAACTCAAGTTTCTCATCTCTGGTACCAGTCTTGTAAATCGCTTCTGCTTCATAAGGACAACCTACATTTCTCTGAACCTTTATAGCTGATTAGTTTATGCCAGCATTATTATCTGGTGTCTGTCACCTAAATGATCAGTTATCTACCTCAAATCCATCAGCACATCCTTTCTGCCTTTTCTAATCTACATTTTTCTTTCAATTTTTGTGCTTTTATTCATTCCTGGAAGTTTCAGGGTCCCTCTATTGCCCATGTACCAAGCCAGGTATATCAAGATGTTTGCAGATCAGATATGCTAAGACCAAACTGACAACTGTGCGGTTTTAGAGTCGTAGAGTCATGGTGACCTACAGCACGGAGGCAGGCCCTTTGGCCCAAACTGGTGCATGCCGACCAAAATGTCCATCAACATGAACCCCATTTCCCTGCACTTGCCCCATATCCTTCTAATCCTTTCCTATCTATGTATTTGTCCAAATGCCTTTTAAACGTTGTTAACATACCCGCCTCAACCACTTCTGCTGGCAGCTCATTCCATATGCATACCATCCTCTGTGTAAAAATGGTGCCCCTCAGGTTCCCTTTTATTCTTTCCCCTCTAACTTTAAACTGATGCCCTCTAGTCCTCCATTCCCCAACCCTGGTTAAAAAGTGCATTCATCCTATCTATGCCTCTCATGATCTTATGCACCTCTACAAGGTTCCCCTTCAGTCTCCTACTCTCTAAAGAAAATAGTCCAAGTTTGCTCAATCTGTCCCTATAACTCTGACCATTGAGTCTAGGCAACATCTTTATAAATTTCTTCTGCACTGTCTCCAATTTAATAACATCCTTCCTATAGTAAGGTGACCAAAAATGAAAACAATACTCCACGTGCGGCCTCACCAATGTCCTGTATAACTGCAATATAACTTCCCAACTTCTATACTCAATGCCCTAACTGATGAAGGCCAGTGTCCCAAAAGCCTTCTTCACTGCCCTGTCTACCTGGGACTCCACTTTTAGAGAACCATGCACCGGAACTCCAAGGTCCCTTCGTTTCACTGCACTCCTTAAGGCCCTACTAATCTGTAACATTAAAGTGAGAATCCTCTACTCTCTAAGGCAAACACAAAGGATTGCACAGCACTGTTCAAAGCTGAGGAAAGTTCACTTATAGTGAAACATTTATTCGTCACTCAACAAACAAAATTGTTTGGATTTTTTGCAAATTTTGCAATGTGTTAAGTGAATAGTATATCACACTCCTTAGGCCACAGAACACATTTTCTTTGCTATTTGCCAGGCCATATTGAATTACATGACATGATGAAGTGGTAATCTGGTTAGGGGCTCCACCTGATTCTCAGTTATGTAAATGATGACAGAACAAAGGAGCTCCCTAATGCACTCCTCCCCACTTGAATTTCCCGTATTCAGTGAAACCAATACACCCAGGTGCAAGTCCAGGAAAATCTTGCTACACTTTTCAGGAATGTTTGAAATATTTTTACTTGATGGCTCATGACATAAATTGCCTCTATCCTTTTATTGTTTATCAGTTCAAAACAAGTCTCATTTAGATAAATTTAACCACAGTGAGGTGGCACAGTGACTCAGTGGTTAGCACTGCTACCCCACAATGCCAGGGACCTGGGTTCAACTCTACCCTCGGGTGACTGTTTGTGTGGAGTTTGCACATTTGTCCTGTGTCTGTATGGGTTTCCTCTGAGTGTTCTGGTTTCCTCCCACAGTCTAAAGATGTGCAGTTTAGATAGATTGGCCATGCTAAATTGCCCCATAGTGTCCAGGGATGTGCAGGCTAGCTGGACTAGCCACAGGAAATACAGGGTTACAGAGAGGGTAGGGGGTGTGGGTTTGGGTAGGATACTCTTCAGAGGGTCGATGTGGGCTGAATGGCCAGCTCCCACACTGTTGGGATACTAGGATTATCACCTTTCTGTTTGTGGGAGCTTACTGTTTGCACATTAGCTGCTGGGTTTCTGATATTACAGTAGTGAATGTATTTCAAAACCACTTCACTATCTGTGCAGTGCTTTGGGAGGATCTGAGGATAAGGAAGGCACTATTTAAATACAAGTTTTACATTATTTTTTGCAGCAAAGTTATACATTGTTTAGATTAGACCTGAACCTCTGAGCACTGATGACAGGAACACTGTAGATTTATGGATAAGTCGGTCACATTCTTGTCTCTCATCTCTGCGTCAGACAATTGTGGGTTCACATCCACTCATACATACAGAGTCACACTCCAGAAATGTCAGCTCAAAGGTCCAGACTGTACTAAGGGAGCACTGCACTGTTAAAGGGTCAGTACTGAGGGAGCGTTTGCACTGTCAGAGGGCCAGTAATGGGGGAGCACTGCACTGTCAGAGGGTCAGTACTGAGGAAGTGCGGCATTGTCAGAGGGTCAGTGCTGAGGGGATACCGCACTGTCAGAGGGTCAGTACTGAGGGAGAGCTGCACTGTCAGAGGGTCAGTGCTGAGGGGGTACCGCACTGTCAGAGGGTCAGTACTGAGGGAGTACCGCACTATCAGAGGGCCAATACTGAGGGAGCAATGCACTGTCAGAGGGCCAGTACTGTGGGAGGACTGCACTGTCAGAGGGTCAGCACTGAGGGAGCACTGCAGTGTCAAAGGGTTAGCACTAAGGGAGTTCCACACTGTCAGCGGGTCAGTACTGAGGGAGTGCTGCACTGTCAGAGGGTCAGTGCTGAGGAAGTGCTTCACTGACGGACAGTCAGTGCTGAGGGACCGCTGCAATGTCAGAGGATCAGTATTGAGGGAGTGCCGCACTGTCAGAGTGTCAGTACTGAGAGAATATCGCACTGTCAGAGTTATCCTTGATGTACATGGCCCTCAGCCAGTACAGGTATACTGATAATTTCTCTGAATTAATAATCCAGAAATGTTCGCTAATGTTCTACGCACAAGGACTTCAATGAACCGAAATAAAAAATTAGTCTAATGGCCACCATGTAGTCGATGTTGATTCTCAGAACACCCTATCGGGTTCACCAATGTCCTTTGAAGATGTACAACTGTTGCAATTAGCTATTCTGACTGCATGTGGCTCCAGCTCACTGAAACGTGGGTGACCCTCAAGTGTTCTTTGTTATAGACCTAGCAAACCACTCAGTTCAAGAACAATTAGGGATGGGCAACAAATGCTAGCCTTGCCAGTGGTGCCCCACATTCCTTAAATGATTTTATTAAAATCAGTAAAACAGATATAAAAACAGAAAAGGCTTTAAAATACTCAACAGGTCTTTCAGAATTGAGAGATTAGGGCAGCATGCTGGCTCAGTGGTTTGCACTACTGCCTCATAGCACCAGGGAACCGAGTTCGATTCCAGCCTTGGGTGACTGCTTGTGGAGTTTGCATGTTCTCCCTGTGTTTATGCAGGGTTGCACTGATTTCCTCCCACAGTCCAAAGATGAGCAGGTTAGGTCGATTGGCCATGCAAAATTGCCCATAATGTTCAGGGATGCCTAGGTTAGGTGCATTAGTTGGGGCAAATGTAGAGTAGGGGAACAGGTCTGGGTGGGTCTTCAGAGGGTCAGTGCGGACTTGTTGGGCTGAAGGGCCTGTTTCCACACTGTAGGGATTCTATATAAATAAGAAAGAGAGATGCACATAAAAATCAAGGTTTGGTGGATGATAGTTCTGCACATATAGAACAATTAAATTTTCCCACATTTTGACAAACTTTCTGCTCATTAGCGCATGATGGGATCTTGGTAATCTGAGTACCTCTTTAAGAAGGGAATGTTGGTGTCAGGCTGAGAGGGATCTCCATCTGCAAGTATCCAGCTGCAGTCCCTGATTTGGGATGGGACATTGTTTGGATGATCATGAAAGGTCCACCTGCCTTGATAACTAATATTGGGATTTATCCCTGGATATTACAGCAGACAACCTCCCAGCATTTCTCACTCAACATGTCAATCCCTTGCACACTGGGAAACAAACATTGCCTTCAGGATGAACCCCTCCTACAGTTGTCTTTTAGTGAATCCTCTATGGTGGTGACAAGCCGAAACTGCTTCCCAAACTTTCAAGGTTCATTCAGGCAACTGGGAAAGCTTTGCTGTGGGTTCAAAATAACATTACTCTCAGTTGCCAACAGTGTGACCTGTTCCTGACAGGCGGCTTGTCACATCTGTTACAGATCCAATGGCAGCCATGAAATGAACACTTCTCTCTTCATGAACCCATTTTACACTTGTGTGCCAAGCAGGAGACAAGATCTGGCGCACTTTAAGCTCACTGCTTAATTGTCAGGTTGTCAGCTGAAATGTAATCAATGTTAGGAAACTCCAGGGTGAAAGGGAATTTTTCTTATATATGTCCTGTATGGAAAGCACTGCCTCGTTTCAACAGTGGGCCTCTCGTCAGCCCTCTGATCTCTCCCAAACTCTGGTCTCCGTTTGGAGTTTAAGGCAAGGAGGCACTGGTAATCTGAGTACCTCTTTAAGAAGGGAATGTTGGTGTCAGGCTGAGAGGGATCTCCATCTGCAAGTATCCAGTTGCAGTCCCTGATTTGGGACGGGACATTGTTTGGATGATCATGAAAGGTCCACCTGCCTTGATAACTAATATTGGGATTTATCCCTGGATATTACAGCAGACAACCTCCCAGCATTTCTCACTCAACATGTCAATCCCTTGCACACTGGGAAACAAACAGAGTCTGTCACCTGATTGGATTACTTGTCAAAGAATTTCCTTCCCCGCCACATGTTTTCTCAGATTCTCTTGCGTGAATAAATGGAAGCCTTCAAAGAAAGCGACAAAAAGAGTCACCCTTTTATTTAATGCCGCTTTAATGCTTCTGCTGGATTTTTCCTGTGGGAGAATATTGGTAATTAGATACTGGCAATTATTCTTCCATGGCCAGAGACTCCAAGTTAATGCCATAAGGTTGGTATCTGTACCAGCCCAGACTATCAGTGAATCAGAGCAGGAACCAGGCAATCCAAGGAAGATAGCCTGAAGGAAGGTGAAGACCTTCATTTGGATTCATTTGGATGAATCTTTCTTCATCCACCTCAGACTCACTACTCCCAAGCTCACCCAATTTTCAGGAATTCGGCCAACTTTGTCTCTCAACTACTCTGGGTCCTGATGCAAAGCCGATCTACAAATCCAATCCCATTCTCCAATGCCTAACTGGGCATGAAGGCTGTGCAAATATCAAACAGTAGGCCAGATACACTCTCTGGTCTTGACCCCTCCTCCTAGTCCCCACTCCACAAACCCAGGCAGCTACTGAGGGAGCAGCAAAATGTGAACATTGGAAGTGCAGGCAGGCCATTCAGCTGCCCTCCCTCAGCCCCAGGTTATCTTTGGCTACTTGCAATGACATTTAAAAGGCATCTGGATGGGCACACGAACAGGAAAGGATTAGGGGGATATGGGCCAAATGGGACTAGATCATTTTCAGATATCTGGTAGGTGTGGGCGAGTTGGATCGAAGGGTCCGTTTCTGTGCTGTTTGACTCGATGACTCTAAGCAGAAATATACTGAATCTGTGTCCAACCTCAACTATACCACCAACACAAAACAGAGAGCGCTGGAGCTCTGAAACAAACACAAACAAAAATTACTGGAGAAACCCAGCAGGTCTTGCAGCACCTATGGAGAGAAAGCAGAATAAATGGTTTGATTCCAGTGACCCATGGATATTCAAGATATTAACAGGAAATGACAGGGTGGATACAGATAAACTATTTCCACAGGTTGGGGATTCCAAAACTAGGAGGCATAGTCTCAGAATTAGGCTCAGATTGTTCAAAAGTGATATTAAGAAGCACTTCTACACACAGAGGGCGAGAGATGGTTAGAACTCCCATCCACAAATGGCAGTGGATCAGTTGTTAATTTTACATTTGAAACAGTCACATTTTTAGGTATCAAAGGGTATGGGCCAAAGGTAGGTATGTGAGTTAGGCCACAGATCAGGCATGATCTTATTGAATGGCAGAATAGACTCGAAAGGCTGAATGGCCTATTCCTCGACCTATAGATACTGCCAAACCTGCTGAGTTTCTCCAGCAATTTCTGCTTTTGTCTCAAGTACACCATCCTCCTCTTCCACCAGGATTTACCCTCCTCAGTCCCTACAGTGAGTCAGGGAGTTAGCCAATATCAGGCCTAAGGCGATTTATATTTTGCAGTCAATGCTGACTGTTCTTGATCAGTTTCCCTTCCTATCCTTCTGAAACCTGGCTATACCTTTGTTACAGACCTTGACTGCTCACTGGGATTTTACAACTTGAAAGATGTTGACACCAGTTCAGCCTATCATCAGATAAGGGACACGCTATCATTGAGCAACATAAGTCAACAATTAACATACACACAAAACCTTACTTACCTAACTTACGTGTTCCATGGATAAATGCTTTTTCCCAAGTTATGTCAGGAATCTTCTTGTGTACTTCATTCAATACAATTGATCAAATTGGCTTTGCTCAGAAGGGAGCACAGAGTTGGTGTAACCTCTGCCTAAAGATACAATACTCTTGCTAACTTCTCTCCGATCCCAACAATATAATGTTCCAAATTGTATAGAATTTACAGCGCCAGACATAATTAGCAAGTTCAATGATTTGGAAATAGTTCAAACAAAAACAAAAAGTGTGACAAACAAAATAATGTACAGAAAAGGTACAACGAGCAGTTCCAGAATAATAACCACAATGAGGAGTTCCTTTATCCTCTTGTTCCAATTCGAAACAGGTCTAAAGACAGGGGAAAGTGGTGCATCTCCATTGAATATTGCTCACTGTTGACTTAACTCTTTTTACGCAGAAATTGGAGCAATTAGTCAGGGGCTTGCATACAAAATTGGCATAAACACTTCAGTTTCATTTCTGGTTATTGTTGGATTGGCAAAACAGAATAACACAAGTTGAGGGAGGGTCACTCTGATTTCTCTCCACCAGATGCTACCAGACCTGCTCAGCTTTTCGAGCAATTTCTGTTTTGGTTTAATACAAGATGATCTATTCTTAGGGCTGAGTCCACAGTCAATGATAGTGACACATAGACACATGATGGCTATGTTGGACTTCTCAAGAGATTGAACAGCACATTGAATAATTGAACTTTGAAAGGGAGTGGAGAATCAATGATTATTTTATTGTAAATCCACTGTAGTAGAGATTACAGGATATAGGCAGATTCTTCTATCAATGTTTTGCTTGTCGCTTACAGCAATTAATGTTCAGGTATGGGTTATAACTTTCGATATACTTGGATCTCTTCCAATACATGTAAACCATCATTTCTTCCACAGCGCTGCTCAAACTTACAACCTATACCTCCACCAGGGGCAACTACAGTGGGTGGATGGGGATATGCCATGCCCAACTTTGTCTCCAAGTCACTCAGCGTCATAATATGAAGCATATTTGGGCTTAATTTTATCATGACTGGCTCAAATTTCGGGAACCTCCCTCTGTGCAGTGTGTTCATGGTTACAAGAACAAGTCAAAGGCTGGGAATTCTGCAACACAGGTAAATCAACTGCCTCCTTTTTTCAATCCTCACACAACTTGGAATGTGGGTCATCCCGAGTTACCTTTGAACTGATTGGCTTGCTACACTGTTTCAAAGGGTAGCCAAGAGTCAATCATGCGGCTGCAAGTCTGGAGTCACATGTAGGCCAGACGAGGTAAGGATGACAGATTTCCTTCTCCTAAGGACGGTTATGAGCCAGATGGATTTTTACAACAATCAACAATATTTCATTATTGAGACTACCTTTCAATTTACGATTTATTCATCGAATTCAAATTCCATTAACTGTTGTTGAGGTTTTTGATCCTGTGTCCCCATGGCTCTGGGATTCAGAATTACTAGTCCAGTCAAATTACTGCTCCCAAAGCCTGTTCACTATCTAGAAATCAGGAGTGTGATGGAATACTTCCCTCTTGCCTTTAACCTCCAACAACACTCAAGAAGCTCAACTACAGAAAGGGCAAAGGAGCCAACTGATCGGCTCATCTTCCACCCACCTTAATAAGCAGATATTGATATGTTGAACTTTTAAGTACAACACATGTTTTATATTTACATATATATATATATATATATATATATAAGACCTACAAGCCAAAAGATAGTTGAGAATGTAAATTCAATGGCTGTCAGAAATATATGAGTAGTTACCAAGAATTCTAAGAGGAATCATGGAATGTTGAGAATGTTAAGGGAATTTCAGATAGCAACACTCCAATGGGAGAGATGCCATTCAAAAACCTGAATTGTGACCTCCTGTGCGATATGTTGCAGACTGCAGACATGAAAAGAGTTGAAAGAAAGGTGGTTCTGGTGAATAACATGTTTGGATTTACCCTTGCAAGAATAAACAAGAAAGATGGATAAAGTCCAATTGCAATCACGATTCTCTGTGCTAGAGAGCTGCCATGCTAGTGTGGCAGCTTGTGGTTCATGTTCCACTGTGCTAAAGTGTGCTGTGAAAAGACATGATTGTAAACTTCCACAAGATACCTCTGATAGTTCTCATTGTCGGAAACCCACTGTTGAGGGAAAATGGATATTCTCCTTTCAGCTAATAGATGGTCCAAGAATTTCCAGGTAACTACTTAACTGCCTAAGTTAGCATGACCAGAATCAACCAACTCAATAGTCACATTCACAAGCAAAACCTGAAACTGCTGGAACAGTTCTGCAGTCTGATAGTATCTGTGGAGAGAAATCAGAGTTGATGTTTCAGGTCCGGTGACCCTTCTTCACAACATCACTCGATCCGAAACGTTAACTCTGATTTCTCTCCACAGATGCTGCCAGACCTGCTGAGCTTTCCCAGCAACTTCTGTGTTTTGCTTCTGATTTACAACATCCGCCGTTTGTTCAGGGATTTTTTTTCCATAGTCACATTGTTTCATTACTTAATTATTATGGGCTAACCAAAGGTTGATTCGTACATCTTTTATTTACTTTTCTTTGGACTTTCCTCTGAATTTTAATCTGCCTGCTTGCGATCATATCGTATTATCGTTTTCTCATACATAATAATTAATAAACCCACTCATCTTTAAACTAAAGAAGCCTGGTTGAATTGGTTCCTTTGAAAACATAAATATATTTTGACTGGGGAAAAGGATCTTTTTTAAAATTAACCTTGTTGGAATCAACTGAGGGAGTGGTTGAAGAAAGAAGGGGAGCACGTTTATCCCTCCATGCGTGGCAGTGTTACCAATTGAGGTTTGCCAAGTGGAATCATAGCAAATTAGGGACCATTGCCTGAGGACCAGCTATAACACCCTCCACCACTGATGCACAGTGGCAGTTGTGTGTACTGTGCACAAGATGCACTGCAGTAACTCACTCCATCATTAGCCCCTACCAAACATGCAACGTACCAAACAAACCGAATGGATAATCCACTGTTATGACTACAGATATCTTAAAATTGGATAGAATGGGGCTGTTTTCCTTGGAGCAAAGAGAGACAGAGAGGAGGCATGTCTGAGATGTATAAAGCTGACAAATGTGTTGCTGGAAAAGCGCAGCAGGTCAGGCAGTATCCAAGGAGAAGGAGAATCGACGTTTCGGGTATAAGCCCTTCTTCAGGAATGAGGAAGGTTTGCCAAGCAGGCTAAGATAAAAGGTAAGGAGGAGGGACTGGGGGAGGGGCGTTGGGAATGCAATAGGTGGAAGGAGGTTAAGGTGAGGATGATAGGCCGGAGAGGGGGTGGGGGCGGAGAGGTCGGGAAGAAGAAGGTGGTGTTGAGTCCGAGGGTTGGGACTGAGAAAAGGTGGGGGGAGGGGAAATGAGGAAGCTGGAGAAATCTGCATTCATCCCTTGTGGTTGGAGGGTTCCGAGGCAGAAGATGAGGCGCTCTTCCTCCAGGCGTCGTGTTGCCATGGTTTGGCGATGGAGGAGGCCAAGGACCTGCATGTCCTTGGCGGAGTGGGAGGGGGAATTAAAGTGCTCAGCCACAGGGCGGTTGGGTTGGTTGGTGCGGGTGTCCCAGAGGTGTTCTCTGAAACATTCCGCAAGTAGGTGGCCTGTCTCCCCAATGTAGAGGAGGCCACATCGGGTGCAGGTGCAGTGGATACAGTAAATGATGTGTGTGGAGGTGCAGGTGAATTTGTGATGGATATGGAAGGATCCCTTGGGGCCTTGGAGGGAAGTGAGGGGGCTGGTGTGGGTGCAAGTTTTGCATTTCTTCCAGTTGCAGGGGAAGGTGCCGGGAGTGGAGGTTGGGTTGGTGGGGGGTGTGGACCTGACGAGGTAGGGAGTAGTCTTTCTGGAATGCTGATATCCTGGGTGGTGGGGTCTGTTTGGAGGTGGCGGAAATGACGAAGGATGATATGGTGTATCTGGAGGTTGGTGGGATGGTAGGTGAGGACCAGTGAGGTTCTGTCCTGGTGGCGATTGTAATGTTTGAGGTTGCAATGTTCAGAAGAGATGGCAAACCACGGGCCTTCAAAACCCCTTTTGGTAGGGAACCCTACAGCATGCTTTATTGTACAATTCTGTAGAATACCACTCAACCATCTCTTTCTGCTCCTCATCCACCGTATATTGTAAAGTGAAATGAAAACCAAGTTAAACACTACTGAACAAATGAATGAAAATGTGCAAATCCTTAATGATTGTTTTTCAGTAGATGGACACACAAAGAACATGAGTGGGCCACTCGACCCTCCCTCAAACTTTCTATTCCATTCAATGAGATTGTGACTGATCTAATCACTCCATATTCCGGTCTTGCCCCAATAACATTTCCAAATATATCACAAGATCAGTGGATCTTGAAAAACTTAGTACATCTTCTAAAAATTGCACAGATACCTGAGGCATGCTCAAGGAACCTATATATTTCCAGGATAGAAAAGCATAGCATTAAACACAAGGTCCTATCTCTCAGAGTGTACTACACTAGGCTGCAAAGCACGGAGGGATATCTTGAGACTGATGACATATAAAAGAAAGATGTGTGTACTACCTTGTCACGTCGGGAGGAGTGTACAGTGCACATTCCACAGGAAACATCAGGGAACTGTGCAGAAACTCATTTAACCTCGATTATGAACAATTTCACCCTACACACTTGCTTCAAACACTGGCTGTAAATCAATCTCCAGCATTTGTTTTGTTGACATGCCTCAGGGAACCTGAGAGGACCACGAGATAAAGGAACTGTCTTTAGAATGGAAACTCCGGGATTAGAGGGCTCTGAGTCCCCTATTGAAGGAATGTGGTTTCCTTTTCCAGTAAAGCTCTGCTTTAATGACCTCATCACTCTTAACGGCCCCATCTTTCGAAATTAAATTCCTTTCAGCACAAGTCATTGAAAGCTATAGGTGGGAACAAAGCAAGGTTTGAGACCCCAAGGTGGGGGTGAACTGTTGCAGTGTAAACAAGGAGGAAGTTAAAGGCTTGTAATATTTTCCCTAAACAATGGTTCGTTCTTGACTCCCCTCCCTGACAAGTCATTGGGTCATTGGGTCGACCTACAGCACATGGATTGCAGTGATTCAAGAAAGCAGCTCACTCCCACGGTCTCAAGGGCAGCTAGGGACAGACAATAAATGCTGGCTCAGCCAACAATACCCACATCCCGAGTGAGAACACCGCCAAAGTGATCCAGTACGAATCCCTAAACAAAAACCGATAAACTGCGGATGGTGTAAATTCAAAGCAAACACTGACAATGTTGGAAAAGCTCAGCAGATCTGGCAGCATCTGCTGAGAGAAATCAGAGTTAACGTTTTGGATCCGGTGACCCTTCCTCATTAAGAATTCCTGCCTCTGCTCTTAATCTCACCTTGGTATCTTTTTACCCAGAACCCAACCAAACCTGTGAACATCTCTAGTAATATCATACTCTGGACCACTTAATACCAGCCCACTTGACCTCTTCCTGCACTTCATGAGCTATTATCAATTCTGTGCTTTATATCGTAGAAGACGTGCAGATAATACAGCATTTTCTATTGGCAGAGGAGCTTAGTTTTGAATGGCTTAAAATCTCTACTCTCATATGTCTTGCTGATTGTCTGCAATATTATTTATCTGTTTTTCTAGGATCCATACCCAAGGTTAACTACAATAAACCACAGAACTGTGGGTGCTCGAAACTTAAAACAAAAACAGAAATTGCTGCAGAAACACAGCAGGTTTGGCAGCACCTCTGGAGAGAAAGCAGAATTAACTTTCTGAAGATGTAATATACTTGGAAACATTATCAGGGCGAGAAAAAAAAGTGGAGTAACTTGATCAGCCACAATCCCATTGAATGAAATAGAAGGCTTAAGGGGCACAGTGGTCTTCCCATGCGGCTAATTTGTATGTTTTTTGTATATTCATTGACTGAAAAATAACCATTAAGAATTTGCGGATTTTCATTCATTTGGTCAGTATTGTTTAACTTGATTTACATTCAACACCAGGTTATAATCCAACAGGTTTAACTGGAAGCACAGTAGCTTTCAGAGCACCACTCCTTCATCAGGTAGTTGTGGAGGACACAATTGTAAGGCACAGAATTTATACCAAAAATTTACAGTGTGATGTAACTGAAATTATACATTGAAAAATACCTTATCTGTTGAGTCTTTCATCTGTTTGAATACCATGATAGTTTCACTTCTTTCATGTGTAAATCATAAAACCTTTTTTTAAAAGTTGCATTCTCAGATTAACTATCGCAATTGGTGTTAGCTAGACAATATGTTGAAGTTAGGTAAAAACAATGACTGCAGATGCTGAAAACCAAATACTGGATTAGTGGTGCTGGAAGAGCACAGCAGTTCAGGCAGCATCCAAAGAGCAGCGAAATCAATATGTTGAAGTTGTTAGCCCCCTGTGTTCTCTGTCTATGCCATGGTGTTTAGATTGATTCTAACCTAAAAAGTGAGATAACAGAGTTTTACATGAATTCATGCAGTTTTTGAGCAAAGTACAATGTAACTCTGCAAGTGCAAATTCACTCCACAAACGTATATGTATATGTGTGCATGTGGTTCATTTTGTGTGTGTGTGGGCGCGTGTCCCTGGATTGGGGGGGTTGTGAGTGTGAGAGAGAGTGTATAGTTGTGTGTATGTGAGTGTAGAGTCTGTGAGGGAGTGCATGTGTGAGTGTGGGAGTGTGTGTGTGTGTCTGGGGTGAGGGGTTGTGAGTGTCTGTGAGAGAGAGTGTATATGTGTGTGCGTGCGTGTAGAGTGATCTAAGTCTCTGAGAGGATGCATGTGTGAGGGTGGGAGTGTATGTGTCTGTAAGACTGTGTGCGACTGTCTGTGTATTTGTGTGTCTGTGTGTATAGTGCAATGGTGGTCACCTGTAGTATGACATGAACCCAAGGTCCCGGTTGAGGCCCTCCCTGTGGGTATGGAACTTAGCTATCAGCCTCTACTCGACCTCTTTTCTCTGCTGCCTGTCCTGAAGTCCACCTTGGAGGATGGTCACCCGAAGGTCCGAGGCTGAATGACCTGGACCACTGAAGTGTTCCCCAGCTGTGAAGGAACTCCTGTCTGTTGATTGCTGTGCGGTGCCCATTCACCCGTTGCCGTAGCCTTTGCTCAGTTTCCCCAATGTACCATGCCTCCAGGCATCCTTGCCTGCAACGTATAAGATAAGATTGGCTGAGTCACGAGTACCTGCCACGTACATGGTGGGAGGTGTCCCCCACGTGTAATGGTGGTATCCATGTCCACACTCTGACACATCTTGCAGTGCCTACCATGACAGGGTTGTATGGAGCTCACAACTCCCCACCCCAGACACACACACACAGACTCCCAAACCCACACATGCACCCCCTCACAGACTTAAGACACTCTACACTCACATACACACAAATATACACTCTCTCTCACACTCACAACCCCCCAGCCCAAACACACACACATGTACACATATACATATATTTTGTGGGGTGAATTTGTACTTGTAGAGTTACATTGTACTTTGCTCAAAAACTGCATGAATTCATGCAAAACTCTGTTGTCTAACTTTTTAGATTAGAATCAATCTAAACATCATGGCATAGACAGAGAACACAGGGGTCTAACACCTTCAATATATTATCTAGCTAATACCAATTGTTACAGTTAACCTAAGAATGCAACTTTTAAAAAAAGGTTTTGTGATTTACACATGAAAGAAGTGAAACTATCATGGTATTGGAACAGATAAAAGACTCAACAGACAATCAAGGTATTTTTCAATGTATAATTTCAGTTACATCACACTGTAAACTTTTGCTATAAATTCTGTGCCTTACAATTGTGTCCTCCACAACTACCTGATGAAGGTACAACACTGTACAGAGGTTCATTCCCAAGAAAAGAAAGATTAACCGGGGAGGGATTAGACAACCTTGGCTGACAAAGGAAGTCAGGAAATGTATTAAAGAAAAAGAGAGATCCTATAAAGTGGCTAAGAACAGTGGGAAATCAGAAGATTGGGAAGGATACAAAAGCAAACAGAGGATAACAAAGAGTGTAATAAGAAATGAGAGGATCAAATATGAAGGTAGGCTAGCCAGTAATATTAGAAATAATAGTAAAAGTTTCTTTCAGTACATAAGAAACAAACGACAGGCAAAAGTAGACATTGGGCCACTTCAAACTGATGCAGGGAGCCTAGTGATGGGAGATAAGGAAATAGCAGGAGAACTTAACAAGTACTTTGCGTCAGTTTTCACAGTGGAAGACATGAGTAATATCCCAAAAATTAAAGGGTGTCACGGGGCTGAGTTGAGTATGGTTGCCATTACGAAAGAGATAGTGCTAGAAAAGTTAAAAAGTCTTAAAATTGATAAATCTCCTGGCCCCGATGGGATACACCCTAGAGTTCTGAGAGAGGTTGCTGAGGAAATAGCAGAGGCATTGGTTGAGATCTTTCAAGAGTCACTGGAGTCAGGAAAGGTCCCGGATGATTGGAAGATGGCTGTAGTAACCCCCTTGTTCAAGAAAGGATCAAGGCAAAAGATGGAAAATTATAGGCCAATCAGCTTAACCTCGGTTGTTGGTAAAATTCTAGAATCCATCATTAAGGATGAGGTTTCTAAATTCTTGGAAGAGCAGAGTCTGATTAGAACAAGTCAACATGGATTTAGTAAAGGGAGGTCATGCCTGACAAACCTGTTGGAATTTTTTGAAGAGGTAACAAGTAGGTTAGACCAGGGGAACCCAGTGGATGTGGTCTATCTAGACTTTCAAAAGGCCTTTGATAAGGTGCCACACGGGAGACTGCTGAGCAAGGTGAGGGCCCATGGTGTTCGAGGTGAGCTGCTGGGATGGATTGAGGATTGGCTATCTAACAGAAGGCAGAGAGTTGGGATAAAAGGTTCTTTTTCAGAATGGCAGCCGGTGACGAGCGGTGTCCCGCAGGGTTCGGTGCTGGGGCCACAGCTGTTCGCATTATATATTAATGATTTGGATGAGGGAACCGGGGGCATTCTAGCGAAGTTTGCCGATGATACAAAGTTAGGTCGACAGGCAGGTAGTACTGAGGAAGTGGGGAGGCTACAGAAGGATCTAGACAGGTTGGGAGAGTGGTCCAGGAAATGGCTGATGGAATTTAACATGAGCAAGTGCGAGGTCTTGCACTTTGGCAAAAAGAATATAGGAATGGACTACTTTCTAAATGGTGAGAAACTTAATAAAGCCAAAGCACAAAGGGATCTGGGAGTGCTAGTCGAGGATTCTCTAAAGGTAAACATGCAGGTTGAGTCTGTGATTAAGAAAGCGAATGCAATGTTGTCTCTTATCTCAAGAGGGTTGGAATATAAAAGCAGAGATGTACTACTAAGACTTTATAAAGCTCTGGTTAGGCCCCATTTGGAGTACTGTGTCCAGTTTTGGTCCCCACACCTCAGGAAGGACATACTGGCACTGGAACGTGTCCAGCGGAGATTCACACGGATGATCCCTGGAATGACAGGTCTAGCATATGAGGAACGGCTGAGGATACTGGGATTGTATTCGTTGGAGTTTAGAAGATTAAGGGGAGATCTAATAGAGACGTACAAAATAATACATGGCTTTGAAAAGGTGGATGCTAGAAAATTGTTTCTGTTAGGCGAGGAGACTAGGACCCGTGGACACAGCCTTAGAATTAGAGGGGGTCATTTCAGAACAGAAATGCGGAGACATTTCTTCAGCCAGAGAGTGGTGGGCCTGTGGAATTCATTGCCACGGAGTGCAGTGGAAGCCGGGACGCTAAATGTCTTCAAGGCCGAGATTGATAGGTTCTTGTTGTCTAGAGGAATTAAGGGCTACGGGGAGAACGCTGGCAAGTGGAGCTGAAATGCGCATCAGCCATGATTGAATGGCGGAGTGGACTCGATGGGCCGAATGGCCTTACTTCCACTCCTATGTCTTATGGTCTTATGGTCTTATAAGGAGGACTACCTCCGAAAGCTACTGTACTTCCAATTTAACCTGTTGGACTATAACCTGGTGTTGTGTGATTTTGGACTTTGTACACCCCAGTCCAACACCCGGCATCTCCAAATCTTGGTTTTCATTCTCCAGATTCAAAATGTTAATTCTGTTTCTCTCTCCACAGATGCTGCCATTCCTGCTGAGTTTCTCCAGCAATTTTTGTTTTCACCCAAGGTTGATTAATGCAGAGAATGGGTATCAGACGCACAAAATCAAACAATACTTTAACTCTCTGAACTCTCACATCAGGATCCCTGCTTTGTCACCTGTCTTAACAGCTCACAATCCTCTGTCCTCAAACGGAACTGCTGTTGACCCTATTATGTACCAGACAATGAGTGCTGACAGTATATGGCTGTCAGATAAGGACAAGACAGGCCTCAACTGTGCAGGATCCTCGACACTACCAGTCCAGTGACATGGGATACTTGCTCTTGTTAGTTATTGCATTGAATACAAGAGGCAGGAGGTTATGATGGAGCTGTTTACAATGTTATTTCGGCTACAGCTGAAGTACTGTGTGCAGATTCACTACAAGGAGAATGTGATTGCACTGAAGGGGATGGAGGTTAGATTCACCAGGATGTTGCCTGGTTTGAAGCAGTTTAGCTATGAAGAGAGAATAGCTCGACTGGGGCTGTTTTCCTCAGAGTAAAGATGGCTGAGGAGTAATCCGATTGAGGTGTACAACATTTTGTGGGGCATAGACAGGGTGGAAAGCAGAAACTTTTCCCATTAGTAGAGAGACCAATAACTGATGGGCACAGCTTTAGGGTAAGAAGCAGGAAAATGACAGGGGATTTGAGGAAAAGTAATGTTCATTCAGAGTCATAGTCATATAGCACGGAAACAGACCCTTTTGTCCAATCAGTCCATGCTGATCATAATCCCAAACTAAATTATTCCCACCTGCCTGCTCCTGGCCCATATCCCTCCAAACGTTTCCTATCCATGTACTTATCCAAATGTCTTTTAAATGTTGCAAGTGTACTCACATCCACCATTTCCTCAGGATGTTCATTTCACATGCTATTCACTCAAGATTTGTGGCTATCTGGAACTCACTGCCTGAAAGAGTGATAGAGGCAGGAATCCACAAAACATTAAAAAGCTATTTAGATGAACACAGCTTATAAGGCTAGGGATTAAGAGCTGGCAATTTGGATTAGAATAGATGAATATTTGATAATTTAACATGATAGGCCAAAGAGCCTCTTTCCTTGCTGTAAAGATTCTAAGACATTACCAATACATCTCCTTTGACCACTCAGACCTCGAAATAACTTAAGGGTTGTCAATGAGATCAGATGACTCTGAAGTGGGATGATGCAGTGAAGCGCAGCATGTGACTTAGTACTTTACTCAATATTACTCAAAGCAACAGGCCCACAAAGAAACAATATTCCAGTGAAATAATCTGAAACAGGGCAATATTAATCAAGGACTACTTGTACAGGCACAATTGGACAAACAGTTTGTTTCTGTGCTGTTTGATAACATCGTGTGGTGAAGTGCTTATTCTTCAGAGTGATGTATTGTCTGTGAACCTTGCCTCTTTATTTTGATAACAACTCTATTCCTCCAGATTCAGAAGCACTGTCAATGTGTGGCTATGAAATTTATAATTACCATGATATAAAGCACATTGCTCCACTAAGTCAACAGGGTTGCAGCATATACCTTGTATCTGTCATAGGTTGTCAACGTGTTTCAGTGATCATTCATTCTATTTGACACAAAGTGTACCTATAATCAGTGCATGTAATGAAGATAGGTTCCAAGACTTTAAGTAAAACTTCCCATTCATTCCCTAGAAACCTACAGCATTCAATGGAGCTGAATAATTGGGATTTTGAAGGTTTCACAGACAGATTTTCAGTCCAACTCAACCATGCCAACCAGATATCCCAACCCAATCTATTCCCACCTGCCAGCACGTGTCCCATATCCCACCAAACCCTTCCTAATCTTGTACCTATCCAAATGCCTTTTAAACATTGCAATTGTGCCAGCCTCCACCACTTCCTTTGGCAGCTCATTCCATACACATACCACCCTCTGTGTGAAAACGTCGCCCCTTAGATTTCTTTTATATCTTTCCCCTCTCACCCTAAACCTATGCTTTCTAGTTCTGGACACCCCAGCCCCATGGAAAAGACCTTGGCTATTCACCTTATCCATGCCCTTCATGATTTATAAACCTCTATAAGGTCACCCCTCAGCCTCCGACACTCCAGGGAAAACAGCCCCAGCCTATTCAATTTGTCCCTTTAGCTCAAATCCTCCAACCCTGGCAACGTCCTTGTAAATCTTTTCTAAACTCTTTCAGGTTTCACAACATCCTTCAGACAGAAAGGAAACCAGAATTGCATGCAATATTCCAAAAGAATGTATTTCTTGTTCATGATATGCAAATCGTAGTTGCATCAATGAACATCACTGGCAAAGATTGCACTTGCTGCCCATCCCTAACCACCTTTGACAGTGTCAATTGTTTCTCACTCTGATTTGAATATCAAAAGAAGTTTCTTTTTCAAAAACAAAACATTGACATCCATGTAACTCAGCTGACGAATGTGGCTGTTTCACTTTCATAAAAAATCATCATTGACTCAGAACTAAGGGAGGAAGTGCCATGTTCCAAGTACCCGAAAGATTTTCCAAAAAATATACCTACCGTATAATGCTTCAGATGAAAATGATCAGTTCCATAAATGGTGAGATCATAACTCCCACCTCAACACCAAGTGGAAACTGGCAACTAACACATGAAGCTTATCGTGAACATCAGCCTCTAATTTAACTGATGTAACAGTCACATACACCCTATTACACTTGGCTAAAATCACAATACGTGGCTGTGGTTCACAAAGGGGATTAGTGGGAAGGCTCATGGCACACTTAACTCAAATTACAAAGATTACCACACTAAGGGGGAAGGGGTGATGGTGGAGTTAAAATATAGATTAGTATGAGGTACGTTGTATGATTTCCCTTCGGGTCGTAGAGTCATAGAGATGTACAGCACAGAAACAGACCTTTGGTCCAATTTGTCCATGCTGACCACATATCTTAACCTAATATAGTCCCATTTGTCTGCACTTAGCCCAGATCCTTCTAAACCCTTCCTATTCATATACCCATCCAGGTGTATTTTAAATGCCCTTTAGGTCCCTTTTATATCTTTCCCCTCTCACCCTAAAACTATGCCCTCTAGTTCTGAACTCCCCCACCCCAGAGAAAAGACCTTGTCTATTTATCCTATCCATATCCTTCATGATTTTATAAACCTTTATAACGTCACTCCTCTGCCTCCAACACTCCAGGGAAAACAGCCCCAGCCTATTCAGCCTCTCCCTATAGCTCAAATCCCCCAACCTTGGCAACATCCTTGTAAATATTTTCTGAACCGTGGGCGGCACGGTGGCACAGTGGTTAGCACTGCTGCCTCACAGTGCCGGAGACCCGGGTTCATATCCCGCCTCAGGCGACTAACTGTGTGGAGCTTGCACGTTCTCCCTGTGTCTGCGTGGGTTTCCTCCGGGTGCTCCGGTTTCCTCCCACAGTCCAAAGATGTGCAGGTCAGGTGAATTGACCATGCTAAATTGCCCGTAGTGTTAGGTATGGGGTCGATGTAGATGTAGGGGTATGGGTGGGTACGCTTCGGCGGGGCGGTGTGGACTTGTTGGGCCGAAGGGCCTGTTTCCACACTGTAAGTAATCTAATCTAATCTAAACATCCTCCCAATAAGAAGGAGACCAGAACTGCACGCAATACTCCAAAAGTGGCCGAACCTGTACAGCTGCAACATGACCTTCTAACTCCTATACTCAATGCTTAATCAATAAAGGAAAGCACACCAAACACTTGCTTCAAACTTACAAATGGGACTAGATTGGTTTAGGAAATCGACATGGACGAGTTGGACCAAAGGATCTACTTCCATGCTGTATGACTCTATAACTCTCTCCTCCTCTGTGTTCCTCTTTAACTAGAGTTCTCTCCCTGTTCCTCTTTGCCTTTCCCTTGCCTCAGATAGGGAAACCTAACTCTTATACCAGGCTTTAGTGATCAACTCTAAAACCACTTTCTTTGTCTCCTGTGTTAGTCTCGGTCCGATAATGATACTGTAAAGCATCTTGGGAGATTTGACATGGAGGGAACACAGTTGTCGACATAGCTAAAGTTACATTTTTTATGAGGTTTTGAGGTTCAGGTCCAGAGACCAGCATATACTAAATTTTAATGCATCGATTTTAACTGAGATGTCCAATGTGGAGTGCACTGGCTAAGTAACAGGCCTTCTTTCCCAGCTCAATTGTATTCTAGCTTTTTGAAAGGAGTTTCAGAGCTGCATGAGGGTGTATCATTCATTGCTGTTGGAGCTTAAAGAGTGAAAGTGTTCTTGTTTCGCAATAAGTCTTTATCTCCAGCTCTCAACATCCAGAACAGTCACGCTATTGTCTACTTAGCTACGAATTTGAAAGAAGGAGACAGAATGGCACACTTGTGGTTAGTCACTCCTTACATTGTACATTGCATTCCTTTGGTAGTGAAGATACAGAAAGCTTTCAATATTATTTCATGCCCATTACGTAAGTACATAATGATAAGATGTAGCGTGTGTGCATGTTAAGGGAGATAGCAATCTGACCTTGAAAAAAAATTGACAAATATTTTGTTTGACCAGAGCAATGACAAGTTAAGTTGTTTCAGTGCACTGAACTGAACTGAACTGATATTGGCTTGGGGTGCTCACAGAAAACGATTCATAGCCATACTTGCAAGGGCTCATCCTGGCTGACTACACCACAGTTTCTAATTTTTCTGCTTCACAATCTCCAAATCAGGCGCATCATCCAAATTTTATTGGTGCCACCATTGTCTTCAACAACCAAAACCCAAAGGCTCTTAAATGTTCTTTTATGTCTCTCTACCTCTCTATCCTTATTCAATACACTCCAATCCTAATATTCATTCTTGTCAACTTGTGAAAGATTTCAGGGGGTAGGCAGGAATATGAATTTGAGGTTCCAATCTGATTGAATGGTGCAGCAGGTGCGAGTCAAGGGGATGAATGGACTTTGCCTGTTCCTTGTTCAGATCTAACAACTCCATGGATGGCGTTGGAATGCTCCTGTGAAGCACCTTAGGATGTTTTATCATATTAAAGACACTATCCGCATGCAGGTTGTTGTTGCAGTAGGAGAGAGTCTTTACGACTGACCTATCTCTGATCACTTGCAAGTCTTCCAGTTTGATAGGTCTCCTCAATGGCATCTTTCTGTTGGGGATAGGTGAAGGAGGGGGAGGGGTTTAGTCCCCCTCCTGTAATTCTCTACTCTTAACATCAGCTATGGTTCAGTTGGCAGCACTCTTACCTCAGAGTATGAGGGTTATGGGGGTTCAAGGTTGACACTCCAGTGCTATGGGCATGCCTGTCCTGCTGCAGGTTGGGGTTGGGAACAGACATTTATCTAAGGTCCCAGTGTTCTACCTTAGTGGCAGTAAGAGATCCCATGGCACTAATGGGAAGAGTTCCCCCCTGGGATACTGAATACTTATCCCCTAAATCACCAAAGAGTTTGCACATTCTCCCCGTGTCTGCGTGGGTTTCCTCCGGGTGCTCCAGTTTCCTCCCACAGTCCAAAAATGTGCAGGTCAGGTGAATTGGCCCAAGCTAAATTACCCGTAGTGTTAGGTGAAGGGGTAAAATGTAGGGGAGTGGGTCTGGGTGCGTTGCGCTTTGGCGGGTCGGTGTGGACTTGTTGGCCTGTTTCCACACTGTAAGTCAACTAATCTAATCTAATCATTAGTGCATTACCACAGTATTGCTTGTGCAAGCTTGCTGTGTACACATTGGCTGCCATGTTCCCTACATTATAACAGCATCTATATTTGGACAATACTTCCTTGGTTGTACAGCACTTGGGGATGTTCACTCTTCGTGCACCATACAAATGTGAATCTTTCGCATTTACTTGTGCACAGTAAGATCCCACATGAAATAAATGACTTGATAATCTTTTTCTGCCATATTGGTTTGAGGGATGGGTACTGGTCAGGGCACTGGCCTACTGTTCATAATAGTGCATGGTTAAAACCCCTTGAGATGGCACACAGAATCTCAGGTTAATGTTCCCCTCCAAAAAGGTGGCACCACCAACAGCATGCAACATACCCTGAGAACTGCAATGTAATGTCATCCTAAAGTTCTGCACTCAAGCCTCTAACCATCAGGTATAAAGGCAACCCATCAAATCAAGCCTGAAACTTAACAAAAAGTCACCCTTTTCAAATTCTCTCCCAGTGTGAACCTATTTGGATGACTCAGACGCTTTGTGATTCCAGAGTTCGGAAACTTTGGAGGTAAAGCAGCAGCTGCTGAGGGGCTTTGATTGCCAAATAGTGAGGGGGGGGGGTGGATGGGGACATAACTTTAGTTTTTGTCTGATACGTGTAGAGGAAACTGGAGTTGAGCAATGGGAGGGGTGATTAAAAAAGAAGGGTTTCTACAAAAAGAAACAAACATTTAAGTTTTCTAAGGCTGTGTTTATTCAGCCACAAATAGTTTTCCATTCGGCCACTCCAAACAATAGGAAGGGAAATATGAGATCTAAATGAGGCCTGAAAATTGCTAGCATCCAATGCCAACTTCAAGTCATCCACCGCTGCTTCGAACTCCTGACTCTAAAATCATGCCGCATGGACCCATAGGGGTCACAACCCACAGTTTGGGAAGCCCTGACATTAAGACACAAGAGTGGTGGAAGCGAGTACAATTTTGTCCTTTAAGAAACATTTACGCAGGTCCATGGATGGGATAGGTATAGAGGAATACGGATCAAATTCAAACAAGTGGGACTAGTTTAACTGGGTGGCATAGGCAGATTGGGCTGAAGGGCCTGTTTTCATGATGTAAATCTCAATGACTCTATTTGTCACACTGACGTATACTGACTAAACATGCTCTTCAGATAAGGAGCTATGCCAATGTCCTAAACTAAGAGCTTATCAAAAGAATGCTCATTCCCTCTGTACTGGATGGTCATCCATCTCGATTTTATATTCAAGTATAGGGTTGTGGTTTTAATTCACAAACTTCTAATCAGAAGCAAAAAATGATAACAAACCAACCTTGACAAGCTACTGCATAAATTATTATTTAATTAGGATTGAGTTTATGATTATGGCATTTTAATAGGATTAGGCAAAGTCAACAGACCCAGATGTACATTGATAATGTAGAAACTTCATTGTTCTGTGACTATGGCTGATATTGCAGAATCATGCAACAGAAATCAACAACATTTGCAAGTTACAGCATGCAAAGAACTGCTCCTGCAATGTATCAAAGTATGCGTATCTCACTCTTTGGAGACAGAGGATTACAAATGGCAGCTGGGAGGGAAGTGGAGTTTGTCATTGCACCTCTGGTACAAGCTGAGTGTGAGTCCACCCATCTTTTGATCCTCCCAACAAAGGATGCAACAGGAACTCCATACTGCTATCACTAGGACAAATATGATGATGCTCCATCAATTTTCACAACTGTGCCTCAACATTGAAGAGAAGAAAAACAACGCAGTTAAACAAGAGGCAACTCCTCCCTGCTCTTCTTCAGGCAAGGATCTCCAACACAGCTCCTGGTTCCAACAATCCTTGGCACCTCCTGGTGCAGAGTTAACATTATTGCCCAGGGGTAACAGTTGAAACCAGTTGAGATTCAGAGTTTGCTGCCAGATTGAAACTTTACAAATGTTTACAAATAGGGCACAGGGTTGTGTCAGTGAAAAATTGCATGGGACACAAAACAGGCAAGAAGCTAGGAAAGAAAAACAAGGAACGAACAAGGCAAAAATAAAATGCTTCTTCCTCCCACCCCATAAATCTACATAATAAACTGTTTTCATTTATATAGAACCTTTCAGAATCCCTCAAATTTGCAATCAATGAAGTATTTAGAAGTGCAGTCATTGTTCCAATATAAGAAAAACTAAAGACACCCCTCACCCCTACATCTGAGCAACCAAAATCACTTCCACCTCAGCAACTGCTCTTATATCTCCAGATTTTCTAAGTCATCAAGATAGATCACATTGGGGAAAAATTTGGGAAGCTGTGCTCTGTGCAAAGTGTCAGACTGGACTCAAATGGGTTGCTTTTAATTCTGCTGGCTACAGGTACATGTTCCACTCTAGAGACTTGAGTAAAAAACATTTAGGCTGACATTGCATTGCAGTACTCAGGGGATACTGCACTGTGGTGGTGCTATCTTTCGGACAGGCACCATTAATGTGAGATTCCGCTGCCCTATCAGGGGTCTTAAATGTGGTACCATTTTGAAGAGCAGGCTAATTCTCCTGCTGCCTTGACCGATAGTCATTCCTCAACCAATATCACTGAAAGAGGTTATCAAGTCACTTTATTAAATGGCTGTTTGTGGGATCTTGCTGTGCACAGCAGTCACCTTGCAAGATCCAATTAATGGCTATAAAACAAATGGCCAGGTCATCTGACTAACCAATTTTGCTTAATTTGTGCTCCATTTTCAGCCTAAACTGATCAGAAAATCTAGGCTAATAACTCCACCGACCAGATCCAAGAGACTGTGTGAAAGTAAATTCAGCAACTGAACATTTAGCTAAGGATTGTCTCCTCACCTCTGACCTCTGACAGTACTCATTCATCACAAATCACTGATCCAACCGCCATCTAATTAAAGGTCTGAAAACTTCCTGGTGATTTATTTACTCTTGGACTGGCGACTGTGACACTGTGAATGGCAGTTTCTAATACACACAATGCCACAGCATGAGGAATGGTCCCATTATCATGGGGAAAGGTACAATTGTGTTAAAATGAACCTATCTCAAAAATGTTTGTTAAAGAAAATTATATAGCATACTGAGCTACAAAAACAGGTCATTTTGCCCACAAGTTAGAAGAATGAGAGGTGATCTCATTGAAATGTATAGAATTCTTACAGGGCTTTAAACTGTAAACAGTGAGAGGAGGTTTTCCCTCATGGGAGAGTCTAGGACTAGAGGGCATAATCTGAGAACAAGGGAGTGCCAATTTCAGACTGAGATGTTGAGGATTTTTTTTCTCAGAGGATTGAGAGTCTTTGGAACTCCTTGCCACAGAAAGCTGTGGGGGCAGAATCCTTGTGTATATTTATGGCTGAGTTGGATTTTTGATCAGTTGGGAAATTAGGGGGTTATGGTGAAAGGGTAGGAAAGTGGACATAAGGAATGTCAGATTATTCCTGATTCTAATGAATGATGAAGCAGGCTTGAGGGGCTGAATGTCCTGCTCCTGTTCCTATTTCTTACAGTTTTATGATTGTCTGTTTTCTGATCTTACTGCACATGAAGGTAGCTCACCACCACATTCACAAAGGCAATTAAGGATGAGCAATTAATGCTTATCAAATAATGTTAAAAAAGGCTGCTATTTATGCTGTACATGAGCTACCTTCCATCTTACTTCACCTCATCTTACTGGGCTAAACTTTAATTCCTCACTCTTTCAATCATCTTTCATTTGTGACTTATCTGAAAGACATTTTAAGGTTTTGATGTTTTCTTAAACTTGTATATACTGGTAAATTCACAGACAATGCTAGTCACACTCTGCAAACCAAACTGGGGTTAACACCCTGAGCCGAAGACTGACGAAGTGTAGAGCATTGGGTTGAACTCACAATGTTTCATGCTTTGCTGATGACAATTCATTGTAGACCTTAGTAATTAAATGGGTCGACATGGTTTCTTTCTGATTCAGGTCAGAAAACTAGCATCACGAACGGGAGTCTTCAAACCAAATGAAGTGATTTTGTACCACATTGCTCTGGCCATGTCGATAGCAGTTTTTGAGAAAAATAAAGGAAGAACTGCAGATGCTGGAGATCTGAAACAAGCAAAAATGGAAATTGCAGTATTCTGAACAAGGGTCATTGGATTCAAAATGTTCAGTTTTTCTCTCCAACTGCTTCAGCCCCTCTGTTTCTCGCCCTCTGTTTCAGCCAATCTGTTTCTCGCCCTCTGTTTCAGCCAATCTGCTTCAGATGGTGCCAAATCTTCTGAGATTCTCCAGCAATTTGTTTGTTTCAACTTCACAGAAATGACTAACTAATAATTTGTAATATACTTCAAAGAAACCCCAGTTTTATCATGTGCCTTAAAACGATATCTTAAACTCTTCTTGAAGTAATTATCCAATTTCATTATAGAAGGCATGACTGAAATTGTGACCCTGAGACAGTGCCTCTTCAAAGAACAAAAGCGATTCAATAAGGCTTTATCACAGCTTTATCAAGGGCAATAAATGCTGGACTTGGCACCTGCTCTCACAGCCTGGGAATAAATGAAAAGTTAGTGATTTGGGAAGAAATTTTTGTGTATCAAATGTCTTGAATCACTTCTCGCCTGTTTTATCTCACTGCTCAATAATTGTTCACTATGTCATGAAAGGTGTTAAAGTTTTAACAATAGATGTAATTTTACAAACTTGGCATCCCTTGCTGAATTCATGATAAAAGATGAGAGAATGTAAAACTCCAGCATATCATAATTTTCAACATCGAAGAGGAAACAACATGTTTGTCATAAAATAAAAACAAGGGGAGCCAGGGATCTTGTGATTTTACCTGAGGCATTCATTAAGCGTTTGGAATATATAAAGAACTTGTGGGACTAAAATAATTAAGAAATACACCAAATAAATCAAACAAATGAGAAAGGAATTAATTGTGCTAACTCACTGTGTCACCCAGGCTGCTCTCTGTTTAATGAAATTTGCAAATCAGCTTGTTAAATGTCAATACTGTCAAAAGTTAATTTGGAAAAATGTGCCAATACTTATGTCTCACTGTTCCACAAGCCATCACAAATATACAAAGACCCAATGAGAGCACCAAGATAACCAATTACTCTCACTGACTGCTTTTCAGAACAAATTCAAACTAGATTTCATCTTTATAAAGCAAAGGAGGCAACAGCCTCATGGTATTTTCACTGGACTGTGAATCAAAAGAGAAAGTGGGGACTGCAGATGCTGGAGTACCAGAGTTGAAAAATGTGGTGCTGGAAAAACACAGCAGCATACTTGTATGCAATACAGGCCCAGTTGAATGTGTGTAACCTGATGAATGGTGTTGTGTTACATAATCTGGCTCAGCTTGAGCACAGGAGAAAGTGAGGACTGCAGATGCTGGAGACCAGAGTTGAAAAATGTGGTGCTGGAAAAACACAGCAGGCCAGGCAGCATCCGAGGAGCAGGAGAATCGACGTTTCGGGCATAAGCCCTTCTTCAGGAATGAGGTTGGTGTGCCAAGCGGGCTGAGATAAAAGGTATGGGGGAGGGAATTTGGGAGAGGGGTGCTGGGAATACGAAAAGTGGAAGGAGGTGAGGGTGAGGGTGATAAGCCGTGGGGGGGGGGAGCGAAGAGGTCGGGAGAAAGGTTGCAGGTCAGGAGGGCGGTGCTGAATCCGAGGGTTGGGACTGAGGTAAGGTGGGGGGAGGGGAAATGAGGAAGCTGGAGAAATCTACATTCATCCTGTGTGGTTGGAGGGTTCCTAGGCGGAAGATGAGGTTCTCTTCCTTCAGGCGTCATGTGGCCAGGGTCTGGCGATGGAGGAAGCCAAGGACCTGCATGTTATTGGCGGAGTGGGAGGAGGAACTAAAGTGTTCAGCCACGGGGCGGTTTCATTGGTTGGTGCGGGTGTCCCAGAGGTGTTCTCTGAAATATTCCGTAAGTAGGCAGCCTGTGTCCCCAATGTAGAGGAGACCATATCGTGTGAGGCGGATACAGTAAATGATGTGTGTGGAGGTGCAGGTGAATTTGCGACGGATATAGAAGGATCCTTTGGGGCCTTGGAGGCAGGTGAGGGGGGAGGTGTGGGCGCAAGTTTTGCACTTCTTGCGGTTGCAGGGGGAGGTGCCGGGAGTGGAGGTTGGGTTGGTGGGGGTTGTGGACCTGACAAGGGAGTCGTGGAGGGAGTGGTCTCTCCTGAATGCTGATAGGGGTGGAGAGGGAAATATATCCCTGGTGGTGGGGTCTGTCTGGAGGTGGCGGAAATGACGGAGGATGATACGATGTATCCAGAGGTTGGTGGGGTGGAAGGTGAGGACCAGTGGGGTTCTGTCCTGGTGGCGATTGGAGGGGCGGGGTTCAAGGGTGGAGGTGTGGGAAGTGGAGGAGATGCGGTGGAGAGCGTCTCGATCACGTCGGAGGGGAAATTGCGGTCTTTGAAGAAGGAGGCCATTTGAGTTGTTCAGTATTGGAATTGGTCCTCCTGGGAGCAGATGCAGCAAAGGCGGAGGAATTGGGAATATGGGGGGCCATCTGCACCATCTCAGACTCCTCCCTCCCCTTCCTAGACCTCTCCATTTCTATCTCAGGCGACCGACTCAACACAGACATTTACTACAAACCGACCGACTCCCACAGCTACCTAGATTTCACCTCCTTCCACCCTGCCCCCTGTAAAAACGCAATCCCATATTCTCAATTCCTTCGCCTCTACCGCATCTGCTCGAAGGTGGACCAATTCCAATACCGAACAACTCAAATGGCCTCCTTCTTCAAAGACCACAATTTCCTCTCCGACGTGGTCGACGATGCTCTCCACCGCATCTCCTCCACTTCCCGCACCTCCGCCCTTGAACCCCGCCCCTCCAGTCGCCACCAGGACAGAACCCCACTGGTCCTCACCTTTCACCCCACCAACCTCCGGATACATCGTATCATCCTCCGTCATTTCCACCACCTCCAGACAGACCGTACCACCAGGGATATATTTCCCTCCCCTCCCCTATCAGTGTTCCAGAAAGACCACTCCCTCCGCAACTCCCTCATCAAGTCCACACACCCACACCGACCCAACCTCCACTCCCGGCACCTTCCCCTGCAACTGCAAGAAGTGCAAAATGTGCGCCCACACCTCCCCCCTCACCTGCCTCCAAGGCCCCAATGGATCCTTCCATATCCGTCACAAATTCACCTGCACCTCCACACACATCATTTACTGAATCCGCTGCACCCAATGTGGTCACCTCTACATTGGGGAGACACGCCGCCTTCTTGCAGAACGTTTCAGGGAACACCTCTGGGACACCCGCACAAACCAACCCAACCGCCCCATGGCTGAACACTTTAGCCCCCCCCCACTCCGCCAATGACATGCAGGTCCTTGGCCTCCTCCATCGCCAGACCCTGGCCACAGACGCCTGAAGGAAGAGCACCTCATTTTCCGCCTAGGAACCCTCCAACCACAAGGGATGAATGTAGATTTCTCCAGCTTCCTCATTTCCCCTCCCCCCACCTTACCTCAGTCCCAACCCTCGGATTCAGCACCGTCCTCTTGACCTGCAATCTTCTTCCTGACCTCTCCGCCCCCACCGCCTCTCCGGCCTATCACCCTCACCCTCACCTCCTTCCACCTATCGTATTCACAGCACCCCTCCCCCAAATTCCCTCCCCCATACCTTTTATCTCAGCACGCTTGGCACACCAGCCTCATTCCTGAAGAAGGGCTTATGCCCGAAACGTCGATTCTCCTGCTCCTCGGATGCTGCCTGGCCTGCTGTGTTTTTTCAGCACCTCATTTTTCAACTCTGTTAATCAAGAGATTCAGGTAATGTTCTGGGGTCCTGAGTTCAAATTCTGCCACAGCGAATGGTGGAATTTGATTTCAATAAAAACTGAAATTAAGGGTCTAATAATGACCAGTGAAACCATTTGTGAAAAAATCCATCTGGTTCACTTATGTCCTTTAGGGAAGAAACTGGCATCCTTACCTGTTCTGGCCTACATGTGACTTAGTAAGTTTGCAGATGACATCAAAATTGGTGAAGAAAGTTATCCAAGATTCCAATGGGATCTTGATCAATTGGGCCAATGAGCCAAGAAGTGGCAGGTGGAGAATAATTTGGAGAAATGAGAAGTATTACATTTTAGTAAGACAAACAAGGGAGAGACTTATACAGCTAATGGTAGGGCCCTGGATAGCGTTGATGAACAGAGAGACCTAGAGGTTTAGGTACATAATTCTTTGAAATTTGTATCACAGAAAGGCAGGGGGTTAACAAAGTCTTTAGCACACTTGCTCAAACAATTGAGTATAGGAATTGGGATGTCATGTTGAGGTTGTACAGGATGTTGGTTTTGAACATTTTTGGAGTACTGTGTTCAGTTCTGATCGCCCTGCCAATTGTTAAATTGGAGAGAGTTCAGAAGAGATTTAGTAGTATGTTGCTGGGAATGGAGGGTTTGAGTTATAAGGAGAGGCTGGATAAGCTGGGACTTTTCCCACTGGAGTGCAGGAGATTGAGGGGTGACATTGGAGAGTTTTAAAATTAGGAGGGGCATAATAAGGTGAATAGCAAACATCTTTCACAGGGCATGGGAGTTCAAAACTAGAAAGCACATTTTTCAGGTGAGAGCCATTATATTTAAAAGGGAGCTTGGGGCAACATTTTCACATTTTGTGAGTGGAATGAACTGTCAGAGGAAGTGGTAAATGCAGATGCAGTTATAACATTTAAAAGATATTTGAACAGGTACATTAATATGAAGGGTTTAGAGGGATATGGGTCAAACGCAGGCAAATGGGTCAAGTTGAGTTTGTGAAACTTGATCGGCATGGATGGGTTCGGCCAAAGGTACTGACTTGTGATGGATGATTCTACGTGATTCCAAAGTCACAGCTATATGGTTGACTCGTAACTGCCCTCTGAGCAATGAGAATGGGCGATAAATGCTGGGATGGCCAACGACACCCTCGTCCTCTGAATGAAATTAATTGAAAATAACAGGAAACAACTCCACTTAATGTAATATATTAACTTTTAACAAATGGCAGACAGACGATAGGATTCCTCACTTACCCCCTTTGGGACGGCACGGTGGCACAGTGGTTAGCACTGCTGCCTCACAGCGCTAGAGACCCGGGTTCAATTCCCGCCTCATAGCACTAGGATTGGATTCCAGCCTCAGGCAACTGTCTGCGTGGAGTTTGCACATTCTCCCCGTGTCTGCGTGGGTTTCCTCCGGGTGCTCCAGTTTCCTCCCACACTCCAAAAATGTGCAGGTCAGGTGAATTGGCCATGTTAAATTGCCCGTAGTGTTAGGTAAGGGGTAGATATAGGGGTGTGGGTGGGTTGCGCTTCGGCGGGGCGGTGTGGACTTGTTGGGCTGAAGGGCCTGTTTCCACACTGTAAGTAATCTAATCTAATCTAATCTAATCTAACCTTGAAGCTCCCATTCACAACTAAAATAGATAAGGGATAGACAATTTAACACAGATGTTATGGGTGAAAAAAAAATATAGACATAGCACAAAATTATGAAGGTCAAAAGTCCAGACATTAAGGGTGGGTTCTATTGTCTCCTTCTGATTGTTGGAATGTTTACACAGTGTTGTGTGTAAAGCAATGATTGATCTTTACTTTAATAGCTGGTCAGTGGGCCGAGCCCTTTCCTTCTTAGAATTATTTCTTTATACTTCCTTGTATTTTTCTGGCTTTTCACTCACATGGAGGGAAATGAAAATGCCAATTTCATGTGTATTTTAGAATCGAGCAATGATGAGCTTTTTGAGGAAGTGATAAAGAAGACTGATTAAGGCAGTAACAGTAAACGTTGTCTATATGGACTTCAGCAAAGTGTTCGGCAAGATTCCACACGGTAGACTGGTTAATAATGTTAGGTCAAATGGGATCCGGGGAACTAGCCAATTGGATACAAAATTGGCTTGAAGGTAGTAGAAGAGGGTGGTGGCAGAGAATTGCTTTTTGGACTGGAGCTCTGAGACCAGTGGTACACCACAAGAATTGGTGCTGGGTCCATTGGTTTTTGTCATTTATATAAATGATTCAGATGTGAATTTTGGAGGTATGGTTAGTAAGTTTACAGATGACATTAAAATAGGTGGTGTAGTGGATAGTGAAGAAGATTATATCAGAGTAAAATAATGCCTTCATCAGATGGGCCAATGGGGTGAGGAGTGGCAGATGGAGTTCAATTTAGATAAATGTGAGGTGTGGCATTTTAGTAAGGCAAACCAGAGCAGGACTTAAAGAGTTAATGACAGGGCCCTGGGGAGTGCTGCTGAACAAAGAGACCGAGAGGCGCAGGTGCATAGTTTCTTGAAAATGGAATCACAGATAGTGAAAAAGGCATTTAACATTCTTTCCTTTATTGGTCAGAACACTGAGTTGGGATGTCATGTTGTGGCTATACAGAACATTGGTTAGACCACTTTTATTTCAGTACACTGTGTACAATTCTGGTCACCCATTGAGGAGAAAGATGTTGTTAAACTTGAGACGTTGCAGAAAAAATTTACAAGAATGTTGCTGAGACTGGACTGTTTGAGATATAGGGAGAGGCTGCATAGGCTGGGACTTTCTTCTCGAGAGCAACAGAGACTAAGGGGTGACTTTATCATGGTTTATAAAATCATGGCGGGTATGGATAAGGTGAATAGCCAAAGTCTTTTTCCTAAGCTGGGAAAATCCAAACCTAGAGGGTTTCAGGTAACAGGAGAAAGATTTAAAAAGGACCCGAGAGGTAACTTTTTCATACAGAGAGTGGTGTGTGTCTGGAATGAGCCGCCAGAAGAGTTGGTGGAGGCTGCTGCAATTACAACATTTAAAAGGCATCTGGATGGGTATATGAATAGGAAGAATTTAGTGGGATATGGGCCAAGTGTTGGCAAATGGGACTAGATTAATTTAGAATATCTGACCATCATGAACGAGTTGGACCAAAGGGTCTGTTTCTGTGCTGTACAACTCTATTACTCTACTACTTATTACAATTCTAACCATCCTAATCAATTCTAACCATCTAAACAAAATTATCAATGCACACTCTTATCACAGAACTTCTCCTTTTTAAACCCCTACAAATGCATGCAGTCAAATACAGGCAAACAAACAAACATCAATGTTATTGATGGAAGGAAAAATATTGGGGAAGCACAGTCGAACAGCATCAATGTGGGGGTATGTGTACGCAAACTCATGCGGCAAAGTTGCTAGTATCTGTGTCGGAGATCCATGGCAGACATGGCAGACTGATGGCTTCCAAGCGTGCTGTAACCATCTTATCATTCTAAGATAGATTCTGCCTTTACATCACAACTTTCGCAGATGTTGAAAAGTGTTTTATAGCCCATGGAGTACTTTTCTAAACTGCAGTCATCATTGTAACATGCAAAATGCAACAGGCAACATCAGACCATGAGATCCAGGAACAGATTTACACCATTGGGCCCATCAAGTCTGCTCCATCATTCAATCATGGCTGATATATTTCTTAATACCTGCCTTCTCCCTGAAACCTTTGATTCCCTTAATAATCAAGAACCTATCTATCTCTGTCTTAAATATACTCAATGACTTGGCCTCCTCAGCCCTCTGCAGCAATGAGCTCCACAGATTCACCACCCCCCTCCTTCTTAGTTCTAAAGGCTCATTCCTTCAAACGGAGGCCGTGCCCTCTGGCCCTAGTCTCTTCTACTAGTGGAAACATCTTCTTCATGTCCACTCTATCCAGGCCTCTCAGTATTCTGTAGGTTTCAATGAGACTACCTCGCCTCCCAACCCCAGCCCCCATCCTTCTAAACTCCATCCAGTACAGACCCAGAATCCTCAACTGCTCCTAATATGACAAGCCCTTCAACTTTTTCACACTGAGGGTAATGCATGTATGGAATCAACTCCCAGACGAAGTGGTGGAAGTTAGTATAAATACAACATTTAAAAGAAATCTGGATGGATATACAAATAGGAAGGACTTAGAGGGATATGGGCCATATGCTCGTAAATGGGACTAGATCAGACTTGGATGTCTAGTTAGTGCAGATAAGTTGGGCCGAAGGGTCTGTTTCTGTGCCATATAACTCTATGACTTGAAGTGCTTATCATTGTAACAGATTGGTACTCATACTTACAAATGAGAAAAGTTGTCTCTAACAGTAATCCTGCATCCACCTATGGCCTTCCCAGCTACCTCACACCCCCAGCCAGACCCGCACTCTCCTATTTATCTCTCAGCTCCCTTCCACCCCTCACATTCCAGATGAAGGGCTCATGCCTAAAACGTCGACTCTCCTGCTCCTCGGATGCTGCCTGACCTGCTGTGCTTTTCCAGCACCACACTTTTCAACTCACACTCTCCAGCATCTGCAGTCCTCACTTCCTCCCGAACAGCAATCAGTGTTGACTCTCTCATGCTGATAATAAATTACCAAATCAAATTAATGAACAATGGCAAGACTTAGATCAACACAATCTGATATCATATTTTGCAATACAATCCAATTACTAATAACCCTTACTCAGATTTTATTTGAAAGTTTAGAAAGCTTTGGCTGTATCCTGATTGGTGATTATACAAAGATATATTAGGTATGGAAATTGGTATCTGGAGCATTGCTGCAAGGCAAAGAAATTTAACAACGAACTGCTCTGTCCAGATGGATGCTTAAAATAGGCATTTTAGAAAGGAAAATATTTGCTTTGTGGATGTAACCAACCTCTAGCTATTATGAATTTCCATTTTTTTGAGATTTTCCATTCTCTGTGAGGAAACAAGGGCAACACAGCAGAACAGAACACAAAGCATTTCACTAGTTTAAAATATTTGATCCTATCCTATCTCTGCTGATTATCAAAGTGGTAATGTCACTAAGTAGCAATGTAGAAGTCTAAGCTAATGTTTTGAGGTCATGGGTTTGTATCCTACCATGGTAAATGGTAAAATCTGAATGCAATAAAAACCTGGAAATTAAAAAAAAACACTGGATTAATGGCAACCATGTAACCACAGTTGATTGCTGTAAAATCCCATCTCATTCCCGTCAGGAATGGAAATTTGTCATCCTGGTTTACATGTGACTCCAGACTGACAGTAACGTGGCTGACTCTTAAGTGCCCTCTGGGCAATTAGGGATGGGCAATAAATATTGGCCCTACCACAGATATCCATATCCTGTGAATGAATAACGATGGCTTCAACACTGACCTCAATTTTTAATTGTTCCAGTATTGGTGCTTTCAGCTGCCTGGGCTATTCCTTCCCTAAAGCTCTCTGCTTCTCTCATCATTTTAGAGTCTCCATTCTTTGACCATGATTTCATTTAGCTGTCCAACAGTGTCCTGCGGTTCAATGCCAATAACATTCCTGTGAAGTGACTTGAGAAGCACTACTGTAAACCGAAGCTTTTCCTTCTTTTGAGATCAATTTCTGCATGATCCCAGATCTGTCCATCAACTTGGATACAATGGTGACTCCAACATGCGATGCCTGTCTTGTCTAGGATGGACAATAAACATTTTCTCTGTTTTTCTCCACACAGGTGCCAGACCTGATGAGTTTATCCAGCATTCTTCGGGTTTATTTCAGATTTCCGGCATCTGCTGAGAAGTCTTTATCAGGATGGGGGGTCCTACCTGATACATTCAATCTCTCATTCAAGGATACTAAGTTCGCCTATCAATCCCCTATTGCCTCCCAAGCTAAGTTGTCAAAGGTAATGTCTGGGCCTTTCTTGTCTGTGTAGCTAGTGGCCATAAACTTGATTCACAAATTAAATATCTGGCAGAAGTACTAGGGACCAATATTAAGGGCATATATAACTCTGCATTGACACAATTGACAAATTTAATAATAGGGACTAAAAGAAGATTCTCAGTAACACAGCTCCTATCACAGCCTTAGGGTGAATCAAGGATTATTGTAACCATTGAAGGAAATGCAGCAGCCAAATTGCTCAAAACAAGATATTAAATAAATTTAGGTCGTTTTATAAATGAAGTCTTGATATAAATCAAAATAAAATATTGACCAACACACCGGGGAGACTTCATCTTCTCTTCTTCAAAGGGTTACTTTGGGATCTTTTATATGCAAAGGCAAATGTGGCCTCAGTTTAACATCTCATGCAAAAGATAGCACTTCTAGCAGCCCTGCCCTGGGGCTGGTTCTCAACTCTTTCAGCAAGGACAGGGCTAAGAAAATGCTATGCTTAGATGTGCAGTGGAATCCCATTTGCATGTATCCCTGCTCAGACGGAATTTCCCGCTGGCCTTAGGGTCCTGAACCTCCCTCAGGAGCCCATGCCCACTGTCGCGTTTTGGGTATGTGCAATGTGCCTTTTCACCTTGCATAAAGGCAGTTTTTGTACAGGCTGCTGATGCACACTATTCACCTTGACTCCTTTGTCCGCTGCCCAGACACATCTTGGCATGCTCATTTGCCACCAAGTGGTGGGGATCCCCAGTGGATGACTCTCTACATGGAAGTCCTCCTATTTTCCACTGGGGACCTGAGCTGCAGGGTGTTGCATGCAGCAGTTCTGCATGACTGCACATGGTAGCGGTTCACGGGCTCCCATCCCAACTGTAGTTTGCGGTGCTGTGAAGTTCGTGGACCATGTGCATGTTGGTTGCAGGCAATTGCAGCCCGGTTTTAATCATTCAGAAAACTTTTTGTTGTGTTTTTGATTACGCCTCAACCCCATGTTCCATATTTGGGCACCTGTTGCGGAGGGGTGTGGGCAGAATGTCGGGATCTCCTTGTGTGTCTGCTCCTGGGCCCGGATGTAAATAGGTCCAGTTAGCGAGCCATGGATGGGGCCATCTCTGCCGACTGTCTGAACCTTTTCCATGATTATGTTAGTGCCCGAGTGTCATTACGGCTTGAGCTATGGCATCCATAAAGCCCTCAATTCCTTTAGAGAGAAGTGGGCACCACAGGGGATACAATGATCTATATCCCCCTCCAACTCCACTTTCATTTAACACCTTCCTGTTCTCCCTGCACAACCCGACCCCTCACTCTTGATGATTAGCATTGCCCATAGTGGGCTTTGCATGTAAACTTCTAATTGGCTACACAGGTGACTACTGGTAGTGTTTAATAGTTAAAAACGCAAAACAAAACGTCACAGTCATTTGGTCATTCGGTTGTGTGTGTGTTAACACTCTCCGGATCCAAAAGAAAATAAAGCAGAACCTGAGGGCTGTGGTGGTGCAATGGTAGTTCCGTACCTCTGAACCACAAGGGTTGTGCTCAAGTTCCAGCTGCTCTGGAAGGCTGTCATAACATCTCTGAACAGACTGATTCAAAGTGAAAGAAACTCTGTAATGTTACACAGGTAGAAATGCTTAGATTGAGAGATTCAAAATGGCACCACTCTGAACAGTCTGCTGTGTTGGGCTCTGTGCCATACCCCAGGCAAGGTGGGCTTCTTCCCCCTCTCCCCCATTCGTCACCCCGAGGAAAGTTTGCAGCATAGAGTAGATAGAGCATCTGGAGCCCCTTTAATTTAGGATTTGGAAGACCTGGAGCTGATATGAAGGCATTTAAGGGAAAGAGAGCACAGCAGGCAGGGCACTCCCCTGCTATGTCAGGCACACCCGTAGCCGTGACCTCGACTCCCGTGACAGCGCCCTTGAGTTCACTGGAGCATCAGAATTTACTAACGGAGTTTGCAAGACTCCGTGATAAAATCAAGGGAGTGCTGGAACCAATTACTGCCATGCTGACAAAACAGGAGCAGGAGATCCAGGCCTTGAATCAGCACACGAGGCAGTGGAGCAGAGGACCATGGCCTCAGAGGCCGCAGCGGAGAGCTCCAAGGGGAGGGTCCGAACCTTGGAAGGCCAGGCTCGGGCCCTGCAGGAACAAGTGTAAGCTTTTCATTGTGCCTCAGTACATGTGACAATAAATTCAATTCAATTCAATTTAATTCAAGTCGACAACCTCGAAAATCTTACCTGAGCTTGAAGAAAGTGAAATCCTTGCTCTTTTCCTCAAGAGCTGGCTTCCAGAGTTGCTGGGCCTGGAGATCGAGTCAGGCCAGGTGAGTGTGGAGCGGGCCTACCGGATCAGGCCAGCTCAGCGCCTCCGTACAGTCCTAGTGTGACTCCAGCAATACATTTAATAATAGAAACAGCCAGAAGACTGAGAAGAGATCCACAGGCTTTGGCTTACAAATTTCAAAAATAATGTTTTTTCATGACTTTTCTGGGGCCATAGTTAAGAAAAGGAAGACCCTTGATGATGTAAAGAAAAAGTCAAGAGATATAAACATTCATTATTTTCCGAGGTACCCGGCAGTGCGACACCTCAATTATGAAGGAACTGTCTACAACTTCAACTGCCACAAAAGTAAAAGACTTTTTGAACTCACTGAAATGATAGACTTTGGCCAAGGAGAAAGGAGGAAAAGAGGCGTACGGACAATGGCATAATTTAACTTTTTTTGTATCTTCTCTCTATTTGTTCCTTTCCCTTTTAGGATCTTGGGCTTTATAGGCTTAGCATTGCTTTGGGGTAAAACCCGGTATGTTTGATATTATATCTGTTTGGAGGTTATTAGTTATTTTATTGTTCTGTTTTGCTGGGTGAGGGGCGGTTACTCCTTTAATGTAAAAATGTGTGGGGTTGAGATGGGGGGGGGGGAGGGGGGGGCGTCCAATGTTAACTTGTAGGAGTGTAAATAGTATGTTTGTTTTCCTTGCTTGGGTTTGGGGCACGGCTTTAACTGCAAGGTGTTAGGATGGTTGTGAATGTCCCCTATGGGCAAGGGAGGGGAATCTCACAACCATTCTATTTGTGTGCTATTTGTGTTTATTTGTTTAAGTTAGGAGTAGAGGTTAGTTTTTAGTTTTGGTAGCATTGACAATAGACAATAGACAATAGGTGCAGAAGTAGGCCATTCTGCCCTTTGAGCCTGCACCACCATTCAATATGATCATGGCTGATCATCCTTAATCAGTATCCTGTTCCTGCCTTATCTCCATAACACTTGATTCCACTATCCTTGAGAGCTCGATCCAACTCTTTCTTAAATTAATCCAGAGACTGGGCCTCCACTGCCCTCTGGGGCAGAGCATTCCACACAGCCACCACTCTCTGGGTGAAGAAGTTTCTCCTCATCTCTGTCCTAAATGGTCTACCCCGTATTTTTAAGCTGTGTCCTCTGGTTTGGCACTCACCCATCAGCTGAAACATGTTTCCTGCCGCCAGAGTGTCCAAACCTTTAATAATCTTATACATCTCAATCAGATCCCCTCTCAGTCTTCTAAACTCAAGGGTATACAAGCCCAGTCACTCCAGTCTTTCAGTGTAAGGTAATCCCACCATTCCAGGAATTGACCTCATGAACCTACGCTGCACTCCCTCAATAGCCAGAATGTCTTTCCTCAAATTTGGAGACCAGAACTGCACACAGTATTCCAGGTGTGGTCTCAGCGGGGCACTGTACAGCTGCAGAAGAACCTCTGTGCTTCTATACTCAATCCCTCTTGTTATGAAGGCCAGCATGCTTTTAACCTTCTTCACTACCTGCTGTACCTGCATGCTTACCTTCATTGACTGGTGTACAAGAACACCCAGATCTCTCTGTACTTCCCTTTACCTAAATTGATTCCATTTAGGTAGCAATCTGCCTTCCTGTTCTTGCCACCAAAGTGAATAACCATACATTTATCCACATTAAACTGCATCTGCCATGCATCTGACTACTCACCTAACTTGTCCAGGTCACCCTGTAATCTCCTAACATCCTCATCACATTTCACCCTGCCACCCAGCTTAGTATCATCGGAAAATTTGCTAATGTTATTGTTATTGCTAATACCATGGGAATAGTCTTTAGATTTGATAAAGTCTGTTTTTTTCTCCATTCATCGCAAATTGATTGGGCTTCTTCCTCTCAGGGGACTGCGGGCTGTAGAGTGCGGTCATGGCTAACGATCTGTTCAGGTGGTGCACCTGGAATATAAAGAGGAGCCACTCCTCCATTAAAAAGAAAAAGGTGCTTTCAAATTTTAGGAAAGAAAGGGTTGACATCGCACTATTGCAAGAGACATGTTTGACTGATATGGAACATCTGAAGTTAGAGTGGTGGGGGGGAAGAATACAATAGGGCATTCTTTTCCTCCTTTAACTCCAAAAGCAGAGGAGTGGCCATACTGGTATGAAAGAACCTCCGATTTCAGATGACAGGTCAAATCAAAGATGTGTGTGGACTGTTCGTCATTCTCAAGGCGCTGAACATGGAGAAGAGTACGGCATCCTGAACATTTAATGTCCTCCGGCGCATCACTCAAACTTTTAGTTGATGCAGTCTTGAAATTAATGGCTCTTGGGGTGCACTGTATGATTATAGGAGGGGACCTTAATTGTCTCATGGACCCTGGGGTAGACAGGATGCCAAGAGGACTGTCGGGTACACGTCAGCAGTCTACACAGTTAGTGGGCTTGTGTGAGGAGTTGGGGTGAGTGGATGTGTGGAGGTGCCTCCATTCGAATGGGAGGGACTTTACCTTTTACTCCAACCCGCACAAGTGTCACACAAGAACTGATATGTTCTTTGTTCTGATGGTTTGTTTGGACTTGGTGTTAGCCTGCAGAATTGGGAGCACAACTATTTCGGACCATGCAGCAGTATATTTGGATGTTATGAGCAAAAGTAGTGGAGTAGACACGCGGCAATGGTGCACGGATCCATTTCTGTTGAAGGATGACAACTTTGTACAGTATATCACAAGGGAGTTCAGGGCTTTTTGGGACATCAATCGAGGTATGGCCAGTAATCCATCAGTGCTCTGGAAGACCACCAAAACATTATGAAGGGGTATGATTATTTCATACTTGGCAATGAGAAGGAGACAGAGGGGGGAGCAGCAGCAGATGCTCAAGGTCTGACTGAAGGCAGCCGAATCAGCATATTCTACTAGACCGTCCGTGGTCAAATTACAATGTGTCACGGCTCTCCGGGCTGCTCTGGATCCAGTGCTCACATAAGAGGCAAAGAGAGGGGTCTCCTTTGCAAAGCAAAGGCTGGTTGAATATGGGGATAAGCCAGGTAAAAAGGAAGAAAAGTGCTCTACAGTCCATTGTGTCTATCAGGGAGAGTACTGGTAATGTCACTAGTGAATTGAGGAAGATCAATGTCAGATTCCGAGAGTTCTATGCAGAATTATACTGGTCAGAGGGCTGTAGGGATAGAGATAAAAACAATGACTGCAGATGCTGGAAACCAGATTCTGGATTAGTGGTGCTGGAAGAGCACAGCAGTTCAGGCAGCATCCAAGTAGCTTCGAAATCGACGTTTCGGGCAAAAGCCCTTCATCAGGAATAAAGTGTTTTATTCCTGATGAAGGGCTTTTGCCCGAAACGTCAATTTCGAAGCTACTTGGATGCTGCCTGAACTGCTGTGCTCTTCCAGCACCACTAATCCAGAATGTAGGGATAGAGATGTGAGAATCGAATCATTCTTTGAAAACTTGGACCTCCCCGCTATAAACGCAGATCAGGCTTCCCTTTTAAATGCATCTCTGACGCTACAGGAGGTGCAGGAGGCAGTAAGGCAGCTCCAAGGTGGTAAGGCACCCGGTCCAGATGGATTCCTGAGTGAATTACACAAGGAGTTCATGCACATGTTAAATGAACCACTGCTGGAGATGTATAATCATTCATATAGTCAGGACTGTCTTCTGCCTTCTCTTAGGGAGGCTAACATCTCCCTTATCTTAAAGAAACGGAAAGACCCCAAGGACTGCGTATCATATAGACCCATCTCGTTGTTGAATATGGATCTTAAAAGTGTTGGCTCTGAGACTGGAGAAGGTGCTGCCCGTTATTATAAAACAGGACCAGATGGGTTTTATCAAGGGATGCAGCTCCTCCAATACCAGATGGGTGCGGAACATAGTGCAAGTATTTCAGCAGAGATTCTGGGTTTGATGATCTCCCTGAATGCAGAACAGGTTTTTGATTGGTTGGAATGGTTGTATCTCTTTGCTGTTCTAGATTGTTTTGGTCTGGGAGGGGCCTTTGCCAGGTGGGTGTTATATAAAGACTCCAAGGTGGTGGTTATCACGAATTGGATTAAATCAAACAATTTTGCTGTGGAGAGGGGCAGCCGATAGGGATGTCCCCTCTCACGGCTGCGGTTTACCTTGGTACTTGAACTGCTGGCAGAGGCCATCCGAAAAGACCCTAAAATAATGGCACCGAAGGTGGGAGTTCGGGAACACAAAATCACTCTCTATACGGATGATGTCCTTTTGTTTTTGGCTAACCCTGACAAGTCCATACCTCGGCTAAAACAATATATTTAATTATTTGGTAGCTTTTCAGGACACAAGATAAATTTCACAAAATCGGAGGTCATGCCCATGGTGGATTTGTGCAGGTACCGAAACTGGAGGACAGAATGGAGTTTCCTTTTAGATGGTCACAGGAAGGTTTTCTCTATCTGGGAATTTTTATTATCCCTCGCCTCCGGCAGCTGTACGGAGCAAACTTTCTGCAGCTGTTTGAAAGGATAAAGCAAGACTTGCAGTGATGGGAGGGACTATCCATATTGTGGTTAGGCCATATAGCTTTGATTGAAAACAATGTTCTTCCTTGGCTCTTATATCCTCTGAGGATGCTTCCGCTGTTATTACCCAAACAGGTGCTGCGGAGGTTTGTGGGATGGCTTGGATCATTTATTTGGTGCCAGAGGCACCCCTTAATTAAACTTAACAAGTTGCAACTTCCGCAGGACGTATGGGGTGTGGGTGGGTGGACCTCCCAGATTTGAGGAGATTTCAAATAGGCACCCTGTTGTCATATGTAAACAAATGGGTGCGTAAGGACTCAAAATCAATATGGAGGCCTTGCAGGCAAAATGTCCCCTCATAAACATACTGTTCATGGATAAGATTAGGTCACCAGTTGAGCACTGTGAAAGTCCGATTATCATAAATATGGGTAAAAGCACGGAGGATAATGCGGCAGGGTGAGGGCAATTTGCTTAAGACTTTGCCGTTCACCTAGTTTGTGGGAGGCCCAGGATTTAGACTGGGTTTAATGGACGCCAGCTTTAGAGCATGGGAGGGTAAAGAAATCTCCTGTCTGGGAGATCTGTTTGAGGGAGAGGTCTAGATGTCTTTTAGCCAATTAGGTCAGAAATACAGAAATACAGAATCGCTAATAGACCTTTTCCGATATTTCTAGGTTAGGGATTACATACAGAAGAAGACCAAGTTCTTGACCCAGCATTACAAGTCGAATATAGAACATTGAGTGCTCTGATAGGGGGGCACTCTCTCAGTTAGTACCATAAATTATCTGCAGAGAGGGAATGCCCAGGGGGAATATGGAGAGACTCCATGTGATTTGGAATCAGGAGTTAGGGGAAGAAATCTCATTGGAAACGTGGAAGATTCCCCCATGGGGGAAGGTAAAGAAGATTTCAATATGCAATAAGGCAAAAGGAATGCAATTGAAGGTGCTCCACAGGGCCCATATGGTGCCAGAGAGGTAAGAAAAGCTTAAGAAAGGATCTTCCACAAAATGTCCCAAATGTAAAAACAGTATTGGCATCATCACACATTGCTTTTGGTCTTATTACAAGCTCTGCGGATATTGGGGGACCATAATGAATGAGCTGGAGAGGATCCTGGGAATGGAAGTTAGGGAGGAAGCATTCTCCCTCCTTTTGGGGCTACTGAATCTTTCCTCTTTGGGTGAGCATGGGAAGAGGTTATTCAACATTGTTACGCACTGTGTGAGGAAATACATCCTAATGAATTGGATACCAGAAAAGCCTCCAGGTCTTGCACAGTGACGCAGACTTGTGATGCAGCACGTCCTTCAAGATTACTTGACAAGTATGGTGCACTATAGAACAGAACAATTTTATAAAAAATGACGACCCTTTCTAAATTATATAGACATGGATCTGTTGGCAGTATTGAGTCAGGCTTTTATACAGCCACGAGGGAACCCTGGAGGTGCGGGGGGGAAGGCCTGGTAAATACGGGTATAATCACTGTTGCTCCCATGGACGGGAGCCTTGACGGAGGTGCAGTGAGTGGAGTAATGTAATATAGTACAATGTAGTGTAACAAATTTAGTGGATTGTAATTAATTTAATGTTATTTTATTTAATTTCAGTTTGTGCTAATTTGGTTTAAGTAAGTAAATATGAGTTGTCTGTATCTTAAAGAATAGTAGGCAGTTTATTGTTAATGTTACTGTCATATCACATAACACTACAATATTATTTTTATTTTTCTGTACTTTTGTACTTTTATAACTTTTTTAGTTTGTGTTTTCGTAAAAATGTAAATTTTTTTTCAATATATATATACATTAAAAAAAAAGAAATGCTTAGATTACCAGCCCAAACTTCTGCAGTGGGACTTAAGCAGGCTAGTACAATTGCAACATTTAAAAGGCATCTGTATGGGTATATGAAGGGTTTGGAGGGATATGGGCTGGGTGCTGCCAGGTGGGACTAGAATGGGTTGGGATATCTGGTTGGCATGGACGAGTTGGACTGAAGGGTCTGTTTCCGTGTTGTACATCTCTATGACTCTATCTGATGACATCAATAAGGGTGCCAGCAACTGTGCCAGGGTTGTGTTGAGAGATACTGAAGCCACAAGCATATTATTGCCTTCTAGTTATGCACATAGAACCACAGGTATTTACATATTCAAAAGGAGATAATCATGTTTAAGTAATCTAGTAGAGTTTTTGACAAAACAACTTTCAAGGTAGATGGGGAGAACTATTAGATGTGGTGTAATTGGATTTCTAAAAGGCATCTGATGAGGGGCCATGCCACAGGTTAATGCACAAGAGCACATACTGGCAAGAAAAAAGAATTGGTCAGCGAATAGAAAGTAGAAAGCAGGCATAAATGGGCAGATTTCATGTTAGCATGTTCTGGAGTGCCATAAGGATCAGTGGCCACAACTATTTAAAATCTATACAAATAATTTGAATGAGGGTGCCAAATAGATGGTAGCTAGCTTTACTGATAACACCAAGATAGGTAGGAAAGTAAGTTTTGAAGTGGAGGGGGACAGTCAACAAAGGAAAATAGATAGCTTAAGTGAGCAGGCAAAAGAATTTGCAGATGAAATATAGGCAGATAAATGTGAACTTGTCCATTTTGGCAGGAAGAATAGAAAAGCTGTATACTATTTAAATGGAATGAAACTATTTAAATACATGACTCAGAGGTACAGTGATCTGGGTGTCCTGGGACATGAATTGCATAAAGTATGTAGGCGCAGCATGCGATTAGGAAAGCAAATGGAATGCTGTCCTTTACTGCATGCATAAGGTAATACAAAAAGTAGGGAGGATTTCCTACAATTGAAAAGAGTATTGGTGAGACTAAATCTGGAGAACTGTGTATCATTGTGATCTGTATATTTGAAGAAGGTTCATTTTTGATCTCCATATAAAATGGAAGATGGCCCGCGAGATCAAAGATGGACTGGGTCCGAAGAGATTCGATGTATAAAGATCTGGGCAACGGGGTAAAAAACACACCCAATGGCACCCTAACCCTGATGGCCACCTTTGGTCAAGCTGTGCGTGGATCCCCAGTACGCAAACACCAAGTGTCACTACGTAGTGAGGTCCTATCTGTCTGGCCTCGCTGCCACGGAACGCTCCGTATCACCTGTCTTTTGTAGAGAAATTTATGAAGAAAAACACCTGTGACCAGAAGTCCATCAGGAAGTGGTCAGCACGTAGTGTCCTTGAGACCCTTCGGGAAAACGAGAGGGCGGATCCTGTTGAGCGGTTCCCTGAGCAGACTGTCAAAGTCATTTGGCAGAATGCCTCATCGCCAGAACTTTCCAACAAGCACCAAGACTGGTTGGTGGTGAGAAGGGCTCTGCCTGTGAGATCTTTTATGCACACCCGGACTCTCTGCCACACCGCACGCTGCCCTCAAAGCGGCTGCAGAGGGGACAAGACTGTCACACACCTTCTTCTGGAATGTGCCTATGCAAAGGAAGTCTGGAGAGGAATGCAGTGGTGTTTGTCGAGGGCCATTCCAAGCAGCTCCGTGACGTGGGACTCCGTGCTCTACGGTCGGTTCCCCAGGACACACACCAAGACAAACATCAACTGTGCCTGGAGGATCATCAATTCGGTGAAAGTCGCTCTTTGGTCTGTCTGAAACCTGTTGATCTTCCAGCTGAAGGAGCTGACCCCAACTAAGTGTTGCGTCTAATTGTTCTGTAGGATAGTGAATTGTGTGGAACAGGAAGACACAAAATACCTAATCCTAAACATTAAGAGTGAATGAGAATACAGATAACATGGTTGTAAAGGCAAGGTTACATTGATCGTGGGAGACTTCAATATGCAGGTGGACTGGGTAAATAATGTTGCTAGTGGATCTAAAGAAAGGGAATTCATGGAATGCTTACAGGATGGCTTTTTGGAACAGCTTGTCATGGAGCCCAAAAGAGAGCAGGCTATTCTGGACCGAGTGCTTTGCAATGAACCAGACTCTATAAAAGATCTTAAAGTAAGGGAACCCTTAGGAAGTAGCGACCATAATATGGTAGAGTTCAGTCTGGAGTTTGAAAGGGAGAAGGCAAAATCTGATGTAATGGTGTTACAGTTGAATAAAGGTAATTATGAAGGCATGAGAGAGGAACTGACTAAAATAGACTGGAAGCAGAGGCTAACCGGGAAGACAGTAGAGCAAAAATGGCAGGAGTTTGTAGGTATAATTGAGGACACTGTACAGAGGTTCATTCCCAAGAAAAGAAAGATTAACGGGGGAGGGATTAGACAACCTTGGCTGACAAAGAAAGTCAGGAAATGTATTAAAGAACAAGAGAGATCCTATAAAATGGCTAAGAACAGTGGGAAATCAGAAGATTGGGAAGGATACAAAAGCAAACAGAGGATAACAAAGAGTGTAATAAGAAATGAGGAGATCAAATATGAAGGTAGGCTAGCCAGTAATATTAAAAATAATAGTAAAAGTTTCTTTCAGTACATAAGAAACAAACGACAGGCAAAAGTAGACATTGGGCCACTTCAAACTGATGCAGGGAGCCTTGTGATGGGAGATAAGGAAATAGCAGGAGAACTTAACAAGTACTTTGCGTCAGTTTTCACAGTGGAAGACATGAGTAATATCCCAAAAATTAAAGGGTGTCACGGGGCTGAGTTGAGTATGGTTGCCATTACGAAAGAGATAGTGCTAGAAAAGTTAAAAAGTCTTAAAATTGATAAATCTCCTGGCCCCGATGGGATACACCCTAGAGTTCTGAGAGAGGTTGCTGAGGAAATAGCAGAGGCATTGGTTGAGATCTTTCAAGAGTCACTGGAGTCAGGAAAGGTCCCGGATGATTGGAAGATGGCTGTAGTAACCCCGTTGTTCAAGAAAGGATCAAGGCAAAAGATGGAAAATTATAGGCCAATCAGCTTAACCTCGGTTGTTGGTAAAATTCTAGAATCCATCATTAAGGATGAGGTTTCTAAATTCTTGGAAGAGCAGAGTCTGATTAGAACAAGTCAACATGGATTTAGTAAAGGGAGGTCATGCCTGACAAACCTGTTGGAATTTTTTGAAGAGGTAACAAGTAGGTTAGACCAGGGAAACCCAGTGGATGTGGTCTATCTAGACTTTCAAAAGGCCTTTGATAAGGTGCCACACGGGAGGCTGCTGAGCAAGGTGAGGGCCCATGGTGTTCGAGGTGAGCTGCTGGGATGGATTGAGGATTGGCTGTCTAACAGAAGGCAGAGAGTTGGGATAAAAGGTTCTTTTTCAGAATGGCAGCCGGTGATGAGCGGTGTCCCGCAGGGTTCGGTGCTGGGGCCACAGCTGTTCGCATTATATATTAATGATTTGGATGAGGGAACCGGGGGCATTCTAGCGAAGTTTGCCGATGATACGAAGTTAGGTGGACAGGCAGGTAGTACTGAGGAAGTGGGGAGGCTACAGAAGGATCTAGACAGGTTGGGAGAGTGGTCCAGGAAATGGCTGATGGAATTTAACGTGAGCAAGTGCGAGGTCTTGCACTTTGGCAAAAAGAATAAAAGCATGGACTACTTTCTGAATGGTGAGAAAATTAATAAAGCCAAAGCACAAAGGGATCTGGGAGTGCTAGTCGAGGATTCTCTAAAGGTAAACATGCAGGTTGAGTCCGTGATTAAGAAAGCGAATGCAATGTTGTCTCTTATCTCAAGAGGGTTGGAATATAAAAGCAGAGATGTACTACTAAGACTTTATAAAGCTCTGGTTAGGCCCCATTTGGAGTACTGTGTCCAGTTTTGGTCCCCACACCTCAGGAAGGACATACTGGCACTGGAACGTGTCCAGCGGAGATTCACACGGATGATCCCTGGAATGACAGGTCTAGCATATGAGGAACGGCTGAGGATACTGGGATTGTATTCGTTGGAGTTTAAAAGATTAAGGGGAGATCTAATAGAGACGTACAAAATAATACATGGCTTGGAAAAGGTGGATGCTAGGAAATTGTTTCTGTTAGGCGAGGAGACTAGGACCCGTGGACACAGCCTTAGAATTAGAGGGGGTCATTTTAGAACAGAAATGCGGAGACATTTCTTCAGCCAGAGAGGGTGGGCCTGTGGAATTCATTGCCACGGAGTGCAGTGGAAGCCGGGACGCTAAATGTCTTCAAGGCCGAGATTGATAGATTCTTGTTGTCTCGAGGAATTAAGTGCTACGGGGAGAATGCTGGTAAGTGGAGCTGAAATGCGCATCAGCCATGATTGAATGGCGGAGTGGACTTGATGGGCCGAATGGCCTTACTTCCACTCCTATGTCTTATGGTCTTATAAACCACTTTGGGACATTCTAAACCATTGCAAGGTGCTGGGTAGGTGTACACAACTCACTTCTTCTTTAATTCATGCAAGAACAGGAATTTTCAGGTTTGTGTGTCAGTGGAACATTGAACAAGGAGGAGGCTATTTAGCTCCTCAGACCTGTTCTTCCCTGACTGATCTGTACCTTCACTCCATTTACCCACCATAGTTCCTTACTAAGGAAATTTTTTTCCGGTTGTTTCATTTTCCAAAGGAACAGTGAACCCTGGTAATTCAGTAATTTGGTCTTCAATATTTCTAAAATATAGCAAGGAGAGAAATTCTCAGCAGTTGACCCATCCCCAACTTCCCCTGCTGATTGAAAATAGGAATTGTCGGGGGAAATGTGAGAATTTAAAAAGCCAAGACACAACAAAGAGTTAACATCATAAATCTCTACCAATAGCTCAAAGATGAAGTTTACTGAAACCAGGAAGATGAAACATATAAAAGGAGTCCTTTGTCTGGGTTGTTGCACAACCATATTATCTAAAATCTAAGATATTGGGGACATTGGAAGCTTTATGAGCTCTAGCTCAATTGCATTTAGCAGGTCTTCATGGTAATTTAGGCAGTTCGCTAACAGAAATGATTCGTCTCGCTCTTTTACCATGCATAGGGAGTTGTCACTGGATCATCCTGGGAATGAATACTCTCCTTTCACAGAGTTTCTGAAGCTGGAATTTCCGCCTGTTGTTTGACCTTGAGGGAGCTCTTGCTCATTGCACAGGGCCTGCACTCCTCAGAAGTAATTACTTTCAAAGCGAAGACGAATCAGTGTCAATAGTTATACCTTACTTACCTCAGGTCATGAAGGGCAAAGTAAATCATTAGTCTAAACAAAGAGTTGCTTTGAAACACTTGCTTATTTCACTACTCTGGTTTTTCCAGGGAATATTTGCAAAAGATCTATAATTTCATTACAAAACAAAGTGTGACGTTAAGCAATTGTCCTGGAAAACAGATAACAAAGCACCACCTCCTATTAAAATTGACTATAGTTCTGACTCAAAGGAAAACTTATTTGTATAGTGCCAGATTGCAGCTCAAATTATTTTTCAAAGTGACTAACATACAATGAACTATTCTATCAAGCAGTGGCATTTACCTTAAAGAAACACAGGGATGTTATTTTGCATAATGCAGGATACCCACACCCCTTAACACCAGCCCAACCACAAAGACAGGAATGACAAGATAATCTCCAGTTTGATTTCAGAGATAGGGGATGAAGTGAGTGGCTCAGAATGAAGCCAGCACACTACATGAACTCCCTGCTGTAAATAGCTTCATAGAAATTTCAGCACCCACTTGAACTGAATGACTTTAACAATGATCGTCACTTCTGATAACATTTGCGATTGTGAAAAATAAAAAAGCTTGCATTTTTTTGGATCTTCACAATCTCAATTTACACTTGTACAGCATGATTATCATACAGTAGCATGATAAAATCAAGTGTGAGACAGAATTACTCAAGGTTACAATACATCAGGTGATCAACAGCTTGACATGTGTTTTCAGGAGCAACTTAAGGAGGAAAGCAAGATAGAGAGTTGAGGCAATTGGATTGCAGAACTTGGGTTCTTGGTAACCAAAAGCACATCCACCAATAGTCCAACAACTAAAGTCACAGATGCTCAAGGGGCCAAAAAAAGAAACGTTGATTTTCTTGCGCCTTGAATATTGCCTGAACTGCTGTGTTTTTCTGGCACCACTCTAATCTAGAATCTGGTTTCCAGCATCTGTTTTTACCCTCTATTCCTGATGAAGGGCTTTTGCCCAAAACGTCGATTTTCCTGCTCCTCGGCTGCTGCCTGAACTGCTGTGCTTTTCCAGCACCACTCTAACCTAGAAGCCAAAAAAAGAGCAATGCAGAGAGTCGTGGGGCTTGTGGAAATCACAGCATATTGTGAATAGAGAGGCCATGGAGGGACTTGAAAGCAAGGATAAGAATTATAAAGTCAAAACATCACCAAACAAGCTGTCGCAATGCTTACACAGCAAAATGATTAATTATATAATCAAACAACAATAGGAAGCTGCATGAATAACTTAGCAGAAATTAACTCACATTAGAGCAAATTGTGCGTTGCAAATCTATTAAAATTTAAGCATTTCATCAAATATGTGCCCAACTCTTCCAGGGTAGTAGGAAGTGGGCAACTAAAGTCTGGTGCCCCATGTTACATAAGAACTAGGAGCAGGAGTAGGCCATTTGGCCCTTTGAGCCTGCTACACCATTCAATAAGATTATGACTGATCTTTACATGACCTCAGCTCCACTTATCCACTGTAACCTTTAATTGCTTTACTGTTCAAAAAAAAATCTACTTAGCTTGAAAAATATTTACTGAAGTAGCATCAACTACTTCACCGGGAAGGGAATTCCATAGATTCACAACCTTTGATTGAAGAAGTTCCTTCTCCATTCTAAATCCGCTCCCCCTAATTTTAAGGCTATGCCCTCTTTTCCTAGTTTCACCTGCCAGTGGAAACATTCTCTCTACCTTTACCTTATCTATTTCCTTCATAATTTTATATGTTTCTATCAGGATCCCCCCTCCCCCCCCACCTCCGCCACACCATTCTTGTTTATGTTGTGGAAAGTAAGGAGCTAAATGAGGTAAAGGAAGTACAGAAAGATAAATTACTAGAAGTAGCAAAACAAATTGATTAGAGCATTAGGAGTAGAAAGAAAGTACTGCAATTCATTGCAGAGAAACAGAATGCAAAACAATGTCGATAATGTTTAAGATCTAAGCTCTTTGAACTGATTTTGGCGTATTTGTCTGGATTCTGCATGTGCCCACTTAGTCTGCTTTCAGCAGGGGTGGAGGGGGAGTCTTTTAAAATAGTGTGGGTGCTCAGCTTACAATCTTCTCATCACTTCCTGAGCTCAACCCATCACATGATAGGTAACCAGGAGATCAGGTAGCTCAGCTAGCTGGACGGCTGGTTTGCAGTGTACAGTGATGCCAACAGCATGGGTTCATTATCATACTGGTGAGGTCACCATGAAGGTCCTTCCTTCTCAACCGCAACGTCACCTGAAGCATGGTGACCCACAACTCAAACTCACCATCAGTGGTCTCTCTCCAATGAGACGGCAGCCTGTTTCTCTGGACTAATTTTATCTTTATTATAAAACAGACATTGAAGTACTGGATGCAGTGCAGTAAAAGCAAATCATACTGATGTTAGGAGAATTGAAAGGATTCAACTATCAACAAACATTGTCCTGGCTTTTATTTTTCCTTTTCAGAAGACCATGAGGAGACAGAGATCTTAAAAACTGAATTTGGATGTAGATAAAGTTTCAAATTGTGGTTCGGCACAGAACAAAGTGGATCGAAATACAAGACAGCCAACAACACATCAAAGTAAAGAATTAAGGAGGAATTTGTTTAGACTGAGTGACAAAGATATAGAATATGTCACATGGTGTATTCAAAGCAGATAGCATCATCAGTGATGCTATACAAGATACAGGATGCAGAGGAATATAGGGGCAGCACGAGATAAAGTAATTAAAAATTACAGGAGCCCTGGGTGTGGAGGAGAAACTGTGTCCTGAAGCTGTCTATACAACTACTTCTTAAAAATTTAAATATCACTTTTAAGCTTTTAAGCTTTCAGATAATTCAAAGAACATTTGATTTATTGAGTTTCACAATCCTTATACAATGATTAGTCTTGCCTTCATTGTTCAAACAATACCAAGTATCAGGTGCCTGATACACCACTCAGATTTGGTCAAAATACAGGTGCTGTTCTAAAGGTTTTTATATTGTGACTTGAGAAATGCTCTTGAAATTACTCAAGGCAGCATCTTTTGCACACTGGCTTCCTGGTGACACTTAATGTCATTACCCCTTTATTTTGGACCAGAAGGTTGTTCCTCCTATATTTAATTTGATCATTTTTTAAATCCCCCTTTCACATTTTCTTTCTCTGTACTTTTACTCTCTATTAACCTATCCAAACAATTAGCCTTGTGAACTACTGGCTGCATTATTTCTGGAGGGCAAAATGAATTGTGATGATCACTCATGTGGATTTTGTAATATCCTTCTCATCCCATTCCTGCTATTGCTGGCTTGTTGGTAAGAAGTGTATTCAGAGAATTTTAGAGATATTTCAGAGGTAGCAAACTATAAGTAGGTCGTGATTTAAATGCAGCACAACTTCATTGCCCTGCATTTGATCCTTAGATACCCTTATGCAAAAGGGAACCAATCAATCACTTTCTTAAAGGGATCAATGCAGACTGCTCAAGGAAGAAGGAATTAAGTTTTTATTACAAGAACTTTGAGGGCCAGGTGAAACATAAAATGATATCAGCTTAATGATGAATGATTTATTTATTATCACTTGCATTTTACAATGAATAATACTGTAAAATACAGTGAAATGCTTCAACAGTCATCACAGTCCGGCACCATTTTGAATATTTTAGAAGAAAAAGAATAAAAGGTATAACTGAGATAGTCCTGAGTCGGCTCACCAACGACACCTACTCTGCCAACCCCCCTCCATTGCCTCACTGCCCCCGTGCCAAGACCCACCAACATAGGAGTTGCCACTCTTTTGGTGCCATATCGTCACCACTGGGCTCACCTTGCTGACACCGATGCCAGGTCCTGTGCTGAGCCCATACTCTCCCTGGCTCTGCTGCCACCTCGATGATACCAAGAGTTTTGACTCCAAGCATACCATGCTTCCACTGCTGTAGCTGCTGCCTTGCCAACACCAGGAGTCCCTGCTTTGGGCCGACTGCAACTAGAAGTTCCTGGCTCCACTGCCAGACCAGGCCACTGCCACCGTCCCGCTAAGAGTCCTGCTCTGGCCACTCTCCTCCGAGATCTCCCCCTGCTGGTGCCACCATCTTGAAAAGTCTGCTGTCGCCATCCCGGATTGCTGGAGGACCTTTGCCACTGATGCTGCGCCGCCACCAGCCTTGAACGTTGGGAGCAAGTTCCTGCTGCTGCTTCTGCCTCCACTCACCATGAGCAGCTGCATCAGCCACAGCCTCCCACAGCAGGGAGGAGCCACCATTCCATAAACGGCCCACTCGAGCTGCCACATCAATTTTGTAACCAACTCACCACAAAAGGCTCCAAAGAAAAGAAGAACTGAAGAAAAAAAATGAAAGGCAGCATGTAGGAGCGGATTCCCAGGCAGGAGTCTGCATGCGGCTCTGCAACTTTGCCCCCATCCTGAGGTCTAGAGGAGGTAACAGAGATAGACAGGAGTCAAAACAATAACCATGACTGACAAGAGAGTTTGGGAGTCATTTCTATGTGCAAACATTTGTTAGAACTTTGTGACTGATTCGCGTTGAAGTAGGACCAGGACATTACCTATCAAGGGATTTGAAGTAGAAAATGATGCAGGGCTATAGAGAGGGAATAGTACGGTGTAAATAGTTTCCAATTGTTCTAGCAGTGGCAAATATAGATAATGATGGTGGTTGAATGAATTCCCTGTACAGTTTGTAAGAAATTAGTTAAACACTTATGCCATAGAACATTATTTCTGCCTGGCAACTATAGTTGCACTTTCACCTCTGAGTCAGAAGTTATTGGTTCAAGTACCACTGAATGAGCATAATGTCCAGGCTAGCATTTCAATGCAGTATTGCAGGAATGTTGCAATATTGGAGGTGATATCCTTTGAATGAGACTTTGAACCCTGGCATATGCAAAGAAGAGCAGGGTGTCCTCACCAGCGTCCACATCAATATCTATCCCTCATCCTGAGTACACCTGGAAGTACTCAAGGATGCCCTCACAAGAACAGGGTACGATGCCCAACTCATCGGCCGCCAGTTCCGACGTGCCACAGCAAGGAACCATAATGACCTCCTCAGGAGACAGTCACGTGCTGCAACTGACAGGGTACCCTTCGTTGTTCAGTATTTCCCAGGAGCTGAAAAATTACGCCATGTTCTTCGTGACCTGCAACACATCTTCAATGAGGATGAGCACCTCACCAAGACCTTCCCCACACCTCCAATACTTGCCTTCAAACAACCGCCAAACCTCAAACAGATCGTTGTTCGTAGCAAGCTGCCCGGCTCTCAGGACAACTCCATACAACCCTATCACGGTAGACACTGCAAGATGTGTCAGAGTGTGGACATAGATACCAACATTACGCGTGGGGATACCTCCCACCTTGTACATGGCAGGTACTCATGTGACTCAGCCAACGTTGTCTATCTTATACGTTGCAGGCAAGGATGCCTGGAGGCATGGTACATTGGGGAAACCAAGCAAAGGCTACTGCAAAGGATGAATGGGCACCGCACAACAATCAACAGACAGGAGGGTTCCCTCCCAGTTGGGGAACACTTCAGTGGTCCAGGACATTCAGCCTCGGACTTTCGGGTGACCATCCTCCAAGGTGGACTTCGGGACAGGCAGCAGAGGAAAGTGGCCGAGCAGAGACTGATAGCTAAGTTCGGTACCCATAGGGAGGGCCTCAACCGGGAGCTTGGGTTCATGTCACATTACAGGTGACCACCATTGCACTATACATACACAAAGACACTCCTAAACACACACACACACACACACACACACACACACACACGCACTCCTATACACACGGACACACAGACGCGCACACAGACACCCACACACACCCTTACAGACACACACACTCCCACACATGTGCTCCCTCACGGACTTAAGACACTCTGTACTCACTACACACACACACACATACACTTTCTCATACTCACAACCCCCACCCCAGACAGACACACACACACAGACAAAGACCCACACGCACACATATATTTTGTGGGGTGAATTTGTACTTGCAGGGTTACATTGTACTTTGCTCAAAAACTGCATGAATTTATGTAAAACTCCATTATCTCACTTTTTAGATTAGAATCAATCTAAACATCATGGCATAGACAGAGAACACAGGGGGCCAACACCTTCAACATATTATCTAGCTATCACCATTGTTAACAGCTAACCCGAGAATGCAACTTTTTAAAAAAAAGGTTTTGTGATTTACACATGAAATAAGTGAAACTATCACTGTATTCTAACAGACGAAAAGCTTAACAGACAATCGATTTTTCAATGTATAATTTCAGTTACATCACATCGTAAATTTTTGCTATAAATTCTGTGTTAGGATTGAGCCCTCCACTATCACCTGATGAAGGAGCGTCACTCTGAAAGCTCGTGCTTCCAATTAAACCTGTTGGACTATAACCTGGTGTTGTGTGATTTTTAACTTTGTACACCCCAGTCCAACACCGGCATCTCCAAATCATATCCCTCATCCAACATCATTAAAACAATTTATCTGGTCATTATCATAATGCCAGCTGTCTGTTTAATGGCCTTCTCACTGCTGAAACAGAACCCATCTTTTGATTTTGATAAGCACCTTTAGGTCCTAGATATTACATGGTGATCATTGCTAACAACTAAAATGCAGTGAGGGATGCCATATAAACATGGTACTCAGTTACTGATACTGCTAATTATCTCTCTGCCTTAATTAATCAGATCACAGTTCATACCTTCACTTGCTATTCAGCTGTTGACACTCCACTCACACCATTTGCACTATCTTTTGGCACTCTTAATTACCTGGAATTGTCTTGCAATTATCTTTCCACCTACAAATTCTGTGCCTGTGCACTTCCCTCCACTCCACTGACAAAGGAGTGCTCCAAAAGCTTGTGATTTCAAACTGTGTGACTTCTGACTTTGCTCTCCCCAGTCCAACACTGGCATTTCCACATCACTCATACTGCCAATAGTAGTTCTGGGTAATACACGCTACTTTTTATGTTCTTAACTTATGCAGAAATGTGGAATTTAATCCAATATTGTATTGCATCTTAAATTATTCTGTTTTATCACCCCCACACATTGAACAACAATGCATCTATATTCAAATGAACAGTTATGTGCCATTGCAGATATAAGCTTTCTCATTTTAGTGCATCATTGAAAATGTAGCACTCTGCAATCCCTGTATCATGAACAATGATTTTCTACATTAACCTAAAGTTATCGTAATAAAGTTCTCTTGTTGTATTTGGTGAGCTGCATGATCAAAAAATGCAAGGTAATTCTTAAAACATATTCCTATACTGCCCTCGTGTGGCAATATCTGCTCATGAGAAGTTCTGTGAAGATAAAAATCAATTAACACGAGAGATTTATTTTCTGCATATTATTTATAAACATGTTAAGTGTATTGTTTTAAATACACTTACAAATGCAAAACAATATTTAGACCATATACGGAATTTAATTAGGTATGAGATTCCTCCTATGAGATTCCACAATGCCCAGTAAATGATTCTAGTTAATCCCATTCAGCTTTCCCTTCCATAAACAATACTTTGTCGCATAAATCAAGTTGGGGAATCCTTCCAACATGCTGCCAAACTAAAGAATACACTCATTTTTTCATGTCAGTGTACAATCCATGGTTTAAAAAAATACATTACCAAATAAAAGCAATTGCTAATTGAGTATTGTAAAGGGGACTGCCCTTCAGTAAAGTACAAATGATCTCAAGATCACTGCCTAAAGAAAAGCAACGGATTGTAAAATCAGGTAGATTGTAAATCAGTATTCCTCCCCAACAAAATATCTTTTCTGAAAAAGTTTGTATTCTAAGATTCTACTGAGAATGAATTCACAACAGAAAACTGGAGCTTGGTCCATGTGAGGTTTGTCCATTCTCCCCGTGATGAGTAGGTTTCCGCAGGGTGCTGCTATTTACTCCCCTGTCCAAAGGTGTGCAGGTTAAGTGGATTGGCCATGCTTAATTGCTCATAGTGTCCAGGGATGTACAAGCTAGGTGGATTAGCCAGAGGAAATACAGAGTTACTGGGAGAAGATTGAGGGTGGGATGCTCTTCGGAGGGCCAGTGTGAACTCGATGGGCTGACTGGCCTGCTTCAGTACTGTGGGGATTCTAAGATTCAATTTCCAAAATGTACCAACAGAGATAACCCAATTAGTTACAATTCACTTTGTCTATTATTCAAAGAAAAATGCTGGAATCTTGCATTAAAATTTGAATTAATAGGTGTCCAATGAAGAGAACACGATTAGGACTAGCCAGTCAAATTTAAGAAAATTTATTGCAGTAGACAAAAAGAGGTGACAGGAAATGCAATGGAGAAAATTCAATGGCTGTGGCCGACAGATCTTTTAGAAAGCCTTTTTTTGCCACATGAGACTCAGAGAAAATTCAGACGTCTGGAAATGGGAAGAGTGTCGCAAATGCAACTAAATAATGGTTTGGGGATAGGAAACAAAATATACGTGCAAAGTACAGTTTAGAAGTGAAGGTCTAAGGTTAGTTTTTGGGTCTACTTCTGTTTTCTGTATACAGCAATTATTTCAACTTAAGTCTGGATGGATTTCCATCCAACTTAGCAGAAAGGAGGCATAACAAGTAATGCTAAAGATCAGTGATAGCTGCAAGGGGGGACTAATTATGGTGGAATAAACAAAGTAATTGAAGATGGCGCTTAACTTCAGTAAACATTCGGTGGTATATTTTGGTAAATAAATTATTATGCTGTTCATGGACAATGTGGACTTTGGAGTTTAGATTCACAACTCACTAATAGTACCTCAAGGAATTAAGTTATTTTTATGAATACACATTTATTTGCATTACAAAGTACCATGCACAATATCCCAAAAATCAAAAATCCTCATAGTAATTTTAATGACAATTGGAAGCCAATTTTTGCGCAAAGAAGTTCCACAAATAGAAAGGGTAAAACGGCAGATAGCCTGCATTATTTATGTCAATTGAGACATAACTATTAGACACTATGTCAGGATTACCAATCTGCTCTACAAATAATGATTCTGTACTGAAATGTCAAACTAGTATCTGAATACAGATTTGAATTGACAACATTCTGACTCAAAGAAGTCATACTAAACTTAAAAAATAAAATCCTTTTCTCTCGCCAGACCTGTTGAGCTTCTCTAGCACTTTCCATTTTTACTTCACTAAAAACACAATTAGGTACATGAGGAATCTTTGAAGTAAAATGTGAAAATTGGGACTGCATTTGTTATAATAATTGATTTATTTTATAAAGTTATTGAAAACTTCAAAAAGATGACAGAGTAAATTTGGAAACAACGGGCAAGTGGGGTGAGGAATATTTCTCCCGAAGAGGTTAAACACCAACACAGATGATTACACTTTTATGTTTTCTCTGTAATTTTGTGTGAAATCACAATGGTTATTCATTTGATGTGATGCATTAACACAAGTAATTGAGCTACATTCGATATATTAATGCAAACATAAAGGGATTACAGTTCAATAATTACAAAACATTTTACATAGAAAGCAAAAAAATCTTTATTCTTAACAATCTAACATTGAGCAACACATAACAGGCTACTGCAAAGGTTCATACCTTCACCAATGTTCAAAGGCTTTTTTTTCAGTTGAAGCTGATTTCAGTCCTGTTTAATTTGTATGAATAAATGTGTGGTTCCTGTTTCTGCTTTTTAAAACTGAAAATATTTTGTCTCTATGGGCACAGCAGACTGAATAACCTGCGCTGCCTGGAATGAAGTCATACAAATCTCCTGGGTACTTCTTCAGCTCGTCAATAGAGATAAAACCTAACCAGAAGTATCAAAACAAATGACTACAGTTAAATCAAAACTATTCCCTTTCGTGCACTTTCTTCATAGAATTAACAATAATCCACTGTGTGCTTTTATAGCTGAAAATGTGTTGCTGGAAAAGCGCAGCAGGTCAGGCAGCATCCAAGGTGCAGGAGAATCGACGTTTCGGGCATCAGTCCTTCTTCAGGAATGAGGGAAGTGTGCCAAGCAGGATAAGATAAAAGGTAGGGAGGAGAGACTTGGGGGAGGGGCATTGAAAATGCGATAGGTGGAAGGAGGTTAAGGTGAGGGTGATAAGGTGAGGGTGATAGGCCAGAGTGGGGGCGGAGAGGTCAGGAAGAAGATTGCAAGTTAGGAAGGTGGTGCTGAGTTCAAGGGTTGGGACTGAGACAAGGTGGGGGGAGGGGAAATGAGGAAACTGGAGAAATCTGAGTTCATCCCTTGTGGTTGGAGGCTTCCTAGGCGGAAGATGAGGCGCTCTTCCTCCAGCCGTCGTGTCGCTATGGTCTGGCGATGGAGGAGTCCAAGGACCTGCATGTCCTTGTTGGAGTGGGAGGGGGAGTCCATCGCCAGACCATAGCAACACGACGGCTGGAGGAAGAGCGCCTCATCTTCCACCTAGGAACCCTCCAACCACAAGGGATGAACTCAGATTTCTCCAGTTTCCTCATTTCCCCTCCCCCCACCTTGTCTTCGTCCCAACCCTCAAACTCAGCACCACCTTCCTAACCTGCAATCTTCTTCCTGACCTCTCCGCCCCCACCCCCACTCCGGCCTATCACCCTCACCTTATCATCCTCACCGTAACCTCCTTCCACCTATCGCATTTCCAATGCCCCTCCCCCAAGTCTCTCCTCCCTACCTTTTATCTTAGCCTGCTTGGCACACTTTCCTCATTCCTGAAGAAGGGCTCATGCCCGAAACGTCGATTCTCCTGCTCCTTGGATGCTGCCTGACCTGCTGCGCTTTTCCAGCAACACATTTTCAGCTCTGATCTCCAGCATCTGCAGTCCTCACTTTCTCCTGTGTGCTTTTATATCTTGGGAAACTTTGCTGCAAGATGCAGTAACTTCTAATTATCTAATTTTTAATACATGATCCCAGTGAAAAATGAAACTCACAGAGATTCAAAATAAAATTTAAATATAACCAAAATATCACATAAGTGTTGGAAGATGTATGATTCCAAAGCAGCTAAGAAACCTATTTTTCATTTCATAATACCCAATTAAATACCATTGTAATAAAAATCAGAGAATGCTGGAAAATGCAAGTCAGACAGCATCAGTGAAGACAGAAACAAGTTAATATTCCAGGTCTGTGACCTTCAATTAGAACTGCAGGAAGTTAGAAACAATAGGTTTTCAATAAGTGAAAGGAAAGGGTGGGAAGATGAGTGAAAGGAAAGCATTACAACAGGGAGGAAGGCATAATGATTAAATGTCAAAACATTGTATGGCACAAGGCGAAAGAGAGGGATATTGGGATAAGTAAAGAAATGAAAGGTATGTCTAGAGGGGGTATGAATGGCAGGAATTGGAACAGTTACAATTCAAAAGCAAAGGAAGCAAGCGAGAAACCAGAAAAAAAAACAAAAGGGCATACTAAAATATTGAACTCAAAACTGAATCCAAAAGGCTATAAATTAGCTGAATGAGAAGATGCAGTTCTTTCAGTCTATGTTAAACTTAAATGGAACATTGTGGCAAGCAACAGACAGAGAGGGAGAGCAAGGTGGAGAATTAAAATAACAGGCAAGTAGAAGCTTAGTGTGATGCTCATGGATTGAACAGATGTATTCTGCAAAACTCTCACCTAGACAGTATTTGTTTTCCCCGGTTTAGACAGATACATTGTGAGGAGCAAACAGATGAATATTTTGATGGTGTTTAAGAAGAAATTGAGTGAAACACAAACACCAGCCGGTTTCTAGTTCTGGAATAATGGACTCTATGTAACGCAACATAATAAAAGACTTTTGAATTCAAATGTTTCTCCACAATACCATTCAGAGCAACTACAACAAAAATCAGCTTTGGTGAAAACAGGTATTTGTACAGTGCAGAATGTGAGAGAAAGAATAATGTCTAATAGGAATAAACAAACTGTAGAAAAGGGAGGCTAGGGGAAGAATGTTGATCAAGAGTGCTAGATGCCATGAGAAAGCTTCAAAGGGACAGCATACCAAATATTGCCTCTAGAGAACGAGTGATTAAGGAAACAACTTGCATTGATATTGTTTTTCACAACCTTGGGATGTCTCAAAAAATCCATTAGCTTGAATGTTTAAATGTAGTTGCTTCAGCAAATACAACAGACATCTTATAGAGTGCAAAGTCCCTAAAAGATAAATTATTAAAAAATGTATTTTGATGATGTTGGTTAAGACATTAAAACTGGGACATGGAGGAATACATCTTCTTTTTGGAACAGTGTAATGGGATATTCCTTATCCTCAAACACAGAGAAATGCGATTTCTATCTAATAGAATATGTAAACATCCATCACTCTATAAGTACTGCACTAAAATATCACCCTAGATTGCATGTTTAAGCTATGCAATGGCAGTTCAACCCAACATGTAATTCATAGAAAAACTGCTACCAAGCTGGTACTGGGAAATCAATTAAATTCAAGACATTTTACTAGTATTGAATAAGTTATGATGCAAGATATATTTATAATTTGTATTTAAATATCATTTATTTTAGAGTATGGATTTTGAGGTGGTGGCATGTGGATTTGGTCGGTGTCTATGAAGGGTTTGATTATTAACTTGGAGGTATTGCTGCAGCCATGGTACTTTCTTTTAAAACACAGATTGAAATAAACCTTCTGGAGAGTAACGGGAATTTGGTTTTATTCAGTGAGTTTCATAAATGAATATTGTTATCAGATGTGCATTACATTTCAAGTATAAGATTCCAAAATGGATTTATTTTTTAACCTTAGGGGAAACACCCATAGCTGGAAAAGAGACTTTTAGTCTGAAGCAGCTTTGCAGAAGTCTTAGCTCAAGCTGGATATGTAAAACAGTTGCTCCTAAAGAAAGTTTAGAGCTATTAAGAAATAGGTTACCTCAATGTAAGGAGTTTATTTTAAATTCCAGACCAGAAATGTTTGGTTAAATTCTTGAAGGGGTTATTTGAAGGTGAGAAGGTCTACTTTCAATTGTATTCAGGCTCAAGAATAGGTGATCAGATTCTCCAAATGGGAAGTGAAGCCAAAACTAAGTCAAACCATCTGTACGAGAGAGAAAGGAATTCTCTCTGCCTTTGAGTACAGTAAAGGAATGCTGTCAGGATTAGTTGCGGTTTAGTGTGTTTTGAAATAATTAAACTTGTGTTGCATGTAAAGTTGGCTTATTCAATTTTATCTTAATTTCTTTTATGTAACAAACTTGTGTTTTATTGTTAAAACCAAATCAGCAGCATAATACATTTGTTTCAGTGAAAGACCAAACTCTTAAAACCAAAACAAAAATGATCTATAAAACCAGATTTCAGTTTGGGATTTGACTTGACCAGTAATAACATCAACTGGGATAATAAATTATAAATGCAATCTATTTCTTACCAGTAACCATGTTGTTTACAGGGTACATCTGTTGAACGTGACAAGTTGTAGCTTCAAATGATGGTGTTTCAATCCCTAAATTCTGGTTTCTGCTTTGAAAACGTTATACAGCAACATTTCAGAACCAAGTTCAAATAACTTTGTATAACCCTGAGATACTAAAGCAATTGTCATGACATTTGTGGTTAAAACTGACAGAGGCTTGATGAACTCCCAAGAATTTATACCAGCTTCCAATGTTTTCGTTTGCCTACACTATAAGTTATGTATTTAGTAAATCCCAATGGGTCTAGGCAGTGACTGCAGTGCTACAAAACTGCACACAAGGTTCACTAAAATCCCATAAAATATCTAATTTAGTTACTTGGCACAATGTATTATGAACACTTGAGGGCTCTTCGGTTGCTAAATGCCCATTTGGTAAATAGTTTCATGGCTAACCCTAGGGCTGGATACATTTTAATTCTAGATGGTCCTCTCCTTTAAGAAAATATCATCCTTTCCTACACAATAGCTTTCTTCAGATCCGCACTGACCTGTCCTTCAATAAAAACCTTATGTCACACCAACAAAAAATAAGTGATTGACAGCTCCAGTAGCCTTCGTATACTGTCTGCTGTGATCCTGTAATTCTTACTATTTTGTCACTTGCCACATGCTCCTCAATGATTTACGCATCTCTCCTGACCCTTCAATATAGCTAAATTATCAGGTAAGTTATCAATAACTGGAGGAGCAGAAATTTTCCACAAAGAAAATACTCAGAAGATAATTTTCAGTCCCCATGCCAAGCTCCATTTCATTTGTCACCCTGTGCTCTCCACTTGGCCTCTCTAACTCAGTAATTCCTTTAGTTCTACAACTCACCAAGATCTCTATGCTCATCTAATTCTACCCTCATGAGCATCCTCAATTTTAATTTCTCTATCATTCTGAGGCACTAATCTCTGGAATTCCCTTCTTCCACCTCTCTGCCTTGTTTCCCTCCTTTACCAAACTCCTTAAAGCCCACATCTTTGGCCTAGCTTTTGCTCACCTGACCGAATACCTCCTTTTGCTCTGGATGTAGGTTTGCTTGCTGAGTTGCAAGGTTCAATTTCAGACATTTCGTTACCATACTAGGTAATATCTTCAGTAAGCCTCCTGAAGGCTTCATCTGGAGGCTCACTGAAGATGTTACCTAGTATGATGATGAAACGCCTGAAAATGAATCTTCCAGCTCAGCAAGCAAACCTACATCCAGAACCTCAACCTGAGCTACAAATGGTCTCAAAACTCACTAATCTCCTTTTGTGTCTTGGTGTCATATTTTGTCTTAAAACATTCCTGTGAAGAACTCTGGATTCTTTACTATGTTAAAGGCACTGTACAAAAATAAGCTTCAGCTGTTGTTGTCATATGAGGGCCACTTATTTCTGCTAAATGTCATTCATAATCCTGAGGTAACTAGGTTTCTCCCAAGGACAATCATACAAATTCTAATTCAGAAGAAATTTCACATCAATTAACCGACAATAGTTGATGTAATTCTTATAGTTTGGGGAGTATCTGACATAATCATATTATTATACAAAGGTAGAGGAGAAAGGGAATTGAGACTGGTTAGCCTGACATCGGCAATATTAAAGTCCATTTTAAAAGATGTATAACAGAGCACTTGAAAAACAGTGACTGGATCAGACAGATACAGCAAAGATTTATGAAAGGGAAATTATGGTTGACAAACCTATGGAATTTTTCAAGGACATAACTCATAGATGTGATAAGAGAGAGCCAGTGCTGTGATTTACTTGAACTTTCTGAAGGTTTTTGATAAGGTCCCACATAAGAAATTAGGAGCTACGAATAAATGAATCTTATTCTGTGGCACCCAGTGACTAGTGGAGCATGACAGGAATCAGTGCTTGGACCCCAATTATTCATAAGATATCCACGATTTTGCTGAGGGAACTAAATGTAATTTCTCCAAATAGACGGATGTCACAAAACTGGGTGGGAGGGTGAACTATGAGGAGGTTGGAGAGATATGCTTCAGTATAATTTGCTTAGATTACATTACATTACATTACAGTGTGGAAACAGGCCCTTCGGCCCAACAAGTCCACACCGCCCCGCCGAAGCGCAACCCACCCATACCCCTACATTTACCCCTTACCTAACACTACGGGCAATTTAGCATGGCCAATTCACCTGACCTGCACATCTTTGGACTGTGGGAGGAAACTAGAGCACCCGGAGGAAACCCACACAGACACGGGGAGAACGTGCAAACTCCACACAGTCATTCGCCTGATGCGGGAATTGAACCCGGGTCTCTGGCGCTGTGAGGCAGCAGTGCTAACCACTGTGCCACCCAAGTTGAGTGAGTGGGCAAATGCATGGCAAATGAAATATAATGTGGATGAATGTGAGGTTATCCAGTTTGGAAGCAAAAAAAAAGTCAGATTATTATATGAATGGTGATAGATGGGGAAAACAGGAGATAGAATGACTCTTGGGTATCCACGTACACATATCGCTGAAATTAAGTAAGCAGATATAGCAGACAATGAAGGGGAAAATGGTTTGCTGGCATTCATTGTGAGAAAATTCAAGTATAGGAGCAAGAATATCTTGCTACAGTTGTACAATTATCTTGGTGAGATTACATTTGGAGATCTGTGTGAAATATGATCTCCATATCTGGTAAACTGTCCATAGCATCTAGAGGTGTGCAGGCTAGGTGCATTGGCCATGGGAAATGCAGCATTACAGGGTGGGGAGATGGGTCTGGGTGGGATGCTCTTCGGAGGTCCAGTGTGGACTCGACATGCTGAATCTTCTACTTCCACACTGCAGGAATTCTATGATTCTATCTGAGCAAAGATATTCTGAGTGTGAAGGGAATGCAACAAAAGGATGGCAGGACTTGTGACTGAAGAGACACTGGATTGGTTAGGACTAGATTTATTGAGTTTAGAAGAATGAGAAGGGACGCAAAGAAACTCATAAAATTCTAACAGGACTAGACAGGGTAAACATAGGATGTTTCCGATGACCTGGGATTCCAGAATAATTTAAAGAGAAAAGTTTCAGGATTGAGATGAGAAGAAATTTCTTCATCCATAGAATGGTCAGCCTATGTAATTCACTGCCATAGGAAGTGTCGGATACCAAGACACTGAATTTTTTGAGAAGGATTTCTACGTAACTATTTGGGCTAAAAGGGGTCAAAAGGTACATAGAGAAAGGAAAAACGGGCATTGAGTTGGATGATCAGGCATGAGGTAAAAACAATGACTGCAGATGCTGGAAACCAAATTCTGGATTAGTGGTGCTGAAAGAGCACAGCAGTTCAGGCAGCATCCAAGGAGAGTGCAGCAGGCTCCAAAGCTAAATGGCCATTATCTGCTCCTATTTTTATGTTTCTATATTTCTATAATTTGCACCAGGGTACACCTATTCCAATCACTGTCTCACAAGGGGTGCCTGAAAATTGACTTTAAGGGGCACGCCCCATTACCAACTAAACTAAAATTGATATTCTCAGCAATGCTACTGTGAATCAGAAAGCTTATAATCATGATATCTAAAATAAATAACATGCAATACCATTCTAATGTATCAGCTGCTAGATCACATGTAGTTACATGAAAAATAAGCATGATAATGCCTATTGTGTCAAATACACAACCAAATATCTAATATTTTATGCAACAATTCTAATAAATTGCTCAAAGGCAGTTTTGAGTTGCAACTATGGAGATCTAACTTGTTGTGAAAAGTTGGATTAAAATATGGATTTTTGGCTTTATTCCACAACAACAACCAAAACAGTTTCTTTCATAGAATTCCTACAGTGAGGAAGAAGGGCATTCAGCCTATCGAGTCCACACCCACCCTCCAAAATGCATCCCACCCAGACCCCCCAAAACTCTGCAATCCTGCATTTCCCATGTCTAATCCACCTAGCCTGCACATTTCGAGACACTTTGGGCTATTTAGCATTGCTAATCCACTTAACCTGAACATGTTTGGACTGTGGAAGGAAACTAGAACAGCCAGAGGAAACCCACACAGGCACAGGGGAGAACATGCAAACTCCACAGTTGCCCAAGGCTGGATCGAACCTATATCCTTGGCACTGTGAGGCAACAGTACTAACCACTGAGACTGTGATGTCTCAAAATCTCTTTTCAATATTCTTTTGTGTCACTAGCTAGCTTGTTCTCATTTTTCATCTCCTCCTCCTTATTGCTTATTTAGTTGTCCTCTGCTGGTGTTTAAACTCATTACAATCCTCTGGCTCGGACCAAGCTTCACCACATCGTATGCATTTTCTTTACTTTTATTCTGTCCCTGACTTGCCTTTCTATTCACCTGTTCAGAGATGTTATTACACACCTCTAGAGCAGGGGGAATTGGACACAAGCCTCTCCATCTAGAAGTAGGAACACTACTAACTGCACCACAAGAGGGTCCCCATCTTTCTTCTATATCGTTCTTATAATTCACAAATTCTAAATTTTAATTCAGGGATTAAATCAAAAATTTAATAAACTCATGAGAGGCATGGAAAGGGCAAATACTTAAGGTCTTTTCTCTAGGGTGGAGAAGTCCAAAAATAGAGGTTTAAGCTGAGAGGGGAAAGATATAAAAGGGACCTATGGTGCAACTTTTTCATGAAGAGGCTGGTGCGTGTATGGAATGAGCTGCCAGAGGAAGTGGTGGAGGCTGGTACAATTGCATCATTTAAAATAAATCTGGATGGGTATATAAATTGGAAGGGTTTAGAGAGGTATGGCCCAAATGCTGCCAAATGGGACTAGATTTATATAAGATATCTGGTCAACATGGACGAGTTGGACAGTTTCCATGTTGTATATCTCTATGACTGCAACAAGGTAAGTAGAAAATATAATTGAAGATTTCTAGTAATTTGGCACTAAGTATTCTAATCTTCAAAAGTTCCCAGCAGTCATTACAGCTGAATATGTGAAAAAGAGAATTAAAAATTAAAACAACATATTCACATTTTTGATTGAAGGTCATATTCTTAAGAATAACAGAAAATACAAGTCTATGTATGTGTTAACAGTTAAGACAGCCAACTTTGAGCTAAATTGGGTCATGACATACAATGTCAAAAAGTGTGGTGCTGGAAAAGCATAGCTGGTCAAGCAGCATCCGAGGAGCAGGAGAGTCGACGTTTTAAGCATAAGCCCTTCATCTAGAATGTGAGCTGATTCCTGATGTAGCCACATTCCTGATGAAGAGCTTATGCTCAAAACATCGACACTCCTGCTCCTGTGATGCTGCCTGACTGGCTGCGCTTTTCCAGCACCATACATTTTGACTTTGATCTACAGTCCTCACTTTCTCCTCATGCCTACAATGCATGTTTGCATATTTTACTGAAAACGAATATTGGAATTTCTTTTATTATCAAAAATTTCAGCAATATGTAACTGGCCTTTAATTGCAAGTTTTATGACAAATGGACACTCTAAAGTGTTTTACATGTAGTCCTTTCAATAATGCAAGTAATTATAGTATAATTTGCAACTTAAACAGCAAGGGTTTCTTTCATCGCAATATAGGATTAGACTGAAGAAACAAACCTGCGCCCATTATTATGAATGTCTTGGTCTATTCTTTCCATTTCTGGATGGTGACAGTTTGCAGATCTCTTCCTTTTTGAAGCATCTCCTCTCTCATGTGACTAATGTTAAAATTTAAAGTAACAAGGAGTCACAATCCGATGCAACAGTAACTATATATCTAATGTGTGGCATTTTCATTGCCTATAAATGCAAATATCTCTGAACCCATGCATACCTGTCTGCGTTTGTATATATGGTTCATCTGTGTAAGTGTTTACAAATATTTATTTGCATGATCTTTCCCAGAAGCTAACTGCTGCCAGTTCAATTATAGTTGACAGTAAAATATTACGACAAGATGGAAAGCAAACAGAATGATGGAGCATGCTGGAATAATATAGCAGTGACTCAATTCAATAATTTGGCAGATCCAACATGGAGCTTCATTTGATAATTCACAAAATTACTGCCAATTACCTCCATCTATGACTCAATAGTCACGTCAAGCAAGGTCACACATGTTTATAATCACTGCATGTATTCTTACAAGTGTCTAGGTTATGGGGGTCATTAATGCAATTCATTTAGAACACTGTGCATACCTATTTGAATACATCAATTAATTTCTACAGCACCTTAGAAACAAAACACAAAATGGAAGGAAATAACCTCACCTGCTGAGGCTGTAAAGGATTGTCCAGCTCCCAAATGAAATTTCCAACTGCTGCTCGAATTTCTGAAATAATTAAGAACACAAAATACGCATGAAATAGTCCAAATATAGACATCATTTTATCTTAAGCATGTGAAAAGTGGAAGTAATGAACACCACTTAGCCTATCCCTTTTACAGAAGGGATGCACATTGAGTCATGCACATTTGACTCAATCATCCATTCAATCTCCAGGGGTTCTGTCACAATATTCCTTGATAACAAATGCAACTGACCAAAAATTGCAGAATTCAACCTCATGTTCAACTCCAAATGAATCCCATGCCTAGTATGCTATTCCTGCTTGCTCAAATTTTACAAGTGATTCTGATGTTGCTCATAGATGTGAGGAGGGCTGCAAATGCATATTGCTTAATTAAAACTTAAACTTTAAAAAGTACAAAAATAAATCAAGAAATATTGAGAACAGAAACTCCAAAGTAACTTTTATTCTCCATCTAGTATTCTATCAGTATATTTTTTCAGTTTCCACGTAACATTACTTATTGGTTGGGTCCTGTCACAGGCTGGTAACCTACTCTGAAGCTGTGATCAATGCTATAGTCTAACTGGATGAAAAGAGGAGTTTTTTAAAAATGCAGCTGTGTATAAAACAAATATTTCATATCATTAACTAAGTAGATTTCTTTTGCTTCTCACCAGATGGGATTGCAGGAAGAGAAGCATTCAGAGGCAAGGGCAAGGGCAAGGGCAAGGGCAAAGAGGTAGTTTCCACAGGTCAACCCGTGCCCCCTATCCTTGATTCTAACTGACCCCAGATTGGGTAGCAAATAGCTCCAACTTGGAGTAACCTAATTTCCCCACCGGGTCAAGTGCTGGATAACTGGGATAGTTGTAAACAGTGACCCATAAGCGAATGTTAATTGATCACTCAAGGATTTTAATTGCTGGCACGTTGAGGAAATGGCAACTGAATCTTCTTGCCCTGTATTTAACTGAAGTGGCAAGTATCTCTCCAGAGACACATTATTCTGCTATTTCCCTTATCCCCACCTTCAAGGGGGGAATATTCTGTCCCACATCACTATGACTACAGCCTGTTGCCTTCCATTACTCCCCAGTTAACCTGAGAGACTAAAAACTAAAGGATGGAAATATTGCTTATAAGTTGCATCAAATTTGACTTCATGTAAAAGATGCAAGAAGCTAAAGATTTACACTTTCCACAAGCACATTTAAATTATAATACCGTTAAACCTTCTGAGCAGAAAAAGCTCATAAAACATTAATTAAATACCCTTGGGGCTATTTTTGATGTGGATTAACATCTTTACACATGATCACCAACAGCAATGTTATTTTGTTTGAGTTCTACTCTCACCTAACTACGTTTGTCAGACCAAATTCCTACTAAATTTACTAAGTTCACCACCTCCTACACCCAGTAGTCTTTACATTTCTGTTGAGAAAAGTAATCATTCCATAGGTGTGGTAAGGCATTATTTTATCCAAAGCAGGCGTTCCCTATATTGTCCTATTTTAGTCCCATCTAAGATTTTCCTGTGGGCTCTTCAAGTTAAGCCAGGCATACAAGTCTACAATAACTTCACACAATTGCTAATGATGAAACTAATGTCTAAAAGATTAATTGTCTCTCTTATCTGCTTCGCACTAACCTTCATGAAGGCAGGATGGGGGAAGCAGAAAGTGACCCATAGCTACACTATCATTGAGCCCAGAGTCTTCACATGCCGAAAGATAACTAGCATGAAAAACTGTAGCCTTGTCCTCCACAAAATCCAAACTCTCAAAGATTCTAAAAGATAAAACAAAATTCATAAGGCCATGAAGCTGAATTGCATTTAAACTAAAAGCTGAGCCAAAGAAGTAGCTAATTATGTAAATATTCTTGTTCCATGAATCTTTTCAAAACGCTGTTTAGTAATTTTAAGATCTACAACGCATCAGTAAGTTTCTCTGGACCAAACTAAAATCTAATGGTTATGAATTGTCTGTAAAAGTTAAATGTTCATATACCATCTGAGGAGTTTCTGGCCATATCCCAGCAAAACTTAAGGATACAGTAATAGGGAGCAGTGTTATGATCCCAGCTGATGTTACGGCTGGACAGGTCAGATCCCAAACTGAAACCTGGCTTGATAACCTTTCTTTTATTTAAAAATGTTGTTCTTCACTGAAACACATGCACACATTTTTGCAGATTTTATGAATGAATGATTTATTGTTACATATATCTCAGGAGATACAGTGAAAAGTACTCTGTCACCCACAATTCAGCTCCAATTTGGGGTACAGAAAAATAAAAGGAAGTACTTAATTAGAGTTCATCTTCATTGGCCAGGGGCCAAACACGGCTCCAGACTGGTGTAAGTTTCCCGTTCTGGGCCTACTGCAGCGTGGAACCCCCACTCCGGGCACCGACACTGTTGCAGTTGATGACTTGCCATTGCCGGAAGAGTCCATACTCTGGGCCTACTGTAGTTCCCACTCAACTAGCACTGCAGCCAATGCCCTGCTGCCATTCCAGGAGTCCACGCATTGGGCCTACGAAGGCAGGAATCCTTGCGACGCTTCACTGTCCTCCCCACAACGTCAGGAAGATGAAGAAAAAGAACAGAAAAAGAAAAAGAAAAAGAAAAAAAGACGAAAAGCAGAGAGATATAAAGAATGCGACTGGCCTGAAGCAGACAGGCTCAGGCAAAACACTACCTACCGTGCCAGCTCTACTGTCTTGGACAATAATAGAACATAGAACAATACAGCACAGAACAGGCCCTTCGGCCCACGATGTTGTGCCGCACTTCTATCCTAGATTAAGCACCCATCCATGTACCTATCCAAATGCCACTTAAAGGTCGCCAATGAATCTGACTCTACCACTCCCTCGGGCAGCGCATTCCATGCCCCCACCACTCTCTGGGTAAAGAACCCACCCCTGACATCTCCCCTATACCTTCCACCCTTCACCTTAAATTTATGTCCCCTTGTAACACTCTGTTGTACCCGGGGAAAAAGTTTCTGACTGTCTACTCTATCTATTCCTCTGATCATCTTATAAACCTCTATCAAGTCATCTTCAATTAATAATAACAATGATAAAGAAGTTTATTACAAACGAGAAAGGAAGATAAAATAGAACAAATCAAGCTATATATAATATATATAAAACATATAAAACAGAAATTGAAAAATTTGGGAACAGCCTAAAAATGCAATTACATATATCCTAAAACCCGCATGTTACAGTACTCCAACACCAGAGGGAAGCAACTTTGTTATCACATCTATAGTTTTTAATGTAGCTGTTTCTTTCAATTCTTAGTCTTAAGAATGTGACAGCGTCTTCCTTGATTGGACACATGTTTCGATGTTTTTCAACTTGAAATAACCATACACTTCATATAGATTCATAGGGATGTACAGCACGGAAACAGACCCTTCGGTCCAACCCAGCCATAAATACCAGATATCCCAACCCAATCTAGTCTCACCAACGAGCCACCACACACTGCAGCACAGACGAAATTCGGAAAACAGAGGAGAACCACCTATACAAAGAATTCCAGAAGAACGGATACTCAAAAAATACAGTCCACAGATTCCTCAAGAACAAACCACAACAAGCAGACCAAACACAGCCAGAAACCCTAACCACCTTACCATACATCAAAGAAGTTTCAGAAATGATAGCCAGACTACTAAGACCACTCAGAATCCTAGTAAGACCATAAGACATAGGAGTGGAAGTAAGGCCATTCGGCCCATCGAGTCCACTCTGCCATTTAATCATGGCTGATGGGCATTTCAACTCCACTTACCCGCATTCTCCCCGTAGCCCTTAATTCCTTGTGACATCAAGAATTTATCAATCTCTGCCTTGAAGATATTTAGCATCCCGGCCTCCACTGCACTCCGCAGCAATGAATTCCACAGGCCCACCACTCTCTGGCTGAAGAAATGTCTCCACATTTCTGTTTTGAATTGATCCCCTCTAATTTTAAGGCTGTGCCCACGGGTCCTAGTCTCCCTGCCTGATGGAAACAATTTCTTAGCGTCCACCCTTTCCAAGCCATGTATTATCTTGTAAGTTTCTATTAGATCCCCCCTTAACCTTCTAAACTCCAATGAATACAATCCCAGGATCCTCAGCTGTTCCTCGTATGTTAGACCTACCATTCCAGGGATCATCCGTGTGAATCTCCGCTGGACACACTCCAGTGCCAGTATGTCCCTCCTGAGGTGTGGGGACCAAAACTGGACACAGTACTCCAAATGGGGCCTAACCAGAGCTTTAATAGCACACAAACCCACCAACGCTCTAAACAAAAACTAACAAACTTAAAAGACCCAGTATAACTCATGGACAAAACCAACGTCATCTACAAAATTCCATGCAAGGACTGCCACAAACACTACATAGGGCAAACAGGAAGAAAGTTAGCCACCAGGATACACGAACACCAGCTAGCCACAAAAAGACACAACCTTCTCTCCCTTGAAGCCCTACACACGGATGAAAAAAACCACCATTTCGACTGGGACAACACATCTATCCTGGGACAGGCTAAGCAAAGACATGCCAGAGAATTCCTAGAGGCCTGGCACTCCAACCACAACACCATAAACAAACACATAGATCTAGATACTATCTATCAACCCCTCAGAAAATGAACAGGAAATGACATCACCACAAACCCCAGGAACCCCATCCAGGACAAACATATAAATAGAAAGCAGGAGACAACAGCTTCGCTTCACTTGGAGGTCGCCACTGATGATGTTACCTAGCCAGGTACTGAAACGTCTGGATATCAAACCTACAGCTCAGTGAGCAAACCTACACCCTAAACCTCAACCTGAGCTACAAACCTTCACAAACTTTGCACTAGTCCCACCTGCCAGCACCCGGCCTGTATCCCTCCAAACCCTTCCTATTCATGCACCCATCCAAATGCCTTTTAAATGTTGCAATTGTACCAGCCTCCACCACTTCCTCTGGTAGCTCTGAAACTTTCAAACTAAAAACCTTTGTTTTAACACAGAGATAACAAGTCAAACTAAATCATACTTGCTAATACTCAATATTGTGAAATTAAAATATTGCAGCATTGTTCCTAACTAGACTTTAAGAATAACAAATCTCAAACATCAAGCACATAGTTTAAACGGAAATTAATGAATTATTACTGTATCTTAGAACAGCAAACAACAATCTAATTAATGTCTATGATTGATTCAATCCCAATCTTCTTTTATTGTAACCTCAATCTCTCTAATGTATATATCTGTCACACAGAGACAGACAGACAGAGTTAAGGGATAGATTAAAAGGCAGTTAGGACTTGTTTAATTTGGGATCATGGTCAGCATGGACTGGTTGTTTCCATGCTCTATGAAGCTAAGAGTCGTAACTGGCCAGTTTGATAACCATTTCAATAATGAGTATGATGCTTTTATAAAACTCCTGAAACATTGCATTGACTTACAGGCACAAGATTGTACTTTGCTTGAATTCTGAAGTCATCAGTCAATGAAAGCAGTTTGCAGTAAGTTCCAAGGAATATCCCTTGGATTCTTTTCTCGAAACATTAAATCATTCTTTAACCAGAGGATGACTAAAGACCACAAAACTCTGTCCAGCAGGTTTCATAGCCATATAGCTTTTTGCCCAAAAGTAAATTCAAACAATGGTTTTTCTTTCTTTTTTAATGATCTCTGTGATTGCCTAGCCAGCACGATTCTGTTCTTAATTAACTTCAATATTCAATTTGCTGCCAGTCCTTCAATGTAGCATGTCCCTGTGCCCAAGCATCTGCCACGTTCTTAGGACAATAACAAACCAGCGATGAACTTTCCAGGCCAGTTACAGTTATAGAGTCCTACAGCACGGAGACAGGGCCTTTGGTTCAAAACTGGTCCATGCCAACTAAAATGTCGATCAACGCTAACCCCATTTCCCTGCACTTGGCACATACCCTTCTAAACCTTTCCTATCCATGTTTTGTCCAAATTCTTTTTAAATATTGCTAGTGTTCCCACCTCAACCGCTCGCAGCTCATTCCATAAGTGTACCAACCTCCGTGTTCCCACAAAGAAATATCAGCTTGTTTTCCGTGTTTTATAAACAAGCGGTTGTTCAAAGTTTACTTCTCAACTTCAGCTTGCATTTTCAAATCGAAAATAAGAAAAGATGTAATTAAATAATGAGGATCTCAACATATTGAAATAATATATTTCTTAGCCTCTCTGAAGTAGCTCCTTATTCGAGAGGAAACTGTTTCATATATCTAATTCCAACCAACAGTCATTTGAACTAAAACTAGAAACTTTCCATGCTTAGAGGTTTCCCCTAAGCAAAAAACAAATTCCTGATCCTTCTATAGGAAAAGCAAGCTAATGCTTCTCAATGTTTATTCTGTCTGCTAATAAAACTCTCCCAGTACCACCATATTTTCACCCCAGGATGCCCTCTCTCAGACTAGTTTAAAATAAAAATCATGGCTCCAGAAATACTGATGAGTTGATCATTAAACTCCCTAACACATTAAACCAAACACACATGCCAATAGTTCAAAATCCTAATTTTTACCACTATCTTTTGCATTTTGACACTGATACTGATTTCCTTCCACTGGGCAGAGAAATTTCTGACTAGTTCACTGAAATGTCTTAATTAGTTTGTGCATGTGGATTGGCTGCTGCTTCCTGCAAAGTGAGCTCTGCTGTCATATCTTTATGCTGGGATCACTACAGTTATTATTATAGTCTTGTATCATTCACTCACATTTTAAATTATTTTATTCTATTTAAGAGTGCAGCTATTAATTTGTATTATTTAACTTTAAAAATATAACTATACAAATTCTATTGCTTTATACCTTTGTGTGTCAGGATGAGCAGCATCACTGCTAAATAAGAAATCAGCTGAACACCAGTTTGTGATGATTCCACCTTCAGTTACTGCAGGAGCAATTACAGAAACCATGTATTAAAATTATCAAATGTTTACAAATGTGTTTTACTCTAATCACTGCTAGGAATGCAAGCTATTTAAGCAACTGAAGTTGAAATACATTCAAATCTTATTCGTGAAATACAAACTTACCACTAATAAGGTAGACGTCTCAGCTAAGAATACAGAATTTGCAAAAACTTCTAATTATAGTTTTATATTATCATCTCTACAAACAAGTATGGCTAATAAACACCAAGTTGAATTTGTATAGTAATGATCATAGCAATTTATAATTATTGGTTTGCATGAATAAAACATGAAACTACACAGCAGACTTTTCAATGGTTCAAAAATCAGAAGAACTAAGTATCCTAGAAACAAGATCAAGAATATGTAATGCAGTCCATCAAGCTGATTCCGCCAATCAATATCAAGGGTGCACTTCCACACCAACTCCAATTTTCTATTCTATTTCCAGATCCTCCAACTCCCCTATTGGCCATAACATAATCAATGACTAAGAATCCCAAAGATTCATAACCTTTGAGTGAAGAAATTTCTCCTCATCTCAGCTCAAAATGACAGACACTTTATCACAAAATTATTACAGTGCAGAAAGAAACTATTCAGCCTATCATGTCTGAGTTGGCTTTCTATAAGAGCAACTTATCCAAATACAACTCACCAACTTATTTCTCATAGCCCTGCAAATGTTTCCTTTTCAGATAATTATCCAATTCTCTTTCAAAGACTTGACTGGGTTATGTCCACAATCTTCTCAGACAGTATGGTGCACATTCCAGACAAGAAGCAGTCACTGCATAAAGTGATTTTCCTCATGTCACCTTTGCTTCTTTTGTAATGCACCTTAAATCTGTGTCCCCGGTTCTCAATGGCTGGGAACAGTTTTTCTCTATCTACACTGCCTAACCCAACAAGACCTGCACTAGCTCAGTCATATTCATTTGATGGATAAGGACCATATAATCAAAGACTGCCTATGTAGTGAAAATGACCACTGGGTCAAGACTTCTTGGCCATCCATACCTTTGCTACAAGGATACCAAAATGCAATGAAGATGGGGAAAACGGACTCTGACAACTGGATCATAGTTGCTGACAGCTATGATCTTTGGAGTCTGACTGTTTGGAATTGCATTGGAAGGGAGGAGCAGAAATGGAAAGCTCAGCTGTCTGTGAAGATGATCCAAGAGATAACAGAGGTCAGTGAATTTAGCGCTGCTTTGTTATGCCACATGATCAGTATGCCTTTAAGAGACAATCATAATATCATCACTGTATCATAGCATCTGACCTGAAGGCATATATAAAGATCTCTAAATCTCTTACCTCAGATCACTTGAAACATGAACTCGACTGGAAGTTTGCTCCTCAGTTGTGAACTTAAAACTTAATATTAGCCCAGACACTCTTGTGCCTGAGGAAGATAACGTTTGTAAATAATAGCTACTAGTAAATGACTTTGGATTCTTCAATACCACAATGTCCACGTATAGTTTTTTGTGTTGCAGGACAATATATGCATTGCTGCATCAAGTAAAACACACTTCTGGATGCTATGTGTACCTTCTCTGCCATACATTAAAAACATTTAATCAATTCTTGGTGTTGTCAGATGATTGGTTAACTCATTGGTTGGCTGGATGGCTGGCTTGTGATGCAGAGTGATGCCAACAGTGCAGGTTTGTTTCTTCTACCGACTGAAGTTGCCATGAAGGTCCCCCCTCTCAACCTTTGCCTGAGACTTTGTATTATGAAGATGCAGAAGTGTATTATACCTTTAAGAGAGTGAAAGACTTGGCAAGCACACCTAGTGCTGGAGAATTTACAATGTAACATTTGGTTCAGAACAGATAGCACTGGCTGAGTTGCTATGAGACAAAAACAAATTCAAATTCAGCCAATCAGTTTAAATTGTACCCCGAAAATACCAAGTTTGAATCACGTTTGAATTGAGAATGTTGACAATCTTAAAAGCCAATGATGCTTTTGGGGTAGAAGACTGGGGAAAATTGAGCAGTTGAGAGGAGAACTGCCAAGCGACCAGCATGTAAAGACTGCCTGAAAAATAGCTCTCTTAAAGGTACCTTTATCGAATCAGTAACCTGTGAAGCAGAATCCCCAAGATGAAGAAAAGAAGACCGGAATACAGAGAAGAACCAAAAGCTGCCTGGTTTTGAGATAAGAAGTTTTGTTTTGTCAATCTTAATGGGGATTTTTATCGGACTAGTCAATTAGAGGGGAAAGTAAAAGATAGGTTAGAGGAAGGAGTTGTAAATAGTTGTTAGTTAATTATTCTCTGTTATACTTTAAGAAATAAAGTTGTTAATTTTTACTTCAAATAGTTCTTAGTCTCTCAAATTTTCACAGATTACTATACAGGATAAATCTTTTCTGTGTTGCTGCTTTAAATTAAGCAGGAGTGTTTACTCTGTGTTGTAAACTTGGTGACCTTCAGGTTAAATCACCACCAGTCGTCTCTCCAATGACAGAGTTGCCCTATGGTCCTCTGGGACTATGGTGACTTTAGTTTTCTATAACTGTTATTCTATGTTTAACATTGCAGAAATCAAACTGTGTTTGTGAAGATTGTTCCAAATATTGCCTAGAGCTTTTACTCATCTCTGAATATTCAGCAATTTAGATAGATTCACTGCCCTTTCAATGTTCATTGCAATGCTCTTTGATCTGCCACATTTATACCTGACTGATTTTCCACATTTTCTTGCTGCCAAGATTGGAAACAAGATTGTAGTGAACGGAACACCCATCAATAATATTAATTTTGAATCTAGAAATGCAAGAAACTAGTTGACTAAAAATCAATTTCGAATTAAAAAATACAGTATATACATACCCCAAAGATCACAAATATGTCTGCTTACACTTTCAGAAAACCAGGCTTTCTTATTCTTGTGCATCTTAAATCAGAGCCTTTAACCTGTTCACTGAAACAGAGAGAAAACAGAAGATTTAACTATTTTACAAAGCAACAAACCATAAATATTACAAAATGTTGCACAATTACAAAAAGTTAAAATCACTTCACTCTGGTTCTTAATTCATAAGACAGATGATTCTTACATTGGGCAATGCATTTTGGAAGAATTGTCAAATTGAATTCCCAATATTTAAGCCGTTGTCCTTTAACATCACTTAGTAACATACCATTTAAGCCTCTGGGCACATTAACTTATTTTACATTCATTTTGGATATATTTGAAGCCACCTAAACCATCAGATTTTGACATTCTAATTTAGTATTTATTCATCATTGGCATAATAGCACCACCAGCCCCTTTGCAAATTCCAGGCAATAAAGCTTAAAGCTTTACAATAGGAAACTTGGACTACACTGAATTCATTTATGACACACGATCTATTGGAAGGTTAGCAACACATTAATTTAGTATCATAGCCCACATATGGAGAACAGACAGATGTTCAAGCAAATTTCCCATCACTGCTTCGTGTCAAGGTTCAGACATACTTGAAATTTTAGACTCACAGTCTTATTTCCTGTATGTTCTCTCTCATATACACAGATGTATTAAAGAAAAGGTAAAATTGTTTTTGCTTGTTTTGCTACATTGTTCGTTTCTCATGCTACTTATAATGTCAGCTGTGGCTTAGTTAGTCGCACTGTCACCTCTCAATCAGATATCTAAGACTTGAGTGCAAAAATTAACAGCAACATTCCAGTACAGAAGAGAGAATGTTACAGAGTTGCAGGTATCATTTTTTGGATAAGGTTTTAAATATGGTCCAGTTTAATCTCTTAAGTGGATGTAAAAGCTCCCATCACACATTTTCATTGGAAGTTATCTCCAGTGCTCATATCCATATTTATTCTTCAATCACATTGCTGTAAGCTTGCTGTGCACAATTTGACTGTTACACTTCCTATCATGTAGCAAATGAATACACTTCAAATATACCCCATTGGCTGTAAATCACCATGGGACATACTGCAGCTGTAACATATAGAGTCATAGAGATGTAGAGTATAAAAACAAACACTTTTGCCCAACTTATCTATGCCGACCAGACATCCTAAATTAGTTGAGTCCCATTGGCCAGCATTTGGCCCATATCCCTCTAAGCCCTTCCTATTCATATACCCATCCAGATGCTTTTTAAATGTTGTAATTGTACCAGCCTCCATCACTTCCTCTGGCAACTCATTCCATAAATGCACCATCCTCTGCATGAAAAAGCTTCCCCGTAAGTCCCTTTTATATCTTTCCTCTCTCACATTAAACCTGTGCCCTCTAGTTTTGGACTCCTCCCCTGGAGAAAATAGCTTGGCTTTTCACTGTATCCATGGCCCTCATACATAAATGTGATTTTTGTGACTAATACAGCAATCACTATTTTGAATTAACTGATCCTAACCACACTCTTCCTTTTTATGACTTGCACCCATTAACATCCCAGTATGAAAAATCACTGAATAGAATAATTGCTCTAGAGAGGATATTCATTGGGATGTTGTCTGGAGTGCTTCGGCTATGCTTTGTGAAAAACGAGACCGTGATTGCTTTCTTTAAGCAAAAAAAAAGTGAAGGGCCACCTGATTCAGTTGTAAAGAAGGTCTGAGTGACATGCATAGGAGAGTCTTTTCACTTGTGGGCAGTTTTAAGATGAATAAGAGGTTAAAAGGGATTTGAGAGAAGGTGGTGGGTAACAGAAATTAACTGCCAAAATGAACAGTAGAGACAGGAACCCACAAAAGTTATGAAATATTTGGATGCACACTTGGAACATCAAAGCACACCTGGTTATGAGCCAAATGTGGAGATGTTTGATGACCAAAGGGAACACGATGAACTAGAGATCCTCTTTCCAAACTACAAAAAATGTATTAAAACACCTTGAAAAAGTTTGGAAGGTATATACACATGGGGAGCAGGCCAATAGTAGAAGTTGCAATTTAATCAGTCCATTTCATGGCAGTGACCAAAATTGCTGATGAAAAATTATAGAAAGATGAAGGCAACCACATTTCAGAAGAAACAAATTGTTGCAGGTGCATCGAGACTGTGCAATGGTTTTTCCACTGGGCATGAAGTTGTCCTAAATCCATGAGAATAAATTCCACACGTCGTCCTTCTTCATCATCTCTCCTTGTATTTTCGCAATCCCCCGTTCTGTTATGTATTACCTTCAATTCATTTAGAAAGAAAGCAAAAGGGCAGCACTGAAGCACACGCCAAGCAGGAACGCCGGACATTTACCAACGCCCCTCTCCCAAACGACAGAAGGCGGCCGGCAGACTACACATGCCGACCACGTGACGAGCGCGCCCGGGAGACCACGTGCCGCAGACGGCACCTTCCGATTGGCCTCAGGTCCCGGCGGGCCTGAGCGTGCGCGGCCGGATATTGCGCATGCGCGGTGTGCTGGAGACCGTTATCGGTCTTGCTTCGCGGATTGGGAAGGGCGGGAGTGGAAGGTGCTCACCTGGGCTCGAGGGGTTGCCCGACACTTTCCGGATTGCTTCTGGAGCCTGTACCAAAGTCTCGACGGACTGTGCTTTCATCATCGTTACAAAACCTGGGAAAGAGGGAGAAAAACTTTTTTTTCAACAAGAGGTTTGATGCTGGAGGGTGGTCCTTGATTTGCGACGGTCCGACTTAATGAAAGTGAAATCGACGTTTCGGGCAAAAGCCCTTCATCAGGAATAAAGGCAGTGAGCCTGAAGCGTGGAGAGATAAGCTAGAGGAGGGTGGGGGTGGGGAGAGAGTAGCATAGAGTACAATGGGTGAGTGGGGGAGGAGATGAAGGTGATAGGTCAGGGAGGAGTGGATAGGTGGAAAAGGAGATAGGCAGGTCGGACAAGTCCGGACAAGTCAAGGAGACAGTGCTGAGCTGGAAGTTTGAAACTTCCCCCACCTCATCCTAGTTTCAAACTTCCAGCTCAGCACTGTCTCCTTGACTTGTCCGGACTTGTCCGACCTGCCTATCTCCTTTTCCACCTATCCACTCCTCCCTGACCTGTCACCTTCATCTCCTCCCCCACTCACCCATTGTACTCTATGCTACTCTCTCCCCACCCCCACCCTCCTCTAGCTTATCTCTCCACGCTTCAGGCTCACTGCCTTTATTCCTGATGAAGGGCTTTTGCCCGAAACGTCGATTTCGCTGCTCGTTGGATGCTGCCTGAACTGCTGTGCTCTTCCAGCACCACTAATCCAGTATTTGGTTTTCAGCATCTGCAGTCATTGTTTTTACCTTAATGAAAGTGATCCCATGCGCAGGTGTAATGTTAACGACCCGACATAACAACATTTCCTGTACTTCGGAATGGCTCCTTTATGTTTTCCTGCATTGTGTTCCGACTTGCATACAAATCCCGATTTGCGAACAGACTCAGGAACGTTCAATCCAGGGACTGCCTTGTGTTTCTCAGTAGTACACCAAGTTTACAAGTCACCCAGCTTCAAGTGTTAGCATCAACAGTTCCAACTGAACATGTTAGTAATGGAAAGTTTGTGGCACCTGAATTGGTCGCTTGGCTTGTCATTGTCAAGAGCTGAAAATGTGTTGCTGGAAAAGCGCAGCAGGTCAGGCAGCATCCAAGGAACAGGAGAAGGGCTTATGCCCCGAAACGTCGATTCTCCTGCACCTTGGATGCTGCCTGACCTGCTGCGCTTTTCCAGCAACACAGTTTCAGCTCTGATCTCCAGCATCTGCAGTCCTCACTTTCTCCTTGTCATTGTCAACCCCAATTCTTCAAGGACTGAAACAACCTCCCACAAGCTATCTTGAACTGTAAGGGTTGTTGAGGCAGACACCTTCATAACATTTAAGAAGGATGTAGAGTGCACTTGCAATGCCAAGGCTATGGGCCAAGTGCTGGAAATTGGGATAAGAATAATTAGATGGTTGTTTTGGACTGGTGCAGACTTAGTCATACAGCGCAGAAACAGATCCTTTGGTTCAACTTGTCCATGCCAACCAAGTTTCTCAAACTAAACTCTGCCTCTGATAAACATGTTAGGTAACCGATGATGGGAAATGGGACATTGCATTTGAGCAAGTACTTTGAGCAAATTATTTGGTCAAAACTAATCTGTGGAAATTAAATCTCCAGGAATACATGTGACTAAAGTTGGCTATCCTAGTTCATACAAGTAGTGAGTCAAGATACTTTTTGTTATGCTGGTGAATGCGCAACATTGTTCAAAGAATTATGGCCCAATATAAATTTTGCCACAGTTAATAATTTGTTTTCTTTGATATAAATGCCTACAAAATCTATTTTTTAGCCAATAGCAAATATAGGTTTATAACATGTTAAATGTTATACATGTATAAATGTCAAGTCTGACAGGTGGACTTTCATATCACAAAATATTTTTGAAAGCAATACATGGAATCTTTTTTTATATATTCCTTTGCCAAAATTGCACCTTGTTGAAGGTAAAGGTAATACTAGAGAAACCGTTCCCTAGCTAATTATGCAACAGGACCTTATGCTTTTAACAATGTTTTCGCTATTTATCCATTTCCATTTTTAAACATTTTGTGGGATCTACTACCATTAGTGTTCTTGAAGATTGACAGCTGTTTCATAATAAAGGAAAATATTCCTTAAATGTCTCATTTTAGTCCGATAAAAGTAGTTCTCATGCAGAAAATCTGAATAAAAGCATTCGTGATGAGAGAAACAGAGTTAACATTTCAAACCTGATATGATTTCCTCTAAACTGATGGGAAATGGTGCTTTTTAATGCTATTGACAGGGTGGAAGAGCAAATGGGAAGATCGTGAGGATGCCAGAACAAAAGGGAAAGGAGTGTTATTATGGGTAAAGGAGTGATAGAGATGTAAAATGGGTATAAATGATAGGAGTGAAAAGTAGAAAATAGGTCCATTCACCTGACAATAAAGCAACAAAACAGAAGCAGAATATAACGGAGGATGAAATAGCGGTAGTTGTAATCAAAATGAGGGATAGAGTCATGTTCTGAAGTAATTGTATGCAGTATTGAGTCTGAGAGTTTGTAATGTGCCTCAGCGGAAAATTAGGTGTCTTTCAATTCTGACCATCTCAGATCAGTCAGCTGTCTATGTACAATCTTAGTGGATGGTCAGAACACAGTTATTTTTCTAAGCTTTTAATGCTGGTAACCTCTTTTTACTCATCGCTGTTTCCTACTAATAGCTTTAATGATTCTTGATAAGAAAGCTCCTTTTATTAGTGGACAGTGTTCATCTCAATTCAGCAACAAGAGGACAACCAGTCAGCCCAACACAATTTAGTTATTTATGTAATGGTACTTGACATTGCAAAATCTTCCATTGTGTTTCCCATAGGAGGCATTCAGACACTGAGAAGCAATTTGGAAAGATCAGGAAAGTAGCCAAAGGTGTGGTCAAATGTAGGTTACAAGAAAGCTTTTGAAATTAAGCAGTGTTTGCAAGGTTGAGGTATTTCAAAAAGGAAATCCTGTCCATGGCAGTCATTCTTGATGAGTCTGCTGTTGAACAGAGAGACAGCATGAGAAAGTAAAAATTGCTTTATTGTAGGTCCAGTTTTACTGTTGAATCCTCCCGTGTTAATGAGTGAATATTTACTTGTGTAGGTTTAAGAGTTGAATTGGTATGCATTAAGTGTCCTAGTCTCAAGATAAATACTAGGGCATTTTGAGATCAAGAACGAAGTGGTGTAGGATTTCTTGAAGAGCATTAAGGTAGCTAAGTCCCCGGGCCCAATGGTATCTACCCCAAGTTATTGAGAAAACCAAGAGAGGAGGTTGCTGGGGCCTTGAGCAAGACCTTTGTCTCCTCGCTCGCCACTGTAGGACTGGTGAGTAGCTAATGTTGTTCTTCTGTACAAGAAGAGAAATATGGATAATCCAGGAAACTATAGACCAGTGAGCCTCGCAACGCTGATTGGGAAGCTACTGGAGAGAATTCTTAGGGATAGGACTTACGCACATTTAAAAGAGCATGGCCTAATTAGGGACAGTCAGCATGGCTTTGTGCATGGCAGGGAATGTCTAATTAACTTGACTTTGTTTTGTTTGCTTTTCCATCTTTGGGCCATCTTCTGGGTCCCTCACATCCCCATTCACGAAGAGGCACTGACTGCTGGCTCAATTTCCCAATTCTGTAATCTACAAAGAGATGTCATCGGCCAGGAAAGGAAAAGGAGAGAAATAATAGCTGTTACCGGCACCCGCGTGTGCTAATCTTTGATAAGCAGTCGCCAGTGTTTCTCTTTTGAATACAAGTCTCTAAGTCTCTAGCATATTTCAATTGGGTAGCTACCGCTTAGTCTTTCTCACTGCCCTGGTACGTTTAATCTTCTTTACGATCTTATCTCAACCTTTCAGTAGTCTTTGCTCAGCTGGAACCACTGGCCAGACACCACAGTCTGTACACTTCTGTCCCCCCCCCCCCCCCCCCCCCCTGTGAGGGATGCACTAGGCCAAGTCCCCCTTTTACCAAGAACTATATTCTCCTTTATTTTCTCAGATCCCATGGTATCCTGCCTGACTATGCCAGATTCTGTTGAAGGAATTACTTAGTCTTAGACTTTGAGTCTTGTTTCAAGGAGCTGTATTTTTTGTGAATTCACAGAAAAGCAACTACAGCCGTCACTGTCTCACAGCACTCTTTCAAGCAGAACAGGCAGCCTATACTTATACAACGATACAAACAACTTTGTTTAGATTCTGCACTTTACAATAATTCAAGATAAAGATAAGCACTGTGCAGCTATCACCGTTGTTCTGCTCTTTATTTTCCTCAAGGAGAGAGAAACTAACGAGCTAAAGATGCATTCCCTCCAATTAGTTTAAGATATACTCCCTATATTTTGTCAAACTATAATTACGAAACCTCATTCTTTATCTCTAGCAGCATTTTATCACTAAAGCTGAGAGCCAAGATACCTTTTACCTTGGTCAAATAACCCATCATGCAGCAGTATGCTAAGTTTTTACTACTTTCACGCTTTATAAGAATTTGGTTAGGCCATATTTATGAGTATTGCTTTCAATTCTGGTGGCCACATTACAGGAAGGATGTGGAGGTTTTAGAGAGGGTGCAGAAGAGGTTTACCAGGATGCTGCCTGGATTAGAGACGATGAGCTATAAGGAGAGGCTAGAAAAACTCAGGCTGTTTCCTCTTGAGCAGCGGAGGCTGAGGGGAAACTTTATAGAAATCTGTAAAATTATGAGATGCATAGATAGGGTTGATGGTCAGAATCTTTTCCCCAGAGTTGAAATGTCTAATACGAGGGGGCATGTATTTCAGGTGAAAGGAGAGAAAGTTCAAATGAGTGAGGGGCAAGTTTTTTGCACAGAGAGTGATAGGAGTGTGGAATACAACCAGCGTTAGTGGTGGAGTCAGATACCAGAAGGGTATTTAAGGGACTTTTACACAAGTACATGAATATGCAAGGAATGGAGGGATATGGAGCAAGGGCAGGTTGAAGGAATTTGTTTAATTTGGCATCAAGTTTGGCACATCATGGGCCGAAGGCCCATTCCTGTGTTTTACTGTTCTATGTTCCACATTCTAAATATAGGTAGAACACTCAAGAACACACTAAAATTTGATCATTTGTCACTGATTTAGTGCTCCTTAGTCGCTATCTCAGAAATTAAAGATAGTATCATGACCAAGGTTAATTCCAGCTGTCACTATTTGCACTTGGTCACAAAATTTAAAAAAAAGGAGGATAATGAATTTTGCACTATTTTTTACATTGCTCCTTTGTTACTTTGGTCAATTTGAAAGCAGTTTTTGTCTCATTTCAAATGGCTGTACATTGCAATGAGGCAAGTGTAGGGGTTGAGTGGGAACGGAAGAAAAGTGAGATAGGGGAGTGAAGACCAGCAGTAAGATTGTTTATTATTGCAGATTAGCAGTTTATAGTTCTGTGGGAAATAATTTGGGCAATTGTATTGTCAAGAAAGACTGCCTTCAAACATTGAAGTTGAACAAAGAGCAACATGCAAAGTAAAATCTTCTTGGTAACCTCTGTCATCAACAAAGTTGTTACAGAAAGATCAGTGCTGAAGTAGCTTGGTTTCGATGCCAGATTATTAACTGGATTAACCTTCATACTTTGCTATTGTTGCATTTTAGTTTCATATAATTTTGCACTCATTGTAATTGAGATACTCAAAGCTTATTTTTTCTCAGTTGTCTGTTCTACTTGCAATTCTAGAAATTTCTTTGGAAGCACTTGCTCCCAATTTAGCTCTTTTTTTTATTGAAAAGGGAGGGAATGTCAAAATTATTTGGCACACTTTATCATCACACTTTCTTGGCACAGTTGAGCTTATTGATTCATTTTCCCTCCCTCTGATTGCATTAGCTGCAAGATGTGAGGTATTGAGAATTATGAAATTTGGCTGTCGCCAATGAAGATTTTAATAGCTATAATTACATTGCAAATAAAGTTTTTAATGTTATAGTATGGAAAATTATTAAAATATTAGACAATGAAAGTGATACGATCAAATTTTTGGCCTTATGGCAAATGTTATGGAGTACATTTCTAACTGCATAGAATTACACAACTCTATGTGGGGTTTACAGGACGCTGCTGCTGAGCATAACCTTCTCATGTCTGCAAACAGATGCAGAAGTTAAAATGCAAAACAATATGAAAAGCAACAGACTTGCAACCTTTCACCCAGTGGGACTACGTCATACCTTGCTTCCACTAAAAGATTAATGTTACTCATTAACGTTGGGTGACGCTGTTATTCAGAAGGGTTAAAACAGTCCTTGAATGTGGCATATAAAAATCAGAGTGAATGGAATAATCAGCAGTAGGACGGAACCACTTGAACCCATTTAGAACTGTTCGAATCAATGTTATAATGATCAGGGGAAGATTCAGATTCTCTGTATCTGGCAGCATTTATGATCATAAGATTTCCTCTGCCTTTGTAGAGAATGGCAGTCAGCTTCACATCCACAGGAATCATTCAGGAACTAGTGAACCGTATACATCTTCTGACCAAACACTCAAATCCTACAATGCGTTACCCGGGGAATGGAGGAGCAACTGGGTCAGTGTCTACACATTCTGGAAAAATGGTGGTATCAAAAATATGCACAATCTCATGTTAAGTAACTTCAATAAGTATGGTCCGATTTACAGGTATGTCAACAGCAATCAAACTAATTCGAATTGGATACGTTTAAGAGGAGCTGTATAAATTCTAAGTAATTTCTGTAATGTCATACTGTGTATAGCATAAGCGAATACAAAATCTGTACAAGATATAAACCAAAGGATACAGCAGTGCTTATCAAATTTTGGGGGTGTTCTGGAATCCTATATAGTGTGAAATTCTGTGGAATCCCAAACCTACCTCCCTGCTCCCCTTACTTCAGTATGCAAATACAGTGGAAAAGTGGAAGCAAGGTAAGGCACTATTTAAAGCAATGCAAAATTAAACTTCATGGTTAAATCTTAGTGATAAAATGTTATGCATTGTGTAATGTCAGCATATCACAATTATTTCCTTTTAATTTTCTGCTGAAATTTTTAAGTAAAAGGATTCTACATCTGATACAGTTTTCAAATGACCTGAAAATTGCCACAAACCCTTTGGGAATACTGGTAGAACTTCTGGGTTCTAAGAAACACTGAAAGAAAGAGAGGATAGAAACAAATTCATTACTTATTAGCATCAACATCTTATGAACTGATGAACCCCAAACAACTATTTTAAACAACAAATTTATGTTTTAAACCAATACCTGATAATTGGAGCATTGCAACTAGTGGTGTGCTTAGTGTCACAGAATTCAGTGCTGGGGTCACAGTTATTTGCATCATATATTAATATCTTGGATGTGGGAAGTGAATGTAGTATCACCAAGTTTGCAAATGCCACAAAAACAGCTGGGAGGACAAAGGGTGAAGGTGTTGCAAAGAGTCTGCAGAAAATATATACAAGTTAAGTCAGTAGGCAAAAACTTGACAGATGGAATGTATTATAGGAAAATGTGAACTTATGCACTTGGCAGGAACGATAGAAGAGCTGAATATTATTTAAATGGAAGGCTGCAGCACAGTGGATTTTGCAGGTCCTTTTGACTGAATTTCAAGAAGTTCAGCAGGTATCAGAGAAAGCAAATGGAACATCAGTCTTAATGTTTCAGGCAAAGGAGTATAAAAATAGGGAGGTCTTGCTAAAACTATACAAGAACTAGTTAGATCTCACCTAGAATCTTACAAACAGTTTTAGTCCCCATATTTACGAAAAGTTGGACTGGCATTGGATGCCACTGAAGATTCATGTGGTTGATTCCAGGTATGGAGGAATTTTTTTGAGAGGAGAGTTTGAGTAAGTTGGGCATGGACAAATTGGAGTTTAAAAAATGAGGTGACCTTATTGAAATATAAGATTTTTTGGAGGCTTAATGGGATAGATGCTGAAAGGTTATTTCCCCTCATCGAAGAGTCAAAGACCAATGGACATCTCAGAGTAAGGGGTTGTCCATTTAAGACAGAGGAGGAAGAATTTCTTCTCTCAGAGGGTGGTGAATCTGTGTGATTCTTTACTTCAGAGGTTGTAGAGCTGTGTTTTCAAGTATATTCAAGACTGAAATGGATTTTTAATAAGTAAGGCAATCAAGAGTTTATGGGCAAAAGGCAGAAAAGTAGAGTTGAGGATTTTCTGTTCTCATTGAATAACAGAGCAGCCTTGATGTGTCAAATGGCCTACTTCTGTTCCTAAGTCTTATTGTCTTATTGGTCAGATATATTAATTGCTGAAAAAGTATGTTTAATCAACCTGCACAGACAAATTTGATAGAGTTTTTTTGATGAAGTGACCAGGAAGGTTGAGGAGGGCAGGATGATGGACGTAGTATATATGGATTTCGATAAGGCCTTTGATGAGGTTCCACATGGTAGGCTGCTCTGGAAGGTTAGACTGCATGGAATCCAGACCAAACTGGCAAATTGATGACAAATTGGCTTGATGGTAGGAAGCAGAGGGTATTAGTGGATGGATGCTTGTTGGACTGGAAGCCTGTGACTAGTGGAGAGCCTCAGGGATCAGTGTTGGGCCTATTACTGTTTGTTATCCATGTCAATTATTTGGGTGAGAATGTACAAGGCATGATTAGTAAGTTTGCTGATGATACTGAAATAGGTGGTATCGTGGACAGTGAGGAAGGTTATCAGAAATTACAGCAGGACCTTGATCAGCTGGGGAAGTGGGCCGAGAAATGGCAAATGGAGTTTAATATAGATAAGTGTGAGGTCTTCCATTTTGCAAAGTTAAATCAAGGTGGGAGTTTCATGGTGAATGATAGGTCTTAAGGAGTGTAGTAGAACAGAGGGATCTTGGAGATTACGTTCACAGTTCTCTGAAAGTGGATTCACAGGTAGATAGGGCAGTAAAAAAGGCTTTTGGCACACTGGCCTTCATTAGTCAGGGCACTGAGTACAGAAGTCGGAAAGTTATGGTGCAGTTATACAGGATGCTGGTGAGGCGGCACTTGGAATATTGTTTTCAGTTTTGGTTACCTTGTTATAGGATGGATGCTATTAACCTGGAAGAATGCAGAAGAAATTTACAAGGATGTTGCCAGGACTCAATGGTCTGAGTTATAGGGAGAGGTTGGACAAGATTGGACTTTTTTCTTAAGACTGCAAGAGACAGAGGGGTAACCTTAAAGAGGTGTTTAAGATCATGAGATGCATGGATAGGGTGAGTGCACTCAGTTTTTTTCCCAGGGTTGGGACTAGAGGATTAGAAGGCATCAGTTTAAGGTTAGAGGGGAAAGAATAAAAGGAAACATATGGATATGTAATGAGTTGCCAGCAGAAGTGTTTGACATGGATACGTTGTCAATATTTAAAAGGTATTTGGACAAATACATTGATAGGAAAGGATTAGAAAGATATGGGCCAAGTGCAGGGAAATGGGGTTGGCATGGGCGGACATTTTAATTGGAATGGACCAGTTTGGGCTGAAGGGCCTGTCTCAGTGCTGGAGAACTCTATGACATATTGTGACATACCTCTGAGACAGATCATAACTCTCCTTTTAAAGTAAATTCAATATCCTCTTCTGTCACTGGTTGTGCTTAGGGCTCCTAATGTTCAATTATAATACCTCTCAATGAGGATGCTGTGTGGATAAGCTACATGGCCCTGATATCTTTCAAACATTGGCAGAGCTGGACTGCAATGTTACACCTGATCTATGAAGGCATTTGAATTTAGGATTCCAGAGATTAATCCTACCATGATCTTGATGACAGCTATCCACCTGATTTTCCTGCTTTTCAAATAAATAATGGTACCTTAGATTATCAAAACCTAAAGGCATATATGTGCTATTTTAGTCTCTAACACCACTAACCATAGTTCCAGGCTGCATCATGTATATAAATGTAGGTGTTGCCACAGCAGTTCAATCTCATTGGCAGCCAATCAATTCAGTTGGCTATATGCCCTGTGGAACAGATTAATGGCAACAACTCAATTCCTGGCTGGACAGGACTCAAGACTTACCTCCATGTTCTGACTGTAGATTGGACCAGCCTTCAGGCAGAAAACTGAAAAAGAAATCTAGCTGCTACCAGGATAAAGGGGCATTTTTGTACACAGTGTGCTTGGAGTTTCACAGCAGTTGAAAGCTAATAAAGTGGAGCTGCCTTCTGCCCATGAAAATCATGGAATTGGGCAAAGGAGCATACGCCCCTGTACATCACTTCAGTAATGTTCTGGATGCTCAAGTAATCTGCCACGAAATACAAAGCTTGGTGGCGCTGGCTGCTGCAGTGAAGGGATTAGTTTTAGTAATCAGCTTGTCATCTATTTTGTGCAACTTTGCAATGCTGGTGATGAAATCTGTGATCTGAAAGAAACAACTTCATTTCTGGGAATCTCTCTATAAGGTTACATTTCTGTGATTAAATGGTCATTTGAGAGTGTAGAATTTGAGTATTACTAACAAAAGCCACATTTTGTTGAAGCTTTTTTTCCTGTCTTGCACTCAGCAGGACAATTCACAAGAATACCAATTCAAGGGGAAAACCAACATTCATACTGCAAAAAAAGGAGAGTGCTGAGTGATTGTCAAGTGGACTTTGGTAGAGATATTACCATGAAGAATGTGTCAGTTTGATGATTGGCAGTTAGCTGGCAAGTTTTGTTTAAGTTTTAAACCATGCACATTGGCAAGGGCACTGTCCTGAGAAATGAACCAGCAATAGGCTTTCACCTCTTTGTTGCATTGAAAGGAGGGAGAATGTGTTTACATATTCTGTCTGCAGAAAAAAAAGGCCTTGAACATTAATGTATCCTTCACTATATGCAACAATGTCATCCTGCGAGCCCAGTTGACAATCCTAAATTAGTTGTCAACATAATCCTTTGATACAGAAAGGATTATCCAGCATGACTCCAGAAGTGTAAGCAATGTTATGGACAAAAGGATCTAAAGGATCATCAATAATGTCACATTACAAACTTCACAAGACATAAAATCCTTTATGAATTCAACTTCAGGATTCTTTAGCAGCAGAACTCTGGAGAACAACACTGAATAAGGATCAGAACCTGGACGTCCAGAGATAGACCTTGTTGGTTGGAATCATAGCCATTACCCAATTTAATGTCCGATTAAGCTAAGTTGGGTTGTGAGGCTTGCTTACTTGAGGCGGTCTTATTTTGATTGCCAAATGCAATAAAAATTAATTGTTTAAGTATTTGTTTGAGACATATCTTAAGAAGTGGCCCAATTAAAAGTAACTTGTGGTAATTTACACAACAGAATTATCCAGCAAATATTGTCTAATTCCAGAATTACCTATAATGTTGCTCAAGGTGTTGCAAGCTTTGCAAGTGCAGATGGGGTTGGATACAATTAGCACCTTATTTGTTGCACTCACCCAAAGGGATGTGTTGTTTGATACAGTCCACCAGTGATTGGGACAAGTGCCCCACATATCCAGCATCACATTGGCATTGAAATTCATATCACATTACTCATGGTGATTGGCAAAACGACTCTTTCACTTGATGTCAGCATATTGTTGGTGGAGAACACCAATCATGATGCTACTTGTAGTGTCGTGAAACAGCTAGCTTCACCTATTCCTCCAGCACTTGATAACTTACCCTTCCCACGTAATCTGAAGTAGATCAGACACTTTTAAATGCCAAGCAAGATTGCTCAAGTGCCTTCCATGAGTTTGTACTATACACAATGAGAAATGATCTCATCAAGGATAGCTTTTATCCCACTGTGGGGATAGGATGAATTATGTAGTGGCTGACTTGCTCGTAACAGTCCAATTTAGGGGAAAAGTAAATCGCACCACACAAACCTTGAGTTATTGATGGTTTATTTGTGAGCTCACGAGACAGGTTGACCAAATGGTCACAAGTTACTCCAACGGGATACAGAGAGTTGTGTGGTTATATAGGTTACAATCATTTAACAATTAGCAAACTGTTAATTGCAGTAAAATGAGCAAGTTAAGCACTTTGCCCAGTCACTCACCTCAGTCACGTAGTGTCTTGATAATGTTGGTTAGTAGCTGATAAGCAAGTGTTAGTATACAATAAGTTTTTGTAAAAACATTCCCATGCTGGGAAAGAATTCATTAGGTATCAGTATGGCTGCAAGGCCAACCACCTCACTGAGCCTGGGAAAGTACAAACATAGCAAGCAGACACAGATTCAGAATGGTTTCCAGGCTTTTAGATGTGACAAGATGGCTGCTTCAGATCTAACAAATCTCTCAATTCCTTCCCTTTCTTGTCTCACCAAATCAGGACGGCAGTTCAGAGGAACCGGCAAAAGGAGGGACATAACCAGACCTAGGAGGGTTGTCGGGCGGTGGGGGTTTAAGAGTCGTCCAGGTAACTGTCAGAGTCAAGGTCACCAGGCTCAAGAAAGTAGGAGTCAATGAAGTTATCCACTGGTGGGGGAACCTCCAAAACAGGAAGCTTTACAAGCTAGGACGAAGCAGGGGTATTCGGCATCAGTAGGGAGCCGAAACAGGCACAGCATTGTTTCAGGAAAATAATGAGAAGAGAGCGCAAAACAAAAACAGCACAGAGAGCCACAAGGCCCTGGAGTGTGGAAGCCCAAGAGCCAAGCAAACTACCCATCCAAGTCCAGAGATCCCAATAGGGGATAGTGCCATGGAGAGAGGAGAACAACTTGCGAATATGGGCAGCAATGTTCATAATGTTCTCACTAGAGGAAGGGATGCAGGTACAACAGTCAGAACAAATAAGGGCACAAGTGCTTCCTTTCTTGGCCAAGAGGTAGTCGAGAGCCATGCGATTTTGGAGAGCAATGGTGTGAACAGCGACCATCTGTGCATTGAGCAGGTCAAAGGCTGAAGATGTAGCATTAGTAATCTCTTCCAAAGTGGTTGCAATATGGTGAATCTCAACCTCAAGCTGGAGGGTGGCATAGGGAAGGGCAAAGATAGTTAAAAGATGCTGAAAGGTAGTAAGTGCGCTCTTCATAAGAGGTTTTGACATCTTGAAAGTTGAAGTGTGACAGTGGTAAAGGAAAGGGACAACATAACCTAAAAAACAGCTGCCAGTCCAGGAGGTAGGCAGCCAGGGGTCGGAGTTTTGGCCACAAATGAAGTAAGTGCCATTGAAGGCCAATAAATGATTGCGTTGGGTTCCAGTCCAAAAGGTGGTAAAAGAATTGATGGCAGTCTTGTTGGCAACCATGAGATTAAGTATGCTTCCATCTGCAGTGGACCGGTAAGCAAATGGAGGATGGTGTGAAGACATTTATTGAAACCAGGTTGCCATCCTGAAGGATGTTTGCTTTTAATGCAAATACTTCCTAGGGGTGTAAGTCATGGCTGTGACATTGGTGAGAAACAGGGATGGGTGTGTGTGAGAGAGATTGTAGTGAGGCTGGAACCAGCTTTTAAATGTGTCCATCTGATATCCTGCTGATCGCCAGCGGAGGTGGGAGTTATCCCCATAAGATGGTGGGGCGGTTATCAGCTACAGGAAGCTAGGGAGGGATGTGAAAAGTTGTTACAGCAGCAGAATGACCCTGATGTAGCCACCATTCAGCAGTGTCGGACTTGTTAAAAGGAACGGCTCAAGGGAACCCCACCTTTAGAATGGATAAGAATGTGCACAAACCCAGCAGCTGGAGTGGTTGACCTTCTGTGCATAAAGATATGTCATATAAAGGAAGGTGTTGAAATGCAATTCTTTGTTCAATGACACCAGATTATACAGAAGGCAAATACATGCAATTACAGAAAAATAAGCAAAAACAACATAATAAGTGTAATAGCAATCATGCTGAGCTATCTGCAGTCATAGGCTTTGGAGGTAACTTTGCAGAGTTCAACTGGTATCCCTCTTGGGATTGTGCCCTCTTGCACTGTATGATGGGTCTCCCCTTGACCTTGAGTACAGTTAGGGTTAAGAACAAGGAATGGACCTATCCATCTCAGAGAGAGAATTCCTTTCAAATGATTTAATCATAACGTAATCCCCTGGAAAGGGTGCATGGAATCAGTGGTAGGAACAGGAATGGCTACTTTGACAATGTCATGATTCTGAATGATAATTTGAGACAGGACCTTAGTATAATCAGAGACTCCTGTGTCAGGAGCAGAGCTACATCACGGAGGATAGGAGGCCTTGTCGCAGTAGGCATGGATCTGCCCATCAATACCTTAAAAGGAGTGAGGCCTGTTGTTCGGTTAACTTGATTCCGGATGAAATATAGAACAAGGGGCAGAACATCAGGCCTGTGCAAGCCTGTATTCTGTGATATTTTAGTAAGGACTGCTTTAAGAGTGCCATTCATCCTTTCCACCATACCTGAGAACTGTGGTTAATAAGGAATGTGATGCCTCCAGATAATCCCTGGAGCTCTTCTAATAGCTTTAATGACACCAGAAGTAAAATGAGTGCCTCTATTACTGTCAATAGATCCAAGGATGACATTTTGTAGTAAACATTTAACAACTGTCCTAGCATGGTGGCTCATTGGTTAGCACTGCAGCCTCAGTGCCAGGGACCCAGGTTCACTTCCAGCCTTGGGTGACTGTGTGGAGTTTGCACATTCTCTCAATATCTGCGTGGGTTTCTTCTGGGTGCTCTGGTTTCCTCCCACAGTCCAAAGATGTGCAGGTCAGTGAATTGGCCATGTTAAATTACCCACAGTGTTAGGTGTGTTTGTCAGAGGGAAGGGACTTGTTGGGCCATAGGGCTTATTTCTACACTGTAGGGAACCTAATCTAATCCTTTTTGGTGTCAAAAGCCTCAACCCATTTGGAAAATATAGGAACAATCACTAGTAGATAATGGAAACTCTGCCTTATTGGCATGTATGCCAATTCTATCTGCAGTTTCACTAAGGGGCCAGAAGGGACAGGAAGATGGTCAAACTTGGCCAGTGGCTTCAAGTTATTGTTCTGTAGCAAATAAGACAGCGTGATAACAAAGCACAAGCAGCTGTCGTGAAACCAGGGGAATACCAAAAACGTGTGACTGCATGGCACATGCCCCACTTACTGACATTGCCAACTCCATGAGCAGCCAGGGTAGACATGTGGATGAGACTTAGGGCAGATGATGTGGCTGTCAGGATGCATAAGAGAATGAAGGGGATTTAGATTCTGCAGCACCTAAACGGGCCCAATGAATTCGTTCAGATTAAGGGGCTACCTGTTGAGCAGTATGGGTAACCTCAAAGGTCAGGAACAATGGGAAACTGGCATATTTTAGGGGAATGCAAGACCTGCATAGTTGGATTAGTGGTAGCTACCTGTGCAGCCTTATCAGCAAAAGCATTGCCACATGTGACACTATCCCCAGCAACAGTGTATTTAATGACAGCTATACTCGAAGGAAGGAGAATGTCTTCCAAAAGATTATTAATAAGCTGATCATGTAATGGTTTACCTGAAGTACTAATGAAACCCCTGTGCTCCCAAAAGGTGCCAAAATCATGCACCATTCCAAAAGCATAGCAGGAATCTGTATAAATGTTTACAGATGTTCCAGTAGCTCAAAATGCATGTTCGTGAGACCAAAAAGCTCAGCTGCCTGTGGAGAAGTACCATTAGGGAGCCCTGCAGATTCACGGAGCTCAGAAGGCATGCACATAGCATAGCCTGCCAGTGTCATACAATCAGAAAGCTGAAAGGAGGAGCCAGTGAAAAGGACCAGATCAGGATTATACAGAGGGTTTCCGAAAGATCAAGGCGAGGGGTAACAATATCATGGTCAACGTGTAAACAATCATGGTTAGGTGTCACTGAGGTTGGTCGTAGGAAGGAGGATAGCAGGTTTCAAAGCCGGGTGCGGCACAGGGTAAGATTAGACCGGGAGAATAGAATGACCTCATAGCCCATATGCCTGGGAGCAGTAAAATGTTGGGTAGCTGCAGAGTTCAGCAACAGGGAACCCGAATGTGGATCAAAAAATGGTGCATGGATGATCAAGGGGTGTAGACCTTTCAACCATTACCAAGGTAGCCGCCACAGCTTGCAAAAATGCTGACATTCCCCTTACAACAGGTGGCAACTGAACGGGGTTAAAAGCTATAGGGCACCAGAGATCCCCTTGCATTTGTGTCAGAATTCCAGAGGCATATCCCTCCCTCAGCAACATAAAGTTGAAATGGCTGTGAGTAATCTGGAAGACCCAAAGCAGGCACACAGAGCTTATAGATTTCAACTATTCAAAAGCCTGTCATTTCAGGGGTCCACTATAGTTTCAATGGCTGCTTAGGTGAAGACGCCCCCCTCAAAAGCACATCAATCTCACGAAGATCAAGAATCCAGTGCCTGCAGTAATTCACCATCCCCAGAAGTGACACAAGTTTAGTACATGTAGTGGGTGGAGGGAGACTTGTAATGGCAGTTAGACGGTCAGAAGCGAGGGTCCTGCTACCCTATGAGATCATGAGACCCACGTAATGAATCGTGGGTTGGCAGAGTTGCATCTTATCAACGGAAACTTTGTGACCATCCTGTGCCAGGCACTGAAGCACGGCAACAGTATCTTGCACGCAGGCATCAGAAGAAACTGAGACAACGAGTAAATCATCGGCGTATTGAACAAGGACACTGTTGCAAGGCATGTGGAGAATTTCGAAGGTTCGCTGAACGGTGTAAGCATGAGCTGTGGGGCTCTGTATCCTTGGGGAAGCCGAGTCCATGTATATTGGCAGTGCTGAAAGTAAAGGCAAAAAAGGTACTGACTATCAGGGGACAATTTGAGAGAGAAAAAGGCTGACCAGAGGTCAACTACTAAAAAATAAGTAGCGGAGGCAGGGACGTTATTGAGAATAGCATTTGTGTCAGGCACTACAGGGGAACAAGGAACAACACAGCGTTGACAGCACGTAGATCCTGCACGGACCTCCACCTATCAGGTTTGCCAGGTTTCGGCACAGGTAGGATGGGGGTATTGCAGGGGCTCTGTGTAGGTACAAGGGTGCCCTGTTTCAGGAGGGAAGCAATAACGGGCCTGATCCCTTCGATAGCACTTGGTGTGAGTGAATACTGATGGACCGATAGTAGGCGAGTGCCAGCCTTCAAAGTAACCGTGTGTGGAGGGGCAGAGATGACCAAACCAACACGGTTTGGGAGCGTCCATAGCGCAGGCGGCAAATCTTCTAAAAGCTGCGAGCGATCGTAGGAGAACGCGACCGAGGGGTCCAAAGTAATGAAGATAGTTTTAACAATAGAAGCAGGTAGGCGCAAGCAGAAACGGTCTGTATTGTGCGCAGCAAAGCAGAATGATAACGAAACACTGGAGATGAGATCGAATGAACAGGGAAGTGCACGATGGCGCGCATGCATAGAGGCGAAATCATTAAGTAGCCAGGGGCTTTTAAGGACAATGGAAATAAAAAGGAGACGCCATAGAGCGGGAAAAAAAAACGAGATTGGAGAATTGAAAAGGAAACATTAGTAGAAAGTCCCTGGTGTGCAATATAGTAAAGGCCAGTGACGGTAATAACAGAATTTGTATTCAGGTGAGAGTCAGCAAGTGCAGAATATGACAGGTCGGGAGTGCAGAGTCGGGCAGCGGTACAATGAAAATCTCTAAAGGGACGGCCTGTCAAAAGGATCCAGCACAGAAAAGAAACATGAGGGGCATTGCAGCTGTGTAACGAAGGAATCAAACAGCAAGTGACTCGGTACAGTGGCGCAGCGTCGGCTGTAAACGGCAGCCATTGATGGGGGTAAAGGTGGGACTCAATCATGGCTGCACGTAGAATAGCATAGTACGACTCGGGTATCTCTAAGACCCTTAGGAGAACAATGAATGGAAGCATTCCATTTGCAGAGGTTCTCACGGCCCAGCAAGGCAACCAGACAGGAGGGTGAAATGATAGCTGAGTCGGGAACTGTGATAGGTCCGACAGTAATAGGGAGACTGTAAGACAGAGGCTCAGTTAAAGCAATACCAGAGACACCGACACTATGGAACTGAGAGGGAGATCCGCAGAGGGAGGTGCACAAGAATGAGTGGCCCTTGAATCCATCAAAACCGGAACAGAACGCCCTCCCATAATAGGATTTTCCGATGGAGTCGGGGAGAGGCGTACCGAAGCAGCCTGCTACACCCCCACCCCCCCAAAAGCAGCCCTAAGCACTAGGGGAACGGGGGTCGTCAGGTTGATGTCAGTGCTGTGGAACAAAAGTGCTCAATGGGGGCGCAAACCATCGTGCAGAATCGTGCACATGGCAGTTACGCCCTTATTGACCACAAGACCAAACATTTGATTAATCGTTTGTAAGCGCGGGATAGACCCTGTGATTGAACATAATCTAATCAAGGACAAGCCTCTTTATCGCTTTTAGAGTAAAAAAAGACTATGCCTGTCCATGTTATTGAGCATAGTGAGTGTATCCTTCCACGTGGCAACCCGCCAAGTAAGGTTCTGGGCTTTATAAACCTGGGCATAATGAGGAAGCAGACAAGGGTTTGAACAGTTTTTCATTGTCCTCTATAGGAATGCCTCGGAGGTAATCTCATCTGACCAGCGGTTCTCCTACCTTATTCTTGCACTCCACATATTTACCATGGTGTTGCTGTATCCTTTTGGAAGGGTCTAGGTGTTGCGGGCCCCCCCATTCACAACACAACGAGGTAACTTCATCCCTGGGGGAAGCCTGTCTCCGTCAAGCTTGGAAAGTTGCAATCCCACTGATCTATAGGTTGGTTAAACAGAGCAAGCAAGACAAGGAGACACAACAGAAGCAGAGACAAACACCAGAACTCGGGATCCCAGCCAACAACTCTAGGCAAATGTCACCGAATTAATCACAAAGTCCGGCGCGGTCTCCTTCAACCCAATCTTGCCTCAGCGTATCACAACAGCTTGTAAGCTACAAAGGAAACTAGATCCCTACTCATGCTTGTTGGCTCAGCGGAGGAATGGCTACAAACTGCCAGGGCAACTTTGGAGAGGTCTTCAAACGCAACCTTTCTTGCCGCAGCAAATCACTAGTGCCTCAATGTTGCTATCTGATCCTTAAGGGTCAAAACTAAAACTACTAGCCTCTGTCGCCATAGCCCAATCCTACTCACTCTGGCTCATGGGTGAGGGAAACACCGCCAGCGGTGAAATCAACTCTCCCATCTTGTCGCAAAAGAAAACCCGCTGACTCAGGGAGGTAATCTCATCTCCCGCAAACAAAACCCGCTAACTCAGGGATGTTGCACAAAATAGGGACAAACTCGAGAAAAGTCCGGGAAACCTCGTGAAATAGAGGTCCTGCTGGCTATGCCAACTGTTGGGGATAGGATGAATTATGCAGTGGGTGACTCACTTGTAGCAGTCCAATTTAGGGGGAAAGTAAATTGCACCACACAAACTTTGAGTTAATGACTTTTTTTTCGTGAGCTCATGGGGAGAGACAAGTCAATCGAGTGGTCACAAGTCACTCCGACGAGATACAGAGAGTTGCGTGTTAATATAGGTTACAATCAGCAAACTGTTAATTGCAGTATAATGAGCAAGTTAGGCACTTTGCCCAGTCACTAGCCTCAGTCCCATAGTGTCTGGATAGTGTTGGTTAGTGGCTGATAAGCAAGTGTTAGTATACAATAGGTTCTTGTAAATGAAGAAGATTCCCATGCTGGGAAAGAATTCATTTATCAGGTATATGGCTGCAAGGCCAACCATCTTACTGAGCCTGGGAAAGTACAAGCATAGCAAGCAGATACTAATATGAGATTCAGAATGGTTTCCAGGCTTTTAGAATGTGACAAGATGGCTGCTTCGGATCTAACAAATCTCCAACACCCACAAAATAATAGAATAGCATGTTGTGGTTCACACTATAAGATTGGCCTTTCACTAATTCAAAATAGGACCCAAGACATTTGTTTGCAATGCAAACCTGAAGTTGAAGTGCATCAAAGCCATCAACTGCTTGAAAATGAATTTATTTATGTTGAGACTAATGATTGTAATGAGAATATAATTATGCTACAGATTCAGACAAGTCCCAAGGCTAATCTATAAGTAGCTGACATTCAACACATTGAAACCTATAATTCTAGAACTGAACAAATGAATATTGAAAAGAAGTTACAATCTCCAGTTGGATCAATAATGCAAATAATGTTGCTTAATGAAAAAATCATTTTGTCATCCATCTGAATTGTATTTAAAACAGAAATTAATTGTCCTGCATCTTGAAACAATCCAATGCAGTTTGTTAAATCAGCTATTTTAAATGTATTAGTTTGAGCTTTTTATTCATTTCCAGGGAAAAGATTGGTTACAACAATACTGTAAACATTATTAACCCAGAGGATGCTGCAATTTTGTTTAAATCTGAAGGCCTGTTTCCAGAGAGGATGAAGGTGAAGCCATGGATGGCTTACAGAGACCATAGAAAAGAAAAATATGGTGTCCTATTGAAGTAAGTTCAAAGTTATGCCAAATTAATACCTCTAGTTTTTGGATGCAAAGATTTTGTCATTTTAGATATATGTTGTAGCACTTTGCATTTATAAAAGCAAGGATGGAAAAGTGTTTTTTGGGTGGCCTTTCAAGGAGAAGAAAGATGTTGCAAGTAGGGGGACTTGGGAGGAATTACAAGAAGAGCAAAGTAATAGAAGCTGAAAGTGGAACAGCAAATATTGTGGTACAGGAACATACTGCTGAATAAAGTTTCAGAGTTAGAAAGATCAAGGCCAGGAAGGAATCTGTAAAAAAGGGAAAAGAATTTCAACTTGTTGCATTAACAGATTGGGAACCAGTAAATCATAACAAACCAAGGAGACTAGTATGTCAGCAATGCAATTTTCAATGAGTTGTAATTTGTGAAGGGTGGAACCCAGGATGCCAGCAAGGGCAGCATTAAAATAGAAGAACAAATTTACATTTCTGCAGCACCTTCCGTGATCTCAGGACATCCCAAAGCATTTTACAGCCAGTCAAGTATTTCTGACATGTTGTTTTAGCTAGAATTGTAGGAAACAAGGCAGCCAATTTTTTATATCTTCGCCATGCTTGCTTATGATATCAAGATGATATCAAGCCTGTGAATGAGGAAGAGTGGGAAACAAATTGATAAACAGGAACTAGTGAAGACTTTGTTTTTCTGTCTTGACCTTTGGCTGAATGCAGGGCTGCCAAGATTGCTATTATTACTTATCTCTAATTATCCTGAGAATGTGCTGGTGGGCCACCTTGAATTGTTATAATGTAGGATTGTAGGACTGAAACCATGAGAATTATGTCATAGGAGCTTATTAGGAAGGAGAGGTATTGGAAAAGGTTGAAGTTTGTAACAACATTGAAAGCCTCAGAAAAAGCAAGAAATTGACAAAGTTGAAGAGAGACTAATCTTCCATTGCAGTTGCACAAGATATCATTGGAAATTTTGATCAGATTCAAGCCAGTTTGGAGGATCCCAATGGAACAGTTTTGGGAAGATAGGATTTCAGAACAACAACATATTATAAAATTTTAGAGAAAAGACAAAAAGTGAGTTGGAGTCAAAAACAGAAATTGCTGGAAAAGCTCAGCAGGTCTGGCAGCATCTGTGAAGAGAAATCAGAGTTAACATTTCAAGTCCAGTGACCCTTCCTCAAGAGTTATTTTGGTTTTTAAGTGAGTTAGAGTAGTGGTTCAAGTTAATGAAAATTGGAGGTATTTTGATAGAGGCTGTGAAATTAGTGTTTTCAGAGAGATAGTGAAATGCTAGAGGTTAGAGACGATGATCATTATCACAGACACTTACGTAACAAGTTTTCAGACTTTCTTAAAAACCTCTTTCTTGCATTGTGGCTGTTTTACAGAAGTGGGGAAGAATGGAGAAGAGATCGATTAGTTTTGAATAAAGCAGTGATGTCACCCCAAATTATACAAAAGTTCGTGCCACTTCTCAATGAAGTGGTGTTGGATTTTGTGTCCACAGTTCACAAACAGATTGCGAACAGTGGGAGAGAAACTTGGACAGCCGATCTCTCAAATGATCTCTTCAAATTCGCACTTGAATGTAAGGATCCAACACTGCTTCTTTACTTTGGTTATGCCATTACCTTATTTTACTTGCATGTTGTAGCCTTCAAAACTATTTTTAAAAATAACTTTTTAATTATTTTGATATGAATTGCTTTACTGCAGCTTTCAATGGGAAAAATATTTTAAGTGATAAATGAATACCTTGACTGTAAATTTTCTTTGTTGTGGCGATGAAACCCTTAATACGTCAGTGCGTTATCATACATGAACAATGTGGCAGAGTGATATCATACTGATCTTTTGCTTAGCTTTGCAGTCTCTCTATTTTCTTGGAAAAGATTGGTCAGGTTGGACCTGTATCATTGGAGTCTAGAAGAATGAGATGTGATCTTGTTGAATCATATTAGATCCAGAAAAGACTTGACTAGGTGAATGTTGATAGGATGTTTCCCTTGTGCGATAAACTAGAACTTGTGAATCTAGTTTAGTAATAAGTGGACCTCTTACTTAATATGGAGATGCAGAGAAACTTGTTCTCTCAGTGAGATTTTAGTCCATACAATTCTTTCCTCAGAGAATATTGTAAGGGGGAGTCATTGAATATTTTTAAGGTTGAGATTCTTAACTGACAAGGAAGTCAATGGGGATTGGGGTGGGGGAGCAAGAGGTGGTAGCAAGAAAGTGAAGTTGTGGTAAACGTCGGATCAGCTGTGATTTTACCAAACGGCAGAGCAAACTTGAGGAGCCACTCCTGTGCCTAATTTGTATGTTTATATATTCAAACCTCAGCAACAAAAACTTGTATTTATGTATTGACTTTAATGTGATTAAATATCCCAAAGTGTGTTTTAGAAGGACATTTGACATTAGGTACAACGGGGAGATATTAGGTGAGATGTGTAAAAGCTTGGTCAAAGGGCTAGATTTCAAGGAGCATCTTAGTGACAGAGAGTGATGGAGAAGTTTGGAGAGGAATTCCAATGTGTAAAGCCTATACACAGCCAACAATGGAACAATTAAAATATGTGATTTACAAGAGCTTGGAATTGGAGGAGCACAGCATTCAGAACTGAAGGTAATTACAGATTTATAAAAAGGAGCAAGGCTATGGAAAGATTGAAGATAAATTAAACTTAATTAAATATTACATTTTGAGACTGCCAGCCAGCTTGGAGCAATGAGCAGAGAAGTGATGACTGAAGCATTTGGTGATGACTGAAGGGTGCAGTTTTTCAGATGTGCTCAGACACCACAGTGAGCCAAACTGGTCCATTTTATTCAAATCACTGAACTGGTATTGTTTTTCATTAGTTGTTGAACGTTCTACTATATAAAGAAGTAAGAATGTTGTACCAGTTTTTGGAAAACTGGAGCATCTTAAATACGCTTCAGTACAGTGTCTTAAAGTAACCCCAGATTAGCAGTCAGCATTAGCCCCTTTTGAGTAGCTGAGTTCAGTTACTTATTTAAATGATTAATATCTTAATTTTAACACTCATGTTTTGTTATTAACATAAAAAGTGTTGGTGAAATTGGACAGGAGTGGGGATCAAATCCAATTGTATCGTATGCCCTTTCTCTTAAGCAACACAGCTAATATTCAACATTGTTGACTTCAACAGAACTGAAAGTAGGAGATGTGGAATGAAGGTCAGCAAAATATAGTTCCATCTTCTGTGAACTCACAATATCCAGTTTCAGTTCCATGATGTCTTCTCAGTAAAGTTTAACCTTAGTTAGATTTCAGGCAAAGTAAAAGGGGAGATATGTATTCAGGAAGCTAATTTTTAGATCTGTATTTGGCACAAGGTACAGCCAATTTTAACTCATTTAAAACTGAGCTAACTACACAGTAATGATAGCAAAATGGGGTAGACAGGCTCTATAGCCCCATTAATGCCTATTCTTTTGAAGGTGTCCTTCTCTACAGGAGTCTATCACTTACAAAATGCCTGCCCTTTCAGGAAATAAGCCCCTTTTGACACATGAATCAAGGTTAAATGAAATGCAGAGAACCACGTTGGCTACTTTAGGACAGGGCTGCACACACTGTGTACACTGTAGGCAAAGAAGCTCCGGGAAAATACATTTTAACTTACTTTATGTGGGTTCAGGAGGAATGAGACCACCTCTAAACATAGCTGAGCAACTGTTACCTTAAGGCAGTCCTAATCAATTTCCACAATTGAGACCACACTCTCACTCTTTGAACGACTTAGCTGCTGGCTACAGTCAGCATCCATTATTGCCCAAGTCCAAATATAGCAAGCTGCACCACGATTGCTTATGTGCCCCTCAGAGCACCACTTCTATTTAAGTGAATTCTGAGCTCAGATGTATGCGCGCATCTTAAGGGAACATTGGTTGTCTGCTGCCTGAGATAGCTACATGATAGCGCAGTTTAGAGGGAACTTCAAAATCCACTCCCTATATGCTCTACTACTTCAGTAAGACCAGACTATTAAGGATGTTTTATCTCCAAATGTTTTCAATGTCAGTCTGTTAATGTAAATTCATCAAGAAATAGTGGAAAAATCTCCAATCTTTGCTTTTACAGCTGTTTGCCATATATTGTATGGAGAACGTCTGGGCTTGCTGCAATGTCTCCATAATCCTGCATCACAAAAGTTCATCGATTCAGTTACATTGATGTTCAAATCCACAACTCCAATGCTTTATATTCCACCTGGGCTTCTGAAGTCAATTAAATCGAAGATCTGGCAAGATCACGTTGCTGCTTGGGATACCATTTTTTCACATGGTGAGAAAATCAGGACAAATGTCTATTAATTGTGGAAATCGGTGGTGGCGCCAAGTGAACTCAATAGTTGAATTTCTACTTCCTGTTACATTTTGCTTATTTACTCTGGCTATTTCTACTTGTAATTTTATTTTGTTCTGTTACATCCTTGTTGTTAACCACTTCTTCAACAAGGACAGCAACACATTGTACACTACAATTTGGTCATCTGTGCTTTCCTTCTCCCATATGTTTGACAGTTCAGTGCTTCTTTTCCTCTTTTCAGCATTTTAACCTTGAATTTTCTCCTAAATCTTTCCATTGATCTCATTGGCTATTGAAGGAAAGTTGCCTTCCATCGACTAGAGAAAGCGAGGACTACAGATGCTGGAGAGTCAGAGTCAAAAAACATCGACTGTCCTGCTCCTTAGATGCTGCCTGACCTGCTGTGCCTTTTCCAGCGCCATGCTTTCTGATTCACATTCCAGTGACTGTTGATTGCAAGACAAATCTGAACTCTGAAGCCTGAAGTTTCATTCACATTTAGCTGGGTTGAATCTGCGTAATCATTTTAAAGATAATTGGTTGCCTTATGAGGAAGGGAATTCTGAGACTTGGCAACCAGGCAGCTGAATATACAGTTGCCAAAGGTGGGTAATGAAGATCAGAGATAATCAATGGATGAGAGATGAAGGAAAGTAGAGATCTCAGAGAGTTGTAGCGCTCTAGGAAGTTACAGAGATAGGAACGTGTGAGGCTATTGGAAGTAATAGAAGACCAGGGTGATGGGTGAACAGGACTTGGTGCAAGTTTTGAAATTGCAGAAGGGTATTATTTGAATTTTAAATGGATCCAGAAGTCAAGTGAAGACAGGGAGCAGTGTAAAGTGAGCAGCACTTGGCGCAGAATCTTGAAATTAGAATCAGGCAATTCAAGATCAAAATCAAGTACTTAATCACACAAAGCATGGTAGATTTCTGGAACTATCTCCCTATAACGACTGGATGGCTTGTTCATTTAAGCTTTCAAAAGTGAGATTAGTAAATCCTTGGCAAATGAAGTTAACAGACTGTTTGCAGAAATATAATTGTAGATATTTTCTAATTAACCTTTTCAGAGTTGTTCTTATAAACTTCTGAAGCTATGGGACTTAAACCCAGGCATCCTAGTCCAGAATTGGGACATTGGTTCCAATGCAACACAAATGCCCAAGAATTTAGCACTGGCATGGAAACCAGCAATGGAAGCAAAAGGCTGTCTTGTGTTAGTTATGTCATCTTCCTCTGTTGTAAGTGCTTTTAGGTTCTCTTATAGCTTGGTGACTTTTTAAGCCATTAAACACACATGGCTTGTTACAAGGTGATGCAGTTGAAAAAAAAAGTGATGTTCAAGCCTCTATTTGAACCAGCTACTGTGAAAAAAAATGAGTCAAGTTCTTGGAGCTCAAAGAAAGATAGCTACAAAAGAAATAACAAAGAAAAAGCGCAAGAAAAACAAGTCTCCCATTTTGAATTACTTGGCGAATCAAAGTGTTTCTGCATTTTCTACTCCCAGCTGTTGTGGAATTAAAAGGAAATATGAAACAGCAATAGATTTTTTCCCCTCAGTGAGAAAAATTATGAAATAGCAACAGAATGAATTATAATAGAAGTTTATAGAAGTTGCAACCCTGCTGTCAGTGCTGGGAACAGAGTGCTACGAGCTTCATTGCAGCCTAGATCTCACAGACAAGCAGAAAGGAGAAACGTTTCAGGTTGTGAAGACACTTTGACCCCCTATTAATGTTAATCATTCTACTACTAATATACTAGTTCAATGCCAGAGCTCAAGAGATTTTGATCAATATGTAACCACACTAAGACAACTGAATCCTGAGAGGTTGGACAACTGAAAGCTAATCTCAAAGATAGGCATAAGGGACCTTGGGCAGCACATTTATTAAGAGAGGAGAAACTTACTATCAAGAAAACTGTTGATATCTGCAGAAGTTCTAAGCTTATCAATCATCAGCTTGAGCGCATTAATGGAAGCTGAAAATGTGTTGCTGGAAAAGCGCAGCAGGTCAGGCAGCATCCAAGGAACAGGAGAATCGACGTTTCGGGCATAAGCCCTTCTTCAGGATGCCTTCCTTGAAGAAGATCCTCTTGCAAGGATGCCTTCCTTGAAGAAGCTCTCTTCCTCCCTCTACAAGGATTTCAGTGAGTCCCTCTCTCACTGCACACCCCAGGTCATCTCCTCTGCACAGAAGCTCTTCAGCCACGTTCTCAAACAGACTCGCGACCACAGCCACATCTCCTTCCTCAGCACCTGCCTACGGAACCGACTCTCCAGCATCTGCAGTCCTCACTTTCTCCTCGAAGACTTTTTTCGCATTAATGGAAGAACAGACAAGGTTTTGCATTACGCTGAGAGACTTTCCACGTCAAATGAGATCAACAGATTGGTAAAAAGGAAGAACTTTTTGCAGAAAAGAAAGCAGAAAAATCAAGACCAGAGAATGGAATGGAAATATTGCACAGAACATCACACAAAATAAAAGCAAGCATGTCCAGCACGGGGAATGCTGTAACTACAAGAAACTGAATCACTTTGGACACAAATGATTAGCAAGGAAAAAGCAAAACAAACCTACAGAGCTGGCTGCTGTGTAATTCAGCTAATAATTTTGTCAAACCATTTTCCACCACACAATATATTGTCATCTTTAGGTTTATCATTAATGGTTTGTGACAGCAGAAGGAGAGTATCAAATGAACGTAGACTGTTAGATGGACACCAGTGCTGTGTGCAACAGCCTGAGTTCTGCAGAAAATGGCTCAAGATGATGACTTAAAAATGAAGCAATTGGAAGTAAGGTGCAGGATTTATAATGTAAGGAATAGAAATAGGCATTTGGCCCATCTTATTAGCTCTGCCATTCAGTTAGATCATAGCTGATCTGATTATCCTCAACTCCACTTTCTTGCCTTTTGCCCTGCACCATTGATTCCTTTCCTGAATGAAAATCTGACTATTTCAGACTTGAATATTTTTTAAGGTCCCAGTTAATAGCTCTCTGTGGTAAGGAATTCCACAGATTCACACCCCTCTGAGAGAGAAAATTCATCCTCATCTCTGTCTAAGATGGATGACACCTTACTCTAAGATTATGCCATCTGCTCATAGAGTCTCCAAAAAGGGAAGCTTTTTCTCCACTTCTGTCAAGCCCACTAAGAATTTTAAGTGCTTCAATAAAATCACTTGTAATTCTTCTAAACCTCATTGAAATCAGGTCCAAACTACTCAACCACCCCTCATCAAAAAATCCAACCATGTCCATGATCAACCTCATACCAAGTGGGCAAATTAAACTGAAAAGCTCAGTGCAATGGGAAGAATGAAAATCTGGAGTTCCAATTGGCAGATGATAAACACAATCCATTCATTTCAACAGAAGCAAGTCAAAAGCTTGGAGAAGTAACCTAACTCTGCCAGAAGAGCTTTGCATAAGCCATTTGTCGATTGACTGTCAAACAGAAGCTAGAAGAGTTTAAAGATGTGTTTACAAGTCTTGGATGTCTCCCAGATGAATATTGTGTCAAAGTGATTGAGAGTGTGAGACCAATGTAGCATCTGCAAGAAAAGTTCCAACTGCCTTCAAGTGCAACCTGAAAGCCAAGGTAGAAAAGAAGGGAGTAGTCAAAAATATGACAACTCATATAGATTGGTTTTGAAGCATTGTATTAGTGGCAACCTGGGAAACTAAGAGTATCCATAGATCCAAAGGATTTTAATAAAGTTTTGAAGAGATCTCATTACTCAATTCCAACCATTGAATGAATCTTGCAGCAACTTGCCAAGGCAAAGGTCTTCACTCCCCTTGATACAAAGGATGGTCACAGGCACTGAAGCTTGATATAAAGAGCAGAATTCTAATTACTTTCTGCATACTGTTCAGGAGAAATCGATGGTCGCATATTGCCACTTGGCATTTCCGTGCTCCAGAAGATAATCAGTGTAGACAGCATAAGATAGCAAAGTCTGAAGTGGTTCAAGAAAGTTGCTCACCACCACATTCTCAAAGGCAACTAGGTGTGGGCAATAAAGGCTGGCCCAGTCAGCAATGCCCTTGTTCCACAGGTGAATAAAAACAAGTCATTGATATTTCTGAGTAGAAGTTATTGTGGATGATCTGTTTGTCTATGTGGAGTTGCAATGGATGAAGCCAACACAAATCACAATCATAATCTAGTTTAGCAGTTAGTGAGAGCTCACCAGGTGAATCTGAAACTGAACAATAAAAGGATGCAACTGTGGATGCCTAAAGTCAAGTACATAAGCCACATGCTGACAGCAAAAGAGCTTTGCTCAGATCCTGCAAGGTGCTAGCTGTACCAGAGAGGCAGTTACTAACAGATGTAAAAGCTAATTGCCTGCTTAATGTGCTGTCAGAGGGGGAACCACAACACAAGTTCACTACTAAGGATGTACAATGGTGGGGCCCAGAACAAGAAGCAGCTTTCATGATAACTAAACACAACTGATGACAGTGGAAGTGCTGAGCCAATGTGATGTCAATAATGAAGTCACTTTGTAGTGTGACACCAGTGAATCAAGGCTCTGAGCAACACTTGTGCAGTAGGCCAACTAGGTACATCAGTGTACAAGGCATTAAAACAAAGTTAGCAACACTATGCTCAGATTGAGAAAGAATGCCTTGCTATTGACTTTGCTTGTGAGCATTTTAATCAGTACCTGGTTTAAGAAAAAAAATGTGGTAATGAAGGCTATCTATAAACTGCTTCCAAGCATCTCCCTCAAATCATTCTGTCTGCTTCAATGATCCTGCATAGAATGTTACTTCGTTTGCAAAGATCTCATCTGGATGTGAAATACAAGCAAAAGAAACATATGTTCATTGCAGTCATGCTGTCAAGAGCTTCATGGCCAATGAAAAGTTGAGGATGCTCAACCAGATTGTAAAAAGGAAACTACACAACAAGGTGCAATTCTCCAAGAAAGAAGTGATTACATTACAGTGTGGAAACAGGCCCTTCGGCTCAACAAGTCCACACCGACCCGCCAAAGCACAACCCACCCATACCCCTTACCTAACACTACAGGCAATTTAACATGGCCAATTCACCTGACCTGCACGTCTTTGGACTGTGGGAGGAAACCGGAGCACCTGGAGGAAACCCACGTAGACCCGGGGAGAACGTGCAAACTCCACACAGTCAGTCGCCTGAGGCAGGAATTGAACCCGGGTCTCTGGCGCTGTGAGGCAACAGTGCTAACCACTGTGCCACCATGTCGCCCACAGTGATGAAAGGATGACCTGAAAACTTCAAGAGAACACTTCTTGCCAGAGGAAAATATTGGGCAGAAATAGCTGATAGCCGAAGATGGCATCTTGTATGCATAAAATTAAGTCATTATCCCTAAGGAGATGAGGAAAGAGTTGTTGAGGGGCGTTCATGAAAGTCACCAAGGAATTGAGTCTAATCTGAGGAAGGCTGTAGCGAACAAACATAAGCAATGAACTGAAGGACCACCTCAGACTGTGCAGTGCTTGTCACAAATGCCAAGCTAAACAAGCTAAGGAGCCACATTGGACACACAACGGACCATGGATTAAGCTTGGAGTCTATCTCTTCATTCTTGCAGGAAACATCTTGTCACTGTAGACTACTAGTCTGATTAATGGGAGTTAGACAGCCGAATTCAAGGACTAGGTGCTGGCAGGTGTGACTAGATTGAGTTGGGATATCTGGTTGGCATGGATGAGTTGGACTGAAGGGTCTTTTTTCCGTGCTGTACCTCTCTATGACTCTGACTACTGCAGAGATTGTAGAATGCCGAAAGGCACAATTCAGTCATTCCAGCATTCCTGACATGGTGATGAGTAGCAATATCACAGATGAAGAATCCAGCTGTTTTAGAAAGGAATTGAAACTCAGCATCATGCATTATCTCCATACTAGCCCCAAGTCAAACAGAAAGGCTGAGGCAACAATGAAAACCAACCAAAAGATCATTAAGAAAAATTGAGTAAATTCAGCACAGAATTGTATCAAGGAATCGTTGAGTGGAGAAGTACACCCACTGAAGACATGGCAAGTCCAAAAATTCAAGTTATATGGATGTTGTACCAAAACTGCTCTTCCAATGGCAAAAAGAACACTGAAGCCAGAAATATGCTATGAGTGAAAAGAAAGAAGTGAAACAAAAGAAAACCACATTTCACTTTGATAGAAGTGCCAAGTCATTGCCATAGCTGAGCATTGGAGAGCCAGTTAGAGTGCAAACGTTCCATACTCTTACCAAAAGTCTGCCAACATGTGCAACTGTTGTCACCTTGATCATACCTGGTAAATGTGGGTGACTGATATTTCATTGTGACTACGCACGTCAACGTATAACTAAAGAAGCTATGCCTTCACAGTACACACAGCACATGAGGAAGAAGGAAGCTCACCTCTCACACAGGGTACACAACAACCATCAGTCCAGACATTCATTGTTCCTCAGCAATGGACATGGATCAGCAACAGTAGGTAGAACAGCAGTAGCCCTCATTAAACAACATTCCCTGGAGAAGGCACATCATCCAGGGATTGAGGAGATACCAGTGAAACAACCCATGTGTACCATTAGGAGACTTGCACAATGTAAAGACTATGTATGTAATGCATGTATAAAGACTGATAAAAGTAGAATCATCTAGAGTTAATATACTGTTATGATAATGATAATTTTCTTTGTGGCCATCTTATTCAAGTTAAGCAACTCTGACTGATACTGCTTGCATCTTTTTTTTGTTTATTTATGAAAATGGGAATATTGGAAAAATCCATTGTACCTTAAGTGTACTTGATGCCTTGCCATGGTCACGTGACCTCTATCTCAGCATCCTATAGGGGCCATTAAACAGAGAAGCTTGAAACAGATGGTCATCATTTGTATGAAGATTGGAAAAAGTTTGAAGGGCAAAATGGTCTATTTTATAAATTGACAAGACAAAATGATTATGATTTCTTAACAAATCACATGCTTCAGAGTGGTCAAGAACAGTAGTACAAAATATTATACTCACAGAAGATGGTGTTTCTTTTAAGACTTTGGTTGGAGGATGGGTTAAAAACACAATTGGAGTGATTCAAATGGAGAATTCCAAGAAAATTGACCATTGGATTTGACGGTATGTTCAAAAACCGAAAATAATAGAGAGGATGAAGATATGATGTACTTCCCAAGAATAGAAGAGGGAGGTGTGATGGTTTTAAAGGAAAGAGGGACAAGTACCTGAAGATCTGGGACCATTTATACGAGCTTGAGGGCACCAAAAAAAAAATTAGATGGTCAGCAATTTGATGCAACGAGGGTCAGTGGAGCAAGAAAGTGTGTCATGTACAAGAACCAAGTTGGCAGCGAAATAAAAACAAAATACAGATTCAGGACAAGACAGGTGTGTGGTTTGGTTTGATCACAAAGAGAAACCTGCGATGGGGTGGGTGAATGTGCCACAGTTACAATTGCATAAATCATTTCAATCATAGCGACAAATGAGTTCATGAGGTCCTCTTGCTTGGAGGTGAAGTTCAAAAAAGTAGTAGAGAGACGTTTATGAAGATGGTCAGTGACAGAGGAAAGATGTATTGGATTTTCTTTGCTCTCAAACTTGATCTTGAAGTGGTGCATGATTTTAATAGAGAAGAGGAAAGCCTATTAGGTCTTGATGTGGTTAAGGTTCTGGTCATGGCCAGCTAAAACATTGTGCACCAGATGTACTCAAATCTGCCCACCCTCAGGTTTGAGGAAGTAAAAATGAGTCTATAGCAGTAAAACTTCACATGTCACATACAATACCCAAGCCAAAAATTAGGATTCTTTATGGAAACCATCTCCAAGGTATCTAGCCATGTTTCTATATATTGTGAGTCGCCCAGGCTTTGGGTGATTTCTCTTTGTTTTCTCACATGCTTTCTCTCTCGAGAAATGTCTGTCCATTGATAAGTTTAGCTTTGAAAAACCATTTATTGTGGGATATAAATAATATTTTCAACAGAGTTGATTAGCTAAGCAATTACAGAAGAAATTATACAGATGCTGCCCAAGGAAGGTGGCATAATTATGTAAAGTATATTAAATATAATTAGAGACGGTTTGTTTGCCAGTTACTATTAGAACTGATGACATACTTGTGCTTTGATAAACACTCTCTATCTTAATTTGTAGCTGATACCTGTATACAAAGAACATACAAGCAATTCCACCTGCGATCCAAAAATGACAAAGAATATTCCGGAGTTCTAGCAGATCTACTGCTGCAAGACATGCTGCCCCTAGATGACATCAAAGCAAGCATTACAGAGCTTATGGCAGGTGGAGTTGACACAGTAAGAGAAAATTGTTTCCTTACCGGACAGTGAGTCATATTGCTGATGGGGTGAAATGAAGGGGCTTGGAGGAGGCGTGTGGAGAGCATAAATGCCAGTGAGACGTGTGGGGCCAAATGACTGATTTCTGTGCTGTACCCTCTATAGGTTGAATGTTCTGACGGGCTTGGGGCTCTGACAAATGAACAATATGCAAACCCCAACTGTTGTGGTACTTGTGACCTCACCCACCAGTGTGATCTTCCTAAAGATTGCCAGTGAACAGGCCACCTCCAGCAACTGTGTCCAATTCCTAAAAATCACAGAATCCATACTGTGGAGAAGCAGGCTATTCTGCCCATTGAGTTCACACTGACCGTCCAAAGAGCATCCCTTCCAGATCCAACTCCTTCCACCTTATTTCCTTCATTTTCTGTAGCTAATCCATCTTGTCGGCACATCCTTGGACACTATGGGCAATTGATGTAGGATTGCTCGCTGAGCTGGAAGGTTTGTTTTCAGACGTTTCATCACCATATGTGGTAACATCATCAGTAAGCCTCCGTTCGAAGCGCTGGTGGAATGGCCTGCTTTCTATTTATGTGTTTAGGTTTCCTTGGGTTGGTGATGTCATTTCCTGTTCTTTTTTCTCATCGGGTGGTAAATGGGATCCAAATCAATGTGTTTGTTGATAGAGTTCTGGTTGGAATGCAATGCTTTGAGGAATGATTGTGCGTATCTCTGTTTGGCTTGTCCTAGGATGGATGTGATGTCCCAGTCAAAGTGGGGTCCTTCCTCATCCATATATAAGGATACGAGTGAGAGTGGGTCATGTCATTTTGTGGCTAGTTGATGTTCATGTATCCTGATGGCTAGTTTTCTGCCTGTTTGTCCAATGTAGTGTTTGTTACAGTTCTTGCAAGGTATTTTGTAAATGACATTAGTTTTGTTAGTTGTCTGCCCTGTTCACATCCAACAACATCAACCTGGCCAAGGAAGCACTGACTACATTATTAGAAGAACCAAAAACAAATAAAGCAAACACCACCAACCTCATCAGCAATGATAATATTGTCAAGCCAGTGGACCTATGCCTTACCACCCACTTCACCTTCAATGACAAAACCTACAGACAAACCAACAGAACACTCATGGGATCTCCAATATCAGGGTTCTTAGCAGATGCAGTAATGCGGAGATTTGAACAAACAGCTCTGCCAACTATCCAACCCAAACTTTGGGTCCACTATGTGGATGACACCTTTGTCATCACTAAATGAAAAGAATTAGAGGAAACCTTCAAGACCATCAATAATACTCTTACTGGCATAAAATTCACTAAAGTGGAGGAAAACAACAACAAACTGCCATTCCTAGATGTCGCAGTCGAGTGAGCAGCCAATGGGGAACTTCAAACCAGCGTCTACAGAAAAACAACACATACTGACCAAATACTGAACTACAGAAGCAATCATCCCAACACCCAAACAAAGCTGAATGAGAACATTATTTCAACAAGCTACCACACACTGCAGCATAGACGAACTGTGCAGAGCAAAGGAAAATCACCTATACAGTGTACTCAAAAAGAACAGGTACCCAATGAACACAATCTGTCGATTTCTCAGCAACAAACCCCAAAAAGCAGACAAAACACGTCCTAGCCAATCTCCCCTACATCAAAGACATCTTGGAAATGACTGCCAGACTACTCAGACCCCTTGGCATCGCGGTAGCCCACAAACCCACCATCACACTAAAGCAGCAGCTAATGAACTTGAAAGACCCTATACAGACAACAGACAAAACTACTGTCATTTACAAAACACCTTGCAAGAACTGTAACAAACACTATATTGAACAAACAGGCAGAAAACTAGCCACCAAGGTCCATAAACATCAACCAGCCACAAAAAAGACATGACCAACTCTCACTACTATCCTTACATACAGATAAGGAAGGACACCACTTTGACTGCGACAACACATTCATCCTCGGACAAGCTGAACAGAGACACGCATATAAATTCCTAGAAGCATTACATTCCAACCAGAACTCTATCAACAAACACAATGACTTGGATCCTATTTACCAGCCTCTGAGAAAAAGAACAGGAAATGACATCACCACAAGAAATGGTGTCACCACAGGAAATGATGTCACCAACCCAAGGATAACTAAACACATAAATCGAAAGTGGGCCATGCCACCAGCGCTTCGAAAGGAGGCTCACTGATGATGTTACCACGTATGGTGAAAAAATGTCTGAGCAATCCCACATCCAGAACATCAACCTGAGCTACAAATCTTCTCAAAACGCACTAACTAACTATGGGCAATTTACTATGGCCAATCCACCTACCCTGCACATCATTGGACTGTGGGAGGAAACCCATGCAAACACAGGGAGAATGTGCAAACTCCACACAGACAGTCGCCCAATGGTGGAATTGAAGCTGGCATTTTGATATAGTAGTGCTAACCACTGAGCCACTGAGCTGCTTGCTATTAGGGACATTGACAGGGCTGAGCAGACAGGAGGAGTAATCAAAGTGCCTTAAGCTGTGGTTGGCTGGCTGCCTTACCAGGAGAACAGGACCTCGAGAGTTGAGATGTCCTCTGAAGACATCTACAATTGTTAGCAGGATGATCAGAACTATCCATCCACTTGATTACATGCAACTGCGATTTTGGCCAATGGATCCCTTCAGTTCCACGAAGGTGGTGGGTGGGCTTTGAGGAGACAAAAGGAGTGGATTTGAAGTGAAAGCATCAATGGTTTCAACTGGGATGGATGATCCTGATCTATAACTAAAGGTCACAGTTTAAGAATATAGGGTACGCCATTGAGGACTTAGACGAGAAAAAATTTCTTCACTCGGAGAGTGGTGAGCCTGTAGACTTCTCTGCCACAGAAAGCAGTTGAGGCCAAAACATTGAGTGTTTTCATGAAGGAGAAATTTGGGGTAAAGCTATCAAAAGATATGCAGATAAAGAGGGAGCTAGGTACTGAGTTAGATGTTACACCATGATCATGCTAATTGGCAGAGTTGACTCAAAGGGCTGAATGGCCTACTCTTGCTCCTATATTCAAAGTTTCTATATTTTCTTGGCCTGCTACTGGGAAGCTGTGCCCAGCCAAAGGCAGGGCGGTGACCTCAACAAGGAGTTCATCTGCCAGCAAAAAAAAATACCACCTGCCTCAAAGATTAGCCCTCAGCTGGCACTTAAGATTTATTTTAGTTAGCTAACTGTCACTGCCAGCCATAAACTATTAAGAGTCCACAAAATTTGGAACACATCAGGCAGTCACCTGGATCTGAGATCCTCTGATTTTGCTTCCTGTCTCACCTCCAAATCTGTCTCTCAGAAAGTTCTGCACTTGGCACTAGAAAAGGGTAAGGGGTAAATTCACCTACTGTCATGAAACAAATGTCAATATTTTGGATATTGAAATACAAACAGAAAATGTCGAGAATCATCAGCCGATCAGATAAAAGCATCATCAGCATTTTCATTTTCAGTAATCCAACTGGCATTGTACAGCATTTATGTTTCTGAGTGACATCGATCAATTTTATCTTGCTTACAGTCATATGAATGAGTAACTTTATAATTTGGTAAGACACAATAATTATGATTTTCAACACTTAGCTGAAATCTCAAGTAGATTAGCAAAAAGTGTGCCTTTAAATTTCCCTTGGGCAATGTGTGCAAGATTCCGTTTTTTTCTGCATCATCTCAAAGCCTGTAGAACAGCCATGGCATTGGGATTGGTTTAGAAAACAGTCAAAATATGATAAGAAGAAAACTAAAACACAGAAGTTATGCAAGACTGTGCATGAAAACAAAGAGGGAATTGTGAAAGAGAAGTCCAGTCAATGTAGAAATGAGGATGGGAGAGAGTATATATTATCACCTTCAGCATATGTATTTTAGGCGATCCAGTACAGTATTCACAAAGAAAGCAGTTGATGTGTTTTTGTAATTATAAGGCAGAATCTCTAAGTTACTGGTAAGTTCCAACTAAGGTTATCAGTTGCACATAAGTTGCACCTTATCCTTGATGTTTATTTGGCACAAATGGGAAATGTTCTGCTTGTGGCTTTTCTGAATACTGCACATGAGAATGTTTTGGTGAATGACACTAATTGCAGCACTTTCACTGAAGGGTTGGATCTTATGAAGGAATGTGTGACTTTAAAGTGTATCTCAGTTTATTAATTTAAATGAAAAGTAATGCATTGTGCCCCAAATAGGGTTTGGTTTGGTTTATTATTGTCACAACTACCGAAATACAGTGAAAAGTATTGTGTGCTAAACAGACAAATCATATATAAGTACATCAGGTTTCAAAGAAACTAGTCCCACATTATGCTCTTTCCCCAGGCCCTTAAATTTCCTTCGCTTTTAGGGTAATTTTTACATAGAAAGTGGGGCTAGTTTAGTTTGGTCAAAGGGTCTGTTTCTATGCTATATAACTCTATAACTGAATGCAGAATATAGTGTTACTGCTACAAAGAAGGTGCATAGAAAGATCAACTCTAATATGAGCGTTCCATTTATAAATCTGACAACAACAGCGAAGAAGCTGTTCTTAAATCTGTTGGTACAGGCAGGAAGGCCATCTATAAGATGTCTCACCCAAAACTTAATCCGGCAGAGGTGAGGAGCTGTCATTGTCTCATCTCGCACCCTACTGCTCAATTACTCAATGATTCAATTCTTCCCCGCTGTTATCTGACTTTTGAACTGACCTCTTGAATATTAATTCTGATCTATTTCTCTTGCTCTCTCTCTCTGCATTTCCTCTGCATAGAAACATAGAAGGTCGGAACAGGAGGAGGCCATTTGAGTCTTCCATCACAATCACGACTGATCATCCAACTCAATAGCTTAATCCTGCTTTCTCCACATAATCTTTGATCCCATTCACCCCAAGTGCTATATCTAGCTGCTTCTTGAATACATTCAATGTTTTAGCATCAACTGTTTCCTGTGGTAATGAATTCTACAGGCCCACTACCATTATGGTGAAGAAATATCTTCTCATCTCCATCCTAAATAGTCTACCCTGAATTCCCAGACTGTGACCCCTGGTGTCTGTATTCTGCACTCTGTTCTGCTACCCTGGCACTCTTTGTATTGTAAAGATCTGCCAGTATAGAACACTAAATAATGCTTTTCATTGTATCTTGGTACATGTGACAACAATAAATCAATCAATCAATTAAATGCTTTCCTCCCTCCAACTCACCACCAGGGGTCATTAAATTCCACCCAAAAACCATAAAAGAAGACAGAAAGGAAAAGTAAGATAATAAATGTAAAATATCATATTTAAAAAGATAAGTTGTGTTCAGCCTTATGTTCTGGTAATGTATTCATTGTAGACAAGCCGAGCATATATGTGTGTATTTACCTTCATACTTTCAATCCATATAGACTTGTTAAAAAAATCCGCCATACACTTATCATTCTATTTCTGTCATGAAACAGACTTCCATGACTCTCTTATGGACTATGTATGAGCTTGCCAAATACCCCAATGTGCAGGAAAATTTACGCAGTGAAATTATAGAAGCCAATCAGAAAACACAAGGAGATCCATTACAAATGTTAAAATCAGTGCCATTACTCAAAGCTGCACTGAAGGAAACATTGAGGTAAGACCGGGTCTCAGTTATAAGAAATATCAACTACAGTCTTCTCAAATTCTTAAGGCATTTAAAATGACTGCGAAGGTACTAAATGTACCAATAGTGCTTCAGTGCCATAGTGAAGAAATGCTACACTGTCCGAGGCTTTGTTTTCAGATGCTGCTTTAAACTCAGGTCCTGTCTGCTCTCTTACATGGACTCGATTCCAAGACACTACCTTGATGAAGAACAGGCAAAATATCTCTAGTGTCTGGCCATTGATTCCTCAGTTATTACCAATAAAATTATATGGTCATTAGCACATTGCTGTTTGTCGGAGCTTATTGTGTAAAAATGGCTACTGTGTTTCATATGTAACAAACATGGTAACTCTTCAAAACTAGATAATTGGCTATAAAAACTTTGGGACATCCTAAGGCCCCAAACAGCACGATATAAATGCAAGTCTCTCATTGTTCATTTCAATAGAATAGCAGGTAATTGGGATTCATACCCCACCCTCCACTTTTCTGTAACTAACTCCGAGTTGAAGTAGATTCTGTATGGGCAAACTAAATGCCACACCACACCTCTAATAAATGACATTGTTTATTACTACGTATCTGGTTAAGAGATATCCTGTCAAAGGTTTTCATCTTGCACACTCAGGACAAATGCAAGAATGCCAAATTTCAAAAGGAGCTAAGATTTATAATACATGAGAAATCTGTGTTGATTGGTTATCTTCTCAGCTTTGATTGATCAATGATTGCCTTGGAAAATGCCAGGGAGCTGTTGTCCTCCAGTTTTGGTATTCTTGCATCTATTCTGATGAGTGCAAGACAAAAACCATCATTTCTTGGTCTAAGCAATGCTCAGGTTCTGAACTACATTACCAAATGACTGTTTATGATTAACTAATACTTTAAAAGATTTGTAGCAACATGATATACATCTCTGCAATTAATATATAACACATTTCAGTCACACAATCATAATAAAATATGTTCTAGAACACTTTTATCTTATCACAGGTCTGATAAGAGGGCATTCTCGAGAGCAGTTAGGGTTGAACGATAAATACTCGCCAAGTTATCAACACTCACCATTCTATAAATGAATAAAAACCTTCACTGTTCAAGGTGGCTAACACCTAGCCTTTTTTGTGTATTTGATCACGGGCAAATAAACTATAACAATACAAAATGCAGTTCAAGTATGCACCTAAGGATATTTTAAGAAGTTGAACAGTTGCTGCCTCCGATACTGTGCTGACTTGAAAATGCAAAATCAATTCAAAAATGGAGTGAATCAGCTTGCTTTCCCAAACAATTTACTCATTTGAGCACTAACTCTCATCCTCCTAACGATCAAAGTTTGGATTCTAAATGGCAAATTTTCATGACGTGTAACAGACTTCAGCATTGATTTCAAGAGTCCATCGGGATTACCCTTCCAAAGTGACAAACCCCAAAATTCTACTTTGTGTTATTTGATGTTCCTGTGCCACAGAAGATTCACTTAAGACATACATACACACACACTCGCAAACCAACATTGGAATTTATGCAGAATTGTGAATTATTTCATGATAAAAGAACTACTAGAATTGATCATCTTACTGCCAACATTCGCGTGGCTACATCCATTTCAGTTTTAGCAGAGATTCTGGGACTCATGGTGGGCTGCAATGATTTCAAAATATGTGAAATATGTTAATCCACATAACATTTTAAAAAATATTTTGATTTCATTGCAGGCCATTGACATGATTATTGCAGAGTATTACTTCAAAGAAGATCCTATTTTACTGTTAGAATAACATTAGGGAGACTCTAAATGGAACTGGATGGTGTAGCGAGAGAACTAGGAGACCAGATGTGTAAGCTTTTCCAGGATTTGATGATCATGCACAGTCAGATTCAATATGGCAAATAGGACCCTCAACGTTATGTATAAGGATCAATGATTGATTAGGAAAGTGAAACAAATGAATGGCAAATAATCTGGAATCATGTTCAGATCCATTTTTCTATTCACTCGTGTGACATGGGCATCACTAACTGGCCAGCATTCATTGACCATTCCTAGTTGCCCTTGTGACGTTACCTTCTTTAGACTTTGATATCATATCAACTCAGTTCCTTTGCAATTTTTATCATTAGAAGCACATGAGAAAGCCAGAGAAGGATGCCATTCAGGCCATCGTACTTCCTCTTGGAAAGCTTCCTCCATCTCACTTTAGTCACTTTGGTTGTTGTCTAATTGCTTCCCCTTTTGTATTTTGACTGTTGATAATGTGACTTATTTCTATTCACAGACTTCATCCAGTAGCTGTATCATTACAGCGCTACACAAATGAAGACATCATATTGCAAAATTACCACATACCTGTTGGGGTAAGATAAGGCAATCAAATACTTTACCTATGATGCTGCTTCATAGAAATGAAATGCCATCATCCACTGCAATTGTCAGCACACTCCAAATCACCTTTCCAATTTTATTGCTCATCTTCCCTTCCACTTTGCAACAATGATTGCACTTCAACATTAATCACATTGCTGTATTTATTTGTAAACAGATAATGGACACAGATAGGGCTTCTCAGTTATTGTGTGAATATTGGTTCATTTTGATCCCTGAGTCAGAAGGTCATGAATTCCAATCCTTTTTACTCAAGACTTGAGTGAGAAATGAAGATTAATGCTGCAGTGCATTACTGAAGGGATGCTTTACCATCAGTACTTCTGACTTTCAGAGCTGTTCAACGGAGGACATGGTCAATGCACAAAACCCCATGGCACTAATCTTCTTCCTGAGGAGCGTGGTCAAAAATTTCCCTTTAAAATAGATTTTCTGATCATTATTAGGCTGTAGTTTGTGGTACACCAAAATTGAAGGTGTAGTGGACAGCAAAGAAGGTTACCTCCAGATTACAACTGCATCTTGATCAAATGAGCCAATGGACTGAGGAGTGGCAGATGGAGTTTAATGTAGATAAATGTGAGATGCTGCATTGTGGGAAAGCAAATCTTAGCAGGACTTATACACTTAATGGTAAGGTTTTAAGGACTTTTGTTGAACAAAGAGACCTTGGAGTGCAGGTTCATAGCTCCTCGAAGGTAGAGTCACAGGTAGATAGGACAGTGAAGATGATGTTTGGTATGCTTTCCTTTATTGGTCAGAGTAGAGCGTACAGAAGTTGGGAGGTCATGTTGCAGCTGTGCAGGCCACTTTTGGAATATTGTGTGCAATTCTGTTATCCTTCCTATCGGAAGGATGTTGTGAAACCTGAAAGGGTTCAGAAAAGATTTATAAGGATGTTACCAGGGTTGGAGGATTTGAGCTATAGGGAGAGGCTGAACAGACTGGGGCTGTTTTCCCGGGAGCTTTGGAGGTTGAGGGATGACTTTAGTAGTTTATAAAATCATGAGGGGCATGGATAGGATAAATAGACAAAGTTTTCCTGGGGTGGTGGAGTCCAGAAGTAGAGAACCTGGATTTAGGGTGAGAGAGGAAAGATATAAAAAGCACCTAAGGGGCAACCGTTTCACGCAGAGGGTGGTACGTGTATGGAATGAGCTGGTGGAGGCTGGTACAATTGCAACATTTAAAAGGCACCTGGATGGGTATATGAATAGGAAGGGTTTGGAGGGATATGGGCTGGGTGCTGGCAGGTGGGACTAGATTGGGTTGGGACATCTGGTTGGCTTGGATGAGTTGGACCGAAGGGTCTGTTTCCATGCTGTACATCTCTATGACTCTATGACTCTACTTCCTATGTGCAAATTAGCTGGGATTGTTTTTGCATTAAAGCAATGACTACAGTATACTTAACAAGTATTTAATTGTTTATAAAGCATCCAAGGAAACCCTGAAATCTTAAATGTACCATATAAATGAAAGTATTTATTTCATGGTGGAAAATCACAGCTGAAGCCACTCATGTCCTTACCAGATAATCAACTACACCTTTTTTCTTAAAACAATGGGGAGCAGAGCCTGGCTTATTTTTCACTTCTCTCATTCAGGGCTTGGCTGTCACCCCCAGTGCTTCAATGGATCAGATTAATTTACTTTAAATGGGAGTAGAGATTAGACTTGTTTTTTCAGTCTGTAAAGTCTAAACACACAAATGCAGCATAATTACTGTCTGAGCTTTGGGTCACTCCCAATCATTTATAATTTATAGTATTTGTATATGTCATTTCATGTATATATATATTAGTGGGAAGAGATACATGAGGTTGGAATGATTACAGAATTAATAGGAAAAGTTGGAGTGAATTCATTATGTAACATCTGTAAGTAAACATCTCTGCTGCACATTTGTATATTGTATATTGTATTTGTATATTGTGTTGACTGTTCCAGTAACATAGAACATAGAACATAGAACATAGAACAATACAGCACAGAACAGGCCATTCGGCCCACGATGTTGTGCCGAACTTCTAACCTAGATTAAGCACCCATCCATGTACCTATCCAAATGCCGCTTAAAGGTCGCCAATGATTCTGACTCTACCACTCCCACGGGCAGCGCATTCCATGCCCCCACCACTCTCTGGGTAAAGAACCCACCCCTGACATCTCCCCTATACCTTCCACCCTTCACCTTAAATTTATGTCCCCTTGTAACACTCTGTTGTACCAGGGGAAAAAGTTTCTGACTGTCTACTCTATCTATTCCTCTGATCATCTTATAAGCCTCTATCAAGTCACCCCTCATCCTTTGCCGTTCCAACGAGAAAAGGCCGAGAACTCTCAACCTATCCACGTACGACCTATTCTCCATTCCAGGCAACATCCTGGTAAATCTTCTCTGCACCCTCTCCAAAGCTTCCACATCTTTCCTAAAGTGAGGCGACCAGAACTGCACACAGCACTCCAAATGTGGCCTAACCAAAGTCCTGTACAGCTGCAACATCACTTCACGACTCTTGAATTCAATCCCTCTGCTAATGAACGATAATACTCCATAGGCCTTCTTACAAACTCTATCCACCTGAGTGGCAACTTTCAAAGATCTATGTACATAGACCCCAAGATCCCTCTGTTCCTCCACCTGACTAAGAACCCTACCATTAACCCTGTATTCCGCATTCTTATTTGTTCTTCCAAAATGGACAACCTCACACTTGGCAGGGTTGAACTCCATCTGCCACTCCTCAGCCCAGCTCTGCATCATATCTAAGTCCCTTTGCAAACGACAAATGCCCTCCTCACTGTCCACAACTCCACCTATCTTCGTATCATCTGCAAATTTACTGACCCACCCATCGACTCCCTCATCTAAGTCATTAATAAAAATTACAAACAGCAGGGGACCCAGAACTGATCCCTGCGGAACTTCACTTGTAACTGTGCTCCAGGCTGAATATTTACCATCTACCACCACTCTCTGACTTCGACCGGATAGCCAATTTTCTATCCAATTGGCCAAATTTCCCTCTATCCCATGCCTCCTGACTTTCCGCATAAGCCTACCATGGGGAACCTTATCAAATGCCTTACTAAAATCCATGTACACTACATCCACTGCTCTACCCTCATCCACATGCTTGGTCACCTCCTCGAAGAATTCAATAAGACTTGTAAGGCAAGACCTACCCTTCACAAATCCGTGCTAGCTGTCCCTAATCAAGCAGTGTCTTTCCAGATACTCATAAATCCTATCCCTCAGTACCCTTTCCATTACTTTGCCTACCACAGAAGTAAGATTAACTGGCCTGTAATTCCCGGGGTTATCCCTATTCCCTTTTTTGAACAGGGGCACAACATTCGCTACTCTCCAGTCCCCTGGTACCACCCCCATTGCCAGTGAAGACGAGAAGATCATTGCCAACGGTACTGCAATTTCCTCTCTTGCTTCCCACATAATCCTAGGATATATCCCGTCAGGCCCGGGGGACTTGTCTATCCTCAAGTTGTTCAAAATGTCCAACACATCTTCCTTCCTAACAAGTATCTCTTCTAGCTTAACAGTCCGTTTCACACTCTCCTCTTCAACAATACGGTCCCTCTCGTTCATAAATACTGAAGAGAAGTACTTGTTCAAGACCTCTCCTATCTCTTCCGACTCAATACACAGTCTCCCACTACTGTCCTTGATCGGACCTACCCTCGTTCTCGTCATTCTCAGGTTTCTCACATACGCATAAAATGCCTTGGGGTTATCCTTGATCCTATCCGCCAAGGATTTTTCATGCCCTCTCTTAGCTCTCCTAATCCCTTTCTTCAGGTCCCTTCTGGCTATCCTGTATCCCTCCACTGCTCTGTCTGAACGCTGTTTCCTCAACCTTATGTAAGCCTCCTTCTTCCTCTTTACTAGACATTCAACCTCCCTCGTCAACCAAGGCTCCCTCACACGACCATTTCTTTCCTGCCTGATCGGTACATACATATCAAGGACACGTCGTATCTGCTCCTTGAAAAAGTTCCACATTTCCACCACATCCTTCCCTGACAGCCTATGCTCCCAACAATATGCCAACAGTTATTGGTGATATTGTTTGTGAGTTCAGTGTAGTTCAGTGAGTTCAGTGTAGTTTCTGATATTTACCGCTTCAAGCCAAAACAAACTCCCGAAATGTTAAAATTTAATGACCAGCAATTAAACCATTGTGTTATGGAGTTATATTTAAACATCACATACCTGTCAAAGTTAAATATTTCTACACAATTGGTTATGAATGTCACATTGCAAAATCTTTTCACCAATTATCAGCAACTGTTTTAGACCTTAGTGCAGGTGGGATTGTATGCAATGGGAAGAAACTCAGAGATATTTCACAAACCAGAAAGGTACAACCCAGAAAGGTGGCTGAGCCAGGAACGTACCTACTTCAGAAACCTTGGCTTTGGATTTGGATCCCGGCAGTGCCTTGGGCGTAGAATCGCAGAGACAGAAATGCTGCTGTTTCTAATTCACGTAAGTCACTAATTAGTTTTATGCCAGAAGTCGCTGAACTCAAAATAACAACTTTCCACTTGATGATTCTCAACTTTTTGTTTAAATTGAGTCAATACCAACATTTTAAAACAGCTTAAATACTATATCAAACTTCAGCAATATTTTCATAAATGCTTCCAACAAAGTAAGGGATTTATAAATCCCTCTGTAGTGGCAGTCCTATTAACCTCAATACTTTCAGAAACTATCATTGGCTGAGAAATGAGGGGAATATTTTTTAAAAAGGTGATCCTATGTAATAATCTTAGCAACAATGTGAGACTGGATAGGAAAATTGAATTTACATCTGCTGTTTATTTAAAATGCTGCTTTTTTATATGAAATATATTTGTGATGTTGAAATGCTGCAATTGCTGATTAATGCCTATTGCCACGTTTCCTTATTAGATGCTGCAGAACTTCAAAATTGAAACAAGTCGGTTGGTTGAAGTGAGAACAACCTTTGACCTTATCTTAATTCCGGAGAGCCCCATCATGTTAAATTTAAAGCCTGTTAAGTGAAGAAAAAAGGATGCGTTTGTGGAGGATACAATATATGTTTGTTTCATCCTTTCATTGGAAATTAATTAATGAGTAATCAGAAGAAGTATACAAATTCAGTGATCAGTTAGCTGATGATCAATTTATTTACCTATTACTTGGATTTTTTTTCCATGTAACTGTGATATTAATATTAAGGCATTCAAATGGCGCAATGGCCAATTTTCATGAATGATGGAGAGAAGTAAGGGTAACCAGTTCAAAGAGCAAGGGAAAAATTGCATCATTGAAGAGAAATGTATTGCTTTTCATATCATAACATGTACATCTAAAATGGAGCAAATTATTTCTTCTTTCTTTATGTAATTGATTGTAAAGTCCTTTCTTCAAAGTTTGTTCATGATTTTATAATGCTAAGTACGCAAAGAACACCTTACCCTACTTGGAGATGAAGAATGAACAGAACTCCAAATCAATCAGAAAGGTGATAAACAATTTCATATATTGGAAATCTTTGTACTTTTGATTTTTTTCAGGATCATGTTGCGGTATTATTCCTGTTTCTATATTCACTTGAAAAACAGGCACTCTGTCAAAGGTTTCTATATTGTACCCATCAGGACAGAATCACAAGAATATCAAATCTCAAAGAGAACAATTGATACTGCATAAGAACTATATGAGAACCAATCAGCACCTTTTTATGCAGCACAGATTGTTCCTCACTTTGTGAACTGGTTTTCTTGCAATGAATGCAAGTCTTCCATTTTCAACATTACAAAAAATATCTTGCAAATAGTAAGATAAACAGAATGTAAACAATGCATTATGAGAGTGATAGTTCATGTTCAGTTCCATCTGATGCGATAGAGTTGCCCACCTTCAATTTAGAATTTTAAAAAATGATCAGCCAAGTTTTTTTAAAGTTTAGTGATGAAAACTCAATAGTAAGCAAAAAGAGAATTTTCTATTTTGCATTTTATATTGTGTTCTAAAAATGTCAATAAAAATTTACTTTTATTTTGCATTGTTTGGGAACTGGGACAGTTGTGGAATCGTACAAGTGGTAAAAGTACCTTCTTAATATATTTCTCACATTGCAAACCTCCATTGGCTCTTTGTTTGGCAAATTAACTCGTCTTACAAGTGAATTTGCTTTTAAAATAATCAAAGACATCAAATATGCAATAATAGTCATTTGTCTGCTATTACCAAAGACAATTTCTAGCCTCTCTGGCTACTTAGTTTGATCAGGGGATTTTTTTTATTATCATAGTTTTCATGTAGGGCCTTTTAAAATCACACTATATAAACATTTCCTTAGTTTTGTATCACTGATGCGTTTATGCTTTGTTTGTATTCTTATCATGACAGGAAGTGATTATTATTTGCATTAATAAACTTTTGCAAATACCCTTGATTAGGAAAAAGCCCAATGATCTGAACTGTCTTTAACTTACAAAATGGCTGTTATCACCTCAGCAGAATATGCTCAGAATTTTTTTCCACATCATTCTTTGCACCTACATTTAAAGATAAATTGACCAATAGTACATATAACAGATTTTTGAAATATTATTTGCCAACCATTAAGATTTTTCATCAGTTTTTGTTCAAGTTTCTCAATTTGTGTAACTTGTTTTCCCAGGTCCCACCACTGACATTTATTTCCAAAGAGACCCAATTAGTCCTGAGGTGATTTTTGGAAGCTTTGGTGTGCATTCTGCTAATTGATCCATTTTTCTTATTTGTTGTCCACTCACATTGCAAATGGCTGTCCTTTTTTTTTGATATTCTGTTGTATACTACTAATTCGATTTGACTCATAGCCATTAATTATACACATTTAGCATTGTGTCTTAACACGTGCCTTGGGCTGTTTTAAAATTATCACTAGCAATAACAATTGGTTACATCAGTTACTCTGCAATGCAGATACATCACTTGCCCCTAAAAGGAGAAAGGCCCTGGATTATGTTAAAATGTAATGCATCCAAAAGTGTGGGAGATGATGATCTGGTCCTATGCAGTTCTGTACTCCGGTGTGTACTTGACATGAAAAACTGCAGCCCTTTATTCCATCAGTGTTTTGCTTGTTGCTATGGATTCTGTAAGTTTTAGTAGCATTACTTTATACCAGTCCACAATGCCAGTAACCAACCTCAATTCATGGAAAATCAAAAAAACTCCAATTCCCTTCATCTAATACAGCATTCCCACAGTTCAGATAAACCTAGTGCACCATGAGCTTATTGTATTTGGCCAAAGTTACCAGATCATAATCATTAAGGTAAAGATAAAGTCACCATAATCCTACGAGACCATAGGGCTGCTCTCTCATTAGCGTGGAACAACTGGTGGTGGTAGTGTAATCTGAGGGTGACTGCATCTTGGGCAAGGGGAGAGCTCGAGAAGGTGAGTCCTTCATGGTACTCTTAGCTGGTGCAGGAATTAAACCCATTCTGTTGGCATCACTCTGCGTCACATACCAGTTACAACCACTGAGCTAACCAACCATGTACTGTGATCATAGTGTGTCACATGCTTCATAAATTGACCATTAAGAGGAGAGTCAAATGAAGCGGTAACAAGATCTCTCTGGGGAACAAAGGCAATAACAGAAATAGCCCCTTTGGTAGATACAGGAACAATTCAGGTGACCTTAATACAAAGCTACCTCTAATGACTATACAGGACGAACACAGTCCGCCGATTTCTCAGCAACATACCCCAACAAGCAGACAAAACACATCCAGAAACCCTAGCCACTCTCCCCTACATCAAAGACATCTCAGAAATGACTGCCAGAGTACTCGGGCCTCTTGGCATCATGGGAGCCCACAAACCCACCAACACACTAAAGCAGCAGCTAATGAACTTGAAAAACCCAATACAGACAACAAGCAAAACTAATGTCATTTACAAAATACCTTGCAAGAACTGTAACAAACACTACATTGGACAAACAGGCAGAAAACTAGCTACCAGGATACATGAACATTAACTAGCCACAAAAAGAAATGACCCACTCTCACTCGTACCCTTACATACAGATGAGGAAGGACATCACTTTGACTGGGACAACACATCCATCCTAGGATAAGCCAAACAGAGACACACACGAGAATTCCTAGAAGCATGGCATTCCAACCGGAACTCTATCAACAAACACATTGACGTGGATCCCATTTACCACCCCATGAGAAAAAGAACAGTAAATGACATCACCATAGGAAATTATGTCACCACAGGAAATGACATTACCAACCCGAGGAAACCGAAACACATAAATAGAAAGCAGGCCATGCCACCAGTGCTTCATCCAGAGGCTGACTGATGATGTTACTTAGTATCATGACAAAGTGTCTCAAAATGAACTTTGCAGCTCAGCGAGCAAACATACATCCAGTCCCTATGGGATTTTTACATATCAAATTACTTACCTCTTTCCTAGACCCTGCAATATTTAACAACCATTAAGTTTTATTTTGCCAGCCAGCTTGTCTACTACATTGAACATATTTTTTCTTTTACTGTGCATCTGTCTGTAGTCACACAAGTACCTCTGTGGTCACATCTGCAATTCTTGTGACAAAATATTTCCCTGGACATTGACTTAACTTTGATCCTGGTGGCCGCTGCAGGTAGTGGTGTGTGTGTGTGGTCCAAGCCAGTGCTTCATTTGCTGGCTGAACAGCTCATTTTTCTGGTAAAGGGTCCTACATATCCAAAAGGTTGTTAGCTTACATGAGATATTTTGTGCCTGTGTTTGCTGCACTTCCAAACATGTGGAGTAGCCTGGCAGGCAGAGTTTCAGGACAAATCGGAAAGGAATGGCAGTGGAATTGTTTTGGCCATGATGTATTTCAAAGAGACAACAACATCTTCACTTATCATGCTTACGCTATTGTAGCAATGACATTTCTGGAAGACCCCTCTCTCCATCTGATCCAGTAGATATCTAGGCAGAAGCTCACCTGGTAAATCAAAACCTACTTGGCACGAGTCTAGGTTCTCTGAGTCTGAGTGTGATATTAAAATGCTGACTTTATGATCTTGACAATTAAAACATCACTGGAGGTGGCACTCACTCCAAATGTCATACATTGTGGGTGGCATGGTGGCACAGTGGTTAGCACTGCTGACTCACAGCGCCAGAGACCTGGGTTCAATTCCTGCCTCAGGCGACTGACTGTGTGGAGTTTGCACATTCTCCCTGAGTCTGCGTGGGTTTCCTCCGAGTGCTCCAGTTTCCTCCCACAATCCAAAAATGTGCAGGTTAGATAAATTGGCCATGCTAAATTGCCAGTAGTGTTAGGTGAAGGGGTAAATGTAGGGGAATGGGTCTGGGTGGGTTGCGCTTCAGCAGGTTGGTGTGGACTTGTTGGGTCGAAGCGCCTATTTCCAAATTGTAAGTAATCTAATTGTCACTATGAGACTCAGACAATTAGCTGCAGTTTAAATGCTTCCTCATGCAATTCTATTCTTCAAAGAAAACAATGCAACAATGGACATTTTTAATGGATATTTTATTCCTATACTGTGTAAAAATGCTTCATCCAGAAAGGAACAGAAACAATTTTTCTCAGTCCATTAATTATTGTTAATAAAGAATATACAGCTCAATTATGAATAAATTACACTAACAACTTTTTAAAAATAACTATATACAATTCTTTACATTCAGTTTTCTTACGTCAGAGCTCTGTTTTGAAAACAAGCCAGAATATTGATTTTATTCACTCACAGGATGTTAGTGTCGCTGGCTGGGCCAACTTTTATTGTCCATCCCTAATTGCCCAGAGGATAATTAAGCGTCAACCACATTACTGTGGATCTGGAGTTAAAGTAGCCTAGACCAGGTAAGGATGGCAGTTTCTTTCTCTAAAGGACAATAGTGAACCAGATGGGTTTTCCAGTCAATTAATAACAGTTTCATGGTCATCATTAGACTGTTAATTTCCAAATTTTTTTATTGAATTCAAATTCCACTATCTGCCATAGTGGGTTTCGTACCCAGGTCCCCAGAATATTACCTGGGTCACTGGATTAATAGTCTAAAAGCAATGCTTGGAGGAATCGTTTACAAGGAAGCACAATTTGTTTTAGTTGTAAATAAATATGACTAGCTCTGATTTAGTTACCATCTGCGATGTTCATTTACAATTTGACTCGGCACACAAATGTTCTCTTAATATGTTGTGGATGAAATCCTCTTTTGAAATTCATGCCAAAGGATCAAGCATTCCATGTCGATTTCGGATCAAAACTGAGTCTGATGCATTTCTCTGTTAAAATGGCAAGGGTAACTATTAAAAGTAGCAAATACCTAGTACAATCCTAATCTACACCAGGGCCTTTTCCATACTTTATTTTAACTGAATGCTAGGAGATATGTCGTAGTAAAACGAAACATCTTTTGGTGCAGTGGGTAACGTCTCAACCTCTGAGACAGAAACTGAGTGTTCAAGTCCTACTCCTGGACTTGTTGACCATGGGAGACATGTTTGTACCATGCTTGATTATCAACCTGTAAATCCATGCAACATGCCTATGGCAGGCCGTAAGAGCAAGAGAATCTGCTACTCAGCCAGAAAAGCTGCAGTGCATCAATCTCCCCACATTAAAAGACTCCACACACTGGTCCCTTTCGTATTCCATGGTAGGCATCCTCCTCACTTCAAGGGACTAATGAAGAGGTAGTCAAAAGCTATATAATAATTATTGATAAATTTGAGAATTAAGTCAAGAGAAATTTATTGACTTAGAATATGGAATTCGCTACCACCTGAAGTTGTTGAGGTACAAAGCATGGATGAATTTGAGGAAATAATATAAACACATGAGAGAGAAAGGTACAAACCGTTAAAAAAAAGCTTGGAGGGAGCATGCATTCAGCTGAGGCAAACAGCAACGCTATGTAACACTTTCCAAGAAGATATGTAGAATATCTTTTTGCCATCAGTCATCATTTCCTCTTCTGACCTAGAGGATCTGAAATCTAAGTTGCCAGAATTTCCTAATTGATATCTTTATTTACTCACTTCATCCTCGTGGTCTTCAACTTTGTCTACTCGCTGAGTTCCTCAGCTTCCAAAAAGCTCTTTACTAAAACAAAACTCCTTTCCAAAAACACATAACGGATACCAAGGTTTGCCAGAGACGATCAGTATTGGGAGAACAATCTCACTCACCGAGGGAAAGTCATGCAACACGATGGTAGAGGTTCTGGTAAAACCATGTTCATATTCTGAGAGCCTTGTCAAAATCTCCTGTTTCTCCCGCCCCCACTTCCGTGAACTCTCCTCCAACTACCAAATAAACAGTAGAGAGAAATAAAGATCAGTTATTTCCAGCAGAAGGCATGACTTAACTGTTAACATGTACCTGGATTGGTAACAATTTACATACTTCACAATGAACGAATGCATCAAACCTTGTGGTTTTCCTTTGTCCTAACAAAACTGCTTTGCCCGCAGAAAATATATCAATCATCCACCAGCTGGCTTCATTTACTTTGGAAAACAGAAAAATATGCAAATACTATACTCCGTAAGCTTTGTGGTATCTGTCAAGAGGGAGGAGGTTATAATGTCACTGGACTAGTGGTCCAGGTTTAGTTAAAACCCTAGAGTCATGAATTCAAATCCCTCCATAGAAGCTGGAAGAATTTAAATCTGGAAATGAAATCTAGTGTTATAAAAACTCATGTCCTTTTAGGAAGGAAATCTTCCATCCTTACTTAGCCTGTCCTACACACGATAACTTGAAACTAAACCGTTCGCTGAACTAGCATCTCGAGGCAAAATAGGGAAAGGCAACAAATGTGGGCTTTACTAGCAACTCCCACATCTCATGAATGAAGAAAAGAAGAAGAAAATGTTGTAAAGACTGTCCTTTGGGGAGTCTTTGAAACACTCTAGCCCAGCACAAGGCAGAGGTCGGTCCTTGAACATTCTCAGTTCTGAGGTAGGTGCATTGGTGACTGATAAGGAGGGTCAGAGGTTATCAGGGAGTAGGTGGAATTGAGGCCACAATCAGATTAGCTATGATCCTGATGAATGGCTAGCAAGTTCAGGGGGTAACTACTCCTCCCAATTCACATGTTCAGCTCTACCATTGTGTCTGTTTCCAGCTGTTTTCCAATCAGATGCAAAACTTTTGTAGTTTCTGACTTCTCTTACTTATCACCTTGCTGTTGCTTAACCCAACTGTAGCAAAATGCTCATCATCACATCAACAACTACACCTGCTGGTAGGAACCTTCACCATGGCATGTCAAAGGGTGATTATTTAAATTTTTGTTTTAAAACCTGCTAGGTCTGACATTATTCCTGAAATGTTAGATTGATTTCTATCTTCACAGGTTCTGCCTGACCCACTGAGCTTTTCCTGCATTTTCACAGTTTAGTGGAGACATCGGCAATGAAATCAATATTCTGAGCCTCAGAAAAGTCTCACCAAAAACCAGGGTCCACTTATCTGCCACATTGTGCACCATCACCATGGATGTGGGTGTTTGACATGTTAAAATGGCAATCTTGCTTCCGATGCAAAGAGTGGGCATGCGTTTAAATCCCACTGACCTTCCCAACACATCACCTGTTTGATCTCTTACACTTCATTATAAAATACTACCAAGGAAAGTGAACAATTATGGAAAGAAAAATTGAGGCTGACTTCTAATCTGAACATAGCCTGTCATTAGGATCAAATAACATAATAGGTATATACAAAAATATGGCTTTTAGGATCGGAGAATATCAGATTTCCAATGTCCATGGTGATTTACTTTGGCTTTATTCAATTTTTAAAGAAAAATTGTTCATCCCTCACATCCATCTTCCTGACGTGGAGGTGCCAGTGTTGGACTGGGGTGGACAAAGTTAAAAATCACACGATACCGAGTTATAGTCCAGTAGGTTTATTTGGAGTTACAAACTTTCAGGGGGCTGCTCCTTCGTCAGGTAGCTCGTGGAGTAGAATCATTGGATACAGAATTTATAGCAAAAGATCATAGTGTCATACACTGATGCAATATATTGAATAGTTTTGGGATTTTTCCTACTTTCTTGCATTTCTGCAGAAACATGATGTCCATGTGCACAATCTTCTGGGACTTCTTACCATCCATCCCTCATTGGCCCTGAGGAAATGGTAGTGACACTTTTTCTTAAACTACATCCACTCCGTTCTGACCGCTATAGTGTTTGGCAGGTAATGAATCAATTATGGATCCAATTCTCTGATCTAGTTTACCTTCAGCTTTAGAGTCATAGAGATGTACAGCATGGAAACAGACCCTTCGGTCCAACCCGGCCATGCCGACCGGATATCCCAACCCAATCTAGTCCCACCTGCCAGCACCCTGCCCATATCCCTCCAAACCCTTCCTATTCATGTACCCATCCAAACGCCTTTTTCTGAGCAAGATTCCTGCATTTTCGAGGAACTCCCTTTGGCAGAATGCTTGCCAACACGTGAACAACTTAATCAAAGTCCCATCAATGCACTAAGCCACCCAGGGGGAATAAAACTGCTTAAACATTTTCTTTTACTAAAGATTCACTTTAAGCACTTCAGAATCTTTTCACAGTTTGTACTACCATTGCTTTAGGAAGAGGTAAGAGTTCCTAGAATCATACATTTCAGAACAGGGCCTTCAGCCCATCAAGTGTATCTTGCCAAAAATACACAATGCTCCCACTGCTTACATTGCTCCCACTTTCCTGCACTAGTGTCATAGTCTTAAATATTATGACACTTGAAATGCTCATCCGAGTACTTTAATGTTTGTAAGGTTTCCTGCCTGAACGACCCTCCCAAGCAGTGCATTCCAGAGCTCCACTGTCCCCTGGGTGAAAACCATTTTCCTCAAATCTCATCCAAACCTCTTGCCTTCCAGTTTCAAGGTATGCCCCTTGTTATTGACCCTTCGAATAAGAGGAGCAGCTGCTTTATATTCATCCTGTTCATGCCTCGCACAATCTTATACACCTCTATCAGCAACATCCCTCCCCCCGCCTTCTGTGCTCCAAAGAAACCAACCTGAGCTTATCCAGCCTCTCTTCCATCACTGAAATGCTCCATCCCAGGTACCAAGCTGGTGAATCTCTTCCACACTCTCCTCGAGTGTAATCACATCTTTCTTATAGCATGGTGACCAGAACTGCAAACAGTACTCCAGCTATGGCTCAACCAAAGTTCTGTACAGCTCTCTGACCTCCCTGTCCTTTTCATTTATGTCGTAACTGATAAAGGCAAGCATCCTGCCTTCTGCCTTACCTATTCTACGAATCTGCCCTGCCAGGGACCTGTGGACAAGCAATCCAAGATGTCTCTGTTCATCTGGCCTTCATAGTGTCCTGCCATTCATTGCGTATTCCCTTGTCTTGTTACTTCTTCCAAAGTGCAGACATCACATTTATCTGCCACTGATGTGCCCACCTGATTAATCCACGTATATCCTCCTGTAATCTAACACCTTCCTCCCCGCTGTCAACTATCGAACCAATCTATGTGTCATTGCACAAGCCCATTTTTCATTCCCCCACCATGACATAATTTATGAAGATCACCAACAATAAGGTGAAGCCTTCACAGGAGACTCCCAAGCACTGAGGATGTCACCTAGACAGGGGACAAAATGTCTGCAACACAAATTCCCAGCTCGGCGAACAGAACCACAACAACAATAAGGTCCCTAGCACTGATTCCTGTGGTATGACACTGCACTCCAGGCTAGAGGCAATAAAAATCACAGGTGCTGGAATCCAAAGTAGACAGGCAGGAGGCTGGAAGAACAGAGCAAGTATGCAGCATTAGGAGGTGAAGAAGTCAGCGTTTCCGGTGTAACCCTTCTCCAGCAGGTTCCAGCCACACAAACAGCCATCAACACACCACTGCGTCCCCTGGCCAATATTTCAGTCTCAGGCCCGCTGCAGTACTCTAGCAAAGCTTAACACAAGCTAGAGGAACAACAGCTCATAAGGTCATACAGCACAGAAACAGACCCTTTGGTTCAACTAGTCCATGCCAACCAAGTTTCCCGAACTAAACCGTCCCACTTCCCTGTACAGGCCCATATCCTTCTGAACCTTTTCTAATCATGTACCTGTCCAAATGTCTTTTAAATGTCGGAACCTGTGCCTGTATCTACCACTTCCTCTGGCAATTCATTCCACATATGAACCACCCTGTTTGTGAAGAAGTTGCCCCTCGGGTCCTTTTTTCAATCTTTCCCCTCTCTCCTTAAACATGTGCCCTAGTTTTGAACTCCCCCACCTTGGGGAAAAGACCTTTGCTATTCAGCTTACCCATGTCCCTTATGATTTTATAAACCTCTATAAAGTCACCCTCAACCTTGTACATTCAAGTGAAAAAAGTCCCAGCCTATTCTCATAACTCAATCCTTCCAGTTCCAGCAACATCCTGGTCAATCATTTTTGAACCCTCTCCAATTTAATAAAATCCTTCCCATAGCAGGATGACCAGAACTGGACTTAGTTCCAAAAGTGGGTTGAATAACATCCTACACAACCTCGACATAACATTTAAAATCCTATATTCAATGGTCTGAACAATGAACGCAAGCATGTTAAATGCCTGATTAACCAGAATCGAGAGTGTGGTGCTAGAAACGCACAGCTGGTCAGGCAGCATCCAAGGAGCAAGAGAATCGACATTTCAAGCATAAGCTGTTCATCAGGAATGAGGCTTGTGGGCCAAAGGGGCTAAGAGATAAATGGGAAGGGGGTGTGTGTGGGGGGGGGGGGGGCAGGGGGGGGGGGAGCGGGGTGGGACCGGGGGAAAGGTGGGAACGTGATAGGTAGATGGAGGTGGGGTGAAGGTGGTAGGTTGGAGAGGAGGGTTGAACGGATCGGTGGGAAGCAAGATGGATAGGTAGGACAGGTCAAGAGGGCAGTACCAAGTTGGAAGTTTGCATCTGGGGTAAGGTGGGAGGAAGGAAAATGAAGGAAACTGGTGAAATCCACTTTGATCCCATGAGGTTGGAGGGTCCCAAGGCAGAAGACGAGGCATTCACTTTCTCCCTGCCTTATTAACCACCCTGTCTACCTGTAACACCAATTTCAAAGACCTATGTACACGAACCCCTTGGTCTCTCTGTTTGACAACATCACCCTGGGCTCTATCATTAATTGTTTCACAAAAATACAAGATTGCGTATTTATCCAAATTAAACTCCATTTGCCACTCCTCAGCCCATTTGCCCAATTGATCAAGATCCCATTGCTTCTTAGATAACCTGCTTCTCTGTTGACTACACCATCAATTTTGGTGTCATCTGCAAATTTACCAACCACCTCCTATACTCTCATCCATATGCATGACAAATAACAGGGGACCCAGCACCGATCTTTGCGGCACACCACTGGTCACAGGCCTCCAATCCAAAAAACAACCTTCCACCACCACACTTTGTCTCCTACCATCAAAAGCAAAGTTGTATCCAATTGGCAAGCTCCCCCTGGATTACGTGATCTAACTTTACTAATGAATCTACCATGCAGAACCTTGTTAAAGGCTTTACTAAAGTCCATTTAGACAATGTTTACCCCTCTGCCCTCATCAATCTATTCGCTTACATCTTCAAAAAACTCAATCAAGCTAACACCCCATCAGCCCTGGTTACCCCCATGAAGGCATTTGAGTTCCCAAGCAGTGTGAGGTGACCATTCTCTCCCCTTATCATGTCACCATGGAAATGGGAAGTGAGGTGGGCTCATTATGATTGGGGGTGTAGTCAGTTGCCATGGAGATGAGCAGCCATTACTGAGGCCACTGAATAGGCACCATTGCCCCAGCTATTACCCCAAGGGTGGGGGGAACTCTCAATGACTCGGACCAGAAGCTACCCCACAACGCCCTGCCCCTGCTCCTTCTCACACTCCCTCCTCCTCCTCTCTCTCTGACAACCCAAGGCCCAGGGATGGCAGAGGGAATTGCGCTGTGAGGGGAGATAGCACTGCCACACAGTTGGAAGATCTTTCCACCTTGTACCTTACAGCCTTCAGAACTCAACAACAAGTTTAACAATTTCAGAGAGTGAACACTTTGAACACTTTTCTCCACATTCGTTACCCAACCGCCTGCACCCTCACATCCCGTGTTGCTGTGGTTGCTCCCATCACAGCCAACCCATTTTCAACTCCTTAGACTTTTTGTTAGCCCCCCCCCCCTTCATTATTTATCTCCCTCTCAGCTTAACATCAATTGCTTTGTTTGCCTCTCCATTTTCTCTGTCTCCCTTGGCATCATCTCCTTGAACTACTCACTCGTCCTCTAGTCCCCACCCATCATCACCAGCATAAAAACCACTATTTGTCAGTGGCTTTCAGTCCTGACAGCTGGTCACTGGGCTCAAAAACATTCATTCTGTATTTCTCTCTACAGGTCCTTAATGGTGGTACAATGGTTCAGTGGTTAGTACTGCTGCCTCACAGCACCAAGGACCTGGGTTCAATTCCAACTTTGGGTGACTGTCTGTGTGGAGTTTGCACATTCTCCCTGTGTGTGCATGGGTTTCCTCCCACAGTCCAAAGATGTGCAGGTTAGGTGGATTGGCCATGCTAAATTGCTCCATAGTGTCCAGGGATGTACAGACTAGGTGTATTACCCATTGGAAATGCAAAGGTAGGATAGTGAGTGGTATGTTCTTCAGAGGGTCAGTATAGATTCAATGGGTCAAGTGGCCTGCTTCCACACTGTAGGGATTCTATGATCTGCTAAGGAAGGGTCGCTGGACCCGAACCTTTAACTCTTCACAGATGCTGACAGACCTGCTGAGCTTTTCCAGCAACTTCTGTTTTTGTTTCTGTTTACAGCATCCGCAGTTCTTTCAGTTTCTATGATCTGCTATGAATTTCTCCAGCACTTTCTGTTTTAGATTGGAGACCACTTTCATTCTCCTCTTTAGAACAAAGGCAACTGTTGGTGCAAATTGACATTGAGATATTACAAGCATGGAGATTCCGTCATGGTGAGAGAGGGTTTGAGTACAGGAGCAAGATGTTTTGCTGCAATTATACAGGGTCTTGGTGAGACCACACTGGGGTACCGTGTGCAGTTTTGGTCTCATTATCTGAAGAAGTATGTTTTGTCTGTGGGGAGGGCGCAATGAATGTTCAGCAGATTGAATCCTGCAATAGCAGAACTGAAATACAAAGAGAGGCTGGATAGGTTAGGATCACCTTCATGGGGGTTTAAAGAATAAGAGGGGTTGGGTTCTCATAGAAACTTATAAAACTATAACAGGTCTAGACAGGGTAAAAGACATTCCTGATGACCAGGGAGTCCAGAACAAGGGATCACAGTTTAAGGATAAAGCATCGGTCATTTTGGCCTGAGATAAGGAGAAATGTCTTCACCCAGAGAGTGGTGGAATTCTCTGCCACAGAAAGGTTCGGGTTCAGTTGAGGCCAAAACATTGAGTGTTTTCAAGAAGAAGTCAGATGTAGCTCATAAAACTTACAGGAATCAAAGGGAAAAAGTGGGAAGATGGTATTGGGTTGAATGATCAGCCATGGTCACACTGAAGGGCCAAATGGCCTAATCTTGCTCCTATTTTCAATGTTTCTAAAAGACTGTTATGCATTTGGATTCCAATATTTTGGAATCTCATTGTGCTGGTAACACTGAGGCCGAGGCCAGCACTCTGGGGACAAGGGTGCAAATTCAAGGAATTGGTGCCTTGGCCTATGTTGGCTCCAGCACAGACTCCTAATGAAAGGAGTCAGGCTACCTTTCTACATTATTGCCAACAGTCCAATGCCTCAAAGAGTGGGGAAATAGCAGCTCACAGCAATGTACGGAGTGTGGAGAGATGCAAGCTGAAAGCATCTTTCAAAGTCTACGTACCAGCGTCTCCAGTGTCTGTACGCGTCTCTGAGTCTTCTCCAATCTTGCTAAGAGACTTAATTTCTCCGAGTCAGAGAGGGACTCCTGAAAGAAAGAGCAGGGCAGTTAAAAGATCAGTGTAATGAATGGGGTTTTTTTTATATTCCTTCATGGGGTGTGGGCATTGATGGCTAGGTCAGCATTCTTTGGAGTCACATGTACAGCAGGCCAGGCAAGGATGGTCAATATCTTTCCCTAAAGGACATTAGAGAACCTACCTATCCACTCCGACTTATTATCATCATCCCCCTCCTACCTGCAACCACATATCACCTTCCCCGCTACCTCACCCCCACCCCCACCCTCCTATTTATCTCTCAGCCCCCTTCGCCCTGCCGCACTTATCGACAATGGTTACATCGATGTAAATAGTCCACCTTTTTTAATTTCAGATTTGGATCGAATTCAAATTTTGCCAACTGCCCTGATGGAATTCAAACCCATGTCCTCAGAACATTAGCCAGGACCTCTGGATTATTAAAAGCCAAAAGAACTGTGGATGCTGTAGATTAGCAACAAAACTAGAAATTGCTGGATAAGCTGAGCAGGTCTGGCAGCGTCTGTGGAGAGAAATCCGAGTTAATGTTCCGGGTCGAGTAAGGACACTCTTGGTAAAAGGCAAATTCAGAAAATCTGATTGTCTCACAGGCAACTGTACAGTCCAGTTGGAAAATTAATCAAGAAGAATCTGAGATAGAGATAGAGAGAGAGTAGCAGGGAGAGATATACTGCAGCTTCCAAACCAGCTTCAAGACCCCAGCAACTGCTACTGAAAAACTGAAAACCAAAACTCCTGGTTCTGTGGTAACTTGACCCTTCCATTTAGGAGGTAAAAACAATGACTGCAGATGCTGAAAACCAAATACTGGATTAGTGGTGCTGGAAGAGCACAGCAGTTCAGGCAGCATCCAACGAGCAGCGAAATCGACGTTTCGGGAGGTCTGATAGCATCTATGGAGAGAAAATATTTCTCGTCTTATCACTGCTCTGAAGGAGGATCGCAAGAAGTTAACTATTTCTCCACAGATGCTGAGCTGCTGACTTTCTCCAGCAATTTCTCTTTTTGTTTGTTTCAGTTGTCGAGAATCCGCAGTTCTTTCTTTCTTCAGTAAATAACGACGATGAAAATATTCTTCAGGGCTTTTGCCCGAAACGTCGATTTCGCTGCTCGTTGGATGCTGCCTGAACTGCTGTGCTCTTCCAGCACCACTAATCCTTCCATTTAGGATTCTATTGTTCTACTTTAAAAAGAACCCTGAGTCCTGACTTTCAATAGACAGCTTTCCACCTCTGTCTTAAAATCCCTCTTCAAAAACAAAACAGGACAAAATATATCTCTTCAGGCTGCAGTAATGTCAGAGGGAGGTTTTAAATGAGTGGAAAGTACTACTGCCAACAGTGAAGCCAAGCCAATCAGTTAGATAATGGGTTTGAGTCCTTGTATGGTTCCAAAATTCAAAACATTTTAGCTCAGTGAAGAATTCATAGAGTCACAGAGTCATATAGCATGGAAACAGACTCTTCGGTCCAACCAGAACATGCCGACCCTAATCCCAAACTAAACTAGTCCCACCTGCCTGCTCCTGGCCCATGTCCCTCCAAACCTTGCCTGTTCGTGCACTTATCCAAATGTCTTTTAGACCCTCACCCCCCACCCTCACTCTCCTATTTATCTCTCAGCCCCCTTTCCCCCCTACTTCACATTCCTGATGAAGGGCTTAAGCCTGAAACGTCAACTCTCACATCACTTTCTCAGGAAGTTCATTCCACACACATACTATCCACTGTGTAAAAAATTTGCCCCTCGTGTCTTTTTTAAATCTCTCTCCTCTCACCTTAAAAATGTGCTCGCTAGACCTGAAATCCCCCAAACTCGGGAAAAGACAACTAGCGTTTACTCTTACCATACCCCTCATGAATTCCAGCAACTGAGCAAGCCAGTATAGAGTAAATTAGGAGCTCTTTTATTCCAGGAGAAAGTGAAGACTGCAGATGCTGGAGATCAGAGTTGAGAGTGTGGTGCTGGAAAAGCACAGCAGGTCAGGCAGAATCCGAGGAGCAGGAGAATCAATGTTTCGGGCATAAGTGCTTCATCAAGAATTCCTGAGAAAGGGTTTCCCGCCTGAAACGTCGATTCCCCTGCTTCTCAGGTGCTGCCTGACCTGCTGTGCTTTTCCAGCACCACACTCTCAACTCTTGGATTCCAGTCAATTAAAACGTTAAAGAATCTAGAGTCCACATGTTAATCAGATCTCATTTATTGGATAAAGGAATCATACCTTTTGTAAATGCATGGGATGCTGAACTACGATGGGCACAGGCTGCAGGCGTAACCTTTCAATCTCTTCCCTCAGCCGGGCATTCTCTGCCAACAGGACAGCCTCCACCTCTTTCCTTATGTTGTCCTCAGTATTCACTATACAAATGCAAACAGGATTCACCATTATATATTACTGACACACGAATGCACTGTCGGAACTATGAGCAACATGACCACCCAGTTACACCAAAAATCAATTCATTAAGTTACACTAATTTCACAGTCAACTCACATCACAAAGCTTTGACCTCTTGTGGTACAGTGGTAGTGTCTGTGCCTCTAGGCCAGAAAATCCAGGTTCAAGTCTCACCTGCTCTGGCGGTGCATCGTAACAGATTGATTAAAAGCTTTTTTTCAACATGACTAAGTTACTTGTAGCATGGAGATAGTGTCTCTACCGCTGGGCCAGAAGGTCCAGGTTCAAGTCCTTCATATCTCAGGATGTGATGGCCTTGATATGTCTTTTTGTTCTTAAATGACTTACAAGTTGTTCTGCTGTAACACACATCTGGTCAACACATATTGGCTATAACGCGGTTGGCCAATTGTGGACATTGTTTGGATAACGCAATCTTTCTACTAAATGAGTAAGCGATTCTCTTTTAGCGATCTCCTACAGTGTGGTTTTCTACAGTGTGGTTTTCCATAGTGTAAGGTTGCAGAGGAACATAACTACTGTGTTACAGCAGAATGACCTGAATGTCACATTTCAGATGTGAACATTTACTGACAACATTCCGGAATGTTGTCCGAAACTTAATGCTTCAATCAACTGATGCTAACAGGCTGTTTCAACTGACTGCAGAACTCAGGGTTATAATCCCAGGACAAGAGCTCATCCATCTAGGACAAAGATGAGAACAAATTTCCTCACTCAGTAGATAGTGAAACTTGGAATCTTTGATCCCAGAGAGCTCAAGGCTGAGGTTGATAGAGTTTTGAACCCTGACGGAGTCAAAGCGACTATGCTGTGAGAGTAGAGTAGAAGTGAAAATCATTCACAATCTTGTTAAATGGCAGAACAGATTCAAGGGGACGAATGGCCTACTCCTGCTCCTATTTCTTTGTTTGTCACTTGAATTTACCCGTACGCTTTTTAGATGCTTCAAGCTTTGCTTTTGGTCTCTCTTTCAACTTTTTGTCCAAAAGAGTCTCCATTCTTTCAATAACCTGCAACAACAAATGACATTTGATAGATCGGTTGAATGCCATTCATACAGTGTGGAGAGCACTTGATTCCGAATCTAAACCATACTGCACTTAAATCTGTGAAGGTATGAAACTGACCGGATCCCAGGATATCTCCATGATACCGGCAAATCACTCAAATAATAAAATTTGCTCAACTGTCAAACAAGAATGTTCTCGTGATAGGGGTTTGTAAACATTAAGTACAATAACATACCCAGTTGTGCAACAAAACAAGAAATGAGAAAGCAAATAAGATTAATCTCTGCATTCTTTGAGCTTTTAGGAAAGAAATCATGTGGGGCATGGATAGGATAGATAGACAAGGTCTTTTCCCTGGAGTGGGGGGAGTCCCAAACTGGAGGGCATAGGTTTAAGGTGAGAGGGGAAAGATATAAAGGGACCTAAGGAACAACCTTTCTCACACAGAAGGTAGTGCATCTATGGAGTGAGTTGCCGGAGGAAGTGGGGGAGACTGGTACAATTATAGCGTTTAAAAGAATTGGAAGGGTTTAGAGGGATATGGGCCGAGTGCTGGCAAATGGGACTAGATTGAGTTGGGATATCTGGTCAGCAAGGACAAGTTGGACCAAAGGATCTGTTTCCATGCTGTAAATATCTATGACTCTATGACTCTATAAATCAAAACTAGTACCTAAGTTAGAACAGTCAAAAGTAATTCATTAAGACATGCTGCAGCATGGTAAAGTGTAAAGGAAATATTAGTAGGAATGCATTGAGAGATTCTTCTCTTGATGAGCTGGAGGCTCTCATGACCTGTTACAACCCGGGATACACAGCAGTGTTTCTCCCCTACCCGCAAAGTTCCATTGCCTGCTAAGTTTCTGACTTTGGTTCAAACAACGATTGCTAAAATGGACACCAGAACCAGGAGAGTCTAAGTACCAGGAAGTTCTTGTCCTTAAAAAAGAGCAGGTGAGAGGTTATCTCAAGGTCTTTAACATTACAAAGGAATTTAGAGGCATTCAGCATGGAAACAGCTCCCAGAGGGGACTGACACAGACACAGTGCAGACTCCACACTGACAGACACCTGAGACTAGGATTGAACCCCGGTCCCTGGTGCTGTGAGGCAGCAGTGCTAACTGCAGAGTCACTGAGCCATTCCCCCCATCCCCCACACTTTGTTGCTGAATCAAATCCTGGAGCTCCCTCCACGGCAGTACTGTGGGAGTATGTACACGACATGAACTGCAGTTGTTCCACAAGGTGGCGCACTATCCTCTCCGGGGCAATTAAGGATGGTCAATAAATGCTGGTCCAGTCAGTGACGCCCCTCATCCCGTGAATAACTAAAAAGAAACATAATTAGGCAGGACCTGTTAAATGGAAAGTCATGTTCAGCCTTCCCAGAACCCAAATGAGATGTCTCTTTAAAAATTGGAACTTGTGTATGTTACAAACTCTGCACGTCTTCACCAACTCCCTTACCTTTTCCTGTTGCCGTATGGTGTCTTCCAGAATCTTTGATTTGTGCATTTTTTCCTGGTATTTGTGCAGTGCAGCCAGCTGCTGCTGATGGGCTTTCTGTGACTTCAAAAGCTCAGCTTCACGATCGTTCTTCTAGGACAAACAACAATGACATCGGGGTCTTACTGAACAAAGGTAGCCACCAGGCCAGCCATTGAAGCTTAGATGAGGAACATGAGAAACACGCTAAGGGACTAAAGATCAGCAAGAGAGGTGGTCCAACCAGGGATCCCATGTCTCATGAGTAAATTTTTTTTTGAAAATCAACAAACATGTTACTTTTCTGTAAGATCAAGGCAAAAGAAATCACCACATCCCACAGACAATGTTTTGTGCTGGATTGCCTCATGCCTCATTTGCCCTATTCTCCCCATTGACATTTCTTCATAACTCACTCCACAAATCTCCTAGCCTTCAAGTGACCTGGATTTCCTTTTACACAGATGTTACTCTTTTTTAAAACTTGCGTATCTTTGCAATCCTTCAGCACAATGAGCAACATCCCCGGGATCAATTTGATCCATTCAATTCATAATGTTACAAGTTTCAAACTGATCAGCATTCAACACCCTCTACCGCTCGAAAAGCAGACAAGGCCTCCTTCGAACCTTCCTTGTAAATTCTTACATTTATCTTTGATGACCAGCCCTCTCGGCTCTCTAGGATATTAATATTATAGCCATTACTCAGCGATGGAATCTGGGCACAATAATATTAAACGTCAATATTTCAATACACATTTGCCAGAGCTACGTCATGCCAAGATTTTGCAGATACTTAGTGCCTACCACTTTCCACAAATCAGATTTAATTTGGGTCAGTTCTTCATAATATTACAGTCAGTGGTGTGATTGAGTACCAACACATTTGCCAGGATAGGCGCAGCTCTAAGAACACTAAGTTTTGACTGGCTTAGCTCAGAAAGGATGCATTGGTATTGGAGGCATTCTGGAGAAGGTTCACTCAGCTGATCGTGGGTATGGAGGGATTGTTTTATCAGGACAGGTTGAGTCAGTTGACATTGTGTGCATTGGATTTAAGAAGGAGAGGAGACCTTATTGGAGTACACAGGATTCTGAGGGGGCTTGACAGTGTGGATGGGGAGAGTTTAGGGCCAAAGGAGATAATCTCAGAATAAGGTGTTGCTCATTTAGGACAGAGATGAGGAGGAATTTCTTCTCTCAGAGGGTGGTGAACGTGTGGAAAGGTTGGGTCGTTAAGCAAAGAGGTATTTTTAATCCATAAGGGAATCAAGGATTATGGGGAAAAGGCAGGAAAATGAAGCTGAGGAATATCAGATCAACCGTGATCTCATTGAATGACAGAGCAGACTTGGTGGGCCGAATGGCCTTCTTCTGCTGCTACATCTTATGGCTAGCATTCAAGAGGTTCGGCATCATCCAGGGCAAAGCAGACTTTTTGATCAGCACTCTGTCCACTTTCTGGCTTCCTTCACTCCCTTGACTACTGATGCTCAGTAGCAGCAGCGTGTGCCGTCTATAAGATGCACTACAGCAGCTCAGCGAGCCTCCTCTGCCAGTGCTCTCCAAACCTCCCATCCCTACCACCCTGGAAGGAAAAGGGCAGCAGAGAGTTGGCAAGACCACCACCACCTGCAGGTTCCAGACCACTCCCACCCACACGCTGAATCGGAATTATAGCTTAGATTTCTGCCAAGTCAAGATGACTCAGGATCCCTTTCAAAAGGGTGGCATGTCCCAGTGCTGTGATTCCTGATCCCATTCCTGGGGTTTCCAATATTTCACAGGACCCAATCTGGTCACCAACCCACACCCTCTGCACTCCTCACCCTGGCCAGCTCCACTGAGGAGATCGACATGGCCCACCCCTTCACCATGTTCATGGAGACAGACCCAGTTTTTCCAAAGAGTCCTGGAATCCCTACACTGTGGAAGTAGACCATTCGGCCCAGACCCATCCCCCACTACACTATCCCTGTAATCCTGCATTTCTCCTGGCTAACCCATCCATCCTGCACAAGTTAGCATGGCCAATCCACCTAACCTGCACAACTTTGGACTGTGGGAAAAAATCCACGCAGACACAGGAAGAACATGCAAACTCCACACAGACAGTCACCTAAGGCTGGAATCGAACCTGGGTCCCTGGCACTATGAGGCATCAGTGCTAATCACTGAGCCACCATGCCACCCCAATCACTGGATGTGTAGGTCGAGGCCGAGACCTCCCTGGTTTGTCTGGATAGCCCAGAGCCCTTAAAAGGAATATCATCCACACAAGACACTTCCTTTCCCCCATGACTCACCCGTATCAATTCATTCTGGAGCTGCTGCACTTTGTCTTTGCAATTCAGAAGCTCCGCAGTCTCTGTGGCCAGTTTCTGTCTTAATAAAACTGGAAATCAAATAAGCAAAAATACAAATGAAAAGAGGTTTAAAGTTAAGTTCCACACCAACACAATTTAGATGATGGTTTCTAACAGCAATGAGAACCAGTCCCTTTACTAATCCAGCAACGCGGGGACTAAGAACAGTTGTTCATCAAGGAGCTACCACCGGACTGAAGGACAGATTGGTCTCTTTCTGCAGACAGAAAGTCAAGTGCAGGATAAAAACGCCTTCCAGGAAATGTAGCCCCAAGATCTGTGACATGGAAGTGATGGGTTCAGCTTAATTTAATAAAATACTATTGAGTTACTCAGTGCGTAGCTCCTTAGTCTTTGTACAGAAAGCCTATTTAATATTATCTCATGGTCCAGAGTGTTGATCAGCCAGCTATGAAAGCCTGTGTTATTGACATTGTTGGAGAGCATAACTGAGGTAGCACAGTGACTCAGTGGTTAGCACCACCGTCTCACCGCACCAGGGACCCGGGTTTGATTGCACCTCTGGGTGACCGTCTGTGTAGAGTTTGCACATTCTCCCTGTGTCTGTGTGAGTTTCTTCCCACTGTCCAAAACTGTTCATGTTAGAGTGGTTTGACCATGCTAAATATGGGATTACTGGGATAGGGAGGGTCTAGGTCTGAGTAGGGGTGGCAATGGCATAGCGGTATTATCACTTGACTATTAATCCAGAAACTCGGATAATGTTCTGAGGACCTGGGCACCAATCCTGCCATGGAAGATGGTGGAATTTAAATTCAATTTAAAAAGTCTAATGATGGCTATGAATCCATTGTTGATTGTCATTAGAACCGATCTGGTTCATCATTGTCCTTCTAGGAATGAAACTGCACTCCTTACCTGGTCTGGGCTACACATGACTCCAGACCCACAGCAATTAGGGATAAATTGGTAACACGTGCAGGCCTAACCAGGGATTTCCGCATCTCCCTGAGTGAATAACTAAACTTGCTCTTCAGAGGGTTCATGCAGGGTCAAAAAGTGTGGTGCTGGAAAAGCACAACAGGCCAGGTAGCATCCAGGGAGCAGGAGAGATGACGTTTCAGGCATAAGCCCTTCATCAGAGATGTGGAGGGAAAGGGGGCTGAGAGATAAATGGGGGGAGGGGTGGGACTGGGTGAGAAGGAAGGTGGGAAGGCGATAGGTAGATGCAGGATTGGTGCAGACTTGATGAGCTGAAAGGTCTCTTTCCACACTGTTGGGATTCTGAGACTATAAACAAAAGAAAACTAGATAGATCGGGGACACGATCACCGATTTTACCTCAACGGTATGCTCACAATGACGGTACGAGTACTTTAAAACCAGACCTATTCTGTCAGCTATTTCTGCTTTAGTCATCACATCAATGTCGGTGTCATCCAACAGAACTCGGCCGAGGTCTTGATGGGAGCTCAGCTCACTCCGCAGTTTGCTGTTTTCGACCTCCAGCCTCGTGACATCCTTCCTCAGGTTAATGATGTCCTCAGCCATCTTCTGCATGGCGGTCCGGTAATTATCCAGCTCCTGCCAGCACACACATACACACAAACACATAAAGAGTGGAACAAGGCAACCAGTTCCATTTCCCAAGAGCATGCTTTTTCTGATATTGGCAACCGTGGAGTTATTGCACACACCCCCCCCCACCCACCAACACATTCATATGGTGTGGATAACAACAGCAAGCCTAACATTTATTGCCCAACCAACTGCCCTTGCGAGATACAGTTACAACATTTAAACACGTGGACAAGTACATGAATGGGAAGGTTTGGTGGGGTGTGGGCTAAATGCAGGCAAGTGGGACTAGTTTAATTCAGGAACATGGTCAGCATGGACTAACGGACTGAAGGATCTGTTTCCGTGCTGTATGACTCTATGTCTCTAAGACAGCAGATCTATAGGCAGGAATCTTAACAGGACATATACACTTAATGATAAGGTCCTGGGAGAGTTGCAGAACAAAGAAAACTTGGAGTGCAGTTCATAGCTCCTTGAAAGTGGAGTCACAGGTAGATAGGATAGTGAAGAAGGTGTTTGGTATGCTTTCCTTTATTGGTCAGAGTATTGAGTACAGGAGTTGGGAGGCCATGTTGAAGCTGTATAGGACATTGGTTAGGCCACTTTTGGAATATTGCATGCAATTCTGGTCTCCTTCCTATGGAAAGACATTGTGAAACTTGAAATGGTTCAGAAAAGATTTATAAGGATGTTGCCAGGGTTGGAGGATTTGAGCTAAAGGGAGAGGTTGAATAGACTGGGGCTGTTTTCCCTGGAGCGTCAGAGGCTGAGGGGTAACCTAATAGAGGTTTATAAAATCATGATGGGCATGGATAGGGTAAATAGACAAAGTCTTCCCTGGAGTTGGTGAGTCCAGACCTAGAGGGTATAGGTTTAAGGTGAGAGGGGAATATGTACATATAAAAGAGACCTAAGGGGCAACTTTTTCACACAGAGGGTGGCATGTGTATGGAATGAGCTGCCAGAGGAAGCGGTGGAGGCTGGTACAATTGAAATATTTAAAAGGCATCTTGATAGGTATATGAATAGGAAGGGTTTGGAGGGATATGGGCTGGGTGCTGGCAGGTGGGACTAGATTGGGTTGGGATATCTGGTCAGCATGGACGGGTTGGACCAAAGGATCTGTTTCCATGCTATAAATCTCTATGACTCTATGACACTATGTACATATTCTTGAGGGCAGTTGGGCTTGAGCAATAATGTTGCCCTAGACAGTGATGCCCACATCTTGTGAACAAATAATTTAGTTTTCTAAAATAAATCAGCTGTCACCAGTACCAATTTGCTCATACAACCATTTCATTCGAAAAGGAAGTGGATATTGTACAGAGAAAATGTACAGGACTTCAGGAATAATGCAAGGGAATAGAAGAAATTGAAAAACATTTTCAAAGAGCTGGGGTATGACAAGCTGAATGGCTTCCTTCTGGCTGTTGCACTTTAAATGTTACAATCGATTTTAATTTATGCCGTTTTAACAGTAACTTTAGCACCGATATTTTGTATGGCCTTTGAATTCTTTGGGGCCAGCCCATAATAAACCTGTTGGAAACAGTTACAATGACTGAACTGGCAGGTGTGAATGGGAGATAAGCAAGCTCATTACAATAGATCAGACGGGCAGTGATCACACCCCCCACTTCCCCTGGGAATCAGAGGTGGATAATCATACCATCCACTTACAGGGATAATGCCACAGTCATCGGTTCACTTCTTGTCATTGAAGGTTAACAACTGGAACACTGATTGTTAATATACACTTCCAGTTGTAAAACCGAAATAAAATTGTTTGCAAATATCACAGTAAGAGGTGATGCAAAAGAAAAGGTGAATTAAAACAAAAGACTGGCATTGATATAGCGCCTTTCACAACCTCAAGAATTCCCACAGGTAGAACTGTGCCTTGGGTAGGGTGATTTGGGGTAACTGCCTGGGGCCAATGCGTTGTGGAGGGAGGAGGTTGGGTGAGATATCCTGCACTGGGATTACAGGCTGAGGGGTGACCTTATAGAAGTTTATAAAATCATGGGGGGGGGAGTGGGCGTGGATAGAGTGAATAGTCAAGGTCTTTTCTCAAGGGTGGGTGAAAACTAGAGGGAATAGGTTTAAGGTGAGAGAGAAAATATATAAAAGAAACCTCAGGGACAACATTTTCACGCAGAGGATGGTGTGTGTGTGTGGAATGAGCTGCCAGAGGAAGTGGTGGATGCTGATACAATTACAGCATTTAAAAGGCATCGGGATGGGCACATGAAAAGGAAGGATTTAGAGCGAATTGGGCCAAATGCTGGTAAATGGGATTACATTCATTTAGGAAAGCTGGTTGGCATGGACGCGTTGGACCGAAGGGTCTTTGTCGGTGCTGTATGACTATGACTCTAAAGGCATCTGGGAGGAACTTAAAGCCAGGATGGGGTGAGAGTGGTACCCTCTGACCTTCCGTTTTGGTTACGTTAGACTCAGAGAGCTTTATTGATGGACTGGTGGGGGGACGCTCAAGACTTGATTTGCCCCAGCGGTGGGGTCAGAATTAGGTGAGCAGGGCAAGGGGGATGGCTCTGTCCATAGGAATAAAGAAACTACATTGTTCAGATGTTTGGAATTCTGCCCGAGTTAACTCATCCCCTGCCTATCCTGCCTGGCTGGTCCACCACCTACAAGGTATACGTTGCCTGGGAAACTCAGTCAGCTCCCGGTGATTGCCTCACTGGAAAGACAGCGCCTCCTACAGTGCCGTATCCCACAGCACAGGGAAATAGGAGGTTGGGCAAAACCCAAATCCATGCCCACCGGGCTCAGAGGCAGGGGGTTACCACCTGAATCACTGGGACCCTTACAATCACCAGAGACATGAACCTTTCAATCACTTTTGAACCCTATCCCCAGCGGAAACAAGTCAGTGTTAACATTGGTAACAAGTCAATGTCTGACCCACTGAACCCCATAAACCTTACTTTTAAAAGGATTGTCATAGCAACAGCATCAGTAGTGGGTTAGTAAATATCAGGGAGTATTAAACAGTTTTCCTCACATGCAGCTCACAGGAAGAGATAAGCAACCACAGCTATGTCCTTGATCAACTAACTCTATCTGAAACATGACATTGAGCTCCCTGATTTCATGATGCTATGAGTTTTCTTTGTGCCAAAAGGTTAATCACGTTGCAAATAAATAAGTTTGCAAGCAAAATAAGTATCAGAATGTTCATTATTGAGTAGTTATATCATCCTAACATTGTGATTCGAAGAACAATGATAACACAGGGTTTATTGCAATCTACCACTGGCTCTACACTCCCATCTCTCCAAGCTGCTAATGAGTCATAGAGTCATACAGCATGGAAGCAGATCCTTCAGTTCAACTAGCACATGTGACCATATTCCAAAATTAAACTAATAGGGACAGCATGGTGGCTCAGTGCTTAGCACTACTACCTCACCAGGGTCCCAGGTTTGATTCCAGCCTCAGGCGACTGTCTGTGTGGACTTTGCACGTTCTCCCCGTGTCTGCGTGGGTTTCCTCTGGATGCACCGGTTTCCTCCCACAGTCCAAAGATGTGCAGGTCAGGTGAATTGGCTGTGCTAAATTGCCCATAATATTGGGAGCATTAATCAAAGGGAAATGGGTCTGGGTGGGTTATTCTTTGGAGGGTCAGTGGGGACTGGTTGGTCCAAAGGGCCTGTAGGAAATCTAAACTAATCAAATTCCAAGATGGAGTTTAATTTGGATAATTGCGAGATATTGCATTTTGGTCAAACAAACAAGTGATAGAACCCTGGGGAGTGTTGTAGAACAAAGAGACTGAGGGGTTCAGGTACATAATCCTTTGAAATGTGTGTCACAAGTGGAAAGGGCGATTAAGAAGGTGTCTAGTACCCTTCCCTTCATTGCTCAGACTGTTGAGTGTCACAGTTGAGAAGTCATGTTGAGGTTGTACAGGATGTTGGTGAGGCCTCTTCTGAAGTACTGTGTCCAGGTCTTGTGGCCCTGTTATAGGATGGATATTATTAAACTGGAGGGGGTTCAGAAAAGATTTACCAGGATGTTGCTGGGAATGAAGGGTTTGAGTTATAAAAATAGGCTGGGACTTTGTTTTTATAGCTATTTATGTGAGGAATGTTACCCAGAAACAGGCCAATACAAGAACACGAATGGACAGAGAAGTCAATATTCTAAGCTGATTAATTCAGTAAAGCTGATAATATCTGAGAGAAAATGTTTTCAAAGTCTCCCTGAAAAAAGATTAGAGTGTCCTCAGCGACCTGTGGAATCTCTTGCCCACACTGGAGAAGAAGTACCCATGAAGGTGCCAACTATTCCTGGCATCTCCAACAAGCTCAGGTGAAGGCAAACGCAAATAGTGAAGTGTAAATGTGAGCACCTCATCCACCCAGCTCCCTCTTCAGACACCACCTATCCCCCTGAGGCAGGACGTGCACATCCAGTATTGGATTGCTCAGTCACCTCAGGAGCCACAACTCCAGAGAGGAAGGAAGTCATCCTGCCTTCCAAGAGAGTGCTGAAGCCCACATGTGTGTGAGATGCCCGATACTGCACTGCCTGCAGGAAGGTTACGATGTTGTATATCAAGGTTGAGACGTGCTATGCCCTGGCGTAGCACACTGTGTGCAGTACTGTGTCAAATAATCAGTAGTATTAACAGCACAAGTGATAAGTTTAGCCACAAGTTGTCAAATGTTGCTGCACTGTCAGAAACATGGTTTTAGAACATTAGCAGCATTAAACTGAGCCTCTATCTGCCCTAATGAGGGCAGAAGTTCCCTTGGTATTTTTCCTAAGAAGAACAGAAGGAACTTGCCTGGCTAACATTGAACCTTCAACCATTTATTTAAAAAAAAGCAGGTAATCCGCCGGTCAGCTTGTCGCTCTTTGTGGGATCTTGCTCTGCAAAAATCAGCTGACGTTTGCCTTGGCTTTCAACAGTGGTCACGCTCATTGGTCTTCTCCACAGCAATAACTCAGCCAATCAGACTCCAGTTGCCATCCAATCAGCAGCCTTTCCTGCCACGGTATAAGTTGTTGAGAAGGTTGGAGATTCGGCATTCTTGCATTTGTCCTGATGAGCGCAGGGCAAAAATCTTCGGAAACATGGTGCTGTTTTCAGCAAGGCGTTCATGGTCTGTGCAGCTGGGAATGTGCTGAAGTTGTGAAAGGTGCTACGTAAGTGAAGGTTTTCCCTCAATCAATATTCAGAGAAGGGACCAGCAACAACCGTTAGTAAGGAGGACCTCAAGGAATGTGCACAACGGAGAGAGGGAGGCAGAAAGAAAAGGAATTCCTGAGAGTGGGAATTTCAGAGAGTGATGTTAAAGACACATGCCAGTGAAATGAATCAGAAGTAAGTGCACGGAATATACGGGGAAGTATCAAGAGTGGACAGATGGATGAGGCTGTTTAAGGTAACTGTGCTGAGGAGATCATGGAAGGTTTTAAAAGACAGAGAGCCGACGGATAAAGAAGATAATTACACTTTGCCTCCAAAGTAAGCATTTTCCAAGAATGCTCTGACAAAGTGAATATATCAAAAGGTCAAGGGCAGCCAAGCACTAAAGGTCATTCGGCCCATCAATTCCATGTTGGGTGTCTGAGGTGCAATCCGTTTAGTCCTTTTCCCACCCCTTCCTCCTTCACACCCCCAGCTTTGTCGGTCCTAATGCCATTAAATGTGAATCCTGTGGTGATTGATGACCGTGTCAGGGTTAGTACAGCTGTAAAACCCTCTCATGTGAAATAACGGTCAGTTAACAGTTAATGTTACCACTGTAGTGGATGCAGTGTGTGTTGTATTTGTTGCTAGTGGAGTCCTTGGTGAGATCTGAACTCCTCCTCTGACCTGCCCCCCCCCCCACTCCCACGTTGCCAGCATTACAAATTTGAGACACGGACTGAAATCCCAAGGGCAGTCAGCTTATCTGAGGGAGTGGAAAGAGGGTGAAAATATCTCCTTTTGAAAAGAAAACAGAACACAACTTATAACTCTTGAGGACAAGGTTAGATTTCCATTTGCGACAGAAGATTATGCTTTCAATCAAGGATCTTAATTGTTACAACAAAGGCTGGCTCTGAAAATGTATGATCCTCCTCAAACAGTGCAGCTATATTGGCTTAGGATGTGAAGAAAGTAAACTATGTTATCAGGCCATTATTTAGACTATGTGTTGTTTTATAGAAAAGAAACAGATTTTACAACCTTTTTGCAAATGTCTGTTCTCCTCAAAGCTTTTGTGTCTTGATGCAAAGTGGAATGGAGATAGAGTCGTTTCCAAGTGTTAAAGCAAGTGCGGTGGGTTTGGGACAAAGGTACTGAGCTGAACCTAATCTATTTCCTCCCACAACATATTCAGAGTTTAGACAACAGACAAATTACTGAAGAAAATTTAACTGTCTTCAGTATAGAATGTACAGCAGAGAAACAAAAACACAGGAAATAGGAACTGGAGTAGGCCATTCAGCCCATCAAGCCTGCTCCAACATTCAATATGATCAAGCCTGTTCATCTGACTCAGTAACCTGTTCCTGCTTTCTCCCCTTACCTTTTGATCCTTTTAGTCTAAAGAACCACATCTAAATCTTAATTGAAAACATTCAATGCATTGTTCTCAACAGCTTTCTGTGGTTCATCACACTAGGGGAGAAGAAATTTCTCCTCACGTCAATTCTAAATGGCCTACCCCGTATCGTCAGACTGTGACCCTAATTCCAGACTCAGGTAGGTCCTCCCTGTGTTTACCCTGTTCAGTCCAGCTGGCTCACTCTGGATCAAAACCAAAAGACCCGCGGACGCTGCCAATCAGAAACAAAAACAGAAATGTACTGAGGAGTGGTCATTCGACCAGGAACATTAACTCGGATTTCTCTCCACAGATGCTGCCAGACCTGCTGAGCTTTTCCAGAAATTTCCGTTTGAGTTTGTGGCTCATTCTGGAGTTTAGGCTCCACAGGACCCTCCTCCCATCTCTCTTCAGGGAACCCCAACATCACATCCTGTCTCCCTGGAAGATGATCCAGTTTCCGCTCAAGCGTATCATACAGTTCTCCATCTCCACCATTCCTTTTGATATCACTTGCTAACCAGTCTCTCAGTTTATTGTTTCCGGTGGATTCCTTAATGAGTTTATTAGCATATATCTTCCAGTTATGATCCTTAGTATTGGCCTCTCTTATTCCTTCTGCTATCCAGCTGTCTTATAATTTGTTATAGAACATAGAACATAGAAAAGTACAGCACAGAACAGGCCCTTTAGCCCACGATGTTGTGCCGAGCATTAATCCTAATGTAAAATAAAATAACTTAACCTATGCACCCCTCAACTCACTGCTCTCCATTTGCATGTTCAGTAGTCGCTTAAACGTCCCTAATGACTCTGCTTCCACCACCACAGCTGGCAACACATTCCATGCATTCACGACTCTCTGTGTAAAGAACCTTCCTCTGACATCCCCTCTATACCTTTCTCCTAATATCTTAAAACAATGACCCCTCGTACCAGTCAATCCTGCCCTGGGGAAAAGTCTCTGGCTATTGACTCTATCTATGCCACTCATTATTTTGTACACCTCGATCAGGTCTCCTCTCTTCCTCCTTCTCTCCAGAGAGAAAAGTCCAAGCTTAGTCAACCTCTCTTCATAAGGCAAGCCCTCCAGTCCAGGAAGCATCCTGGTAAACCTTCTTTGCACCCTGTCCAAAGCCTCTGTATCTTTCCTATAGTAGGGTGACCAGAACTGGACACAATATTCCAAGTGTGGCCTCACCAAGGACTTGTAGAGCTGTAGTAAAACCTCGCGGCTCTTAAACTCGATCCCCCTGTTAATGAAAGCCAAAACACCATATGCTTTCTTAACAACCCTATCCACTTGGGTGGCCACTTTGAGGGATCTATGTACTTGCACACCAAGATCCCTCAGTTCCGCTACACTGCCAAGAATCCTATCTTTAGACCTAAATTCAGCTTTCAAGTTCGACCTTCCAAAATGCATCACTTCGCATTTATCCAGGTTGAACTCCATTTGCCATTTCTCAGCCCAGTTCTGCATCCTGTCTATGTTGTGCTGCAGCCTGCAATAGGATACTATCAATGGCACCTCCAACCTTTGTGTCATCTGCAAATTTACTAACCTCAACCACCTCATCCAAGTCATTTATAAAAACTACAAAGAGCAGAGGCCCAAGAACAGAGTCCTGTGGGACCCCATTCAACACTGTCCTCCAGGCAGAATACTTTCCATCTATAACCACTCTCTGCCTCCTGTCAGCCAACCTAAACTGAATCCAGATAGCCAAATCTCCCTGTATCCCATACCTCCTGACTTTATGTATAAGTCTACCATGGGGACCCATGAAAGTTAATACCTCACACGTTCCATATTGTACTCCATCTACCATTTCTTTGCTCACTCCCCTCCATCATCCAAATCCTTCTGATGCCTCCACGTTTCTTTAACACTACCTGTCTCTCCAGCTAACTGTGTTGTCTGCAAATTGAGCAACAATGCCCTCAGTTCCTTCATCCGGATTGTTGATGTGGAACTTGAATAGTTGTGGTCCTGACACTGAATCCTGTGGAATTTTGGCAATCCACTGGCTGCTATCCTGAAAAAGACCCCTTTGCCCTTACTTTCTACCTTCTGCCAGGCAGCCAACTCTCTATCCATGCCCATACCTTGCCCCTAACACCAGGGGCTCTTACCTTATTTTGCCGCCTCCAAAGTGTGACACTTTGTCAAAGATCTTCTGCAAATCCAAATAGATTACATCCTCTGGCTCTCCTTTGTCTAACTTGCTCATTACCTCCTTGAAGAATTCTAACAGATTTGTCAGGCATGACCTCCCTGGATGAATGATGAATATTGGTCATCATTTTCTGTTTATCTTCAAAAAGGTGCCATGGGATCTTTCTATGTTAGAGCAAGAAACCAGAAGCTGCTTCAGAATGACAGTGTCTCCAAAAGTACTGCACACCCTCGGAAATGCACTAGAAGTGCCAAGATCTTGTCAAATCTCATTGCCTCCCCCCAGCCCCATGAGTCTTGTTGCCAACATTGCCCCATCCCCAACCATGGTCCATGTGAGATGATTGACTTCAGCAGAAGGAACAAGACAAGGGAGCACTCAGTGAATGGCAGGACCTTACAAAGTTCAGAGGAACAGAGTGAACTTGGGATGCTTGCCCACAGACCCCTGAAGGTGGCAGGACAGGTTAATAGGGTTAACAAGGCATACGGGACACCTGCTTTTATCAGGGAGCAGAAGGTGAGGACTGCAGATGCTGGATAGCAGAGTCAAAAAGTGTGGCACTGGAAAAGCACAGCCGGTCAGACAGCATCCGAGGAGCAGGAGAGTCGACGTTTCGAGCATACGCGTTGTGACCTGCTTCTATCAGTCAAGGCATGGATTAAAAGGGCAAGAAGTTATGTTGGAGCTGTACAGGTTTGGTCGGGGCACAGCTGGAATACTGTGTGCTGTTCCAGTCACCGCACTATGAGAAGGATGTGATTGTACTGGAGAGAGTGCAGAGGAGATTCACTAGGACTTTACCTCTGAGATGAAGAGATGCTGTTCTTTGGAACAGAGATGATTGAGGGGGGATCCTGATTGAAATGTTTAAGATTACGTGGGGCAAGGACAGTCGTGATTGAAAGTAGCTGTGAAGGGTCAAGAGCGAGGGAGCACACTTTTAAAGTGAAGCAGAGGTTTAGAGGAAAATCCTTTTCATCCTAAGGATGGTGTGGGTTTGGAATGCACTGTCTGGGAGAGTAATTAAGGGATAGAACTTCACAATCTTTAAAATGTTTGGACGAACACTTTAAGTATCATAACTTTCAAGGCCTAATGTGCGAAGGTGGGCCAAGTTTGGTGCAAACTCAATGGGCTGAAGGAACTCTTCCATGCTGTATGACTCTATCATTCCCTGAGGATACAGCTGGATTTGGCTGTGGTGCTCCCAGCTTGAGGAGTTCCTGCAGAGCTCGGCCGGACCAGAGACTGTGTGTCAGTCCATCCAGCACCATGTAGAGAGACGTGGGCGGTGGGACATTGGCTCATGAAGGACATATCAAGAAAAAGGAGAGAGTGCTCTCAGTAACCATCAGCTCGTCATGGTTGACAGAAAGGATAAATGTTCCTGCACCCGGCGTCTACCATCAAGAATGTGAAGGACTTCCTAATCTTAGCCCTTCAAGGTCTGTGAGGTAAAACTGTCAAAAGTATACGACACATTTCAAAAGTATCCTTGGGGTAGGGATAGACTGAACTTCAGAGATAAGGAGACCTTCACAACACAGCTGGACTCGGCAAGAAGCAGGCGTGAACTCTGTCCCAGCTAACTATCTGATTTCCACCCTATTCTCCACACAGCCTGGAAATTAATGTGTAACCTGCCTGTACAAACACAGATTCATTACACTGAGCAGCCGATATCATACAATCTCGAGTGAGCTCTTGTTTTGCTCACTCATGCAATGCTGCCTGGGCCAGCATTTATTGCCATCCCCAGTTGCCCCTTGAGAAGGTGGTGGTGAGCTGCCTCCTTGAACCTTGCAGACCATGTGGTTGACCCACAGTACCCCGAGGGAGGGAATTCCAGGATTTTCACCCAGTGACACTGAAGGAACAGTGCTATATTTCCAAGTCAGAATGGTGAGAGTCTCGGAGGGACACTTGAAGGGGGTGGTGTTGACCAAAGCTTGAGCAAGCTTTGACCAAATTTCATTTCTTTGACCTGAGCTGGTACAAGGCTGGCAGAAACTGAAGATACAGGTTTCAGAAGAGAATCAATGGATGATAAACTGGAAGAAATGAGCTGAGGGAACACAGCCTCCAAATGATGGGAACACAGATTATCAGAAGGTTGGCAGGTCCACTACTTTTCATCATTTACATAAATGATTTGGATGTGAGCATAAGAGGTACAGTTAGTAAGTTTGCAGATGACACCAAAATTGAAGGCGTAGTGGACAGTGAAGACGGTTACCTCAGATTACAACAGGATCTTGATCAGATGGGCCAATGGGCTGAGAAAATGACAGATGGAGTTTAATTCAGATAAATGCGAGGTGCTACATTTTGGGAAAGCAAATCTTAGCAGGACTTATACACTTAATGGTAAGATCCTCGGGAGTGTTGCTTAACAAAGAGTGCAGATTCATAGTTCCTTGAAAGTGGAGTCGCAGGTAGATAGGATAGTGAAGGCGGTGTTTGGTATGCTTTCCTTTATTGGTCAGAGTATTGAGTACAGGAGTTGGGAGGTCATATTGCGGCTGGACAGGATATTGGTTAGGCCACTGTTGGAATATTGCATGCAATTCTGGACTCCTTCCTATCGGAAAGATGCTGTGAAACATGAAAGGATTCAGAAAAGATTTACAAGGATGTTGCCAGGGTTGGAGGATTTGAGCTGCAGGGAGAGGTTGAAAGGGCTAGGACTGTTTTGCCTGGAGTGTCGGAGGCTGAGAGGTGACCTTATAAAGGTTTACAAAATCATGAGGGGCATGGATAGGGTAAATAGACTAAATCTTTTCTCTGGGGTGGGGGAGTCCAGAACTAGAGGGCATAGGTTTAGGGTGAGAGGGGAAAGATATAAAAGAGACCTACGGGGCAACAGCTGGTACAATTGCAACATTTTTCAACAAAGCAAATAGATTAGCTGGTAAAGAGGCAATTAGTATGCTTGCCTTCATTGGTCGGGGTACAGATATAAAAATTGGCAAGTTACAGCTGTATAGAGCTTTAGTTAGACAACATTTGGAATATTGTGTAAACTTCTGGTCGCCACATGACCAAAAGGATGTGATGGCTTTGGAGAGGGTACAGAAAGGGTTTACCAGGATGTTGCCTGGTTTAAAGGGATTAGCTATGAGGCGTGATTGGACAAACTTGGTTTGTTTTCACTTGAACATCAGAGGCTGAGGGGCATCCAATGAGGCAAGGATCAAATGGATACAGTCCTTATCCCAGATCAATTACTGGGGTTCATGAGGTTTTTTACACAGAGGCTGGTAAGTGCCTGGAATGAGCTGCCAGAGGGGGTGCAGATACAATGGCATTTAAGAGGCATCTTGACAGATTAAGACGAAAGGCTTTTAGTTTAGAAAAGGCGTCATGTGTCAATGCAGGCTAGATGGGCCGAAGAGCCTGTTCCCATATTAGTTTTTGTTCTTTGGAGTTTGCTGAGTGGGGGCATTTGGATGGCTTTGTGTTTGGGATGAACAAACCCAGATCATAGAGACAATTTTCTATATAGTTGTGCGTGTGTGTCTGTGAGTGTGTGTCTGTGCGTGTGTCTGCGTGTGTGTGTGTTTGTTTGTTTATATGTGTGTGTGCGCACGCCTGTGTTTGTGTATCTGTGTCTCTGTGTGTGTGCCTGTGTTTTATGTTTATGTGTGTGTGTTTCTAAGCATAAAGGCCTATAGGGGTTAACCTTACAATCTGTATTACGTGCATCGATGAGTGAAACTTCGCAGGGAGCTTGCTATGTCAAGACAGCGCAGTGCAAAAAGCATGAATACATTAGACTTTCAACTGGAACAAATCAATGGATTAGCTGAACAATGCAAATGTGATCATTTAAACAGGAGCAACACCCTCCTCATTTAAATAACCCAAATGGATTATGTAAAAATGCAAAGAATGGAATTGAAAGATTTGATATTTTAATTGAAATATGCAAAACTGATGTGTGTTCTGAGCCTGGGTTGTCTGACTTACATTTTCCTTATTTAAACAAAAAGATATTTGGACGAGAATGATTCCAAAATGCTAAAAGCTTTGATTATAGAGCAGCACACCAGTCCCTCTGTGTGACATGCTGTTTTACGCATCCTTTCAAATCTCTCTTTAGTGGGCATGTTATACCTTTGTTCCTGATTCAGAGAGCTTTATCAGCTCAGATCAAGAAATGAAAAGTTTGAATTTATGCGGCACCTCACAGTGTTTTACAACCAATGATCCTTTCAAAATGTGGTTACTGTTCTAGGAAATGTGATTAGATTCCCTACTGTGTGGAAACAGGTCCTTCAACCCAACGAAGAGTAACCCATCCAGACCCATTTCCCCTCTGACTAATGCACCTAACACGATGGGCAATTTAGCATGGCCAATTCACCTGACCTGGGGGAGGAAACCAGAGCAACCCTGGGGAGAACGTGCAAACTCCACACAGACAGTTACCCGAGGCTGGGATCGAACCTGGGACCCTGGTGCTGTGAGGCAGCAGTGCTAGCCACTGAGCCACCGTGCTGTTTAAGGTGGTAGACAAGAAATGGAAGCAGCTGCAGACCATGAGCCATTCGAGCCTACTCTGTCATTGAATAAGGTCACAGCCAATCTGAGTGTATACTTAACTCCACTTTCCCCTTAACCTTCTTATAGATCAATTTTTACAGCAACTTTGAAAGGGAGGTGTGGCGGGAATATAACTGGACGAGTCAGCCAGAAACCCAAGCAAATGGAATGAGCTGCCAGAGGAAGCGGTGGACGCCGGTACAATTATCACATTTAAAAGGCATCTGGATGGGTACATGAATAGGAAGGGTTTAGATGGGTATGGGACAAGTGCTGGCAAATGGGACTAGATTAATTTAGGATACCTGGTTGGCATGGACGAGTTAGACCAAGTTTCTGTGCTGTACGCCTCTATGGCTAAAACTCTAAATGCCCTGAGGATGAGGGTTTGAATCCTACCATGGTGCATGGTGAAATTTGAATTCAACAGAAGAGAAATAATGCAAGTTAACCTAATGGCAGCCATGTAACCTCTGCTGATTGTGGTAAAAATCCTTCTGATTCACTGAACATCCTTCAGGCAAGGAAATCTCCCAATCTGGCCTACACGTGACTCCAGACCCACAGCAATGGGGTTGACTCTTTCCTACGTTTTGGGTGTCCAGCAAATTTTATTTGAAATTACAAGCTTTCGGAGCGCTGCTCCTTCGTCAGATGAACACAGAGGGTCAGTCTTCACCTACTGAAGGAGCAGTGTTCCGAGAGCTTGGGATTTCAAATAAACCTGTTGGACTAGAACCTGGCATCAGGTGGTTTCTGACTTTGTCCCCCCCAGTCCAACACCGGTACCTCCATATCATGGATAAGGAGTAGTTAATCTGTTTTTGCTTTGCTGATTGAGGGATAACTACCTGGTCATGTCAAAGGGAGTGTTCCCCTGTTCTTTGGGATCTTTCACATCACCCCCAAGTGGCAGTTGAAGTCCCTCAGTCACATCTGAAAGACAGCACCTCAAACACAGCAGCACTCTCTCAGTACTGCATTGGACTGTCAATCTGAATTCCCAGAGTGAGGCTCTATCTTGGAATCTTGTGATTTTGTGGCAAGAAACTCACATGTTATTTGCTCTTTTATGAACAACACCTATCCTTTTTGGTTAAAAGACGTTATGTGGTACAGGGAGCAATGTCTTTTCCTTGTTTGTGACTTGCAGTTTCTATAAGTGGGTTGGAGGGTTTATTTGAATAGGCAGGGCCTTCGGCACGGAAGTTGCTTTTGCATTGAAAAGCGATTGAGCAAGCAGGTAGAAGTGCCAGCCCATCCTACTGCATCCTTCTTACAAGTCATTGTGTGGAGTACCACAACTCATTTAGAGTCATAGAGATGTACAGCACGGAAACAGACCCTTCGGTCCAACTCGTCCATGCCGACCAGATATCCCAACCCAATCTAGACCCACCTGTCAGCACCCGGCCCATATCCCTCCAAACCCTTCCTATTCATATACCCATCCAAATGCCTTTTAAATGTTGCCGGAAAGGGGGTGGGGGTGGAGAGGTCGGGAAAAAGATTGCGGGTCAAGAGGACAGTGCTGAATCCAAGGGTTGGGACTGAGAAAAGGTGGGGGGAGAGGAAATGAGGAAGCTGGAGAAATCTACATTCATCCCGTGTGGTTAGAGGGTTCCTAGGCGGTAGATGAGGCGCTCTTCCTTCAGGCGTTGTGTTGCCATGGTCTGGCGATGGACAAGGCCAAGGACCTGCATGTCCTTGGCGGAGTGGGAGGGGGAGCTAAAGTGTTCTGCCACGGGGCGGTTTGGTTGGTTGGTGCGGGTGTCCCAGAGGTGTTCCCTGAAATGTTCCGCAAGTAGGCGGCCTGTCTCCCCAATGTAGAGGAGACCACATCGGGTGCAGCGGATACTATAAATGATGTGTGTGGAGGTGCAGGTGAATTTGTGACGGATATGGAAGGATCCATTGGGGCCTTGCAGGGAGGTGAGGGGGGAGGTGTGGGCGCAGGTTTTGTATTTCTTGCGGTTGCAGGGGAAGGTGCTGGGTGTGGAGGTTGGGTTGGTGGGGGGGGTGTGGACCTGACGAGGGAGTCGCGGAGAGAGTGGTCTCTCCTGAATGCTGATAGGGGTGGGGAGGGAAATATATCCCTGGTGGTGGGGTCTGTCTGGAGGTGGCGGAAATGACGGAGGATGATACGATGTATCTGGAGGTTGGTGGGGTGGAAGGTGAGGACCAGTGGAGTTCTGTCCTGGTGGCGATTGGAGGGGCGGGGTTCAAGGGCGGAGGTGCGGTAAGTGGAGGATATGCGGTGGAGAGCGCCTCATCTTCCGCCCAGGAACCCTCCAACCACATGGGATAAATGAAGATTTCTCCAGCTTCCTCATTTCTCCTCCCCCCATCTTTTCTCAGTCCCAACCCTCGAATTCAGTACCGCCCTCTTGACCTGCAATCTTCTTCCCGACCTCTCCGCCCCCACACCCTCTCTGGTCTATCACCCTCACCCTCACCTCCTTCCACCTATCGTATTCCCAGCGCCCCTCCCCCAAATTCCCTCCCCCCATCTTTTATCTCAGCCCGCTTGGCACACCAGCCTCATTCCTGAAGAAGGAATTGCCCGAAACGTCAATTCTCCTGGTCCTCGGATGCTGCCTGGCCTGCTGTGTTTTTCCAGCACCACATTTTTCAACTCTGGTACTCCAGCATCTGCAGTCCTCACTTTCTCCTAGTTAATCTATTTGCTTTGCCAGTTTCACAGAACTATGGGCCTGTACACCTAGATCTCTCTGTATGTTAATGCTTCTAAGGTTTCTGCTTCTTATTGTACACTTCCCTCTTGCATTAGACCTTCCAAGATATGTCACTGCACATTTCATAGATTTATACAATGCAGAGGAAAGGCCCTTTGGCCCATTGAGTCTATACCGATATGAGTACCACTAAAAGTGCGCTAATCCCAATTTCTTGCACTTGTCCCAAATCCTTGAATGTTATCATTAAATGTCTGCATTAAACTCCATCTGCCATTTCTCTGCCCAAGTCTTCAGCCCAGCTATGTCCTAATGTATCCTCGGGCAACCCTCCTCAAGATCCGCAACTTGCCCAATGTAGTAAGTCTGCAAATGTACTGATCAGGCCAGCTACATTCACCTCCAAATCATTTATATACTTCACAAACAGAGCTAGAAAACACAATCAAATACTCCTGATGCCTTCACAAACAATATACACCCCCAAAATAACTTGCGAAAGTTTTCATCAATGGACACAGCTCGTACGCCCATCGGTTAGCTCAGTTGGTGGGACGGCTGGTTTGCAATGCACCATGATGCCAACAGTGTGGGTTCACTTCCCATGTCAGCTGAGGTTACCATGAATGGCTCCCCTTCACAACCTCTCCCCTCGCCTGAGGCATGGTGACCCAACAGTTATCTCACCCCTTCTCTCTCACTCTCGAATGAGAGGGCAACCTTATGGTGGTTCCAATGGGAATAAGGCGACCTTATATCAGGTGGCTCAGTGCTTAGCACTGCTGCCTCATAGCACCAGGGACCAGGGTTCAATTCCAACCTTGGGCGACTGTCTATGTGGAGTTTGTATATTCTTCCTGTGGGTTTCCTCCAGGTGCTCCAGTTTCCTCCCACAGTCCAAAGGTATGCAGGTTGGATGGATTGACCATGCTAAATTGCCCATAGTGTCCAGTGATGTGTAAATTAGGTGAATTAGCCATGGGAAATGCAGGATTAGTGGGGGGCGGGGGTTGAGTCTGGGTGGGATGCTCTTTGGAGGGGCAGTATATACTTGTCGGGCCAAATGGCCTACTTCCATACTGTAGGGATCTTATGATCTAAGATTGCTGCAACCACACAATTTAAGAGAGAGCAACAGATCCAATAGTAACTTTCAAAACCTGAAGACTCATCAAAGAAGAGCAACAGAATATTAGATTAGATTCCCTACTGTGTGGAAACAGGCCCTTCGGCCCAACAAGTACACACCTACCCTCCAAAGAGTAACCCACCCAGACCCATTTCCATTCCCTTACATTCACCCCTGACTAATGCACCTAACACTACGGGCAATTTAGCATGACCAATTCACCTAACCTGCACATCTTTGGACTGTGGGAGGAATCCAGAGCACCTAGAGGAAACCCATGCCGACACGGGGAGAATGCACAAACTCCACACCATGGAGGAAGTGGGAATTGAACCTTGGTCCCTGGCGCTATGAGGCAGCAGTGCTAACCACTGAGCCACCATGCTGCCTTACAGCATTGCTTCGGGAAATCGGAGAGTGGAGCTAATTATGTAGCATTCATAACCAGAAATAGGTCATTCAGCCCAAATGCCAGGGCATTCTGAACCTGATACTAATCAAACCAGAAATCTATTTTAAGTATGGCCAGGCAATTATTCTACTTTGAAGTAATTGTTTTAATCATTCACCCCCCCCCCCATCATAAAAAGTAGTTATTAACAGAGGACCACTCTGTAGCAATGGGAGAGCCTAATGCTATGTTATTGGTACAAGTAAATTGCAAGCTCTTTATCTCTGAGCTAGGAGACCCAGGTTCAAGCCCAAGAGGTGGGCAATTACATCTCTGAAAATATCTGCAAGTTCTTTTGAGGTGTTATTCGTGCCCTACTGAGTGAGTCTTTAGCAAAAAAGACTGCAGCCAATAGAGGAAAACATGGAACTTCTGAATGTCTCTGACATAAATACTGCCCCACAGTGAAAAACCAGTAATACTGGGAAATGAGCATACAGGTCATACTGGAGCTCCATTTTGAGGTATACATGACAGGTCAGACCAGTAAATATCATTTACAACTGCTTTTACTGGTTTAACCTACTGGGACATGAAAGCAATTTAATTCAAGTAACGGGAAGCAAAGCCGAGGAATAAAATATTTTTTGAGGTGAACATTTAAAAAATATTAGGAAGTAAAGCAGTGAGATGGAATTAGGTCACCCACAACCTAACTACGTGATGGAACAGGCTTGAGGTCTGACTGCACTGGTATTAGCATGAGGACTGAACACTTTCCTGTTCCTTTACTCCTCACCCCTTCTTCCTCACTCTGAGAGATTCCATAGGGAGAAACCATCCATTCCTTGAGGGCGAATAAGGATGGAAAATAAATGCTGGCCTTCCTGGTGACACCCACATCCCAAAAATAATAAAGCAAACACAGCCTAAGCAAAACGGGCTAGGTTTTCAGGAGTTAAGATTAGCAAACACTTCGACACACGAGGGGTGGTAGAAATAAAGCTCTCTTCCACAAATGGCAATTGATGCTCGGCCGTGTGAATCTTACATCTGAGATTAATACATTTCTGTCAAGTCAAAATAGTAAAGGGTCATACTGGAGCTAGGTACATGGTAGCAGAGGTAGATACAAGGAGTCTAATCATACATCAATTATTATCCCATTCATTTGGGCATGTCATTCTTTGGACAGCCAAATGTTTACCGTCTGCTCCAATGTTCCCCATGACTGGCCTTTCACATGCTCCCAGCACATTTGTTTCAGATTTTGCATTTCTTTTTTGAGAAATGGAAACAAAGGAATCTGGTTGGCAGTGACACCCAGTTCAGCCTCAAAGTGGCAGAACAGACGGGGTTCCTAATATCTTTAGTCTATTCCTGGTGGTAGACTGACAGCTCGGGTGATTATTGGTGCCTGATTGAAGGCTGCTCCGGACCTCCCCTGGGTCTATGAAGCGAAATTGCATTTCTAATTGAAATGTTCACAGGGAAGATTCATGATTACACAAGAGATAGAACCTCAATCAAATACACAGCTCCTGCACGCTCAGCTCATGATGAAGCCGAAATAACAGCAATCATATGGGTCACAAATCAAGCTCTGGCCTGATTGCCTTGAATCTTAAACGCTGATAAAATCATCAGGCATCTTTGCTGCTTGTTTGACGGCAGAGACACAACAGCCTTCCTCGCCTATCAGTGAATAACCAGTGCATGTAGGACAATGACTGATTTACCCAAAGATAACAGCAACAAATAATTAGTTCAAAATTAACATCTATTTTATCAGATTCCAATATGGCACCTGTATCATGTGTGAGTGATTCACCTAATTGAGTTAACGTTCATCTTATTTCACTCATAAATTGTTCATATCCATCCACCACATACCTCTCACAAAGACTGACTGACCTACATTTTACTGGAACCTCAGTGGCTCAGGAGGTCCTGAAGCACTTCACAGTCAATGTAGTATTTTGTGAAGGGTAGTCTGTGTTAATTAGAAAGAGCAATCTTCCATTCATTTCACAGATTTTGTAAGCTCAGGGTATCCCCAGGTGCTCCGCGAGCAGTGAGGTCCTACTGGAACATGCTCACCACCATTATAAAGGAAAACACACTCAGCAAGGCTCCATAGAACACAAGATCGTTCATTTATCTCTCTCTCAGTGATGCTGGTTGAGTGATGATACTGGAAGCTCCTTGGTTTTATCTTCCTCAGCTCAGCATCACACCATGAGGACAGCACTCCTTGGTACTCCACAGAAGTGACAGCCTAGTGTACATACTGCAAGAGGATTTTTTTTTAGGTGAGAGGAAAATGATTTAAAGACACGTGGTCAATGTTTTTACACAGAGAGTGGTTCCTGTGTGGAATGAACTTACACAGGAAGTGGTGGATGTGAGTACAATTATGAGGTTAAAAGACATTTGGATATGTAAATGAATAGGAAAAGTTTGAAAGGATATGGGCCAAACGCAGGAAGTGGGATTAGTTTAGTTTGGGATTATGGCCAGCAGGGATTGGTTTGACCAAAGGGTCTGTTTCCATGCTGTATGATGCTATGACAATGACTCTATAACTGACACTTTGACACAACAACATTTCAGATGACTTGGTTTGATTTATTATTGTCACTTGTACCCAAGTACAGTGAAAAGTTGTGTTTTGCATGCAGTACCGGTAGATCATGCCACACAAAGTGCATTAGGGTATTAGAACACAGTGAGGAATACAATGTTACGGCTGCAGAGGAGGTGCACAGAGAGCGAGATCAACATTAGGTTTAAAACTTATGAAGTCCATTCAGCAGGGAAGCAGCTGTTCTTGAATCTGTTCACTTGTGTGCACAGAACTTTATATCTTCTGCCTGATGGAAGAGGATGACAGAGAATACAACCGAGGTAGGAGGGGTTTGGATTACAATGGTTGCTTTCCTGAGGCAGCTGGAACTTTCTGACTCAGGGCAAGAGGGTCGCCGTTAAAATGATTATTTTCTTTTCATTCAGTGTAAGCATCACGGACTAGCCCAGCATTTAACGCCCATCCCTGAGTCCCATGGGGGAGATGGTGGAGAGCTGCCTTCTTGAACTGTTGGCAGTCCTTGAAGATAGACCCCCGTGCTATCAGATATTAACACTGAAACTAAAAACTGGAATGAAGCCACACTTGTGACATCCCTGGCTCTTAAAAATATAAAGGAACAGTATTGTGCAGACCCAGACACCTACATAAAAGGGCTAGGTACTGCATACCATAAACTAAAATACAGAATATACATTAATCTGAGGCATGCTTCACTTTTTAATTCCTAAAGCGATAAGTAAAACATGACTTTAAAGCTGTGCATCTCCCATAAGGTAACATTGAATATTCACCCCTTGCATTGCACTGGAGGAATCGAGCTGCTCTGCTCAAGCTGCATTACCAATTACAATCCAGCAGGAGGAGCTCATTCACTGTCCTCCTGAAACTTTGACCAGCACATTGCTTACATCATGATAAGGAACGCAGGGATTGTTCTCTCCCTGTGTGGTTCACCTGTGTAAATCACTGCCCTCCAAAGCAACTTATTATGGCAGGTTTCAATAAGATACAAGATAAATACAAATATTATGATGACAGATATATTTAGCCCTTTCACCTGCTTTCCATTGAGTCTTGATGGAGTCTGGTTGAGTGACAGAGATTCTACAAAAGCACAATGGACTGACTGCTGCCTCTGGTCTCTGATCCTCACTCACTCCCCCCACCCCACTTAAACTTAGACTCAATTAAGTGGCTGCAATTTTTCTCAAGGCAGCTCCACTGTCACGAATTTGCCCAGAACAAAAGGCTTTGCACTCCATCACAGCACCAGGCAGTTTCTAAAGGATCCCAAATTTGGCCCTCACTTGAAGCCTATTCTATGTTCCGCAGCCTCTAGGGAGAGAGAAATGGAGTTACCAATCCGAGGCTGACACATCTCTCCATGGATGCTGCCAGTCCTCCTGAGTTTCTCCACTATTTTCTGTTTGTTTCAGAATTCCAGCATCCAAAGTATTTTGCTTTTATTTGCTTCTGTTCGACTGTGTGAGGAATATTGAGCATAAATGCAGCCTATTTCTAGTCTGCACTTGTGTGATCTGTTATTGGTTAATTTGTTTTCTCTATTCCTAATTACACTACCGCCATCTTCCATTAACACACAGAACAGACACAAGTCCAGTTATTGCTTGCGGGAGGTTATTTTTGTTATTATTTATGTTTTGGCAGGGATAGGCAAATTCACGATTTTGAATTCACTGATCCCAAGGATTTACTTTAATCATTGGAAATTACAGTGCAGAAGTAGGCCATTTGGCCCTTTGAGTCTGTGTTGGTTTTTGAGATTCGTGCTTAATCCCACATCCATGTTTTTAATCCATAGCACTCTCGGTTTCTTATTTCTTAAATACCTGTCCAGCTCCAGCTTTGTGGGTGGCACGGTGGCACGGTGGTTAGCACTACTGCCTCACAGCGCCAGAGACCCGGGTTCAATTCCCGCCTCAGGCGACTGTCTGTGTGGAGTTTGCACATTCTCCCCGTGTCTACGTGGGTTTCCTCTGGGTGCTCCGGTTTCCTCCCACAGTCCAAAGATGTGCAGGTCAGGTGAATTGGCCAAGCTAAATTGCCCATAGTGTTAGGTAAGGGGTATGGGTGGGTTGCGCTTCGGCGGGGCGGTGTGGACTTGTTGGGCCGAAGGGCCTGTTTCCACACTGTAAGTAATCTAAGCTCCCTGTTAGCATTAATGACCATTGAGTTTTCAATTCAAGCATTTCAGATCCAGACAAACACCCTTCTTGTGATCACCCTCTCAGGTTCCTTTTGGGTTGACTATTGTAGGGCATTCCCATTGACTGCTCACAAATCTACGACACCAAGCTTTCAAACTCCTACTTAAGCTTTGCTGATTCATGTTTGTGGATCTTAGCAAATCCAAAGCTCTGGACATTTGGCCCATCGAGTCTGTACCGGCCCTCCGGCGAGCATCACACACACAGACCCAACTCCCCCACCCTATCTCTGTTACCCTGCATGGCTATCTAGACTGCATATCCCTGGACCCTATGGGCAATTTAGCATGGCCAGTCCACCTAATTTGCACATCTTTGGACTGTGGGAGGAAACCTGAGCACACAACAGAAACCCACACAGACAGAGGAAGAACGTACAAACTCTGCACACTTACACGAGGCTGAAATTTGAACCTGGGTCCCTGGCGCTGTGAGGCAGCAGTGCTAACCACTGAGCCACTGAGCCACCTGGGGGGTAATGATTGACCAGAAACTTGAACTGGACCAGTCAGGTAAATATTGTAGCTACAAGAGCAATTGAGAGGCTGGGAATTCTGTGTCAAGTTAATAACCTCCTAACTCCTCAAAGCCTGCCCACCACCTACAAAGCCAAAGTGAGGAGAACAATGGAGTACACTGCACTTTCCTGTGGCAAGGTGTTTCACACCAACTGAGATAAAGCAACAAGCTTGACTGGCACCACATCCACTAACATTGCTCCATCCATGCAGAGTGGCAGCAGTGTCTACCGTCTATGAAGTGTACTGCTGTAACTCAACAAGACTCCTCAGTCAGCACATTCCACACCTATCACAGCTAACACAGAGAAGGACAAGGGCTGCAGGTCCAAGGGAACACTGTCACTTGCAAGCTCCTCTCCAAGCACTCACTGCTGTGTCCCGGAAACTATATCATCGGCACGGGATCAAAACACTGGAATTCCATCTCTAACAGTACTGTGGGTGTACCACTCCCATGCAGTTCAAGAAGGTGGCTCCTCAGGGCAATTAGGGATGGGCAACAAATGCCGGCCTAGCCAGGGTGCCCACATCCTGTCAATCAACAACATAAACATGAGGACCATGTCAAAAAGCCAGAATTCTGTACACACAAACATTACCACAACCACCTGATGAAGGAGCAGTGCTCCGAAAGCTAGTGCTTCCAATTAAACCTGTTGGACGATAACCTGGTGTTGAGTGATTTTTAACTTTGCATTACCATGTGCATTACCAAGTTGCATTACAGGTAGCTTTTAAAAAAGAAACAACTGAGACAGGAAAAGGCTCGTGTCCCCAGTGGCTCTCTCAAAATGAATCCTGAGATGATGATCTAATCAAGGAGCTGAAATGACAGCATCAGTCACAAACGAGAAAGCTTTCTTGGTTTACCAATATCATCGGAACTCTGAGACTGGATTAGGACATTAAATTCACTCACAGCTATCTCGTTGAGTGATATTATGTGCAAGCTTTTTGTTGTCAGTGACTTTTCCAGTGTTCAGGTAGTCTATCGGCTTGCTCTATTTGTCACAGGTGGAAGTGGTGCCTGGTGGTACTGTCCCCACTCAATTATGTGATAAGGAGCTGAAGATTTATCTGGTAAACCTGGAGCACTGTCAGATGTCTGCTGCTTTGACATTCTGTCCAAGTGTTGAAGTTCCGCTGTGTGATGCAGTCCATGGGAGAACATATTGTTCCTCAATCCAACGCCACCAGTGACAGGTTAACAGACCATTCATCTCACATACATCCCTTTAACTCACCCTAACCCTATAATCCTCTCTCTCTCGCTTGGAATACTACGGTCAATTCTGGTCTCCCTGCTTTAGGAAAGATGTGAAACTTGAAAGGGTTCAGGAAAGATTTACAGGAATGTTGCCAGGGTTGGAGGGTTTGATCTATAGGGAGAGGCTGAATAGTCTGGGGCTGTTTTCCCCGGAGCATCTGAGGCTGAGGGGTGACCTTATAGAGATTAATAAAATTGTGAGGAGCATGGACAGGGTGAATAGATGAGGTCTTTTAGGGTAGGGGAATCTAAAACTGGAGGGCATAAGGTGATTGGCAAAAGATTTAAAAGGGATCTAAGGGGCTCCTTTTTCACACTGAGGGTGGTGCATGTATAGAATGAGCTACCAGAGGAAGTGGTGGAGGCTGGTACAATTACAACATTTAAAAGGCACCTAGATGGTTACATGAAGAGGAAGGGTTTAGAGGGATATGGACCAAGTGCTGGCAAATGGGACTAGATTAATGTTGAACATCTGGTCGGCGTGGACAGGTTGGACTGAAGGGTCTGTTTCTATGCTGTTGGTCTCTATGACTCTTGTGGTCCTGGGCTCCAACTCCGTTACTCCTTTCCAGCATCCGAACAACGCCACCCCCCCACGTCCCGCCCCACCACCCCCCCCCCCCAACCCCCCGACGCCCACCCCACCACCACCACCATCGCCGTCTTTTGCATATACACACACCACTTTTTCCAACTGCTATCAGTTGCAAGAAGGCTCACTAGACTTGGAACATTCTCTCTCCACTGATGCTGCCAGACCTGCTGGGTTTCTCCAGCAACTTCTGTTTTTCTTCCATTCTTGTCAGTGTTGTGCTTGGAATCCTGTCCTTGCAGAACTTCACTGTGCCTCCTTTCGTATTGGCCAGTGCTCTTGGGGAAATAGTTCCATTTCAGGAAATTTAACTCTGGACTGGGATCAGTGACAGAAACACAGGCCCCTTGCACCACTCCTGGGCTTGACCTGAGCTCAGGGACTCAGACACCCCTTCACCACTGACCCCCTACCTTTTGCCATCCCCAACCACCCCCTACCCCAGAGCCACCTACTGCGTCGCACAACTGTCTCAGAGAATATTGAGGAGCCTCAAGAAAATACATTGAGAAATGTTATCCTCTCTTCCAGCTTCTTCCATCAGGGAGAAGATCTAGAAGCTTTTGTTTTATATTTATTCACAGGATAAGGATGTCGCTGGCAAGGTCAGCATTTATTGCCCATCCCTAATTGCCCAGAGGGTAGAAAAGAGTCAACCACATTACTGTGGGTTTGAAGTCACATGTGGGCCAGACCGGGTAAGGGTCCTTCCCTAAAGGACATTACTGAACCAGATGGGCTTTTCCTGACGATTAGCAATGAAATCACAGTCAGCATTAAACTCTTAATTCCAGATATTTTTGAATTCAAATTCCACCATCAGTCGTAGCGGGATTTGAACCCAGATCTCCCGAACGTTTCCTGGGTCTCTGGAATAACATGCACCAATAGATTCAGGAACAGCGTCTTATCTGCTCTTACCAGACTTTTGAACAGATCTCTCATATTTTCGAGTTGATATTTCTCTGCACCTTCTCTGTAGCTGTCCTATTACCCTGATGTACTTCTGTAAGGTATGATGTGCCTGGAAAGCACACAAAGCAATACACTTCCCTGTATCTCAGTACATGTGATAAAATCATATCAAATCAAATTAAAATGCTCAGACAAGCCAGCTGACTGCAGCAAAGCAGCACCATCCAGCCTTAATGATCTTTTCTAAAAAAATATAGCCATCAACTTGTCAAGAACTGTTCCCGTGGCTCCTTCCCCTGCCCTGGCAACACCCTCAGAGGCACAAATGGCAATCACATCAACTAATGAGCACACAGACTTTAGGTTTGTTCAACAGATCAGCAAATGAGGTACAAGGTATTATCACTCATCAGTGTCATTGCCACGTCTCACAGATACAGCGGAGATCCAGAGCACGCGGCTTATCCACTCAACTAGTGAAGGCAGGAGGCCTGGGGTAGCCCTCATGTACAAAACCTCCAGGCTGATGGGAAATTCTCTTAATTTCGCCTCCTACAGCTCAGAGTGAAGAGTTTCTTACCAGCTTGGGGCATCCAAAGGTCCTTTCTAACGTGTAGCCCCTTCTTGCAATGTAGGAAATGCGTCAGTCAATCTGCACATAGCAAGCTCCCATGTGGAGCAATGAGAAAATGTCTAAATGAATACAGAAATTTACCGTGCAGAAGATTTAAGCAAGGGCCTAACATCTAAAACACAGCCCCTACGACAATCCTTCAGCGTTACACATAATTCAGTCTGAATGACATACTCAATGTCATCAGAGTAATTGATTCCCCACAGTGCAGATAGAGGCTGTTCAGTTCATACTAACTCTCTGAAGAGCATCCCACCTAGACCCACCCCTGTAACCCCACATTTCTCATGGCTAATCCACCTAGCCTGTGCATCCCTGTATACTATGAGCAATTTAGCATGGCCAATCCAAATAGTCTGCACTTCTTTGGGAAGAAACTGTAGCACCCAGAGGAAACTCATGCAGATACAGGGAAAACATGCAAACTCCACACAGTCACTCAAGGGTGGAATCGAACCCAGGTCCCTAGCACTGTAAGGCCACAGTGCTAACCAGTGCGCTACCATACCCAGTGGTCTGGAACCCATGGCCTCTGGACTCATGAACAAGGGAGCCATGTATTGAGCCATGCAAACACCAAACCAGAGCCTGGGAGAATGATCAAGGCGTGCAGGTCACGATTCATTACAGACAGTGGATGGGGACCACAAGCTGAGAGGGTGGCAGCTGGTAATCCAGAGATTCAGGCGAACAGTATGGGGCTGCGTGTTCAAACCTCTACCCAGGCAGCTGCCAGAATTTAAATTCAATTGATAAATCTGGAATTTAAAGGCAATCTCAACAATGCAATTATCGTTGGTTGCATTAGAAACCCATCTGGCTCACTATAAGAACATCACCTGGCCCCTCCAGCCTGCTCCACTATTCAATAAGATCATGGCTTATCTTTTCGTGGTCTCAGCTCCACTTCCCCGCCCCCTCACCATAACCTTAAATCCTTTATTGGTCAAAAACCTTTACTGCTCACTAATGCCCTTTAAGGAAGGGAAGTCTGCCATTCTCATACCTGGTCTGACTTGACATGGGGATCCGGGTCCATAGCAACTTGGGTTGACTCTGAACTGGCTGAGCTGAGATGGATTGAGCAACAAATCTGTGACACCCACATCCTGTGAAAGAATCTAACCAAGTATCTCCATGTTCCAATGCAGAAGTCTGGGCTCATGCATAACTGAGCTCCTTAAGAGCTTTTAAGTGCAATCAATGGCAGGAAAGAGATACACATCTTTGACACACTCCTCAAGAGCTGCAGCTGGCAGGAGGAGGGAGTTGCTTCTGGGGTTGGAATTAATGAAATTCCTTCTGGGTGTAAGCTATCTTTAATTTCACCCCCCGGATGAGAGAGGGCAGAATATCACCTTTTATGATGTACCTGCAGCAGCATTTCGTTCTGGCTTTAATGTATTGAAGAACTTGCTCGTCCTCTCCTTCTTCAAGCTCATTTCTGATACAGGGCACACTCTAACTTAACTTTAACGCAGGCTTACGCCGACTTGGTCACCACTTTGATGAGGACAAAGATGCAAAGGAAACTTATCACCATGCATGGTGCGAAATGCAAAGTACTAGTACATTCACAGTTCCAGCTGTTCACGTTCCAGATGCGGGTGCCCAGTGGAGGGATAATGTATTGTCTGCCCAGTCTAAAATAGGACAGGGGAGCAGGAAAATGACAACTTCCCAAAGGTATATAAGGGAACAACTGGAGACAACTGTAATAAGGACTGAAATTGAGGAATAGCTTTCTAACTCCAAATCCCACCCTAACCTCTGGTGTCTAACTATTGTAGACATTCGTGTACCCAACAACAACAACAACAACAACATGTACTGATGTAGCACCATTAATGTTGTAAACCACTCCACCTAGACAGAACTTGACCCTGAGCCACACATTCAAACAGACGGTGAAAACCTTCACCAACGAGCTAGATTTTAAGTAAAGACCTAAAGAACTGCGGATGCAGTAAATCAGGAATAACAACAGAAATTGCTGGAAAAGCTCAGTAGGTCTGGCAGCATCCGTGGAGAGAAATTGTAGTTATTGTTTGGGTCCAGTGACTAGACCTGCACAGTGTTGCACTCAAGTTAGTGTATCATAGGATCATAGAATAGAATCATACAGTGTGAAAAGAGGTCAGTTGGCCCATTGAGAGTGCACCAACCTTCTGAACAGCACTGCACTACCCCACACTTCCTATGGCCAATCCACCCAGCCTGCACATCCCTGGTCACTATGGGGCAGTTTTTAGCATGGCCAGTTCATCTACTCAGCACATCTTTGGACTGTGAGAGGAAACCCATACACTCACAGAGACAATGTGCAAACTCCACACTGACAGCCACCTGAGGCTGGAATCGAACCTGAGTCCTGAGGCAGCAGTGCTAACCACTCTATAAATGCATTTTATTGCTGTTGCTTCCAATGAAAGCTGATTGGGGAGGGGGCAGGGGTGGGGGAGGGAGGCAAGACAGAAGCATCTTCTGACATATTTGTGACTGTTGGTGCTTCTTAAATAACCCTACAGTCGTGCCTGGCTAAAGAACCAATCTCTTGAATATACAGCTGTTACAGCACTGCATAAGTTCACAATAGATTTCGCTTTCCAAGACTAGCAATTAAATTACGCTTAGACTGAAATTAATTAATTAAACTAATTGAGCAAATTCTCTTAGACAGGAACGAGATGAATCTTGTAGCTCATTTACATCGACAATGGGAAGCCCAAATGGTTTCAACGTCTTTGCCTGAAGGTGTTGCTCTGGACCACTTCATCCTGGCCCACACATCACTGCATGACCCCCAGGTGCTGGTCTACTTAAGCATCACAGCTTCCTATTACAGCTCAGAGTTGGTCTAACCCAGTTCAGTCAGCTGTAATCTGAAGTTCCCATTTAACCTTTCAGTGTGTCCTCAATAAATTTGCCAGTTTGGTCTCCAAGTGATTGGGGGGTGGGATTTGAAAACAAGGACACAAACATTGAAAGTGAGATGCTCCTTGACCTATTGTCAATTTAAGGCAGCAAGCACAGGGGCGAAACTGTGGGATGAGACACAAGTAGTTCTGAAGCATACATGTGAGTTTCAGTCTGTTAGTGCTCTCTCCTATCACGTAGCTAGTATTTCAGGAGCAGGTATACACTGCCTGGCAGTGTGGTGGAGACAGGTTCAATATGGTGTAGTCAATCTCAGAAACCGGAGTTACCTGAGCTCCAAAATCATCATGGATGCAAAGTATTTGCATCACGACAACAGCTTTAAAACCCATTGATAAACTTCCAGGATACAGAACTCTGCAGTTACAGAATTCACAAAATCAAATCGCCTTCCAAACTCAGGACCACTTCCACCTAGAAGGACAAGGGCAGCAGATATGTGGGAACACCACCACCTTCAAATTCCCCTTCACTCACCATCCTGACTTGGAAATACATCGCCATTCCTTTAGTGTCACTGGATCAAAATCCGGGAATTCCCTCCCTAAGGGCATCATGGGTCTACCTACAGCACATAGACTATGGCGGTTCAAGAAGGGAGCTCACCCCCACCTTTTCCAAGGGCAAGTAGGGACAGGCAATAAATACTGGGCCCAGCCAGTGACACCTACATCCCACAAATAAATAAAACAAAATCAAGCAATTGTTGAGGTGCAAAGGAAAGCCATTCAGCCCATTACATCTAAGCATTTTGATTTAGTGCCAAAGTCCAGCCTTAATCCCATAACCCTGAAGGGTTTTTCTATTTAAATAAGCAGCCTGTGCCCTCTGAATGCCCCAATTGAACCTGCCTGCACCACACTGCCAGGCAGTGTATACCTGAAATACTAGCTATGTGATAGTGTAAGACCAATCTGATTCTGCCTTTTATCCATTGAGTAGGTGGCAACCAATTTGCCTTAAGCAAGCAACCACAATGTGATATAGTGGTGAGATAATCTGTCTTGGTGCTAGGAACATATTTGAAACAGCAATGTTCTCGCACCCCTCACCAGGGGTGCATCAGGAATGGCAACCCACAGCATGTCCTCAGGTCTGGGGAGTGGAACTTAAAATCATAGCCTTCTGACTCAGAGTACAATCAACTAAGTCAGACCATGACTGTGATAACTGCAAAGATCTTCTGGAATACTGTGACCACTTCTGCTCGCCCTGTTATAGGAAGGATATTATTAAGCTGGAGAGGGTTCAAAAGAGATTTACCAGGATGTTGCTGGGGATGGAAGGTTTGAGTTATAAAGAAAGGCTGGATAGGCTGGGACGTTTTTCACTGGAGCATGGGAGGTTGAGAAGTGACCTTATAGAAGTTTATAAAATATGAGAGGTATATATGAGAGGTATAGATAGGATTAATGATTGTTGTCTTTCCCTGAGGATGGGGAGTTTCAAGATTAGAGGGTGCATTTTTAAGGTGAGAGGAGAGAGATTTTAAAAAGACATAAGAGTCAAAGTTTTTACACAGAGGTGCTTCTTGTGTGGAATGAGCTTCCAGATGAAGTGATGGATCTGGGTGCAATTACATTCGACAGACATTTCGATACATGAACAGGAAAGGTTTGGAGTGATATAGGCCAGGAGCAAGCAGGTGGGATTAGTTTAGTTTCACATGGTATTCAGCGTGGATTATTGGGACCGAAGGGTCTGTTTCCGTAGTCTATGACTGGATTTATATATAAAACAAGGAAATGGCGTTTGCGTTGTCCGTGCATTGAGGGATTACTAAAAGGACAAAGAAAGTAGCCCTTGCTGAGGGATTGTTACTTAACCCAGTGAGAAACGGGGAGTCTGTGTAAAGATTGTCAGTCCATGTAGGACAGTGTACTTGCCTCTGTTTCATGACGGCGAATTTCCTGGTTTTCAGCATGGTCATCAGTCAGAGGCTCCCTGCAGACAAGACAGAACACATTAAGCCTACAACAGCGTGCCTTTGTGGGTCACTTCCATTGTGGAAAAGACATTCCAAGTCCCTTCACAAAAGGAAATAGAAACAAACCTTAGTCATAATGATTGAATGACTCATTAGAGAAACACAATAAGAGCCTAAGAACCTTAAGTAGTAACACATCACAAGGTGTTGCATAAGGAGACAAAAACTGAGGAAACGTGACATCAGAACAGCATGACCAAAAAAATGAATTTTGTAGAGACTCCTGAAGGAGGAGAGTTGGAAAGACAGGGATGTTTGGGGAAGGAATTTTGGAATTTGGACAGAGACAGCTGACAGTCACCAGTTGCCAATAAAGGAGACAGAATCTTGAAAATTCCTCTCTGATCCTGCTCAGATGCAAAAGCTAGCCCAGGAGATCAGATGATATCTGTGAAGTGACTTTATAATTCTGCCGATTTATTGTGAATTTAATAAAATTCAGTCTTCGAAGAGAGTACCAGAGGCTGCCCTCTCACATAATTGATGTTGGGCACACTGTCTGTGCGCTCCCAAACTGGGAGACAGAGAAAATCATCTCTCCACACACACACATACACACATATGTCTGAACCACAGATTCATATAGATTCTAATTACAATTATTTGGGTGCTTCACCGACCAGCCTCTCCTCCTTCAGCTCTCTGCTCATTGTCTCCAAAACATTTCACCTGTCACCGAAAATCAAAGTGAAAACCAGCATTGATCAGCCTGGTCCACCATAAACACAGGGTTAGCAAGTTTTGAAAAGATTTGTAGCTCAGGTTAAGGTTCTGGATGTAGGTTTGCTCACTGAGCTGGAAGGTTCATTTTCAGATGTTTCGTCACCCTACTGGGTAACATCTTCAGTGAGTCTCCGGATGAAGCAATGGTGGTGTAGCCTGCTTTCCATTTAGATGTTTGTGTTTCCTTGGGTCGGTGACGTCATTTCCAGTGATGACATCATTTCCCATGATGATGTCATTTCTTGTTCATTCTCTCAGGGGGTGGTAAGTGGAATCCAGTGATGAAGGGTTCTGACCGGAAATGTCAACTCTCCTACTCCTCAATGCTACGTGACCTGCTATGCTTTTTCCAGCTCCACTCTTTATTGACTGTCTACATAGCCTCCAATCTTCAAATCAAGATCCCACATTATTACCTCACCCATCCCTAGTGTGTGACTAGCATGCTTGTAATGATTAGAGAATGAAACAGTGAAGGGACTCCCAATGAAAGGCACTTTTTTCTTCATTCATTCATGGGATGAGGGTGCTGCAGCATTTATTGCTATGAGGGCAGTTAAGAGTCAACCACATTGTTGTGGGTTTGGAGTCACACAAAGGTCACATCAGGTAAGGATGGCAGTTGCCTTTCCTGAAGGACATCAATGAGCCAGATGAGATTTTCCAAAAATTGAACAATAGATTCTTAATTCCAGATATTTTTAAAATGGATTTCAAATTCCCGGGGAGGATTTGAACCCAGAGCATTATATAGGTCACTAGATTAACTGCCAAGCAATAATACCACTAGGCCATTGCCTTCCTCCATTTGCCAGAAGGTTTCCCATCAATATATAAGGGGGATTGGGTGTTTTAGAGATATCGTGGAAACGCAAGGAAAGGTAATTCAATTCAGGACCAAGCAGATTCCATGAATCTAATGGTTTTCTCCTTGCCCAGAGCAGCTCTCATCTGGGAACATTGCTAGGCCATGGATCTCTAGGTACCAATCACGTTTGGTCTTGTGTGTGAAAATCTGGCCAGCAAATGATGACAGTCCAATTATAAAAGGCTCTGTCGAAGGGTTATTAACAAAGGCAAAGCTCCATTGGTGCAGGGATACAGGCCTCCCAAATCTGTGCTCCATAGACATGAGTGTTGTAGACCCTTGGGAAAGTGTGAGGAAAAAGTGAACAGAGGCAAACCATAAAGCAACCTTTCCAATATTAGAACAATATAGAAATTGGCAGAGAAGCTGAGCAGGTCTAGCATCATCTGTGGAGAGAGAGACAGAGTTAATACTTCAAATCCAATATGATTCTTCTTTAGAACTTGTACATCTTGCCAACAGGTCACAGAGTCATAGAGGTTTACAGCATGGGAACAGACCCTTCAGCCCAACTTGTCCATTCTGCTCAGTTTTCACAATTAATTGAGTCTCATTTGCTTGTGTTTGGTCCCCATCCTTCCATACCTATCCCATTCACATACCTATCCAAACGTTACTTAAATGACAAAATTGTAGTCACTTCTACCTCTAGCAGCCCGTTCCAGACACTCACCACCCTCTGTGTGAAATAAATTGCCCCCTGGACCCTTTTGTATCTCTCCCATCTCACCTTAAATCTATGCCCTCTAGTTTTAGACTCCCTTACCCTGGGAAAAAGGTCTTGAGGTTACGGTGGAGAGTCAATGCTAACTGTTGGGCTCCAACATAAAAGAAAACCTTTATACGAATCTTCAAAATCCAACTCAAAAACAAAGAACATTAAATCTATCTGAGTTACTCATGTTATGCAGATGCTGGAGCTCAGAGTTGAGAGTATAGTGCTGGAAAAGCACAGCAGGTTAGGCATCATCCGAGGAGCAGGAGCGTCAACGTTTTGGGCATAAGCCCGAAACTTCCTGATGAAGGGTTTATGCCCGAAACATCGATTCTCCTGCACCTCAGATACTGCCTGACCTGCTGTGCTTCCCCAGCACTACGCTCTCTTACTCAAGTTACAAGTAACAATGCACAAGTAGCCTAGGCCCATAGGTTAGACACAGCTGCCAACTCTGGGCTCCGGGGTAGAATTGTGTCTCAGAGTCAGAAGGTCTCACTCCAAGGATCAGAACATCATTGAGACTGACATTCAACCAAGGCCAGCCAGATTTCCATCACTGGTGATGTCAGCTTGTTGAGTTAAACCCTGGTTCTCTCTGCTCTTTGAGGTATTTTTTCTAAGCTGTTCATGGGACATTGCTGGCTAGGCCAGCATTCACTGCACATCCCCAGTTACCCAGAGGGCAGTTAAGAGTCAACTGCATTACTGTGGTTTGATGTCACATGTAGGCCTGACCAGGTAAGGAGGGCAGTTTCCCTCTCTAAAGAACATTAGTGAACCAGATGGGTTTTTTTCCAACAATTGACAATGGCTTTATGGTCATCATTAGACTCTTAATTTCAGATTTTCATTGAATCCAAATTCCAGTGGCTGGATATAAATTAGGATCCTTTGGATCTTTTGAAGAGAAACAGTGTAATTCTGCTTCAATATTCCCTCAAACCCATTGCTCAATTATCTGTTTATCTGCTATTATAATATTGCTTGAGCCAGATTACTATGTGTAAGTTGGCTGCTGTATTTTCTTCATTACAACAGGCACTGCACTTCACAAATATTCCGGGAATGTTTGTAAAGTCCTTTGCAATATACAGCGATATAAACCCCAACACTGTCTTGCTTTCCTGCACCAGGATGGATTGTGTAACCTGCAGATTAACTCTCCTGTAAGCACCTCAACGAGCATGTTAATGGTCAGCCAGATGCTGGGACCTACACAGGCCAGAAAGCTGCTTTCGAGAAGCCTCACCTTTTCTTCGAGGACATAGCACTGTGGTGAGTCTGGAGAGGATTGGGGTGTCGGACTAACTGCTGCTGTTCCTTCTCTCGCTTCTCCATCGGGCGAGGACTGCGGAATAGGTAGTTGTACTCGGGAAGAATCTGAGCCAGTGCATCGTAGGATGGCAGGCTAACTCTGTCCTGCTGAAGCTGGGAAAGAACATTGGAGACAGTGAGGCAAGGAAACTTCACAACAAAAACCCAGAATACTGTAAGCAGTGTTGGGCCCCTTATCTTAGGAAGACATATTGGCATGAGAGGCAATCCAGAAAGGGTTCACTTGGTTTTTCCTGGGTTTGCAGCAATATCTTATGAGATGACATTGAATAGGTTGGACCTGAACTCATTGGAATTTGGACAACCTTAGAAAAACATATGAGGTTCTTAGGGAATTTGCCAGGGCAGGTGCAGAAAGGCTGATTCCCTTGAGGGAGAATCTAAAACCAGGAAGAATAATCTCAGAGACGAGGGCAGAGATGGGGAGGAATTTCTTCGGTCAGGGCATTGTGAACCTGTGGAAGTTTTTTACTGCAGAGTGGAGGTTGTGTTGTTTAGTATTTTCAAGGCTGAGATGAAAAGGTTCTGAATCAGTGAGAGAATCGAGGGTTATGGGGAAAAAGCAGGAAAATGCGGTTGAGAATGATCAGATTGGATGGCAGAGAAGATTTAAAGGATTGAATGCCCTATTTCTGCTCCTAAATTGTATGATTAGATTCCCTACAGTGTGGAAACAGGCCCAACCAGTCCGCACCGACCCTCCAAAGAGTAACCCACTCAGAACCATTTCCCTCTGACTAATGCACCTAACATTGTGGGCAATTTAGCATGGCCAATTCACCTGACCTGCGCATCTTTGGACTGTGGGAGGAAACCGGAGCACCCAGAGGAAACCCACGCAGACACGGGGAGAACATGCAAACTCCACACAGAAAATCATCTGAGGCTGGAATCGAACCAGGGACCCTGGTGCTGTGAGGGAACAGTGCTAACCACTGAGCCACCGTGCTGCCACTGTGATCTTACTTACATGATGCCTTTAACATCCCTGGAGAGTTATAATACAATATATAATAACTGTAAGGGTTTTAATGAGGTCAGCCAGCTGCACTTCATAGAATATGAGTTCCCTGATTGGGGTTGCGAATCTGGGCTAATCAGGGAGCCCTGGCTGACATAAAAGAGTGAATTTCAGGGATATTGACATCCCAGTGCCCGACTCAGTGCTATGACCAAAGACTATGCATATGTAAATAAAGGGTGATTGGAGTTTTTTCACAAAGAGATAAAAGGTCAAGTGACCAAAGGCTTGACCAAAGCGGTAGGCATTAAGGAGTATCATTAAAGGTGTAAATGAGAGACAGAAGTTGTAGGGAGAGTGTTCCAGAGTTTACGGTCCAGGCAACTGAAGGCACATTCCCCAGTGGTGAAGTGATTAAAGCAGTGCTCAAGAGACCAAGATAATAGGAGCACTGATATCTTGGAAGATTGTGGGATTGAAACAGATTGCTGAGGTAGGGGTGAGAGAGGGATTTGAGAACAAAGATGAGAGCTTTAAAATCAAGCTCGGATGGGAGCCAACGTGTACCGATGAGCCAAGGCAATAGGGTGAGTGTGAGTTAAAATATCAGCAATGATATTATGGAGAACCTTCAGGGGACTGTTAGTTAAAATACTATTGGTTAAATATACCTCATCTTTGTCAGTTAAATACTTCGCTGATCAGCAGTGTGTCTTCCGTAGGATTAAGGACTCTGGGAGCAGACAGTTGCCATGCCTACCACGGGTTGAATGTCAGGAATGCTGGGAGGAGACAATGAAGGGGCCACTCAAGAGCTTCAATTGGTTTCAAGGTCAGAAGGTTGAGTCTTCCTGCCTGGATGTCTTCCAGGCAGAGGCAAGAATTCTGTCAAGTTCCCTATCTGGGATCCTCAAGCCCAATGCCCTCCCCATCTTTAAACTCATCTTGGTGGGGAGGTCTCACCAAATTGTACAACCCCGACAGTGCAGGAAGAGGCCATTCAGCCCATCAAATCTGCAGCAACCCTCCGAAGGGCACCACACACAGAGTCACCCAAGGATGGAATCAAACCCAGGTCCCCTGTGCTGTGAGGCAGCAGATTTAACCACTGAGCCACCAGGTTCCACACAACGAATCTGCATTCACATTTTCCAGCTGTATGTTCCGGATGTATACAAATTGTTGTGTAAAGAAATTCCCCCTCATCATATTCTGGATCTTTAGCCAATTCTTTCTATCTCGTGTGAACTTGAAAAGGAGACATTTTCTTTCAAGCTGACAATCTCTAATTTCCAGACTCCTAATACTTTGACGTTGCTCAGTACAGCCTTCACTTTGTGAATCTGTTAACAAGCAAGAGATAAAAGGCAGCTCTAAGAACCTAATATAACGCTGCAACCCAGGCACAGTTTCAATGCAGTAAAACAACAAAGTCACATTATGCTAATCTTGTAACAAGAAACTGTGTTAAGACAAATGTCAAGGGAAGGACATTGTACAATAAATTGAAGAGAATCTCCTATGTGTTTTTTGAATAATTCTTCTTTTATATTTAATCTTCAACTTCCTTTTATGAGTACAAATTATCTTTAACACCACAAAGTCTTGCAGCATCCAAAGAGGCCATTTGGTCCATTGAGTCCTTGCCAGCACTTTGATCCCCACTCCCCTGCTCTTTCCCCACAACCAAGCAATGCTTTTCTTCTTATGTCCCTATCCAAGTCCCTTTTGAAAGTTACTATTCAACATGCTTCCACAGAATACAAACCATCTTGAGAAGATGGTGCACAATTAAATGTTAATGTTTCATCTCTCCATCAACACCACTCAAACCAATAATCCAGCTGGCCCCTCCCTGCTGTTTGTCAGAACTTGCACAAATGGACAGAAGGCACCACAACATTGACTAAATGTCTTCACGGCAGACAGCACAGAAACACACCCTTCAGTTCCACTCGTCAATTAAAACCAGCTACCCTAAATTAGATTCCCTACAGTGTGGAAACAGGCTCTTCGGCCCAACTAGTCCACATTGACCCTCCAAAGAGTAACCCACCCAGACCCATTTCCCTCTAAATAATGCACCTAACGCTATGGGCAATTTAGCATGACCAATTCACCTGACCTGCACATCTTTGGAAGGAAACCAGAGCACCCGGAGGAAACCCACGCAGACACAGGGAGAATATGCAAACTCCACACAGTCACCCAAGGCTGGAGTCGAACCTGGGACCCTGGTGCTGTGAGGCAGCAGTGCTAACCACTGAGCCACTGTGCCGCCCTAATTAAATTAAATTAATCCAGTCCTATTTGCCAGCACTTGGCCCATATCCCTCTGAACCCTTCCTATTCATATACCCATCCAGAAGACTTCTAAATGTTGTAATTATACCAGCCTCTGGTACTTCCTTTGGCAGCTCATTCCATACACACACCACTCTCTGCCTGAGAAAGTTGCCCCTATGCCCTTCAACTTATGCCCTCTAGATTTGGACTCCCCTACCCTGTGAAAAACCTTTGGCTATTCACCCTATCCATGCCCCTCAATGATTTTATAAACCTCTATAAGGTCACCCCTCAACCCCCAATGCTCCAGTCTATTGAGCCTCTCCCTATAGCTCAAACCCTCAAACCCTGGCAACATCCTTGTAAATCTTTTCTGAACCCTTTCAAGTTTAACACCATCTTTCCTATAGCAGGGAGACCAGAGTTAAACACAGTATTTCAAAAGTGGCCCCATCAATGACCTCCCAACTCCTGCACTTAATACATCGACCAACAAAGTCAAAAAATGTGGTGCTGGAAAAGCACAGCAGGTCAGGCAGCATCCAAGGAGCAGGAGAATCAAGACTTTAGGCATAAACCCTTCAGTCTGGAATCTAATGTCGATCCCTCTTCCTGCTGCCCAGAGGAAATCTGTGTAGCCCTTCATCCTGACCAACTGCATTAAGCTGGTGTCAAAGCTCCACTTGAGCCACGGTCTCTCCCTACTTCATTTAATTCTGGATTCCAGGGTTGGAATGTTGTCTGAAGACAGACTGGATCAGTTAGGACTATATTCATTGGAGCTTAGAAGAATGAGGTGGCAATCTCATAGAAACTGAAATAACCGCGCAGAGTCCAGTGTCCTGTCACTAAGTTACCCTTTATTTACACATGCACAGGACATGGACTCTGACCAGTTAGCTCACAGCCAGTCCCGAGACTCCAGATATAAACTCCTGTTTATATCTGTCAGGAATCTTCTGATTCCTGATGAAGGGCTAATGCCTGAAACGTCGACTCTCCTGCTCCACTGATGTTGCCTGACCTGCTGTGCTTTTCCAGCACCACACTTTTCAACACTGACTCCCTAGCATCTGCAGTCCGCACTGACCAACAAAGGCAAGTGTACCAAACCTACAAATGTATGCCCTGTTTACCTGGAACAATTAACCTGCACCTTAAGATCTCTTTTTGTTCGGCAACACTCCTCAGGATTTACCGTTAAGTGTATAAGTCCTGCCCTCATTTGCCTTTCCAAAATGCAACACCTAAGGCAGCAAAGCACTTTGGAATTTTCTGAAATCCTAAAAGATATGAGTGAACACCTATCAATGAGTCATGCACAGTTTTTCCTTAAATAAATTACTTGGCAGATACTCGTTAGAGACAGAGAACAGAGAACTACCAAAGCCGAATATCATAATTTGCAATGAGGGAAATGTCATTATGTGTAACAAAATGTTAATAGATTAAACAAAACATACTCAAGGACCCCACAGCATGTAATAACCAGAAGATTCTTCCTGCCTACTGGTATTCAATAGGCACAGAGATGATGAGATCCCCTGCTTTGACTTTAGCAGAAAGAACAGCCTGATGTTGGCCAACCCCACAGTGAGCAAAGTGCGAAGGGGCACAAAAGCCTGGCCAGTCTTTGGTTCACTCATTGTGTGCTCTGATTGTGGGTGAGGGCAAGAACATGGGCAAATGTGGAGGGAGACAAACCTAGGGCCCGTAGCCCAACCCTCAACCCTGCCACATCTGTCTTTGTGAAGCCTTTGCATTAATCCATTAAGATTACACCAAATAATAGGTGAAAGCCACTTACACCTGCACTTGCTCTCTGAAAAAGCCCAACAATCATCCAGTACCTCTTAAAAAAATTTGTTTATGCATGTATCTTTTTGTAAATGTATTGTTTGTCCTTTTCATACCCACCAGCTACCCCTTCATGATCAAACTTCCAGCTGTACCTGTTGCTATCTCCCACACCCCCCCCCCCCTTTTCATTTTCTCTCAGTTCTAAAAACATACTCAATTATTTTCCTCATCTGACAATAGATCTATTTGGACGTGAATCATAGAATCGCAACAGTGCAGAAAGAGGTCATTTGACCCAGCGAGTCTGCACCGACCCTCTGAAGAGCATCCCACCCAAACCAAACCATCCCCCCCCCCCCATAACCTTGCATTTCCCATGGCTAATCCACCTAACCTGTACATCCCTGGGCACTATGGGCAATTTCCCATGGCTAATCCACCTAAACTATACATCCCTGGGCACTATGGGCAATTTCCCATGGCTAATCCACCTAACCTGTACATCCCTGGGCACTATGGGCAACTTCCCATGGCTAATCCACCTAACCTGTACATCCCTGGGCACTATGGGCAACTTCCCATGGTTAATCCACCTAACCTGTACATCTCTGGGCACTATGGGCTATTTCCCATGGCTAATCCATCTAACCTGTACATCCCTGGGCACTATGGGCAATTTCCCATGGGTAATCCACCTAACCTGTACATCCCTGGGTACTATGGGCAATTTCCCATGGCTAATCCACCTAACCTGTACATCCCTGGGTACTATGGGCAATTTCCCATGGCTAATCCACCTAACCTGTACATCCCTGGGTACTATGGGCAATTTCCCATGGCTAATCCACCTAACCTGCACATCTTTGAATTGTGGGAGGAAACCCAGGCCGACAAGGGGATATTGTGCAAGCTCCACACAGTTGGTCACCCAAGGCTGGAATCAAACCTGGACCCTTGGTGCTGTGAGGCAGCAGTGCTAACCACCATGCTGCCTTTTATTCTGGAGTAAGTCTTCTGATTCCAAACAGAAAGCCATGATGTAAAGTCAAATTGCTTTAACAATTGTTCATTTAATCACTTACAGTTATTATTTATTTAATTAAAAATACGTATTTTTAGGAAATTATGTATCAGCTAAGAGTTTTATAAAGCTTCAGGTTTGAGAAGTTGATTCCTATTCAGTATGGTTAGAGGCTGTTCTAGAATATTCTCTTGTAGAAATTTGGAGCAAGTGTTATGATGGCCTGAAGAATCATAAGAGAATTGATTAAGGAAGCACTTTAGCCACAGTAAGGTTGTTACCGTCCTGTGGAACCATTCCCTCATGAGAGAGAGAGAGAGAGAGAGAGACAGGCGACTGGTGGTGGTTTTGCCTGTGGTGAGGAGTGAGGTTGAGAAGGAGGGAGCTTTACAGTAACCTCAGCCAGGGTGCGAAATTGAACATGTGCTATTGGCATCACAAACCAGCCCAGTGAGCTAACCAGCTACAGTAACCGCAAAGAGTAAAAAAAAACGGATTTCACAGAACAGAAGCTGGCCATTCAGCCCAGGTGGTGTACTGCTGCCCAGAGATCTGGTCTCATGGTGCCACACATCAATGTCTTCTATCATCTCCACATGTCCCTTGTAGCTCATCTACAATCAATCTGTGACATTCGACAGCCAATGATATCTACATTGATCCCTCTTCCTGCTGCCCTCTACATTGCTGCCTAGAAGAGATCTGTGTAGTCCTTCATCCTGACCAACTGCATTAAGCTGGTGTCAAAGCTCCACTTGAGCCACGGTCTCTCCCTACTTTATTTAATTCTGGATTCCAGGGTTGGAATGTTGTCTGAAGACAGATTGGATCAGTTAGGACTATATTCATTGGAGCTTAGAAGAATGAGGTGGCAATCTCATAGAAACTGAAATAACCGCACAGAGTCCAGTGTCCTGTCACTAAGTTACCCTTTATTTACACATGCACAGGACATGGACTCTGACCAGTTAGCTCACAGCCAGTGCCTAGAGTGAGGAGACGCTCTGAGACCCCTGTTTATATCTGTCAGCCAGGGCTCCCTTTTTAGTCCTGGTTAACAGCCCCAATCAGGGATCTCATACTCAACCTCGTTCCAATCATGATAGAAACCTATAAAGTATTGACAGAACTAGACAGGGTAGATGCAGGAAGGATGTTCCCAATGCTCAGGGAGCCTAGGACCAGGGGCCTCAGTATCAGGATACAGGGTAGACTGTTTGGGACTGAGATACAGACAATTTTCCTCACCTCGAGAGTGATGATCCTATGGAAATCTCTGCCACAGAAAATGGTTGAAGCCAAAACATTGAATGTTTTCAAGAAGGAGTTAGATATAGATCTTCGGGCTAAAAGGATCAAACGACATGGGGAGAAAGCAGGAACTAGGGACTGATCTAGATGAGCAGTCATGATTGTATAGAATGGTGGAGCAGGTTTGGAGGGTTGAATGGCCTACTCCCGCTCCCATTTTCTATGAAGCCCCTTTACCACAGCCCCTGTGTCTTTCTCCATCACCTAATCTCCTCCAAAGGCTTCTATGGTGTGTCCAAGAATTAATCTATGCAGCAGGGAGTTCAACATTCTAATCCTTCTCTGAGTTAAGAAGTTTCTCCTGAATTCTCTACTGGATCAAATAGTCATTATCTTATACATCTGACCATTTTTTTTTCTGCATGTCTCTCTCTCTCGCATCAAACATTTTTATAATTTTAAAAGCACCTATCAAGTAATCTTTTTCAAGATAAAGACCTGTAGTCTGTTAAATGTTACCTGAAAATTATAAGTTCAGTTCTGGAACATCCTTATCAATTTGTCTAACACTGTGTCCAGTGCCTCCATATTCTTCTTGCAATATAGTGACCAGAAATGTGCATTGACCCCTTTGCCTCTTATATCTTTTATCTTTCAAGGACTATGCAACCTTCTATTCTCCTTGGTAAAATGTACCATCCCACTCATATTTTAACTGGATTTACTGTGCTCATACACACACCCCTTTTGTAAGCTATTGCAAAATTGACAACAAGTTACGCAACAATTGTCACGAAAACTCAAAGAATATATGATGATGTAAATCAAATTCCTTCAAAGTGATGTCCTGTATATAAGTCAAACTTGGCTTGTGCTTTCAAATACTCACGGTTGTTGTAAGGGGCCTGTAGTATGCAGCCATTTGACGCATTCTGAATATAAGTCGGCCTTCTCCTAATTCAAGATATCCAGCATAAACCCGCAACCTACGCTTCCCCTTTCCTGTGCGCAGAATTCGCAAAGTACCCAGCAGCCAACTTGCTCATGTGCCCTTGACACTTACGCAGCCTCCCTTTAGCATGTTGCTAAGTAGCCTCTACCTAGTTACCATTGAGATCATAGATTGATTCGTGTTCACGGTAGCAACCACTGGTGCGATTCAACTCAGGGAAGCTACTTAGATAAAGCAAAGAAACCATTAACCTGCTTATTGCACTGACGCAACATTCCAAATATCTGCTTCCTGGCAAATAATAGTTTTGGAACACAGTCCTCAATGTCTGCAGATAGAACAGCAATCTTCCCCCTTCTCTCTCTCTGTCTCTCTCCCGGCGTACTGCAGTGAATAATCAGTTGATATCTAAAGGCTTGGGCTGTCTGCCACATTCACAATTGCTCTCTCCATTCTTGTGGCATACAATAAATGCTTTGTCACCCCTCGTGGTTGCTACAACACAACCTTTCCTTAGTAACCAGCAGATATTACACTGGCTGCGCGTGGCTGAACACGGGAATGTGGGGGAATGGAGGGTAATTAACAAAGTTACCATGGAAACAAACTTGTCTGTTTCCAGGGGAGGGGAACAAAGACATCACCTCGTTTCATGAGAATGGTGCGTTCCTCAAACTGAGCAAAATGCAGGTTTTTGGTTGTTATATAGTCAGAGTTTTACAGCACAGAAACAGACCCTTCAGTCCAGCCAGTCATAGAATCATAGAGATGTACAGCATGGAAACAATGTCAAACATAATCCTAAACAAAACTAGCCCCACATGCCTGCTCCTGGCCCACATCTCTGCAAACCATTCCTATTCATATAGTCATCCAAATGTCTTTTAAATCCTGTAATTGTACCCACATCCACCAATTCCTCAGGAAGTTCATTCCACAGGTGAACCACCCAGTGTGTAATAAATTTCCCTCCTTTGTCTTTCTTAAATCTCTCCTCTTAAAAATGTGCCCCCTAGTCTTGAAATCCCCCACCCTAGGGAAAAGGCAACTACCATGCACCTTATCTATTCCCCTCGTTATTTTATAAATTTCTATAAAGTCATCTCTCAACCTCCTACACTCCAGTGAAAAAAGTCCCAGCCTATCCAGTCTTTCTTATAACTCAAACCTTCCATTCCCAGCAACATCCTGGTAAATCTCTTCTAGGTCCTCTCCAGCTTAATAATACCCTTCCTATAACAGGGCGGCCAGAACTGGACACAGTATTCCAGAAGAGGCCTAACCGATATCCTGTACAACCTCAACATGACGTCCTGATCCCTGTGCTCAAAGGTCTGAGCAATGAAGGAAAGAATGCCAAACGCCTTCTTGACCAACCTGTCTACGTGTGACACAATTGCCAAGAATTATGTACCTGAATCCCTCGGTCCCCCTGTTCTACTACACTACCCAGGGCCCTAACATTAACTGTATAAGTCCTGCCCTTGTTTGTTTTACGAAAATGCAACACCTCACATTTTTTTCAGATTAGATGCCCTACAGTGTGGAAACAGGCCCTTCGGCCCAACAACTCCACACCGACCCTCTGAAGAGTAACCCACCCAGACCCATTTCCCTCTAACTAATGCACCTAACGCTATGGGCAATTTAGCATGGCCAATTCACCCGAACTGCACACCTTTGGACCGTGGGAGGAAACCAGAGCACCCAGAGGAAACCCACGCAGACCCAGGGAGAATGTGCAAACTCCACACAGACAGTCACCCGAGGATGGAATTGAACCTGGGACCCTGGCGCTGTGAGGCAGCAGTGCTAACCACTGAGCCACCGTGCTGCCCTGAAAGGCCCAGAATTTGTCCAAATTCAATTCCAACTGCCACTCCTCAGCTCATTGATCCAATCGATCAAGATCTCTTTATAATTTTAGACCCAACTGTCCACTATATCATCAATTTTGATGTCATCTGCAAACTTCCTAACCATGCCTCCTACATTCTCATATGCCAGTGATAGCATCAATCCTCAGTGTACGATGGAAGGCTTCTTGCAAAGCATACAGTAGATGGGGACCATTCAATGGGACTTGCATATAAAACCTTGCTTTGGACAGATGCCAGAATTCGACAAGAAAATGACACGTAGATTAGGTATGAATAGGAAATGGGTTTCCCAGGTAGAACCTAATTCAGAACCAGTACCAGAGCAGCCAGTTCTGGAGATGAACTGGACAGTTCCAAAAGGTAAAACCAATAGCACGTACAAGAAGGAGTTATTTGAATTCTGAACATCATAACTTTCAGTCACTTTGGAAATTTTTCACATGTCACTGAAATTCCATGTCCCCCAAACCCGCATGGACATCTTATTTTACTTTGAATTTGCACCATTGGTCTATCTAAGTGCTTAAGCTCCACATGAATCTCTTTCGGCTATTTTATTGAATTCATTCACTTACCAGCATTTCCTTCGACACCTACCCTCCTCTTGCTTGTTTAGCTTCCTCTTAAACATACCTTTGCCATTTATCATAATGTGCGTGTGCTGGTGTTGGACTGGGATGAACAAAGTCAGAAGTCACACAACACCGGGTTACAGTCGAACAGGTTTATTTGAAATCACAAGCTTTCAGAATGCTGCTCCTTTGTCAGGTAAAACCTGACCCTTCATCTTCACCTGACGTAGGAACAGCGCTCTGAAAGCTTGTACTTTCAATTAAACTTGTTGGATTGTAACGTGACGCCACGTGACTTCTGAATATTTACCCTAACTCTTCATAAAAGTACAGCTCCCATCAGGGATGTCTTGGGCAATGTCCCCTCTAAGCTTGGTTCCACTCTTTCCTGATTAGAGGTCTGTGCAGCAGGGAAAATGAATTTGAGGACAAGTTGATATTGGGTAGATTCACAACCGTCCATCTTTCTTATGGATCTCATGTTGGGAAAGATGTCTTACATAACAACTTTGATCAAAGATACGGTTAATCTTAACAAACAGCAACACATGACTTGATAGTTTATTATATTACATTAGAAATACATGATGTTCCCTTGTAAAACACAGTAGACTATAATGTCATTGGACATTAGGCAAAGTGGCTCAGTGGTTAGCACTGCTACCTCACAGTGCCAGGGACCTGGGTTCAATTCCACCCTTGGGCAACTGACTGTGTGGGGTTTGTGCATTCTCCCTGCATCTGCGTGGGTTTCTTTCCACAGTCACAAAGATGTGCAAATTACAGTGGATTTGCCATGCTAAATTGCCCACAATTTTCAGGGATAAGCATGCTAGGTGGATTTGCCACGGGAAATGCAGGGTTGCAGGGATAGGGTAGGGGGCAGGCCTGGGTGGGATGTTGTTCAGAAAGTTGGTGCGATTTGATGGGCCAAATGATCTGCTTCAACACTATAGGGTTTCTATGATAAATTATTGGAGGTCAGTGCTTGTGGTGTGGCAGCAGTGTGTTCAAGTAATGATTTGACTCAGTATAGTTTTTTAACATTTTGGTTCCTAACCCCTTGATTCAGGTTGGGTGTCTTTAAAGTTGTGTCAATACAGCACTCAAGAAGGTGAAACTATTTACAACCAATGTTCTTCCTCAACATAGTCATATGCACTAGCAATGTTACTGTTAAAAGCACCTTTCAACACATCTTTTTGAGTGCTTCAAAACTGAAATGATATTTTAAATGATTCAGACTTGAGATTAAGGAGTAGGGCAAGGAAAGGGTGTGCTGTATTGAGCAGAGCTCTGCAAAGTGAATGCTAAATGCTTTGCAATAGATCCAGTGTTTATTGGTACAAAGATTGCCCTCACTTGTATCTGACCAGCCACATAATCCCATTCATTACGAACACACAATGTATCTGATTTGAGCCTAGTTTCACTCTCTGAGTTGCATGTATCACAAATGCTGATCTCCCAGTTGTTCTGATACTGCTTCCAGGCTGCCATATGACAAGGGGTAAATGGTAATGCGGGACCCACACTGGTCTTATCGAAATTCAGCTCACGTTGTGCAGGCTGCAATCGATGTCTCATTGTTTTCCCTCAGGTTAAGCAATATGAAAGCAAACTCTCAGAGCTCAGGGGTGTAATTAGCTCACCTTTGGGGCTGTCCCTCTTTGGAGAGCTGGGGAGATGGTAAATCAGTCAGCTAATGGACAGATACAACAGGACAAGCAGCAAAGGCCAACAGATCACTTCTTATCTGCATAGGAGACAGACAGACAGACCCCAGCACAGAGTACCTCTATTGATCAATCACCTCTTTGTTCATATATTAAACAAATTTAAAAGCTAACTTATTGAGAAAAAAATAGAAGATAAGGCCAGAAATACAGACAGGTCCGCCAGCAATCTCTGCAGAACCTTCCTGGTTCTGACAATGGAGCTCAAACTGTATTTGCACCATTTAGCTTACAGATATTATTTTTAGATATAGGTCTCACTGGCCAGGCCAGCATTCACTGCTGCTCCATAATTGCCCAAAAGGATGTTAAGAGTCAACCACATTGTTTATGGGTCTGGAGTCACACGCAGGTCAGACCAGATAAGGATGAACTTCCTTCCCGAAAGTATATTCATAAATCAAATGTGTTTTTACAACAAATGACAGTAGTTACACCATCACCATTAGACTAGCTTTTCATTCCAGACTTTTATTGAATTGAATTTTATTGAATCTGCCATGATGAGATTCAAACCTATGGCCCTATAATAAAGTCCTTGGCTTGTGGGTTACTAGTCCAGTGACATTACAATTTCTCACCACCTCCTCTCACTGTCAGTTGCAACAGCTTCAGTTAATAGATCAGATTAGTTCAGGTCTGTTTACCTCCACTTTTGTGCTTTTAAATCAGAAGGTAGAGGGTCAACTCCTTCTCGAGACAGACCCAACAGCTAGTGACCAGAGCACGTTCTCTGAGCTCAAGAAGGTCAGTCATGTCCAGTAGATGTGGCTGTCCAGCTGTCATCATACAAATGAGGAGCTGCAGGAGGCCAATCAGTCCCTCCAGCTTGCTTAGCCATTTGATAACTCATGACTTTGTTTCTGTGACTGCTAATGTCCTGTCTGTCCCACACCCTTTGACTCTCTTTTTAGTCAAACTGAATCCAACGCGACATGGCGTATACAGTTAATGGTAGGGTCCTAGGGAGTGTTGCCGAACAGAGAGACCTAAATGTGCAGGTGTATAGCTCCTTGAAAGGTAAACAAGGTGGTGGAGAAGGCATTTGACATGTTTGCATTCATTGGTCAGAACATTGAGTATAGGAGTTGGGATGTCACATTGTGGCAATGCAGGGACATTGGTGTGACCTCTTTTAGAATACTGCGTACAATTCTGGTTGCACTTCTATAGGAAAGATGTTGTTAGACTTGAGAGGGTGCAGAAAAGACTCACAAGGATATTGCCAGGACTGGAGGGTTTGAGTTGCGGGGAGAGGCTGAATAGGCTTGGGCTTTTTACCCTGGAACATTAGAGGCTGAAGGGTCATGAGGGGCACAGATACAGCGAATAGCAAAAGTTTTTCTCCTAAGGTGAGGGAGTCCAAAACTACATGGCGTAGATTTACAGTGAGAGGGGAAAGAATTAACAAGGACATGAGGGGTAACTTTTCACGCACGAAGTGGTGTGCGTATGGACCAAGCTACCAGAGTAAGTGGTCAAGGTGGGTACAATTACAGCATTTAAAAGGCACCTGGATGGATATTTGAATAGGAAGGGTTTAGAGAGATATGGGCCAAATGCTGGCAAATGGGACTTGATCAGATTGGGGTTTTTGGTTAGTATGACTCAGACTTCACTGCAGTACAGAGGAGAGCTCAACAGTAAAATGAAACTCTAAGAAGAAAAAAACTTGTCCTCATCTTAGTTAATTTTAAATTGTCCCTAATTCTAGTCATCCCCACAATGGGAAATTTCCCTTCAACATCCACCTTGTCAATCTCTCTCAGAATCTTAGAAATCTCATTAAGATCATCTCTCATTCTTCAAAACTCAAAAGAATGCACATCCGATCTAGCCAACTTTTGCTCATCTTAGAACTCAGGCAATAAACCTTTTCTGAACTGCTTCTAATATAATTCCTGATGAAGGGCTTATTCCTGAAACATTGCCTCTCCTGCTCCTTGGATGCTGCCTGACCTGCCGTGCTTTTCAAGTGCCAATACTGTTCGAGTCGGACCTCCAGCATTTGCAGTCCTCACTGTCTCTCTAATACAATAATGTTCTTTTTTGAAATAAGGATACCAAAACTGAAGACAATATTCTGGATTTAGCCTCAGCAACACCCTATACAAAAAGGTCTCTTTTTATTTTCCATTCCTCTTGCAATAAACAACAACAAATGGGTTTGGGGAGTCCAAAAGAACTCTCCTTCTGTGCATTGAGGTGACTATTGAAGGATGGAGAACATTTTCTTCTGGTTTCCAATGTTAGCATCAAACGTTTACATATTAGGAACAGGACTGACCAAATATTCCATTCCACCAAAAACCCCCCTCAACCTCCCAGCAACCATTTCTGCAGTTTCACTGTCATTACCAATACCCACAATAGCCGCCCTGTGCTCTTTCTTAGCAAAATATTAGAGCTATAGGAATTTTCTGCTGTGGATGTTTTGTAGTTACCTTAGCACAGTTATTTAAAATCACCTCATGTATCTATTGTACCACTGGGAGAAAAGAAGAAGGAATTTGTATGTAAAGAGCACCTTTACAGTCCATGAGGCACAGTCATTCTGAAGTACGGGCCTGTCGAACTTGAAACATTTCTCTCTCCACAGATGCTGCCGGACCTGCTGAGTTTCTCCAACATTTTCTGCATTTACAGCATAGAGACAAATCCAGATAAGGATTCCCACGCAAAGTCCCTCAAATGTCAGTGAGACAAGTGACCTGATATTCTGATATAATGATATTAGCTAAGGGTTAAAGGTTACATCCGAAACAGTGACTTCTCTGCGTCCTGATGCTGCCAGGCTCGATGTGTTCTTCCAGTCCCCTGCTTGTCTTCCTTGGATTCCAGCATCTGCAGGTATTTTTTGTTGTCTCTAAGGGTTGAATATTGGCCAGAAGACTGAGAACTTCTCTTTGAAAGAATGCAAGCAGCACTATGATGTCTCACCTGAAAGAAGACTGTTCTGACAGTGCAGCCTCCCTCATTACAACACTGAAGAGTTATGACAGCTCTCAGCTCAAGGCTCAGGGACTTGAACCAACAACCTTCAGCATCAGAAAATAGTGCTACCCACTGAGCCACAGCTATCACAATGAAGTCCAATTCAAGGGACATTGCTCTCTCTTGTTGCAGCATTTTACAGCTCAGGGGGTCAGAGGTCAATTTTCAGGTAGTGACATTTGGATGAATGATGTCTGGGAGGCCAATATTTCTGCTCACATTATCCTAGACTTCAACAGCAGAATCCCAGTCGCAGCAACAAGTTGTACATATCACTGACAATCTGCTGCTTCAAGAAGGTCAAATTCGAGTGAAAGGCAATTAAAATTGCAACAAAAGGTTGCAAGTCTCTCCTCTAACAGATGAGAGACTTAACAAACAATCAACGTATTTTTCAATGTATAATTTCAATTACATCACACTGTAAACTTTAGCTATAAATTCTGTGTCTTACAATCGTGTACTCCACAACCACCTGATGAAGGAGCAGCGCTTCAAAAGCTAGTGCTTCCAATTAAACGTGTTGGACTATAACCTGGTGTTGTGTGATTTTTAACTTAGCAAAAGGTACAGATGCATTCTTCAGAAAAAATGTCTCTTGGTCTTTGGATGCTGCTTGGTTGTACAAATACACTCTACAATGATCTCCTAATCATGTGCCTGCTCATTTATGACTGGATAAGTAATCTGTTTACATAAATGATTAACAGACTAATAACTCTCACTAATGCCAGTCCCTAATGAATTTTACATTTGTAAAGATTAACATGCAACTCTCTAGCAGTCCCTTATCTGGTCACGTGACACCATCAGGATGTTAGCAATTACTGAGTGTAGTGTCAGTGCTGTTTGATCTTGTAATTCTCATTAGCAAATGACAATGCGTCATTATTTATTTTTAGTTTCTGTTCCCTGGACAAAGCCCCTCATGTCAAATGTGTTGTGAGCTGCAGTTTGCTATTGTCACTTTCCTGCTCACAGTTTCAGGAGCATGAAGTGCGTCTTTCAGTGATGTTAATGTTCCCAGGTTGTTAGCCTTTTGAGCTCATCGCAAAAAACAGACTGAGTTAACCTCTAGTTCCGAAGTATTAAAGCATCAATTGTACATTCCCAACACAAACATTATTTAGCATTGTGAAATTATTTCCTACATTCTCTTCAACTCACATCACCACAATCTCCTGTTAACTGGGAGCATCAGAATTACAATGGCAACACAGCACTGTCAGAGGTGCTATCTTTCTGATAGGATCTTAAAGCAAGACCCCATCTAGCCTCCCAATGTGCGAGGTACCATTTGGGAAGATAAACTGGGCCAATAGTCATCCCTCAGCAATCATCACTGTAAAACAATTTAGGATCTCATTAACATAACTTGCTGCACTCAGTTTGGTTACTGCATTTTTGCACATTATGACAACTACTTTCTCTGTCGCCATGTCCTCTCTCCCCTCCTCCCACCAAAATGGAACTGTCTGTTCTTTCCAGTCTGGCAGTTAGAGACACCATTGTTCTCAATCAAGATAAGAGTGGTGCTGGAGAAACACGTCAGGTCAGGCAGCATCTGGGCAGCAGGAAAATCGACGTTTCGGGCAAAAACCCTGCATCAGGAAACGCTGATTTTCCTGCTCCTCGGTGCTGCCTGACCTGCTGTGCTTTTCCAGCACCACTTTAATCTTGACTCTAATCTCCAGCATTTGCAGTACCCACTTCTGCCTACACCATTGTTCTGCCACTCTCACAATGCAATCACTTAATCTGCTCTATCAGCACACTTCCTCCCCCAGCACTGCACTCTCCAATTATTACATAAATGCTGCTCCCTCCTCAACTCACGTCTGATGAAGACTCATTTAGACTTGAAACATAAGCTTACTCTCTCCCCATGGATGCTGCCTGACCCGCTGTGATCTCCAGCATTTCTTGTTTTCAGTACAGATTCCATCATCTGCAGTAATTTGCTCCTGTAACAATGACAACACTTCTTAGGGATGGGCAATGAATGCTGGCCTGGTCAGTGATACCCACATCGCCTGGATGAATACACACAAGGAAAATTGAAGTGCTCACTTTGAAGTGCTTTAGGATGTCCTTGGTCATTAGGGGCACTACAGAAATTTATGTTCTTGCTAAGCACAACAGACAGAGACAAAGAGTGGTGTGAACTTATCTGTGCAGTGAGAAGATTTTCATTGCAAATGACTAAAGCTATTGGTTCCATTGACAGCATGGATGCTATCTGAAAGCAGAAGGTGTGGGTCTGATCTGCACTTGAATGAGATAGACTGAAGATGCTGCTTTGCCATTGAGCTGCCTTTTGAGTGAAGCATTTAACAAAAACCCCTGAGTTTATTTCCTGGTGTTTCAGATGGATGCTAAAAATGTAGCCATGGGGAGTGAAAATGAACCTCACTCCCTCATGCCCTCAAACAGCAGTGAGTTGGATAACTGACTGGGAGTATCCTGTTCGGGAATAGGTTCTTACCAGGACACCAGGAAAATGGTCACATGGACTGTGCAGACTCTTACATTCACCTGGACATGTAGGCAGGGCCTTATTTTTCAATGTTTGGTCCCTCTGACATTACAGATATTTCTCCTCGATATTTCACTGGGAGAATCAACCTCGGTTACATTCTCAAATGGTGAAAGAGATCCCAAACCTACAACTTTCTAACTCAGAGATAAGAATATTATTAACTGAGTCCAGTTGCCATTGGACACACTTACAATTATAGAGTGATAGTGTCATAAAGATGTACAGCATGGAAACAGATCCTTTGGTCCAACTCGTCTGTGCCGACCAGATACCCTAAATTATTCTAGTCCCATTTGCCAGCACTTGGCCCATATCCCTCTAAACCCTTCCTATTTATATACCCATCTAGATGCCTTTTAAATATTGTAATTGTACAAGCCTCCACTATTTCCTCTGGCAACTCATTCCATATACACTCCACCATCTGCGTGAAAAAGTTGCCTCTTGGGTCTCTTTTATATCTTTCCCCTCTCACCCTAAACCTATGCCCTCTAGTTCTGGACTCTCCCCACCCAGGGAAAATACCTTGTCTATTTACCTTATCCATGGCCCTCATGATCTTATAAGCCTCTATAATGTCATTTAACTTCAGATTTAAAAAAATATCACTTTCTGTATACTTATTTATGGGATATTGGCTTCACAGGACAGGCCAACATTTATAGAGTCACTGAGGCATAGAGTCATAGAGCATGGAAACAGACCCTTCGGTCCAACCAGTCCATGCTGACCAGAATCGCAAACTGAACTAGTCCCACCTGCCAGCACTCGGCCCATATTCCTCTAAACATTTCTTATTCATGTATTTATCTAAAAGTCTTTTGAATGTTGGAACTGTTACCCACATCCACATCTTCCTCTGGAAGCTCATTCCACACACAAACCACACTCTGTGTAAAAAAGTTGCCTCTCATGTCTTTTTTCGGGAAAAGACACCTGGCCATTCACCTTATCCATATCCCTTCCATAGACCTCTATAAGGTCACCCCTCAACTTCTTATGCTCCAGCGAAAAAAGTCCCAGTGTATTAGCCTCTCCCTATAACCCAAACCCTCCTGGCAACATCCTGGTAAGTCTCTTCTGAACTCTCTCCAGCTTAATAATATCCTTCCTATAACAGGACGACCACAACTAGACACAATACTCCAGAAGAGGCCTCACCTTCTTGTATAACCTCAACATAACATCACAACTACTATACTCAAAGGTCTGAGAAATGAAGACAAGCTTGCTAAATGCCTTCTTAACTACCCTATCCATATATGACACAAATTTCAAAGACTTATATACCTGAACCCCTAGGTTAATGTCCATTCCTAATTGCCCAGAGAGTAGTTAAAAGTCAACCACATTGCTGTAGTTCTGAAGTCACATGCAAGCCAGGCCAAGTAAGGACAGTAGATTTCCTTCTCTAAAAAAAATCAGTGAACCATGTTTTACAAAAGCAAGTGTTTAAATAAACGTCAAAGATAATAGATTAGCTTTTCATTGAAGATCTTTATTGTATTCAAATTCTACCCTCTGCCATGATGGGATTCAAATCCATGTCCCAAACACATTGCCGAAGTTTCTAGATTGTTAATCTAGTGGCATTATCACTAACACTGCCACCTCCTCCCTGGATCACAGTGTTCTGTCCTGTTAATGACACCACTATTTAACAGTCCAGAGACAGTCTCTACACTTCCTTTGTGGAGCCTTGCGGATGGCAAGTAGAGGTTGGAGAACTGGGGATATAGTGCTATTGCCTTGGCTTTGACAGCTCTTCTCTGTTAGCATTTCAGGACACCAGAGTAACTCCTTACATCCTGTAGACTACAGGAGAGAGTCCATTGAGCAAGATCGAGAGAAAATAAGACAGATCTTGAGTCAGCGGGACAATCCAGTATTGGCATGTTATGTGAAGAAACCTACCCAAACATCACTGAACAGATCGAGAAACATTAATCCAACAGTTAAAAATCACACAACACCAGGTTTCTTCAGAAGGTCTAGCTTTTGGAGCGCTGCTCCTTCATCAGATATTCATCAGGAGCAGTGCTCCGAAAGCTCGTGCTTCCAATTAAACCTGTTGGACTATAACCTGGTGTTGTGTGATTTTTAACTTTGTTCAAACCAGTCCCACACCGGCATCTCCAAATCATAATCCAATGGTATAGGGCTGGCTGAGAAATTAGGGGACAAAAATTGTTCACTGTCAGGATGAGAAAATTGTCAAAATGTTACTCACAGTTAGGGGTAAAGTTACAATTAGTAGTTAGCGTGTCATGGTTGTGCTAGGGTTAATGAATTGAGTTAGGAATGTAGGCCATTCAGCCCCTCGAGCTTGCTCTGAGACAAAATACATCAGATAAAAATACAATGGACTAGCCCAAAAGGAGATCTTTGCAAAAACTCAATTAGACATCTCATTTTGATGCAGTGCCAGAGAGTTAGTTTATTGTCAACAGCCCAGTGCTGTCTACATTAATGTTGCTCCAACAATGATTTGGTTATAATGCAAATACACTAAACATAAAACTGATTTAAATACATATTCTTCTGTTGCTGTTTTTTTTTTAAAAATTGCATCCCAAAATCTTTACTGATATCAAATCAGCATTCACTCCAGACAGCTGAAGATTTAAGATGAGCTTGCCAGGGTAATGATGATAAGGTTGTGACGAGGGAATGAGGAAGGAAGATTGGCTTGGCTGATTTCCCAGTGATTAGGCAACACAATCACCGTAGTATTGTCAATTGTGGTATCTAGTGCTAATCATTAATTTAAACTGATTACCCCTTAACCATAACTCAAACCATAACGACCAACCTTTAACCTTAACATTAACATGTTAATTCCCAATCACAAATATCAGTCCTTAGCTTTAACCCTGACCTAAACTGCAAAAACCTAGCCAGGACCTAAAGTGATATGAGGGCGGTGTAGGAAGATGGCATTGAAGGAGACGATCAACAATGATTTAGAATGGTAGAGCAGGCCTGAAAGGGTTGAATGGCCTATATTTCCAACTTTCAGCTCTATTCCTTAACCCTAATAGACTGACCTTAACCACTAATTATGAATTGTAACTTCAACTCTAAATGTGAGTAGCAGTCAGACTATTTTCTGACATAGAAATACTGAACAAGCACTCAGAAAACCAGCACTAATATCTCAGCCAATCATACTCAGCAGGATTCATTTCTCACACCCCATTGTATGATTTTTGGGTAAATTTCCTCACAGCAACACATTGGCTGAACCAGAAGATGTGGTCATTCTCTGGAGAAGAGTGGTTTAAAATTGTCACCCAACTCACAGTCAGAAGGCTGGGCCCAACCTTATCCTTAATATTTCCCTTTAAAATCAAGATCTGTCTCGTGGTTTAGCAAATGCATTAAACATAACATTGGCAGATGACTTGACTCTATGTGGGAATCATTGAAGTAATTCTTCCTAGAGGTCTTGGGTTTAAAGATGTCATTGAAATTCAGGACCACAGATGATGCACAGTTGTTGTCACAGAGACAAAAGACTGGGGTATCAAAGGTGGCAGAGGGCATTAAGTGCCACAACGAAAGGCATTGTCACTGGAGGCTAGATTCTCCTGTCGGTGCAACATATGTTGCTCCAATCTGTTTGCCCGTGAGAGGTTGAAGTCAGAAGCCGATATTTAACCCTCTATGTCAATCAGGTACAATGAAGCATTGCTGGGAAACTGAGGGCTGACTGGTGACCATCGGAGTGTGTAAACATGACTAAAGAGCATGACTGTGGCACTGCCCACTGGACCGTTAAACAAATTGGTTCAGCCAGGATTTACTCACACGCAACCCTGCCAGATCAAGTGAACCATACTCGGGGTGAGAGATATCTGTGAGTGGGCAAGAGAAAAAGCAAGATGGCTGTTCCACTTTAAGGTGAAGTTTGGCTCCCTGCAGTCACACTAAAAGCACACACTCAAAGAATTTTGAATGCCTAATCCGTGGATTATTTTTTCCTTATTTCAATAGTGGGCATTCATGTTGCCATTGGCGGAAACCAGCTTTATAGAAAGACTGAGATTAAAAAATGTTAGAAATAACTCATTAACCAGCAGTCTCACAAATACTGAGACTACCCTGAATCTCCATGTTTGTGCACATACGTGTACATGTGTGGTTCTTCCTAGGTATGTGTGTGCACGTGCAAGACTAAATGAATACACGTGTGAGTATGTATTTGTTTGTATGTGTAAATGCCTTCAGGATTTTTTTCTGAATGTCCCATTAGGCTTATTAGCACTATTTCAGATTTACAGCCACAGAATGAAGATCAGCAAATAAATATCGAACCATTTATAGGAATGAGAGTGCTGAACCAATGGACAAACCATGTACGAGAGCGTGGATGTATACAATTGAGGGTGTATATTTAAAAAGGACATGTGCATGAGTACGTGTATCTGCATGTGTATGTCTATACTTTTTACTGCCATCTTCTCCTGTCTTCTCTGCCTACAAGCAATCATTTCACTGAGATACACAGGTCCCCAGCATCAGTGGACTTCCTCATGTGAGAGATTGATAAATTAATATTGCCCAGGGAGTTAACTGGGGAGGGCATCACAGCTGAGTCTCACTGGAGTGCAGTATTGTGGAATGCTTTATTGTGAGAGATGTGATATCAGAGGTAGCCAACTTATTTATTTCAGTGATATTATTGGATGTTAAAGATCACATGAGCAATGAAGGCCAAAGAGTTCTCCTGGTGTCCTAGCCAATATTCATCCCTCAAACACCCCTCATTCAGTCACTAATATCTATGGGATAATGCAGAGTGCTATGAACTGTTGTGATGGCCTATATAATAACAATCAACAGACCTCATAGAGACTTACAGAGTTAGATCCTTCAGTTCAACTCATCCATACCGACCACGTTTCCCAAACTAAACTGGTCCCACTTGGCTGCATTTAGGCCATATCCCTCCAAAGTTTTCCTATTCAAAAAACTATCTAAATGTCTTTTAAACGTTGTAACTGTACCCACATCCAACACCTCCTCCGGCAGCTCATTTTACACACGAACCACCTTCTGTGTGAAAAGGTTGGCCCTCAGCTCCCTTTTAAATCTTTCTCCTCTCACCTTAAACCTATAGTGTCTTGTTTTGAACTCCCCCACATTTGCCATTCAACTTATCTATACCCCTTATTATTTTATAAACCCCTCTAAGGTCACCCTCAACTTCCTAGGCTACAATGAAAAAATGTTGCAGCCTATCCAGCTTCTCCTTATACCTCAAGCCCTCCAATCTGGATAACATCCTTGTAAATCTTTTCTGTCCCCCTCCAATTTAATAATACCCTTCCTTTAGCAGGGCGACCAGAACTATACACAATACTCCAAAAGTGGCCTCACCAACGTCCTGTACAACCACAACCTGACATCCTAACTCTTTGACTCAATGTTATGAACTATGAAGGTAAGCATATCAAATGCTTTCTTTACCACCGTGTCTACCTGCGACTCCTCTTTCAAGGAACTGCGTATCTGAATCCCTAGGTCTCTCTCATGAATTGGGACGGTTCCTAGGAATATAATAAAGTCTTTTCTCAAACTTTTGCCTGTAATGCTTTACATGATGCTGATGCAAAACTGTTTCTCAGAAATAGGATTTGTGAAAGAGTCATTATTGGTCATAATTAGATCAACGGAAAGCCAGTGATTTTGGAGCAGCAGATGGGTTAAGAGCAGTAAGTTGATCAACAGCTCATCATTAAGCTTACACATGTTTCATTATCTCAATCCCAGAGACCAGGCCCACTGAATATTCCATGGGGAATGCAGTAGATTCCTGATTATCCAAAATAACATCGACCTTTGCTTGAAGGTTCACAAGACACGGTGGAAATGCACAGCAGAGCTGGTTGAGTGCTTTGTTCCATAGCCTAATCACATCATACTCACACCACAGATGCTTTACTTGGCTTAGTAGAGTCACAGTATAGAACAAGCTGTTCTGCCATAATAGTCACAAGACCATAAGAAATAGGAACTGGATTCGGCCATTCAGCCCCTCAGATCTGTTCTGCCATTCAGCAGGATCATGGCTGATCTGACATTCCTCACAGCCCCTGATTCCCTGACTGATCAAGAATCTACCTCAGCCTTAACTACACACATGGACTCTCCCCCCACAGCTCTCTGTGGCAAGGAGTTCAAAGTCTCTCAATCCTCTGAGAAGAAATTCCTCTTCATCTCAGTATTAAACTGCTGCCCCTTTATTCTGAGACTATGCCTTCTGGTCCTAGACTCTCCCAGGAGAGGAACCATCCTCTCAGCGTTGACCCTATCAAGCCCCTTAAAGAATCCTGTTATGTTTCAATGAGATCATCTCTCATTCTTCTAAATTCCAGTGGGTAGAGTCCCAACCTGTTTAGCCTTTGCTCATAAGACAATCTCGTCATACCAAGGATCATTCTAGTGAACCTTCCCTTAGCTGCCTTCAATGAAATGGTATCTTACCTTCAATAAGGAAACATAAAGAAATGTTGGATAGGCTGGGACCTTTTTTCATGGGAGCATAAGAGGTTAAGAGGCAACTTTATAGAAATTTATCAAAGAATGAGGGGTATAGATAAAGTTAATGATAGTTGTCTTTTCCCTAGGATGGGGGATTTCAAGACTAGGGGGCATATTTTCACAGTGAGAGGAGAGGGACTTAAAAAAGACTCGAGGGGCAAATTTTTTACACAGAGAGTGGTTCGTGTGTGCAATGAATTTCCTGAGGAAGTGGTGGATGCAGGCACATTTACAATAATTAAAAGACATTTGGATAAGTAGGAAAGATTTAGAGGGATATGGGCCAGGAGCAGGCAGGTGGGACGAGTTTAGTTTGGGATTATGGGTGGCATATAGATTAGATTAGATTACTTACAGTGTGGAAACAGGCCCTTCGGCCCAACAAGTCCACACCGCCCCGCCGAAGCGTAACCCACCCATACCCCTACATCTACATTTACCCCTTACCTAACACTATGGGCAATTTAGCATGGCCAATTCACCTGGCCTGCACATCTTTGGACTGTGGGAGGAAACCGGAGCACCCGGAGGAAACCCACGCAGACACGGGGAGAACGTGCAAACTCCACACAGTCAGTCGCCTGAGGCGGGAATTGAACCCGGGTCTCAGGCGCTATGAGGCAGCAGTGCTAACCACTGTGCCACCGTGCCGCCCAAAGGGTCTGTTTCCATGCTGTATGACTCTATGACTATGCATAAGTCCAACAGACCTACGTTGGCATTTATGACATGACGCAAGAGTCTCAAGGAAGAGGTTGAGGTGGACAGCGGTTTGGAAGTGTGGTGGGGGAAAAGAAAGACAAATTGATGGGTTTGAACAAGAGTATAAATGAAGGAATCAAAAGGGGTTGCTTGATATTGTTCGAGAGGGATAGATAACTGTTGGAAATGAAGGCCTTAATCCAGCCACTATTGTTGGCGAAATTATGGGTTAAAAACTGAAAAGGAAGATAAGAAAGTGAGAGGGTGGGGGGTAATATTGATCAGATGGGCCACCAGAGAGCAGTGGAGCTTGGGTCGTCCAAGGTTCAGTTAGATGGATTTTTCATTGACAAGGGAGTCAACGGTTATAGGCAACAAACATGGAAGTGGAGTTGAGACCACAGTCATATCAGCCATGATCTTATTGATTGGCGGAACAGGTTCAAGGGGGCCAAGTGGCCCACTCCTACTCATATTTCGCTTTCAAAGAGTTAGTATCAGTGCAATGGACCAAATGGCCTCCTCCGTGGACCATTCATTTAAAATACACTGGCAGGAGCTGGGTTAAGGCAGGGATCACAGCCCATTCTTGAGTTAGCCTGGAGTAGTTGGTGGTGAGCTGCCTTTGGAATCTTTGATCTGTTTCCCTGTAAAGCCAGCCTTAACAGACAGGCCACTCCGGCCACGACGACTTTGCAGAATCAATCGATAATTCTTGTTTTTAAACTGTGAGCTATTATACTGTTCAGGTTTTTATGGTTTGTTTCATCGCTTGTTTAATAAAGTGCAGAAAACAGAAGGTGAATATAGCTCCCGCTGGCTTCTGTCCAGATGCATTATGTCAGTTCCAATTGCTCGATGATTTCAGAAGGATTTTTTTTGTGAATGGCAATACTGACTACCCTGGAATATGGTAATTGCAAATCAGTCGGCATTGAAATGTTCATATGTTTAAATTAAGCTTAAATATAATAACATATTTTAAATGAATTTGTGTCCTTCAAGTCTCTAAAATACTGAGGCAGTGATTCATTCTAATATAATCACGAGCTTCCCCTTAGGGACCTGCCTGGTCAAAGCTGAATCTTAATTAAACCATGTTGGCAGTCTGTGAGCAAATGGCCCACATCCCATCTTTCTGTCAAGGACAGAGGACCGTGTTTAATCTGAAGTATCACAATCGCCCCTCCACTGTCATCGCCACCCCCACCCCATTCTCTCCCTCCTCGTATTCTCCACCCTCACCTCAACCGCGTTCCCTACCTCAACCCCCTGCATTAATGGCTAACACGAGGGGTCATAGTTTTAAGCTGGTTGGAGGAAAGTATAGAGGGGATGTCAGAGGCGGGTTCTTTACACAGAGAGTTGTGAGAGCATGGAATGCGTTGCCAGCAGCAGTTATGGAAGCAAGGTCATTGGGGGCATTTAAGAGACTACTGGACATGCATATGGTCACAGAAATTTGAGGGTGCATACATGAGGATCAATGGTCGGAACAACATCGTGGGCTGAAGGGCCTGTTCTGTGCTGTACTGTTCTATGTTCTATGTTCTATTCTCTCCTGTTCTTTACTGCCCCCTCCTTTCTCTCCCCTCCATTCTTTCCCTCCTCTCATTCTCCCACACCCCCACCTCCCATTCTCCAAACACCTCCAACCCCTGTTCTTCATATTCCCCTCTCATTCTCCATACCCCTCTCCCATTATCCACCCACTCCCCATTCCCCTTACTCCTCTACTATTATCCGACTCTTCCCATTCTCCATACCCCATTCCCCTCATTCTGTATACCCCCTCCCATTATCCACACCCCTCTCATTCTCCATATGCCGCCTATTCTCCATACCTCTCTCCCATTATCCACATCCTTCCCATTCTCTGTACCCACTGACCCGTGCTCCATACACCACTTCCCCCATTTTCCTTATCCTCGTCCTATTATCCACGCTCCTCTTTTTCTCGGTGCCCCACTCTCCCCGTTCTCCGTACCCTCACCATTATCCACACCCCTCCCATTCTCCATATCCGCTTCCCAATATCCAGCCCCCTCCCATTCTCTTCCCTCATCCTGCCCATCCCCAACACCCCTGTCCCATTCTCCATAACCCCTTCCCATTGTCCACCCTCCCTTCCCCCATTCTTCACCTCCCTTCAAATCCTCCATAAGAACCCATCCCAATCTCAAAACCACCATTTCCCCCTACCACCACCATCTCGTTCTCTAAATGCCCCCCACACCCGCTCCTCGATTTCCAGCTGGTCTACATTATGACCATTGTAATGTTATGAAGCTCGTTTCCACACAAAGGTATGTGGAAATCAGAAAATAGTTCTATAACTCTGTTGAGGATGGGGTGGGTTTGAATTGTTTTCATCAGGTTCCAGAGGTTACACACTGAGGTGGACACATGGTGTTACAATCAAGATCAGGCAGAACAGCCAAGTGGGTCTGAACGCTCATTCTCTTTTCATTCTTTCACAGCATTGGAGGTCATTTTATTGCCCATCTTTAATCACCCTGGAAGAGGTGGTAGATGAGTTACGTTTTTGAACCACTGCAGTCCATCTTGTGTAGGAACCCTCTCAGTGCCATTCGCAAGGGAGGATTAGGAAATTGACTGAGTGACCCTGAAGGAACAGGCGAGGTGGTGTGTAAATTGCAGGGGAACCTGCAATTGTTGTCGACATTTTTAATTGACCTGTTCAATCATGCTAATGACACACCTCAGCAGGCAGGACTTGAACCCAGGCCTCCTGGCCCAGAGGCAAGGACACTATCATTGAGCCAAGACAGCTCCCAAGGTCATTGCATTATGGAATTTTGGCCAGACCAAACAGACCTGTGTCTTTAAGATAGTGACCATGTGACAATGCATAATAAAGGTATCCCCACAATAAAGGGGTCAGTGTTGCCAGTCAGCTCCATATGCGTAATGTACAGCAACATCATAGAGTCATAGAGATTTTCAGCATGAAAACAGATCTTTCAGCCTAACTTGTCCATGCTAGCCAGATATCATAATTTAATCCAGTCCTATTTGCCAGCACTTGGCCCATATACCTCTAAACCCTTCCTATTCATATACCCATTCAGATGCCTTTTAAATGTTGTAATTGTACCAGCCTCCACCACTTCCTCTGGCAGTTCATTTCATACATGTACCACCCTCTGCGTGAAAATGTTGCCCTTAGGTCCCTTTTAAATCTTTTCCCTCTCACCCTAAACCTATGCCCTCTAGTTCTGAACTCCCCCACCCAGTGAAAAGACCTTGTCTCTTTATCCTATCCATGCCCCTCATGATTTTATAAATCTTTGTAAGGTCATCCCTCAGTCTCCAACGCTCCAGGGAAAACAGCCTCAGCCTGTTCAGCCTCTCCCTGTAGCTCAAACCCTACAACCCTGGCAACATCCTTGTAAATCTTTTCTGAACCCTTTCAAGTTTCACAACATCCTTCCTATAGGAGGGAGACCAGAACTGCACACAATATTCTAAAGGTGGCCTAACCAATGCCCTGTACAGTCACAAAATTACCTCCCAATTCATTTACTCAATGCACTGACCAATAAAGGAAAACATAATAAATGCCCTTTTCACTATCCTAACTACCTGCAACTCTACTTTCAAGGAGCTATGAACCTGCACTCCAAGATCTCTCTGTTCAGCAACACTCCCCAGGACCTTACCATTAAGTGTATAAGTCCTGCCCTGTTTTGCCTTTCCAAAATAAAGCACCTCACATTTATCCAAATTAACCTCCATCTGCCACTCCTCGGCCCGTTAGCCCATCTGATCAAGATCCAGTTGTATGCAGAGGTGTAAGCACTGACCCCAAACTGCATCCAAGTCTGTGATATTGTAGCTGTGCCAATAGTTAGTGTTGCTAATAAACTTCAAGACATCTGTCTCAACAAAAGCCTGACTCCCTCTGGTGTGTTTTATGCAGACAAACATATAGAAAACCAGAAAATATATCAGTAATAATGGCAGCAAGTGGCAACTAACCTCTAGTACATGGCAGGAAGTGAAGGTTTAAGACTGAGAAGGCTTTGGCAGTAAGGCATTTACCAAAGTTAATGCTGGAACAACGTACAACACATGAACACAGGAAATAGGAACAACAGTAAGCCTTTACAGCCCTTGAATACACTCCAACGTTCAATAAGATCATGGCTGCTCCATTTGTGCTTCAAGTTCCACATCCCTGTCTACTCCCCGAGAGCTTTTATTCCCTGCCCAACAAGGATTGACCAACCGTCACCTTCAAAACATACAATGACCCATCACCACCACTTTCTGAGACAGTCCACAGTTGCCCTCAAAGAGAAAAAAAACTTCCCATTTCCATCTGAAAGGGGGACCCCTAATTTTAAAACAGTGCCCCCAACTTCTGGACCGTCCCACCAAAGAGAACATCCTTTCCACGTCCACCTTGTCAAAACCTTTCAGGATCTTACACACTTCAATCAAATCACTCCCTGTTCTTCTAACAACCAATGCAAACAAGCCCAGTCTCTATAACCTATCCTCACAAGTCAACTCACTCTTTCCCGGTTTAAACCACCTCTTCATCATCTCCAATGCACTTACATCCTTCCTTAAATAAGGAGACCAAAACTGCACACAGTATTCAAGATGTAATCTCACCAGTAGGACTTGAACTCCGAGGCAGGAATGCCACAAGAACTCCTCTTAATCCTCACAAAAAAAGATCTGCAGAGTTTAAGATTCTTAGAAGATTCAATTGTGTCCCATGATCTTTTAGGTTGAGAATCCGAGATCTTTGCAAGTCATTAATTTTTATGAAAATGCTATAGTGAAGGATTGATGGAAATGGGGGCACTGATGTTGTTAGATAAACAGTCTAAGACAGAGACTGAAAAGGGAAGGAATTCTCTCAATCTGGAGAGTCAGGGTTTGAACCAGGACTGTAGTAAAGTGTGTAGTGTGAATAAAGAGTTGGAATAACTTTACCACGTCTCCATCCAGATTATTGGTGGATTAGAGCAGTGAAAGCTGGCAAATCAAGTCAGCAGTAGGGGGTCTGAGATAAACCAGGACAAACCAGCTGCAGAAATCCCTTTAGCTCTTCCTGATTCCAAACTGAATGCTTCCCGATTTCACCCATACACGACCAAGTTCTCACTGTAAGGTTACAATGTCTTGTTCTGATTCCTCTCTATACCTGCCCCTTCAAATTCTTTTTGCCATTTTAAACATATGTTGGAGGCTGACATTCACCAAGGGAGAATACTGTGTCCAGCTCTGGTCACCCTGTTACAGGAAGGATATTACTCAGCTGGACAGAGTTCTGAAGAGATTTACCGGGATGTTCCCAGTGTGGAAGGTTTCACTTATAAAGAAAGGCTGAAGAGGCTGGGACTTTTTTCACTGGAGCGTCGGAGATTGAGAGGTGACCTTATAGAAGTTTATAAAATAATGAGGGGCATAGACAGGGTTAATGTTTGTTGTCCTTTCCCTAGGATGGGGGATTTCAAGACTCGGGGGAACATTTTTAAGGCAAGAGGAGAGAGATTTTTAAAAAGACATGAAGGACAAAACGTTTACACAGAAGGTGGTTCCCGTGTGGAATGAACTTCCTGAGGAAGTGACGGATGTGGGTACACTTACAACGTTTAAAGGACATTTGGGTAAGTACATAAATAGGAAAGGTCTGGAGGGACATGGGCCAAGAACGGGCAGATAGGACTAGTTTAGTTTGGGATTATGTTTGGCGTGGACTAGTTGGACCGAAGGGTGTGTTTCTGTGCTGTATGACTGAAAAGAACAACAGAGAAGACAAGGAAGGGAGAGAATGAGGAACAAACTGACAGCAGCATGAAAGCAAAGATGAAAGTTCTTTTGGACAGTAAATGCAAAAGGTTCAAAATTTGTGAGAAGATTTGTAGCTTGGGTGCTCATTGTTGTGGTTCTGTTCGCTGAGCTGAGAATTTGTGTTGCAGACATTTTGTCCCCTGTCTAGGTGACATCCTCAGTGCTTGGGAGCCTCCTGTGAAGCGCTTCTGTGATGTTTCCTCCGGCATTTATAGTGGTTTGTCTCTGCTGCTTCCGGTTGTCAGTTCCAGCAGTCCGCTGCAGTGGCTGGTATATTGGGTCCAGGTCGATGTGCTTATTGATTGAATCTGTGGATGAGTGCCATGCCTCTAGGAATTCCCTGGCTGTTCTCTGTTTGGCTTGTCCTATAATATTAGTGTTGTCCCAGTCGAACTCATGTTGCTTGTCATCCACGTGCGTGGCTACTAAGGATAGCTGGTTGTGTCGTTTCGTGGCTAGTTGGTGTTCATGGATACGGACGTTAGCTGCCTTCCTGTTTGTCCGATGTAGCGTTTTGTGCAGTCCTTGCATGGGATTTTGTACACTATGTTGGTTTTGCTCATGCTGGGTATTGAGTCCTTTGTCCTGGCGAGTTGATGTAAATCATGTTCCTGTAATCATTAAAAGCACCGAGATAGAAAACACACACCAGATCATCAACGCCACACTCGGAGGAATCCGATTCACTAGAGGAAGAAACGGACAACTAACTCCCATTCCTAGACGTGATGGTACAGAGAACACCAAAATGAGAATTCTCCACAAAGGTATACAGGAAAGCTACACACACAGACCAAGTCCTGAACTACGAAAGCAACCACCCCAACACACACAAAAGAAGTTGCATCAAGACATTGTTCAAAAGGGCCCCAACACACTGCAGTACACCAGAACTGCAAAAAGAGGAAGAAGAACACCTCTACAATGTATTCGCCAAAAACGGATACCCCCGCAATTTCATCAACAGATGCCTAAGGGAAAGACAACGGAATGAGGACATGCCACAACCCAAAGGACTAGCCACACTATCCTACATCAAAAACATTGCTGAACTGACAGCCAGACTACTGCGACCACTAGGACTCATAACAGCACACAAACCAACAGCCACTCTCAGACAACAACTCACCAGGACAAAGGACCCGATACCCAGCATGAGCAAAACCAATGTAGTGTACAAAGTCCCATGCAAGGACTGCACAAAACACTACATAGGGCAAACAGGAAGACAGCTAAGAATCCACATCCATGAACACCAACTAGCCACGAAACGACACTACCAGCTATCCTTAGTAGCCACACACGTGGATGACAAGCAACATGAGTTCGCCTGGGACAACACTAATATTATAGGACAAGCCAAACAGAGAACAGCCAGGGAATTCCTTGAGGCATGGCACTCATCCACAGATTCTATCAACAAACACATCGACCTGGACCCAATATACCGACCACTGCAGCGGACAGCTGGAATGGACAACCAGAAGCGGCAGAGACAGGCCACTATAAATGCTGAGGAAACATCACAGAAGCGCTTCACAGGAGGCTCCCAAGCACTGAGGATGTCACCTAGACAGGGGACGAAACATCTGCAAAACAAATTCCCAGCTCGGCGAACAGAACCACAACAATGCAAAAGGTATTTCACTGGTTACCCTGTTACGGCTGCACAACACGCAATGGCTTTTCCAAAGGTTTGAGCAAGCTGCTCTTCAACTATTTCAGATAAAAATGCTCAAATTTTCTTTGGTTGCATTCAAAGATGACAGTATGCCCAACGGATAGGGCAAAACTTGGACACACTTGATGTTAAAGAAGAGAACAAAAGACTGAATGGCTTTTTCTTTGGAGAACGACCACCACACCCTCCCACAAGAACTGACGATAAATCAAACTGCAATTAGATTTGAGAAAAGCTTCAGATATCCAAGTTCGGGAACAATTAATAAGAACTCACTTGGATGAAAAGCTGTGATAATCCAGGGAAGGGACACATCCCAAAGGTTTTAATTCACCACAGTCACTTCACAAAGTAAGGGTCGATTTCTTTCCTCTCAGAAGCAAAAATTTAAGGCATCTGAACATCACGAGATATAGTGGATAGGTCAAAGGATGTGGAGTGCAGGAATCATTCCTAAAAAATATCAATAGTTTGAGAGCCACTGGAAACTTTTGCAACTGATACAATGAGAAAAAAGAAATGGTCACTTTTTCACATAAATAGCACCTTGAAGCAATTTGTTTTAAAAGCACCATAGTCTGTTTTTTAAAAATATTCTTTCATGGACGTTAGATGTTGCTATGTTAATTGTCCACCCTGAACTGTGCTTGAACTGAATGACTTGCTAGGGCCACTTCAGGTGGCAAAAATCAACCACACAGAATCATAAAATAGAATCCTTACGGTGTGGAAGCAAGCCATTCAGCCCATCAAGTCCACACTAACCTTCTGAATAGAGCATAGGAATAGATTGCTGTGGCAAAAGTGCGTACTGCAGATGCTGGGAATCAGAGTCGAGATTAGTTTGGTGCTGGAAAAGCACAGCAGGTCAGGCAGCATCCGAGGAGTATTGCTGATGAAGGGCTCCTGCCCGAAACGTCGATTTTCCTGCTCCTTGGATGTTGCCTGACCTGCTGTGCTTTTCCAGCACCACTCTAATCTAGACATAGATTGCTGTGTGTCTGGAGTCACATGTAGGCCAGATGGGGCAAGAACAGCTGATTTCCTTCCCTCAAGAACAGTAATGATACTGGTGAGCTTTGGCAAACATTGATGACCATTTCATTATCACCATTACTGATGCAACTGCAGCCTTTTTCTTAAAAAAAACATTCATTGAATCTAAATTCCACCAGCTATAGCTGGGTTAGCTATAGACATGTGGCCTCCATCATCAGCCTAAATCTTTGGTTACTAATCTCATAACATTACCACAATGCCATCATAACACAGTCCACATACAGAATATAGTTGCTCAGTGGTTAGCACTGCTGCCTCACAGCGCCTGGGACCTGGGTTCAACTCCACCCTCGGGCGACTGTCTGTGTGGAGTTTGCACATTCTCTCCATGTCTGTGTGGGTTTCCTCTGGGTGCTCTGGCTTCCTCCCACAGGTTAGGGTGGATTGGCAGTGCTAAATTGCCCGTAGTGTCCAGGGATGCATAGCTGAGTTGATTAGCCCATGGGAAATGCAGGGTGATTGGATAGAGAGGTGTGTCTTGGTGGGATGGTCTTTGGAGGGTTGGTGCAGACTCTAAGGGCTGAATGGCCTTCCCCCATGTTGTAGGATATCTATCTGCTTTACCTGCATTGCTCACTATCAGTTTGAAACACTTGGAAGAGTGATGGAGATTCACTGTTTTGTCGAAGTTGACACAATTTGTGACATGTGCAGCAAAAGGCCAACATTCATCGGAACAATAAAAGGCTGATAAAACACAAAAACTGAAATTAACACTGGCACTTCAACAGGAAGTGAAGAACGTGCATTTATCTAGCATCCTGCTCATTCCCAGAAACATCCTGATGCCCACTGCTATAAGGAACGTTGCGGGTGGTTGTGACAGTCATTTTGTCTCCAAAACCCAGCCATTCCAAATACACAGCATTAAAGACCACAGGCTGTGGGAAGAATTAAACAATCTGGATGTAGGTTTGCTCGCTGAGCTGCAAGGTTCATTTTCAGACGTTTCATCACCATACTAGGTAACATCATCAGTGAGCCTCCGGACGCAGCACTGGTGGTATGGCTCGCTTTCTATTTATGTGTTTCGGTTTCCTTGGGTTGGTGATGTAATTTCCTGTGGTGATGCCATTTACTGTTTTTTTTCTCAGGGGGTGATAAATCGGGTCCAAGTCAATGTGTTTGTTGATAGAGTTCCGGTTGGAATGCCATGCTTCTAGGAATTCTCGTGTGTGTCTCTGTTTGGCTTGTCCTAGGATGGATGTGTTGTCCCAGTCAAAGTGGTGTCCTTCCTCATCTATATGTAAGGATACTAGTGAGAGAGGGTCATATCTTTTTGTGGCTATTTGATGTTCATGTATCCTGTTGGCTAGACTTCTGCCTGTTTGTCCAATGTCGTATTTGTTACAGTACTTGCAAGATATTTTGTAAATGACATTAGTTTTGCTCGTTGTCTGTATAGGGTCTTTCAAGTTCATTAGCTGCTGCTTTACTGTGTCGGTGGGTTTGTGGACTATCATGATGCCAAGGGGTCTGAGTAGTCTGGCAGTCATTTCTGAGATATAGGGGAGAGTGGCTAGGGTTTCTGGACGCATTTTGTCTGCTTGTTTGGGTTTGTTGCTGAGAAATCAGTGGACTGTGTTCATTGGGTAACCGTTCTTTTTGAATACACGGTATAGGTGATTTTCCTCTGCTCTGTGTAGTTCCTCTGTGCTGCAGTGTGTGGTAGCTCATTGAAATAATGTTCTAAGGCAGCTACGTTTATGGGTGTTGGGATGATTGCTTCTGTAGTTCAATATTTGGGCCATATGTGTTGTTTTCCTATAGACACTGGTTTGAAGTTCCCCACTGGCCGTTCGCTCTACTATGACATCCAGGAATGGCAGTTTGTTGTTGTTTTCCTCCTCTTTAGTGAAGTTTATTAGATTAGCTACAGTGTGGAAACAGGCCCTTCAGCCCAACAAGTCCACACTGTCCCACCGAAGCGCAACCCACCCAGACCCATTCTCCTACATTTACCCCTTCACCTAACACTATGGGCAATTTAGCATGGCCAATTAACCTAATCTGCACATTTTTGGACTGTGGGAGGAAACCGGAGTACCCGGAGGAAACCCATGCAGACACGGGGAGAATGTGCAAATTCAACACAGACAGTTGCCTGAGGTGGGAATTGAACCCGGGTCTCTGGTGCTGTGAGGCAGCAGTGCTAACCACCGTGCTGCCTGTAAAACTTTATAGCAGCGGTGGGTACCCTTATGCCAGTATGGGTATTATTAATGGTCTTGAAGGTTTCCTCTAATTTGATTCTTTTAGCAATGACAAAGGTGCCATCCTGTAGCAGGTTTGGGTTGGATGGTTGGCAGAGCTGTTTTCTCGAGTCTCTGCATTACTGCCTCTGCTAAGAACCCTGATATCGGAGATCCCATGGGTGTTCCGTTGGTTTGTCTGCAGGTTTTGTTGTTGAAGGTGAAGTGTGTGGTAAGGCATCGGTCCACTAGCTTAGACCATAAGACATAGGAGTGGAAGTAAGGCCATTCGGCCCATCGAGTCCACTCCGCCATTCAATCATGGCTGATGCGCATTTCAGCTCCACTTACCAGCATTCTCCCCATAGCCCTTAATTCCTCTAGACAACAAGAACCTATCAATCTCGGCCTTGAAGACATTTAGCGTCCCGGCTTCCACTGCACTCCGTGGCAATGAATTCCACAGGCCCACCACTCTCTGGCTGAAGAAATGTCTCCGCATTTCTGTTCTGAAATGACCCCCTCTAATTCTAAGGCTGTGTCCACGGGTCCTAGTCTCCTCGCCTAACGGAAACAATTTCCTAGCATCCACCTTTTCAAAGCCATGTATTATTTTGTACGTCTCTATTAGATCTCCCCTTAATCTTCTAAACTCCAACGAATACAATCCCAGTATCCTCAGCCGTTCCTCATATGCTAGACCTGACGATATTGTCCTTGCTGATGAAGTTGGTGATGTTTGGTGTATGTGTCTTTGGTTCTTCTCATAGTGTAGTCAGTGTTTCCTTGGTTAGGTTGATGTTGATGGATGTGAACAAGGCTGTTACGTCAGAGGAGACCATAATTTGATCCTCTTCTATCTTGGTGTCTTTGATGGTCTTCAGGAATTATTAGGTGGAGTGGATGGAGTGGTGTGAGTCTTCTACTGATTGTTTTAGTCTTTGGTGTAATTCCTTGGCCAATCTGTAAGTTGGTGTTCCAGGTAGCGAGACTATGGGTCTGAGGGGGGCTCCTGGTTTGTGAATTTTGGGTAATCTGTAGAAATCTCCCCTTAACACTGCACTAGCCAAAAGAATAGCAGAGCCAAAGGGCTGCAGAATACTTAGAGAAATGATTAATGATGCACACAACAGACTCTGTAAATACAACCGAGAAATTTCATGCTAAAAATCTTTACTCACTAATGCAACAGACATGAATGGACAGACACAGTACAACAAAGCATAGACATTAGACAACAACAAACACAGAAAATGAGAAAAAAACTAGACCTGCAGAAAAATCTAGACAAACTTACACAGAATAACAACACCAACAACACAGAAGCATGGATAAAAAGCAGATCTGATTGACCCTTAACAGACACTGAAAAAGCCATCTTAATAACAGGATTAAATTACAACTTTCAGGATGCGGACAAGAAAGAGATTTCTTAGCAGCATTAGAAACAACACTGAAAGACAACCAACTCACAGGAGAAATCCTGCAAACCATCAGACAGACAGTTGCACCAAAATTAAGCAGGAAAAAGGAAGGAAACACACTCAATACACAAGAAAGGAAAGTGCTAGAAAGTCTAAATTAAGATAAAAACAATGTTATCCTATCTGCAGACAAAGGATGCCTGACAGTCATTTTAAATCAAAGAGGCGAGATTGAGAAAGTGAATGCACTACTTGCAGATACCAACACTTAACAACAAGTGACAATAGACCCAACCCCACAACTACAGAACTGAGTCACAGCCATATTCAAAAAACTTCAGAAATCTGGACAAATAAATAAGATCAACTTCCAAAAAATGACGGATCCAAAACACCACACTTCTACAAATTACCCAAAATTCACAAACCAGCATCCCCCCTCAGACCCATAGTCTCGCTCCCTGGAACACCAATTTACAGATTGGCCAAGGAATTACACCAAAGACTAAAACAATTAGTAGAAGACTCACACCACTCCATCCACTCCACCCAAGAATTCCTGAAGACCACCAAAGACAGCAAGATAGAAGAGGATCAAATAATGGTCTCCTCTAATGTAATAGCCTTGTTCACATCAATCAACGTCAACCTAGCCAAGGAAACACGGACTACACTATGAGAAGAACCAAAGACACATACACCAAACACCACCAACTTCATCAGCAAGGACAACAACATCAAGCTAGTGGACCTATGCCTTACCACACACTTCACCTTCAACAACAAAACCTGCAGACAAACCAACGGAACACCCATGGGATCTCCGATATCAGGATTCTTAGCAGAGGCAGTAATGCAGAGGCTCAAACAAACAGTTCTGCCAATCATCCAACCCAAACCTTGGGTCCGCTATGTGGATGACACCTTTATCATCACTAAATGAAACAAGTTAGAGGAAACCTTCAAGACCATCAATAATACTCTTACTGACATAAAATTCACTAAAGAGGAGGATAACAACAACAAAAGTTCCAATTACAATCCTTCTGCAACCATGGGCCTGTGGTTGCTTCACAACGGGCTTACCCCACAACGGCTCAATCTCTCTCACAAGCTGGCTCAATCTCTCAATCCCTCTGCCTCCGCCAACCAGGCTCACCAGCTGCCTCATCACAGGCCTCAGAGACCCGCTCAAGGCCCCCAGCAGCTTCCACGATGCCACCGACCACCAGAGTGTTGCCCGTGCCCACCAACCACCTTACAGGTGGCTGGCAAAGTCCCCGACCTTTCCCCAGCCTTTCCATTGCTGCCTCCAGAAGATAAATGGAGAGAAAAACTTGGAAAAACTGAAAGAAAAGGAAGAGAGAAAAATTATGAAAAGAAGAAAGAAAAGCACTCGGTGCACACAAACTCTGGCTCAGGAGCCCTACTCTGTCGCCATCTTGGAATTTGAAAGAGAAAGGGGCAGAGAGTCCAAAAGATTTAGTGAAGGAATTCCAGAGTTCAGGACCCAGGGAACTGACAGCGTGGGTGTCATTGGTGGAATGAACAACATCATGGATTTGCAAGAGGCCAGAGTCGGGGAATGCTGGAATCACGTAGGCTGAAAGGGGCAGTGAGAGATTACAGAGGGTGAGTCCATCGAAGGATTTGAAAATAAGAGTTTGAATTCTGAATTCAAAATGTTGCCTGATGGGATGCCACTGTAACCACCACGAGATAGTCTGCAATTTGCTTTTCAGATGCTGCTTATTGCCTGTTTGAAATACTTCGAAGAGCGAATGGAGATTCATTGTATCATAGAATTTGACACTAAATATCTCAATGTGTCGTTATAGTGAGACCCATGGGAGCAGCAAAACAGGCAGAGTCTGTAACAGTGTACGCAGTCTGAGTGCTGTTCATATATGTTCATCTCAAATTGAATTCTGTGCTGTTATCTGGGGTAAAACTAATAGAGCTTCTATCCAAATGCCATTTTGCAACACCATAATCAGTTCCAGAGCCACCCGAGATTGACAGAGCGAAATAAAAGGTTTAATCTCTTTAGTCCAATGGTTGTGAGGGATAAATATTCAATGGGTTGAAACTGATGAACTCAACGACTCAAAAGTCAATATATTCAGCATAAAAGCCACAATGTACTTTCCTAAAACAAAATGCTGACATTTATGTAGCACCATTGAGCATCTCAAGACTTGTGTTCCACACCAGGGGGAGCACCTCTATCACACCGTCATCATTGTCATGTCGCATACGCAGCAAACAATTTGCAAAGAGCAAGATCCCACAACCAAAGTGACAATAATCAGTTTATCTGTTTTAGAGTTGAAGTCTGAGATTAAGACAGAACCGTGGAGATAGATGTTTATAAGATTGTGAATAGCATGGATAGAATGGAAAAAACGCAGCTTTTTCCCTAGGGTGCAGGGGTCAATTACTAGGGGACACAGGTTCAAGGTGCAGGGAGGGAAGTTTAAAAGAGTTGTGCAAGGCACGTTTTTCACTCAAACAGTGGAGACTGCCTGGAACACACTGCCAGAGGAGCTGGCGGAAGCATACACAACAGCAACTTTCAAGAAACACCCGGAGGAATACATGAAGAGGAAGGGATTAGAAGGTTACGAATCTTGTCAGTGAAGACAATTTTAATATGGAAAGGCAACATGTGTCAGCGCAGGCTTGGAGGGCCAAAGGGCCTGTTCTTGTACTGTATTGTTCTTTGTTCTAACTTCTCAGCTCCTTTTCGAAATAATGAAGAGAGATTTTGGGCATCGTAACAAGCGAACAGTCAGAGTCTTGGCTAGTGCCAATCTCTCAGAACTTGGCTGATGCTTTACAGATGGATGGTTGATATATTGGGCCTTGACTTGACACAACCTTCCCAGGGCCACTGAGTCCTGAGGTGGGAACCTGAGAGCCTAGCACCTAGAATTGAATTGAATTGGTTTTATTGCCACATGTACTCACCTGAAAACTTCACCACTTACAGTGCCACCTTAGGTACAAGGTACCTCGGTACACATTCTGCAGTACAAGTTCTTAGGAAAAAAATACACAATTCAAAAAATAAAAAGTACAGCATTAGAGACGGTAGGAATAAGTTAGAAAATAGAGAAATAAATAGCTCAGAACAACAGTCCTTCCAGCCCAGTCCAACCCAGGCCTCGACTCCAGACAATGCCGGGTTTGAGATCTGGAATCACCTTGAGGCTGGCAGTCCTTGCTAAGGCCATGCCAGGCTGCAAGACTACCACGGGCCACCAAATGACCATCATCCTGGGCCAAGAAGACACCACACTAGGCCAAGAGACCACCATCCCAGGCTGAGCAGAGGTAGGGATGCTGCCACTGCACCAGACAAAGTCTGCTGGGTTTGGTTAAGTGCCTCATCAAAAAGACAACACCTCTGACAATACAGCACTCCCTCCAGATCTAGGATGCCAGCCTGGCTTATGTTGCACAAGTCTCTGAAATAGGACTGGAACACTCTGCTTCAAGGGGACATAAATTTAAGGTGAAGGGTGGAAGGTATAGGGGAGATGTCAGGGGTGGGTTCTTTACCCAGAGAGTGGTGGGGGCATGGAATGCGCTGCCCGTGGGAGTGGTAGAGTCAGAATCATTGACGACCTTTAAGCGGCATTTGGATAGGTACATGGATGGGTGCTTAATCTAGGTTAGAAGTTCGGCACAACATCGTGGGCCGAAGGGCCTGCTCTGTGCTGTATTGTTCTATGTTCTATGTTCTAAGATGGAAGAGAACGGCCCACTGTAAAAATATATCACCTCATACCCTGAACCAAGATCCAAAATAAATTTAAGAGTTTTATTATGTTAGATCAGTCTTGTTACAGATGATGAAAACTCCAGAATTAACCTTTCCTTGTTTTTGCCGATGAGGCATATGATATCTAGTTTGTGAGATTGTTGATAATTATAAACAGGTCATTCACAGACTAGACTGTGCTTTCATGCAATAACTCTGCTTGTGAAACATTAACCCAGTGTCATCAAGACAGCGATGTCTTGCAGACTAGGATCTAGGCTGGAATGGCCTGAGTGCAGTTTTATTATTTGTCTGGATTGCTGAAGAGGAGTCAGAATGCCATGGCAACCCTGATTGCTGAAACAAGCAGAGACTGTTCTGACCAGAAATAAGAAACAGTTGTGAAACATCGAGGAATTTAATGGGGAGGACGGTGGGACGACTCTCTTGTTGCACAGTGGTAGTGCCCATACCCCTGAGCAGGAGGCCTGGATTGAAGGCTACCTGCCCCAGAGGTTATCATACCTTCTCAGGACTATTTGATTAGATCAAACAATTGAGCACAATCATCAACCAATTAGCAGGCGTGAGCCCTACACGTAGAAATAACGAGGCTTCTGATAGATGACAAATCAAAATTTCTTGACAAAACTTTGAGGGTGTGTGCATGTGTGTGGACACAGATATAAATACAATATCCATGTGCATGTGTATGGACAAGTTTGTCTTGTTTACAATCTACCAAGAAGCCCCATTAAAGGATAGCTGACTACTTACACAAACTGGAAATTCTGCTTTCTTCCGAGTTCCTGGGAGAGGTAGACCCTGGCACTGAGAACTCGGAAGCAGAGATGGCAGAAGGGCATGAGGGAGTCAGGAGAAGGGGAATGGAGGGAGGAGAGGGGCAGCATGGTAGCTCAGTGGTTAGCACTGCTGAGTCACAGCACCAGGGACTCGGGATCGATTACATCCTTGGGCACTGTCTGCGGGGAGTTTGCGCATTCTCCCTGTGTCTGCATGGGTTTGCTCCAGTTTCCTCCCACAGTCCAAAGATGGTGCAGCTTCGGTGGATTGGCCATGCTAAATTGCCCAGAGTAGGTGGATTAGCCATGGGAAATGCAGGGTTATAGGGTAGGTGAGTGGGCCTGAGTTTGATGCTCTTCGGAGGGTTGGTGTGGACTCGATGAGCCAATCGGCCTGATTCTAGGTTGTAGGGATTCTATGAGAGAGGTTGAACACATGACAGAGACATTCTTTGGGATTGCTCTGGAGGTAGGAGGAGTAGGCTTTGACTGCATTGGTCACAACTTGCTTTAACATTGGCCACTTAGGTATCTTCTAATCAACCAGCTCAGAAATGTTATTTCGTACCATTACTCAGGAGCAAATGGGACTTGAACATGGACTCCTGGCCCAAAAATAGGGACACTACCATCGCAGCACAAGAGCCCCAAACCTTACTGATTTAAAATACCTTTTAGTTCATTCTCTCCATAGGATGTGGGTATAACTGCTCAGACAAGCACTTATTGTCCATCTCTAACAAGCAATTCCATTAATCTGAAGTCATAAGTAGGCCAGACCAAGTAAAGACAGCATTTCCGCCCCTCTGTCCCCAATCAGGAATTGGTGAATCAGATTTTTTTTTACAATAATTGAAGTTATCATCATCATTACCAAAATTAGTTTTCAATTTGAGATTTATTAACTGAACTTAAATTCCACCAGCTACCATGGTAGGATTTGAACCTATGCCTTCAAAGTAAGAGCTTGGGCTTTTGGATTATAAGCCCAATGACATCGCCAGGACACCACCTTCTCTCCCCAGCAATGGGTTATCCTACAAACAGCTGGGTTCACAGTTTTGAGAAAGTGGTCTCAAGTGGATTGTGCATATGAAAAAGGTGCAGGCCATTTGGCCCCTCAAACCTACTGAACCATGTGATAAGACCATGCTGATCTAATTGGAACCTTAGTGGTTTGCACTGCTGCCTCACAGCACAAGGGACCCAGATTTGATTCTTCCCTCTGGAACATTCAATAGTGTCGTTCGGACTAGATCTTGGAACTACAGTGCCTCACTAATGGCACTAATAGGTTTACCTACAGCACATACCCTAGCCACCTTCCAACAATATTTGCTGCTTTAAATAAAGCACAGTGTTTCTCAGATTAAAAATTCTATGTTGTTCTCGACAAAATAATCCTTGCACTGTGTTAAATCACCTGCTGGAATTGTCAAAGCATCCCGCATCAAACAGGATCCTGTACAGAATCAGCTGCACAAGCATTGAGCTGCTCACTGCAGGCTTATTTACAGCTCCCTCTCTGATCAGAACCACAGCAGACAATTTAATTACTCCCTGCAATGGGGAATGGTTAAGCTTGGTTCCTAAAGACTGGACACAATTGAGGGCCAGGCTCAGTGTTTTCAATCCATTGAGGTTTGCCTAAAAGCACAGCTGCTGAATGCTGATACACACATTTAACTGCACACTCAGGCAGTAAGATTACAGCAAGAGTACATCTGAATTAGATTGTATTAATGGGTATAATAAGATTTAGTCAATCTTTATCTCTTTCTGTTACCTCAAGATAAGGATAGAGGAGCAATTGTGATAGTCATGACGCCAATTAGCTCGATGATAAGATGCAGGTCATAGCTAGAGCTTTGTTTGTTGTTTTACAATATAGACACAGAAGACATTGAGGAACAAAGTTTGTCTCTGCTAAATCTGTCTCACAAAAATGCCTCAAAGTCCTTCACACACACACACACAATGAATCACTTGTAAAAACAGTTCTCACTGTGTCGTCAGTATGCTGATGATGACATTTCATTGTTCGCAAAGCACTCTGAGACACCCTGATGTCACAAAAAGTGCTTAATCAACATGAGCTGTCCTTTTATCTACACGGGCATGATTGTCATGAGAGGAATGAGTTGTTTGCTTGCTTTCAGAAGTCAAATGACACTAGATTGTAGTCCAACAGGCTTTTCTGAAATCACAAGCTTTTTGAGCGCTGCCCCTTCACCAGGTGAAGTCACGAAAGCTTGTGATTTAAATAAACCTGTTGGATTACAACCTGGTATCGTGTGACTCCTGACTTTGTCCACTCCAGTCTAACACCGGTACCTCCACATCTGCTTTCAACACTGGTGGCAGCGCTGGTTTAGGAAAACACATTAACGTTATCCCTCTCAATACTCTGAAAGTCAGTTCTCCATCACCATAGGACTTTGGTAGAAGCCAAGGCATGACATCATTTAGCCTTTGGATGGCATCATTGCCCACATGTTCTTGATACATTCAGGCCCAGATTTCAGTGACCTGTCAATCTAACAGAACCACCGTACCACCGCTGCCATCTTCACCCTCACAGTGGGTGAAATGCTCAGTCTCCTTTCCATTGTTCTGCCAGTGAGGAGTTTTTGAAATGCAGTTTGTCTGGTCACCCCAACTTAGTGGCCCACTGGTGCACCAAATTTGTGATGGGACCACTCAAGGAATGGCTGGACTCACCGCATAAACACAGTGGTGTCAAGAGCAGGTCAGAGATTAGGAATACTGCGGTAAATAACTCACCTCCAGACACTCCAATGTCCGTCCACTCCCTGTAAGGCTCAACTCAGGAATGTGATGAGATACTCCTCACTCGCCTGGTTGAGAGCAGCTCCAACAACACTCAAGTCAACAATCAAGAGAAAGCAGCCCACTTCATTGGTACCACATCCACACAAACATCCACTCCCACTACCACCAATGTTCAGTAGCAGGAATATGTACTACTGACAGGATGCAATGCAGAAATTCATCAAAGATCCTTAGACAGCATCTTCGAAACCCACGACTACTAGAAGAGCTAGGCAACAGATACATGAGGCCCTTCCACCAAGTCACGGTGGTTTCTCATGGAAAAAAGATTTAAATTGAGGCACAGAGAGATCTTTCTTTGAGCAAGGAACCTTTACCTTTATCTTAAACCAAGACTGAGGTCCTTGGTTTAATATATTATCTGATAAAATGACATCCACTCAATGCCCACTGAGCTAGGCTTTATTCATAAGACCCAGAGTGTAAGAGCTAGGAAGTTACCTTTTAGTGTGCATGGTTCAGTCTCAGCTGTGTTCAGTTCTGGGCACCTCAATTTAGGAAGCTTTTCTTTATTATTTCCTCAACAGGACATGGATATCGCTGGCTGGGTCAGCAATTGTCAGCCATCCCACACTGTTCTTGAAGAGGTAGTGGTGAGCTACCTTCTTGAACCGCTGTGGTATGTTGTAGGTACATCTACCGGGTCATGAGGGAGGGAATTCCAGAACTGCGACCCGGTGACACTGAAGGAATGGCTATATATTTCCAAGTCAGGATGGTGAGTGCCTTGGAGGGAGCTTGCAGAGGATGGTGTTTCCATGCATCTGCTGCCCTTGGAAATGGTTATGGGTTCTCAGTGATTTTCTGCAGTGCATCTTGAAGCTGGTACACACTGCTGCTACTGAGCATTAATGGTTGAGGGAGATGATGCGTGTAGATGTGGTCTGCTTTGTCCTGGATGGTGTCAAGTTTCTTGTGTGCCATTGGAGCTGCACTCATCCAAGAAAGTGGGGCAAGTGTGAAAGCATTAGAGAGATTGTGCTGAAGAAATTCATAGGCAGAAGGAATTTGAGTGATATGGTTAGATCAGAGACATTGGAGCTGTTTTCCTCAGAGAAGAGGCATTTGAGAGGAGATTTGATAAAAATGTTCAAAATCAGGGCAGGACCAGACAGCATAGATGATTAAACAAAAATGTTTTTATTGGTTCAAGGATAGGGCACAGATTTAAAGTAATTGGCAGAAGAAGCAATGGAGACTGAAAGTGAAACATTTCCGTGCAGAAAGTGGTTAGGATGTGGAATCTGCAGCCTGAGAGCGTGGTGGAGGCAGGTTCAATTGAGGTGCTCGAGAGGGACTTGGATTATCCTCTGAAAAGAAAGAGTGGGCAGGATTACGGGGAGAAGGTAGAGGAATGGCACCAGATGAACTGCTCATTCGAAGAGCCTGCACACAGACACGATGGACCAAATGACCACCATCTGTGCTGTAATTACTCTGTGATTCTGTTGGAGTGGAATTCAGCGAACCCAGAAATTCGAAGCATCCATTCGCAAATCGTGCACACCACGGTGCCAGTGTTGGGATCCCAACAGAGACCAACAAGCTAAAAAGACACAAATGTATCAAATAACACTAACAGGAAATCATTACCTTCATGGAATTAACCTCCCATCCTCTGTCAACAACAACAGTCAACCAAGTCAATATCCTCACAGGACAAAAGCTGGTAAAATGTAGGCAGAGATTGTAACTGCCCCTCAGTTAGGCACAAGCGGTTCTCCCTTTTGGTAATAGGAAATGGCACAGGAGCTCCTGAGAGACACCATCCCACCCTGTCTCAAGAGGGCAATTGACGAAACTCTAGTCAGAGAGACAATAGTCAACCTCCTGGACAACCAGAACAGACAACACAATGGGGAACCTATCAACAAGGACCGCATATTCAAACTACTAGACCTGTGCTTGACGACACATTTCACTTCATATTCAACAGCCAAATATTTGAACAGATCAATGGAACGCCGATGGGCTCATAGCAGAAGCAATGTGCCTAGAACAAACAGACCTCCCACAAATCTAACCCAAACTCTGGATCAGATACGTGGACGACACTTCTGTTATCATTAAGAGAACAGAAATTGAGAACATACACACACAGGGTATCAACCCGTGCTTACAGGGATCAGATTTACTAGAGGAGGAACGGTGGCTCAGTGGTTAGCACTGTTGCCTCACAGCGCCATGGACCTGGGTTCGATTCCAGCCTCGGGTGACTGTCTATGTGGAGTTTGCACATTCTCCCCGCGTCTGCATGGATTTCCTCCGGGTGCTCCGGTTTCCTCCAAAGATGTGCAGGTTAGGTGAACTGGCTATACTAAATTGCCCATAGTGTTAGGTGCATTAGTCAGAGGGAAATGAGTCTTGGTGGGTTGCTCTTTGGAAGTTCGGTGTGGACTTGTTGGGCCGAAGGCCCTGTTTCCACACTGTAGAGAATCTAATCTAATCAGGCTGGTAAAATCTATTCCATCATCTCTGTAGCCACCCTATCAAACCCTGGCTTCATAGAACTCCATTCGTCAGCCATCTCTTCTTCAAGAGAAAGGAGCTCCAAATGCCAAAGTTAAAGAGTCTCTCCCTCCATAACCGATGACAGCATTGATAAAGTGATGGGTATTGAACGTGCTGATGCCTTTAGTCAACACCCACTTTATGCAGAGTAACTACTTAGATGTTCTAGAGGCGTACTGATATCTTCGGCATCTGTGACAGAAATATCATGTTTTGTGAAGCAAAACATTTTATTTTTTATTAAACACTTACTGGCAATTATTTGTGAAAATGGTTGCTACAAAAGAACAGTCAGATGGGATGAAGCTGATTAGTGGGATGTTGATGGCATCTCAACAATCAGCACTCTGGAACAGCTCCCATTTTGACTGTACAGCAGCGCAATTATGTTTGAGACAAAGCGTTTAAGTGGCGTCAACATCCACTGAAGCATACTGTTCATCAAAATGCATTTTTCTTTCTGCCCTCAGCAGTTCAGGCACCTTTCAATTATTTTGCTTTCATTTACTGATGTGTTCTGCAGTAGAGCACAAGGGGCGTGATGCACCTGAGGCTGTTTTATCCCCCTTGTTTTTTTTTTACATTGTAACTCAAATGACAAAAGATCAAGAGTTGGTAAGAGAAAGGAAAAAAAAAATCTTAATAACTATAACTATTGCCTACAGGCAAGCCATGTCAATAAAACAAAAAGATAAAAATAAAAAGGAACCTCTCACAGTCTCTTAGCAACAAAAAGAATTTGAAAATCAGGCTGGCATTGATCGTTACGTGCTCAGCTTTCCTGGGTGTCTGCCTCAGTGTGGGTCGTACCCTCTACCTACCAGAACTAATTCACAAGTAGCAGTCCTCTCTTGTCATTGCAAAGGATTTCACAAGAAGTGACAACTTGCATTTACATGGCGCCTTTAAACGTAGTGTCACACCGCAAGGTTTCAGAGTATTATTGATCAAAATTTGACAGCGAAATACAGAAGGAGATACTAAGGACAGTTCTGACAAAAAAAAAGCCAAGTTTTAAGGAGCATCTTAAAGGAGGAAACAGTGGATAGTGAAATCGAGGGACCTAGGGAGAGAATTCCTGAGCTTAGGATCTTGGCAGTCGAAGGCTTAGCCATTAGTGGTGATGTGATGGAAATTAGGAATGTGCAAGAGGTTGGAATTAGACTAACACAGAGATTTTGGAACCTCATGGAGATGTAGGAGAGATAGGGAGGAGCGAATCTTGGAAAGATCTGAGCTTGATGTTATGAGGTGCACAGTGGGAGGATTGAGATGGAACAGCAGAGTCTGAACTTAACAGATAAGATGTCAACAGTAGATGAGGTCAAACAGAAGCCACTAACAAATCTCCTCAATGAGAATCCTGTTTTCTCAGACATCTCAATTCTTGGCTTGCAAGAGGGCTCGCTTTCAGGAAGGCTGACAGCACAAGTCAAGACCAAGTGGTGAACCAGCACAAGCCCAAACTCGCAATCTCTGTTTCTGTCACTCTGCAAACTTCAAAATGGGTTTTCATGTGAGTGCACCTCATCACAACAAATGATGGAGGACAAACTGGAAAAAGAGAAAGAGGCACTAGCTACTTGTAGAGAGAAAATGTTTACATATTCAGAGTAGATTGGAGCCATGGAACAGGAACTCATATCCAAAGGTGGCAAGTTGGCTCAGAGGGTGGCACTGCTGCCTCACAGCGCCAGGGACCTGGGCTCGATTCCACCCTTGGGCAGCTATCTGTGTGGAGTTTGCACATTCTCCCTGTGTCTACGCAGGTGCTCTAGTTTCCTCCCATTAGTCAAAAGGTGTGCAGGTTAGATAGATTGGCCATACTGTAGTATGCAGTCTAGGTGGAATAGCCATGGGAAATGCAGGGTTACAGAGATGGGGAGGATTGGTATAGATGGGCCTTCCCACTGTAGGGATTCTATGAAGTCCCACAATTCTAACCCTTGTTCATTTATTTCCACAAAACTGTAATTAATATAAATTACCACAAGGTGGCACACCATATGGACAGTTCACTTGCCAGTGACAGATGTCTCGAAGCTCAAGGTGCAAATGAATAAACTGCAGTGGAGAGGTTACAGTGCCAACATAAACCGACAATACACTTGAGTGTCCTTTGTCCATCTGTTATTACTTTAATGCAGCAGTTTACCCGCGCAGATACTTTTAATCAAACTGTTCAGAAATGCTGCACTGCACCTCTGAAATTGGGTAGGACTTGAACCCAGGCCCTCTGGCCCAGAGGTCAGTACGCTACCATTGCACCACACGAGGCACTGACAGAGGTATTTGCTTTCAAGTCGAATGTTAAATAAGGTCCTGTCTGCTTGCTCTGGTGGATTAACAGATCCGATGGCACCATTTTGAAGAACACGGCCTCAGCATCCTGGCCAATATTTAGCCTTCAATCAACACCACATACTGAGACATTGCCTAGGTCATTATCACATCTCGGTCTGTGGGATCTTGCTGCGGGAACTGCCTGCCACATTTCCCACTTTATAACTGTGACTGCACTTCGAAGATACTTCATTGTCTGGAAAATGCCTTTGGGACATCATGAAAGGCGTTATATAAATGCAAGTCCAACGCAGTTTTCTTTCAAGACAAAACTTCTTGATAATAGCAATAAAACATGACTGCTCAGTAAGTAATTCAGGAGCAGGAATATGACATCCTGACAGTGGGAAGCAATACTCCGACAGTGAGTACAGCTTCCTCATCAGATGCGGAGAAGATAAAGGAAAAGAAAATTATAACCAAACCCATGACTGAATCAGGAGCAATGTGGGATGTCATAGCTCCTGCATTTCCACCCACCCTCCGCCTGGCAGCTTGATCTAAAATCACTCCCAGAGTGTGACTGGACAGGGTAGGGGTAGCAGGAGGCTGATGTGGTGCTTCCGTGCTTTATTGCATGGAGCAGACGAGTGGAATGGTCTGCGTCTATGCTGTAAATTCCCTGCAGCTCAATAAAGAGTGTGATCTGACCTGTAGGATGGAAGCTTGTGCTGTACTGTATTAACTTGCTGGGTCAAAGGAAGCTCCTAAAGTGCAACCATATAAACTTCAATAGCCGCCACAATTATATACACATGTATATATCTGTGTTAATACATACACAGATGTATGTTTACATAACTATACACACATATCTAGTTATAGAGACACAGAGCCATTCAGCAGGGAAACAGACCCCTCGGTTCCAACTCATTCATGCCGACCAGCCATCCCAATCTCACCTAGTCCCCTTTGCCAGCATTTGGCCCATATCCCTCTAAATCCTTCCTATTCATATACCTATCCAGATGCCCTTTAAATGCTGTAATTGTACCAGCCTCCACCACTTCCTCTGGCTGCTCATTCCATACATGCATCATCCTCTGCGTGAAAAGGTTACTCTACAGGTCCTTTTTAAATCTTTCCCCTCTCACCTTAAATCTCTTGCCCTCTAGTTTTGGTTTCCCCCACTGTAGGAGAATGACCTGGGCTATTCACCCTATACATTCCCCTTGTGATTTTATAAACCTCCCTAAGGTCACCCCTCAGCCTCCACTTCTCCAGGGAAAACAGTCCCAGCTTATTCAGCCTCTCACTCAAACCCTCCAGTCCCAGCAACATTCTTATAAATCTTTTCTATACCCTCACAAGTTTAACATCATCTTTCTTATAGAAGGGTGACCAGAATTATACGCAATATTCCAAAGGTGGCCTAACAATATCCTGAACAGCTGCAACATGACCTCCTAACTCCTATACTCAATATTCTGAGCAAGGAAGGCAAGCATCCCAAACACTTTCTTCACTATACTGATCCAAGGAACTGTGCACCTGCACCCCTAGGTCTCTTTGTTCAGCAACACTCCCCAGGACCTTACTATTAACTGTATAAGTCCCTGCCCTGTTTTGCTTTAGCAAAATGCAGCACCTCACACTAATCTAAATTAAACTCCATCTGCCACTCCTCGGCCCATGGGCCCATCTGATCAAGGTCCCTTTGTACTCTGAGATAATCTTCTTTGCTGTCCACTACAACACCTGTTTTGTGTCATCTGTAAACTTACTAACCATACCACCTATATTCACATCCAAATCATTTATATAATGGATGAAAAGCATTGGACACAGCGCCAATCATTGTGGAACACTGCTGGTCAAAGGCCTCCAGTCTGAAAAGCAACCACCTTCTATCACCACCTTCTGTCTCCAACCTTCAAGCTAATTTTGTATCCAATTGGCTAGCTTCCCCTGGATTCCGTGTAATCTAACCTTACTAACCAGTCTACCATGCAGGACCTTGTCAAACGCCTTTTCAGAATTCCACGAAGACAATGTTCCTCATATGACAATGTCTACCTCTCTGTGTCTCTCGGTATTTCTTCTTGGATGAAGATTTTAGGAAGATCTTGCTCATCAGGCCTACCCAGAACTGAGATTCTCCCTCAGAGGGTGCAGTTGACTGCATAGACTTATAAATATATATATATATATATATAAAATATATATACACACACATACATGCACACATATTTATAAACATTTACATGCATACATGCGTCTACACTTCTATAAACAATATCTATATATAATCAATATGCATACACACATTTATGCATACAGATGAATACATATATGTATGCTAGCAGGGCGATGGTGGTATAGTGGTGAGCATAGCTGCTTTCCAGGCAATTCACCTGAGTACGATTCCTGGCCATCTCAGTGTTGTGGTTTCTGAACCAATTTTTAGGGTGGCATAGTGGCTCAGTGGTGAGCGCCAGAGATCCGGGTTCGAATCCAGCCTCGGGTGACTGTCTGTGTGGAGTTTGCACATTCTTTCTGCGTGGATTTCCTCTGGGTGCTCTGGCTTTCTCCCACAGTCCAAAGATGGGCAGGTTAGGTGGATTGGCCCATGCTAAATTGCCCATAGTGTTCAGGGATGTGTAGGTTAGATGCATTGGTCAGGGGTAAATATAAGATAATAGGGTAGGGGAATGGGTCTGGTTGAGTTAGTCTTTGGAGGGTCGGTGTGGACTTGTTGGGCTGAAGGGCCTGTTTCACACTTGTAGGGGTTCTATGGTTCTAATTTAAGTGTGTGTGTGTGTGTGTGTATATACAGAGCAGGTTTATGGGAAACTAGTGAGTTGCAAGAATCAGCAAAAAGGTGGCACAGTAGGTCAGTGGTTAGCACTGCAGCCTCACAGTGCCAGGGATCTGGATTCGATTCTACCCTCAGGTGACTGTCTGCATGGAGTTTGCACATTCTCACCTATCTCTGTGTGGATTCCTCTGATTGCTCTGGTTTCCTCCCACAGTCCAAAGATGGGTAGGTTAGGTGGATTGGCTGTGCAAAGCTGACCATAGTGTCCAAGGATGTGTAGGTTAGGTGGGTTAGCCATGGGAAATGCCGGGTGAGGGGAATGGGTCTGGGTGGGATACTCTTTGGAAGGTCATTGTGGACTTGATGGGCCAAATGGTATGCTTCCATACTGTTGGGATTCTATGAACAGGGGCGGTGGATTCACTAGATTCCTTAGATTCTTGAACGGTTCCAACAAACTGAAAAATGGCAAATATAATACCCCTTTTCAAGTAAGGAGGTAGATCAGATGTCGCTGAAGTTTTTCATCTTGCACTCAACAGGAAAAATGCGAGAATGCCAAATTTCAAGTAATTACAATAACTTATACTACAAGAGTAAAGAATTTATTTAGTTGGCAAGTCAACTCTGGTCAGCTGAGGCAGTGCCATATTGAAAGCAATGAGGCTCCCCACACTCCAAAAAAAGGCTCAAGAATTGACATATTTCTTTTGTTTGCAGAGTACAGGTCCCTTTGCATGCCACTTCTAGCAAGGGTAAGTGAGTCAGGTTACATGCTGAGCTGACTGTTGTAAACTTGTTGTTGTATATTCTTTTACCTGTTACACTCTCTGCGAGGGTGACGTTACTCACTCAAATTCTCATCTGTGTTGAAACAATTTAACTATTTCTGACATACCTTTTCACAATGTGTTGCTGGTAATGCTGCAGTTCCCTCCTGGGTTGGTAATATGGTCCACTTTTCCATGTTTGCACGGTGTGGTCCTGAAGATATTTCCAGGTTGACTGCTTTAGTGGCTTGTTGTTGGAGACTGGCCCATGATTTTACATCCAGACTCGGCAAATGATGGGCATCTGTGGCAGTAAGAATTGAATCCGGCCTCTGAAATATATAAATTTAAAAAAAAGGGTTCTGAATGCATTCAGGGAGTCATAATTTGGAGATGCCGGTTTTGGACTGGGGTGTACAAAGTTAAAAATCACACAACACCAGGTTATAGTCCAACAGGTTTAATTGGAAGCACTAGCTTTCAGAGCACCACTCCTTCTGAAGGAACAGTGCCGCAAAAGCTAGTGCTTCCAATTAAACCTGATGGACTATAACCTGGTGTTGTGTGATTTTTAACTTCAGGGAGTTATTTTGACTGATGATCGTGAGGTATTTTGATGTAATGGGATACATTCTCACCTCTAAACATCAAGGAGACAAATCCCATTCCAGAGGCATGACCACAAAGTCCAAGTCCCACGTCCCAATGCAGGGCTGCACTGTTGGTGCCACCATCTGTAAAATGAGATATTTAAACCACGACCCTATCTGCTCTCTCAGGGGGGACATTAAAAGGTCCCGGAGCATGACTTAAGAGATCAGCAAGAGAGCTCTCCCTCATATCCTGGCTATCACGTACCCTGCCCTGCTCACTGAGCCCCCACAAACAATCATATCTCCTGAGCATCTATCTCAATGCAGAATCCTGTTGTGACCAAATTGGCTAGAATCTTACAACAGTGGCTGTGTGTCACAGTTAATGTATTAGTTCTTTGCCCAGTCCCGAGATAATGAAAGCCACTAGGTAAATGCAAAATTGGTCATAATTGCCAATAACAGGTAACAAATTTACCCCTGCTCTTCCTTCCTGCTGACTCAGGTTTGGTTACAGAGTGCTTCCTCTGTTGGGGCCCTAGCAGAGGGGGCATTGTAGATAAAAACACTGATATATTTCCCATGGACATGTCAAAGAATACTTGAAGAGCTGGCTTCACCATCAAGCTAAGCTTGAGATTTCTTGTCCAAGTCAAAAATTGAGTTTTCCTATTGCTGTTTTAAATACCTAATGTACAGTGGGTTAGCGTGAAGCACAGGCACAGTTGTGACGTAAGCAAAAAATGGCAATTTACGCACAGCAAGATCCCGTACATAATTCTCCAAGCAGCCGTTTAGCGCACAAAGTCAATCTTCAAGAGCTTTCTCTCATGACTGAGAGACTAATGAGATTTCAACCTCAACACAGTTTGCAGCAATCTCCTGGCTTGTCTAACTACAGTTTGTTTTCTAATCAAGTGATAACAGTTTAAATTTCCCGTCCGCTCACTGTAAGCCAGGGAGAGTGGATTGTCTGCCGGTAATAGGTGCCACTTTAATTACTAATTCCAAGTATTTCAACCTGCCTTCACTGGGCAGTGTCTCTACACATCTTAGAAAGAACAGAAGCAATTTACTTTCCTACCCCCCACCAACCTTTGCATCTACCTACAACAGATCCACTTACTGAACGCAATGACAGGACAAGCAATGCAAAGACAAGGTCTGAAAGGATCTGCTTTTTGAACCTGCATCATTGCTCAAAAAGAGGTTTGTGGGAAATGATTGATTTCTGCGACTCAAGTAACACTCCTTCTGCATGCCCTTTCGAACGAAGACACAGACTAACTTACCCGGCATGTTAATGAAATTTACTCCCCTCATTTCCTGCCAGACATAGTTTCATTCCTCTAGACAATCCCTAATCAAATTGCTTCAAGTAAACTGTGCGAGGGCCTAGCATTCGAAAGGGATGGCTGAGGAAAAGCGTTTTGAAACAGGACTCCTCTGTAAATGTGTCTAAAAACCCTTCCTACAACATATTCTCATTAAATGATGCACGATGAGAACAGGACTTGCATTTGTATAGCACCTCAGGCATTCACGAGGTCTGCACAGTCAGTGACCAAAATTTGTAGCATAATTCATAGAATCCCTTCAGTGTGGGAGCAGGCCATCCAGACCATCAAGTCCACTTTGACCCTCCAAACAGTATCTCACTCAGACACACTACCCAGCCCACACCCTATTCCTGTAACCCTGCATTCCCCACAGCCAGTCCACCTAACCTGCACATCTGTGGGAGGAAACCCACACAGACACAGGGAGAATGTACAAACTCCACACAGACAGTTGCCCGAGGGTGGAATTGAACCCAGGTCCCCGGCACCATGAGCCAACCATGCCACCCACTGTATTAACTGTTAACATAATGATAAAATGTCCTGCTAAGAAAAAGCATCAGCAAACAGAGGGCATTGTTTGAGAAAGTATCTTGAGCACAAATAAAGGGGGACTGATCTGCTGCTGGGCACTGAAGAGATGATCTAGTCAGTGGCCTGTGAAAAGTGGTATGTTTACCTCCCTTTGTTAGTTATTTTCACACCTGGATGTCCATGGACAAGGAGCAAGGTTTAAAGTGAGAGAGGAAAGATACAAAAAGGCCCAGAGGGGCAATTTCTGCACACAGAGGGTATAAGTGCCTGGGCTTCCAAGGATAGTGGTGGAGGTAAATACAATTCCATCACTTAAGAAACATTTGGAGAGGTATGTGGATGGGATATGCATGGAGGGAATGGAGGGATATGGACCTAACACAGGCAAATGGGGCTAAATTTAATTGTGGCAGCACAGTGACTCAGTGGTTAGCATTGCTACTTTACAGTGCCAGAGCCCTGGGTTCGATTGCACCCTCGGGTGACTGTCTGTGGGCAGATTGCATGTTCTTTCCTGCATCTGGATAGGTTTCTGTTGGATGCTCTGGTTACCTCCCACAGTCCAAAGATGTGCAGCTTAGGTGGACTGGCCATGGGAAATTCCCCTTGGAGCCAGGAATGTGTAGGTTTGGTGCATTGGCCATGGGAAATGTAGGTGGATGTGCCTGGGTGGAATGATCTTCAGAAGGTTGGCGTAGATTTGTTGGGCCAAATGGCCTGTTTCCACACTGTTAGGATTCTATAAAAACTGGGCAGAATGGGCAAGCTGGGGAACACCTCCTTTTTCCATGATGTAAACCTCGATGATTCTATAAGCTGTGGTGGGATTTGAACTCATGTCACAAAAGCATGTGTGCAGGCCTCTGGATTACTTGTCCAGTAACACATGCTATTGTTCTTCTTCCTGTGTGATATTTTCAGAAGTGTACAATTTCTTAAGAATTGAGGATGATGGATACAGACATTTGTCGCCTGTTTTGCTAGCGAGTTCTGATGACATCAGCTTAAAGCTGTTACTCAGCCTGAAGTAAATAACTTAAAGACATATTCACAGACACAAGGATGAGTCAATGGTCTTGCTCTGAATTAATTAAGTTTCTCAGCACTGACTAGATCAGTGACCTGGAATTTCAGTGGCATTATCAACATTTACTGTCCTGTTAAAGCAAACACTTTTAAATCAGGCAACATGACCAGAATTAAATAGAAAAAAATTGCTTTTGATCAGTGTTGAATCTGCCTATCAAGTATTTAAAAGGCAAGTTTTGATCTCAACGGCTGTAACATTAGACAGTATCCCATTTGGGCTTTCACAACAAGATGCTCACCAAGTGACCATGTTAATGGTATCCACAAACATGTATTTTTTTTTAAGTGATCAGTTACCATCGCTGTGACTTCTGCTGCAAGAATTGACAGTTGGTTCAGATATGATTCTCACTCCAGAAGGTTTTAGATTCAAGCTCCTCTCCTGGGAAATGGAGGGGGGAGGGTAATGAATTTCCCTGGTATATATCTCCCCTCTGAACCTCTGTAATGCAAGCAGCTGGTGTGTGAAAGCAGGTGCTGCACAGCAGGTGAAAACTCTCAGGAAATACCCCAATCCCTCGAGACGCCAGTACAGGATAGACTGTGAAACACTGTAAGGATGCTACGTTAGAGTGCAGTAGGGAGGATGCAGTTCTGATGGAATACTGTATTGAGGATGCTATTATGAGTGCATGCAGCATTGACAGTGCATATCTTAGAATGGATATATTGAGGATGCTGTACCGATTATTGAAGCACAGACAGACTGCCATACTAATGACGCTGAATTGAGATCTGTCTATTGGTATTGCACTACTAAGAGTGTGGTACTTAGAGCATGTAGTAATGGGAGGCTAGTTCCGAGGGACAATTGTAATAAAATGCAAGACAATGAAACACACATTATAGCAAAATGACCTATACTGAGAGACTGGGAATATTTTGGGTACTGAGACAGTGCTGTATTCAAGTTGCAATCACGAGGCAGTGATGAATTAAGAATGCTGTGCTGAGGTAGTACAGCACTGAGGGAGGGTTGTATTGAGAGTGAAGTGCTGAGGGAGTGCTGTGGGAGTGCTGTAATGTGAGTGAGATGCTGAGGGAGTTCTGTATTGTGCGTGAGGTGCTGAGTGAGTGCTATATTGTCAATGAGATGCTGAGGGACTGCTGTATTGTGAGTGAGGTACTAAGGAAGTGCTGTATTGTGAATGAGGTGCTGAGGGAGTGCTGAGGGAGTGCTGTAATGTGAGTGAGGTGCTGAGGGAGTGCTGAGGGAGTGCTGTATTGTGAATGAGGTGCTGAGGGAGTGCTGTGGGAGTGCTGTATTTTAAATGAGATGCTGAGGGAGTGCTGTATAGTGAATGAGGTGCTGAGGGAGTGCTGCATTGAGAGTGAGGTACTGAGGAAATGTGTTGTGAGTGAGTACTGAGGGACTGCTGTATTGTGAATGAGGTGTTGAGGGAGTGTTCTATTGAGAGTGAGGTGCTGAGGGAGTGCTGAGGGAGTGCTGTATTGAGAGTGAGGTGCTGAGAGAGTGTTCTATTGTGAGTGAGGTGCTGAGGGTGTGCTGTATTGAGAGTAAGGTGCTGAGGGAGTGTTCTATTGAGAGTGAGGTGCTGAGGGTGTGCTGAGGGAGTGCTGTATTGAGAGTGAGGTGCTGAGGGAGTGTTCTATTGAGAGTGAGGTGCTGAGGGTGTGCTGAGGGAGTGCTGTATTGAGAGTGAGGTGCTGAGGGAGTGTTCTATTGTGAGTGAGGTGCTGAGGGTGTGCTGAGGGAGTGCTGTATTGTGAGTGAGGTGCTGAGGGAGTGTTCTATTGAGAGTGAGGTGCTGAGGGAGTGTTCTATTGTGAGTGAGGTGCTGAGGGGGTGCTGAGGGAGTGTTCTATTGAGAGTGAGGTGCTGAGGGGGTGCTGAGGGAGTGCTGTATTGAGAGGTAGGTTTGTGGGAGTGTTGCGATCACTGAACGAGTGAACTTTGACAGCAATTTGCTTCAAAATGCTGAATTCCTCCTTTAACATTCCAAGCTCGTGAATAGGAAATGAGGAAAACCTTAGAATCATTCGCCCTATTTTCTCAGGCCACCTCTCTCCAGCCTGCTTTAAACTGCTGTTCTTTGCTACTTTTACCTTTCTACTTTGGTAAAACCAGTCGGAAGTTATCGTGCACGTCTTTAGGGCAAATCAAGCATTTTTTTTTTAACATACACAATAACAAAAGAAATGCAGCAATTCCTATCCAACATCAGAGAGTTAGACCCGGGGCGCTGTCAGATGAAAATGCAGCCTCGCCCGTGCATTAGCTTCAGATAATGTAAAATGCAACAGTTTATCAGCTTTCTGCGGTTAGACGTGAGACGAATGCAGCTGCTGTCCATGGTGCTGAACTATGTTCAGCTGCTTTCTCAGCCATCTCTGCTCTCCCGCTTTTATTCAATTAGCTTTTGTCCAGGACAGACCCTTTGGGAACGGGCGAGGGAGTGACAGGCAAATTCCGATCAGCCAAGACATTAATTTTCCCTGTGCCTCGGCGTATCTAACTCATTAGTCGTAAAACCAGGCGTGCTGTAATGAATGCCATCATACGCTAAGTTGCAACGTTAAAACATGGAAAGAGAGGCATATTTCTCACGAATAAGCGAGACAACTCGGTCGAAGATGGAGGGTTTGAAAAGGGGACAGAGAAAGAAAAGTGAGGGAGTTGAGAGCGTTTTGAATACAGACTGTGTACTAAAATGGTGAAACAGCAGAAACCACTCTTCGATGCGAACCAACATATTTTATGTGAAAACTAGTCCATTAAATACCATCAATTTACTGTTGAACTTCCCGATCTGCCATCTTTCAATAAATGATATTTCTACTTATGAATCATACTGTCCCTACAGTGTAAAAGAAAGCCATGCAGCCCACACTGACCCTCTGAAGAGCATCCCAACCAGACCCAGCCCATAACCTTACATTTCCCAAACCTAATCTACCTAACCTACACATCCCTAGATATTATGGGCAACTTAGCATGGCCAATCCACCTAACCGGTAAATCTTTGGACTGTGGAAACCGGAGCACCCGGAGGAAACCCATGCTGACATGAAAGAAAGTGCTAACTCCACACAGACAGTCACCCAAAGCTGGAATCAAACCCAGGTCCCTGGTGCTGTAAGGCATCAGTGCTAACCATTGAGCCACCATGTCACCCCATAGATATTTTCATTTGCATAGTGTCTTTCATGACCTTAATTCAACCTCAAGTGTCTTAAAGCAAATGAAATCTTTTGGAAATGCTGTCCCTGGAATAATACAAAGAAACAAGCAACTAAGTGAAGCACATCAGGCTCCCACTAACAGCAATGTAATAATGATCATGTAATCTGCCTCTCTTAGCATCACTACTTGAGGGATTATATTGAGCCAGGACATGTTGGATTAATTCGTTTGCTCTTCTTTAAATTGTTAGGATGTGTTACAGCCACCCAATAGGTTCTCAGTGGAAAGGGTTCCTCACCAAAAGCGCTGAGATCTACCCAGCATTTTCCAGCTGTTATTGCAAGACACAAACAAGGTACAAGAATAGCCCATGCAGCCCTTTGGATCTGCCCCACCATTCAGTAAGACCATTGCAGATCTGATTGTAATTTCAAGTCCACTTTCCTGCCTATCCTGATAACCTTTCATCCAATTGTTTACCAAATATCTGTCCATCTCTGCCTTAAAAATATAGAAAGACTCTTCTTCCATCACCTGTTATAGGGTCATAGAGTCATACAGCATGGAAACAGACCCTTCAGTCCAACTAGTCCATGCAGACCATTATCCCAAACTAAACGAGTCCTACCTGCCTGCTCCTGGCCCATATCCCTCCAAACCTTGTCTATTCATGTACTTAGCTAAATGCCTTTTCAACATTGCAACTGTACCCGCTTCCACCACTTCCTCTAGAAGTTCATTCCACACACGAACCACTCCCTGCATAAAACATTTGCCCCTCTTGTCTTTTTTAAACCTCTCTCCTCTCATCTTCAAAATGTGGCCCTTTGTCTTGAAATCCCCCATCCTAGGGAAAAGACACCTGCAATTAATACTGTCTAAACCCCTCATGATCCTATAAACTTCTACAAGGTCACTTCTCAACCTCCTACACTCCAGAGAAAAAAGTCCCAGCTTATCCAGACTTTCTTTATAACTCAAGTGTTCCATACCCAGTAACATTCTGGTAAAGCTTTTCTGAACCCTTTCTAGCTCAATAATATCCTTCTTATAACTGGGCAACCAGAACTGGACACCGTATTCCAGAAGAGGCCTCAGAATTCTGAAGACGCACGACCCTTGGAGAAAATATTTAGGCTCGTATCTGTTTTAAAAAGCTGACCTTTGATTTTTAAATAGTGACCCTAGTTCTAGACTCTACCACAACATCCTCTCTATATGCCCGATGTCACAACCCCTCAGGTATGTTTCAATCAAGCTTCTTCTTGCTTTGCTAAGTTCCAGGAGATTCAAGACCAGACTGCCCTCATTAGACGACCTGCCCATTTCAGACATTAACCTGGTAATCCTTCTCTGAATTGTTCTCCATGCATTTATATCCTTCCTTAAATACAGTAACACCAATACCAGGCTCAGTATTCCAGATGTTGTCTCACCAGTGCCTTGTACAACTGAACCCTATGCATTCATTTCCCTCACAATAAACAATAGCTTTTTTTTAGTTTTCCTTGAATTAAAAAAAGAACATGACTAGTCTGCCCTTAAATTGACCTTTTGGCAAGTGAAATTCCATTGTTACAAATGCACAGTCAAAAGAAAAGTTTTTTTAAAATTCATTTGTGGGACTTGGGCGCCGCTGGCTGGGCCAGCATTGATAGCCCATCCCTATTTGCCCTTGAGAAGGTGGTAGCAAGCTGCCATCTTGAATCACTGCAGTCCACCTGTTGTGGGTTGACTCACAATGCCGGTCGGAAGAGAATTCCAGAATTCCAGGATTTTGACCCAATGACTGACTTGGTATATTTCCAAGTCAGGTGGTAAATGGCTTGGGGGTGAACTTGCAGGTGGTGGTGTTCCCATGTACTTGCTGCCCTTGTCCTTCGAGATGGAAATGGGTGTGGGTTTGGAAGGTGCTGTCTAGAGATCTTCAGGGATTTTCTGCAGTGCATCTTGTAGATATTACACACTGCCGCTACTGAGTGCCAGTCGTGGAGGGATTGAATGCTTGTAGATGTGATACCAATCAAGCAGGTTGCTTTGTCCTGGATGGTGTCAAGCTTCTTGAGTGTTGTTGGGGCTGCACCCATCCAGGCAAGTGGGGACTATTCCATCACAATCCCGATTTGTGTCTTGCAGATGGTGAATAGACTTTGGGGTGTCAGGAGGTGAGTTACTTGACTCACCACAGTTCCCTTGTTTCTGACCCACTCTTGTAGCCACTGTGTTTATGTGGTGAGTCCAGTTGAGTTTCTGATCATTGGTAACACCAAGGATGTTGACAGTGGGAGATTCAGTAATGATAATACTGTTAAATATCAATGGGCGGTGGTTAGTGTGTCTTTAATGGGTGATGGTCATTGTCTAGAATTTGTGTGGTGTGAATGTTACTTGCAACTTGTCAGCCCAAGCCTGGATATTGTCCAGATGTTGTTGCATTTGAGCACGGACTGCTTCAGTATCTGAAGATTTGTGAATGGTGCTGAACACTGTGCAAGCATCAGTGAACATCCCCACTTCTGACCTTAGGACAGAGGGAAGGTCATTGATGAAGCAGCTGAAGATTGCTGGGCCTTGGACACTACCCTGAGGGACTCCTGCAGAGATGTCCTGGAGCTGAGATGACTGATCCTCCACAACTGCATCCATCTTTCGTTATGTCAGGTATGATTCTATCTGGCAGCGTGTTTGCCCCCTGATACCCATTGATTCCAGTTTTGCCAGGGCTCCTTGATACTCTGTCAAATGTGGCCTTGATGACAAGGGCTGTCATTCTCATTTCACCTCTGGAATTCAGCTCTTTTGTCCATGTTTGAACCAAGGCTGGAATGAGATCAGGAGCTGGATGACCCTGGCGAAACCCAAACTGGGTGTCACCGAGCAGGTTGGTGCTGAGCAGGTGCTGCTTGATAGCATCGTTGATGACCCCTTCCATCTGATGATGGAGAGTAGACTGATTGGGCGGCAACTGGCCGGGTTGGATTTATCCTGCTTTTTGTGTACTGGACATACCTGAGCAGTTTTCCACATTTGTCGGTAGATGCCAGTGTTATAACTGCACTGGGAAAGCTTGGCGAGGGAAGCGGCAAGTTCTGGAGCATATGTCTTCAGTACTATCGCCGGAATGTTAACAGGGCCCATTGCCTTTGCAGTATCCAGTGCCTCCAGCCATTCTTTTCACGTGGAGTGAATCGAATTGGCTGGAGACTGGTATCTGTGATGCTGGGGACCATTGGAGGAGCCCGAGGTGGATCATCCACTCAGCACTTCTGGCTGGAAGCTTGACTCTCATTGCATTTTAGATTTGTTTCAAATTTAGCTTCCATGAGGAATTTATTCCAAATGGCATTGCTGAATGAAATGCTCAGTTCAGTTGATGACTATTGTAATTTTCACTTTACTGAAAGAACCAGCACCAACCAGGGGACATTCTCCAGTTGTGTTTTTTTTTTGGCCAGTGATTCATTGTCACATTACACAAGGCGGTTGCCAAAATGTAGCAAACATTCTCTTATTCTCCCTGCTGGCCAGAATGTTGTGGCCTGGGGACATTAATCATATCACATAAATTTGGAACAGGAAAAATTAACTTGTGAGATAATTAACACTTAGGCGAGGTAGAAAAGGATAGAAGCTCATGTTTATAGGGTAGGTAAGGTGGGAGGAGATGCTTTTGGAGTATAAATAACAGCAAAAACCAGTTAAATGGCCAGTCTCTGATTATTAAATACTATGTAATTATCAGTGAGGGTGGATTGCAAAACCGTGCAGTGCAAATGAGGGAAAGTAATGTGGATGAAAACGAATCTTAAAAATTTAGAAGCTGAAAGGCATTTTCTTTTTCACATCAAAACTTTTGAACCCTGTGGGTAGCCTATATGAAACTTCCACTCAGTCCAGGGAGAGCTGACTTAGCAGCAGCGGTTCTGCTTAATCAGGCATCTTTCTAACCTCATTCCATCCCCTCACATTTCAAGACTCAAAATAATATATGCAGAAGGGTTCTTAACCATTAGCACCTCAGATCTACCCCGGGGACTGGCTTTGAAATGATGCCTCATGCACTAGGACAGATGACACTCCGGAAGGTCATTATTGAACCTCCATCCAGCTCAATGCATAACCAATATATCAGCTTTGATCTTGCTTATTCAGATAATCTCTTGGGAGCTAGTTACCTATGCTATCCATCTACTGAAATCCCTGATGGCTCACGACAATGACGGCATCTTTTCCCTTCAACATATACAACAACCAGGGAATGAACAGGCTAACTCAGGACTCTCACTGTGGTCTGCTTTAGATGGTCTTTACCCTGACCAGTAATCAGTCATCCTTTGGTTCCCCCTTCTTACACCTTAAAGAATATCCCTTGCAAAAGGTCCATTATTATTTATCAGGAAGAAGAAAGATTGTTCCTAGGCTCGTTCAATCTGTCATAAAGAATGCATTTTGCAAAACTTCCTAACTTATGTTTCCTCTCGACCCTCAGTAAACTAAACTGAATGATGTCGGGTAGGAGGTGAGATTTACTTAATATCTTGTACACAAATGAAGCAAGTGTTCTTTTTAGCTGCTTTGTATGCTGGTGTAGGAATTGATTTAGGTCTGGGTGGACAGTGTGGCAAAATCCCTCTGTCTGTCCCCTCAATACTATCACACCACCCAAACAATTAGACAGGGAATAGTAAGCAGATCGTGTTAACAAGGTGTGGCTGCAATCAGAATAAGATATGGCACATTGAGGAAGGTAACCTTTCCAAATAGTTTTAAACTCTATCCTATTCACCAAGGTCATCAATTTCCCTTCCCACAATGTGGCCTCTTTATGTTCCTACCTAGTCCTGTTTCCACCAAACCTCATTCACATCTTAACAAATGCCCATCATTAGAACATCATGGGTCAAACCTTTTGAAAGCAAGAAAAAATTCACACACCTGCAACCTGTTCCAAGGAAAGTCTCTTTCATCACTTTCATAACTTCACCTGACCAAGAGGCTTGTGATTTCAAGTAAATCTGTTGGACTATAACCTGGTGTCATGTGACTTCTGACTTTGCCCACCCCAGTCCAACACTTGCACCTTCACATTATCATGAAACCAAGGCAGCCATATCCCATCTTTGGCCTCCTGTTGTATTCTGTCTCTTCAACGCTGTCTCAGCCCTACTCAGCCATACTCCAAGTACCATCCAACTTTGCTCCGCTCTCTTTGCACACGCTTAAGAGGCTTCTCCAGAACATGTTTCTTCAACCAATCTCTGCGTCAGCATCCCTCACTGTCCCAGAGGTCCAGCATTCATATCTGTGATGCTTTGCACATCTGGCAACACTTTTTCACATAATGCTCAGCTGCTCCTCTACTAGTGTCTAGATATCTCACCGCACCCATTCGCATGACAAAAAACAATCACATTATTGTTCAATATGTTGTTTTTTTCAATGAATCTTGAGGTGAGGAAATGGCTGCTCCTTTTACCTACATAAAACCAATCACCCCCCTTCAAAACCCTTCCTTTGCAAAGCTCTTGATGGTGTTTCTATAGTGTGATAGCAATCATACAATCCCGGCAGTGTGGAAGCAGGCCATTCAGCCCTTTGAGTCCACACTGACCTGCTGAAGGGCATCCCTGTAACCTTTCATTTCCCATGGCTAACCCATCTAGCCTGCACACTATAAGCAATTTAGCATTGCCAATCCGCCCTAACCTGCACATCCCTGACACTATGGGTAATTTAGCATTGCCAATCCACCCCCACCTTTGGGCTGTGGGAGGAAACCTAAGCAGACACAGGAGGGATGCACAAACTCCACACAGTCACCAAGGCTGAAATCAAACCCAGGACCCTAGCATTCCGAAGCAGCGGTACTAACCACTGAGCCACCATGGCACCAAGGTGCGATGCAAAATAAAATCCATACGTAGCTCATCAGCTATCTAGTGAATCGATATTTTTGGGGTTTTCCCACTGTCAGAGAATTCACGTGGACCAGTGCACATAGGGCATTGATGTCGTGCAACATCAGCCAGGGACAGCTGTATTGATGAGGTTTGGATTTAATAACAGATTCTCAAACAGTGACCGCTGCATACATTAAATTATATACGAGGCTGATCATCAAGGAAACAAATTACGGTCCCATAAAACAGGGCCACAACAATCATCCGAAAATAAATACCTCGGTAGTTTAGTGCTTGGCTGAAACTGTTAATTTACTTTGGCAAGCAGCTGTAATAAAATGAATTAATTCTGCACCAAGTTGTACCCTTGTGAATAATGTATCACACGCACAGTCTTTCGATATGACCCATGGGCAATTACTCATAAGTACCACCAATGTGGACTCCTCAGCAACCAAACCCCAAGGCACCAACAGAATATCAATAAAATCTCCATATCATTATGCTTTATACCAACTCATCTCAATGCATAGTATTTTACCACAAGGACACACTGAAGTGAAATGAAGTTCAATAGAAGACATTCCGATGAGAAACTAAAATGATTTGATGTTAAGCTGCTTTGCACGCTTTATGTCCATTGGAAACTCTTCTCTCTTTTTTTTAACAAGGCTATTAAAGTATTTACTTTATCTTCTTCTTGAACAGATGAATATTTCAGCAGATTTTCTCACACGTAATTTCTAGACCTCATTGGGAGATCCTATGATACAATAAATAGAGTCTTTACCTTTTAACCAAGAAACTCCAGGTTCACGTCCCACCCCAAGACTTGACTGCAAAGTGAAGCTATGTTCGTAATGTGGGGAAACAGGGTGAGCATCCTGCACACTAGTGTAGGGTTTTCTACTCAGTCGGGCTATAATAACGCTACAGTCTCTGGTGATAGACTGAACTGCCAACCTATTACAGGCAGTTAAAAAAATACTAGCCAGGGAATTAGATATACATGCGTGCTCTGTCAGCCTCATGCTCCACTAGGTATGAGAGGAAGAGATTTTATGTCAAATACAATCTCAGAGCCTACATTGTTCATCAAATACTGTTCAAAATCAAAATATGCATCAGAATCAAGACCATAATGTGCTCCCCTTACATTACAAGCAACCCTATTTAGCCCCAGAAAATTCATTTGTGGAAATTAGGAGCCATTGGAGGCCATCCAAGCCTGCTCCACCATTCAATATGATCATGACTGATCCCTCCATTTCAATGCCATTTTCCTGCTTTCACTCCATATTCCTTTTGATGCCTTTCACATCTAATGTATCTGTCTCTTTCTTGAACATATTCAGTGGCTCAGCCTCCACAGCTTTCTGAAGGAGAGAATTCCAGGTTCTTTTGAGGGAAGAAATATTTCCTGATATCAGCCTTAAGCAGTCTCAGGATCTGGGGGAGACGGTGTCTCCTGGCTTTGGAGTTCCCAGGGGAAACATGCTTCCTGCATTTCATCTAGCTAGCTCTGATGGAATTTCATACGTTTCATCAAAAGCCCCTCTAATCCTTTAAATTCCAGTGAATCCAGGCCAATTTCTCCTAATAGGAGAGTTTTGTCATCCCTGGTATCAGCCTGGTGAATCTCAGCTGCACTCTCTCGAACAGCATAAGTTTCTTTCTATGTCATTACCACACTTTCATGTCAAGGAGATACAGCAACAATTGGGTTCTCCTTCAATGGACTGTCTGACACAAACTATTGCTCTTAGCCTCATAGAGACATAAAGATATATCACATGGAAACAGACCCTTCAGTCCAACTCATCTATGCCAACCAGATATCCTAACATAATTGAGTCCCATTTGCTAGCACTTAGCCCATACCCCTCCTAAACCCTTCCTATTCATATACCCATCCAGATGCCTTTTAAATACTGTTATTATATCAGCCTCCACCACTTCCTCTGGCAGCTTATTCCATACACAAACGACCTTCTGTGTGAAAAATTGCCCCTTAGATCCGTTTTATATTTTTCCTCTCTCACCCTAAACCTATGCCCTCTAGTTCGGGACTCCCCCACCCCAGGGAAAAGACCTTGTCTATTTATCCTAACCATGCCCCTCATGATTTTATAAACCTTTGTAGGGTCACCCCTCAGCCTCCAATGCTCCAGGGAAAACAGCTCCAGCCTATTCAGCCTCTCTCTACAAGCCCCACAACTCTGGCAACATCCTTGCAAATCTTTTCTGAACCCTTTCAAGTTTCACAAATCCTTTCAATAGGAAGGAAACCAGAATTGCACACAACATTCCAAAAGTGGCCTAACCAATGTCCTGTACAGTTGCAACATGACCTCACAACTTCTATATTCAATGCTATGTCCAATAACTAAATGCCTTCTTCTCAGAAGCTACTACAATTCATTATGTTCATACAAAAGCCAAGTGTCAGGTGACTAATTAAATCAGGTCTTTTTTTATATTCAGTTTTAAGGAGTGTAGCATCATCCATTTTTCACCCATCCTTCACTGTCCTGAAGACATTAACGGTTAACCTGTCTTCTTGAACCACACCCGTCTACGTGGTGGAGGTGCTGGCGCTGGACTGGGATGGAAAAAGCTAAAAATCACACAACACCAGGTTATAGTCCAAAAGGTTTATTTAGAATTACAAGCTTTCAGAGTGCTGCTCCTTCGTCAGGTAGGGCAGGATACATAGGACAAGAATTTATCGTAAAAGATCAAAGTGTCACACAACTCTTGAGATGTATTGAAAAAACCTAGATTGCTGTTAAGTCTTTAATCACTTAAAATGGGGTTGCAGGTTTCAATTAATAATATGTAAATCTCAGAACTTCTTTCAAGTCACATTCACAATATACTGTGGGCGGCATGGTGGCGAGCACTGCTGCCTCACAGGGCCAGAGACCCAGGTTCAACTCCTGCCTCAGGCAACTGTCTGTGTGGAGTTTGCACATTCTCCCCGTGTCTACGTGGGTTTCCTCCGGGTGATCCGGTTTCCTCCCACAGTCCAAAAATGTGCAGGCTAGGTGAATTGGCCATGTTAAATTGCCCGTAGTGTGAGGTGAAGGGGTAAATGTAGAGGAATGGGTCTGGGTGGGTTGCTCTTCAGAGGGTCGGTGTGGACTTGTTGGGCCGAAAGGCCTGTTTCCACACTGTAAGTAATCTAATCATAACTTCAGGTTTTATGAAAATAGGTGACATCTCAGCTCACATAATGTATTGTTAATTAAAACCTGTGTGACACTTTGATCTTTTACTATAAATTCTGTGCCCTATGATCCTACCCCATTACCTACCTGACAAAGGAACCATACTCTGAAAACTTGTACTCCAAAAGTTTGGAAGGTGCTGTCAAAAGATCAGAAGGTGATTCTGAAAATTACAAACTGCGATCGTTCTCCATTCTGTGCTCCAGCTGGAAGCTGAACAAAAAGGAGGAGGAAGTTTAATAATCAGAACTCACTCCGATCAGCTCATTAAACAGCAACCAGAGGGGGGGGAAGGAACACACAGGACCAAACACTTTGGTTGAAAAACACTGCACGGAGGGGAAAATAGAAAATAACTTCAAAATATAAGGTGGGAATGAAAAGGAAATGCAGATAATGAACCAGGTTCACATTTTGGGAAGCACAAGCTTGTCAACAGCTCAACTGACTTTTCCTCTCTTGCCTATTAACTGAGTTGAATTTGAATGACTCAATGATCTAGGCTCTGATCTCCAAGGGGATCTCCGAAGGGTGAAGGTTCAGGCCCCACTCAAGCACAAAACCCTTGGCCAATGCTCATGTTCAGTGCAATCCAATGTTTTCAGATATACTGCTTTTCAAATGAAGGGTTCATTTGAGAGTCAATCTTCCTTTTCATGTGAATGTTAATGATCGCATGCTATCTTTGCCATTATTCATCTCCTCATCAACATTCTTAAACAACAATGTGCATTTCTATAGTGCCATTAATGCAGCAAATTGTCTCAATCCAATTAATAACAAAACTATTAAAGCGATAAAAATATGACACCGCAATATACAAGATATTTGGATAGATGATCAAAGGTTCGGTTTAAGGGGTAGGTTTTATGGAGCATTTTAAAAGAGAGGAGGGACCCAAAAGAAATTATGAGAGTTTAATGCCGAGGTAAATGAAAGTCCAGCCACCAATGACAGGATCATGCAAACAGGGGGAACTATAAAATGCAGAATCAGAGACCAGAAGTCAGTGCATCCCAAAGGGATCAGGATCCCCACTGCGGTTGCAAGCTGAGATTTGGGAGTCATCATCTCCTTGGCAACAATAGCTGGTGCAGAGCTCACACACCCCCAATCCCTCCCCCACCACTCCCTTCCAAACCTCCCCAACCTTCCCTCAACCCTCCTCTCCACTCCAACCCTCCCCAACCTTCCCCCAACCCTCCTCTCCCTTCCAACCCTCCCCTAACCTCACCCCAACTCTGCCCCCAACTCTCCCCTTCCCCGCAACCCACCCTTCCAACACTCCCTTCAATCCTCCCCCAACTTTCCCTGCGCCCTCCCCAACCCTTCCCTCTAATCCTCCTCCAACCTTCCCTCAACCCTCCACTCAACCCTCCCCTCCCCTCCAATCCTTCCCAACCTTATCTCAACCCCCCCAACCCTCCCCTCTCATCTAATCCTCCCCCAACCTTCCCTCAACCCTGGCACAACTCCCCCCTCCCCTCCAACCCTCCCCCCAGCCCCATCTCTTCCCTCCTCCACACCCTCCCTTCCAACCTTCCAGCAACCCTCTCCTCTGACCTTCCCGCCAACACTCCTGTAACCCTTCCTTCCCCTACCCCTCAAAAGCCTCCCCCTTCTCTCCCTTCCCCAGGGCCCCTCCTCCCATCCCCATCTTCTCAGGTCTACTCTTCCCCAGTGGCCTGCTATCAAGATTCTTCCAATACATTTCCCATCCAGTACCCCATACCCCACAAACTGCTCTCATTGTTCTCACTGCAGGGTCTCAACAGTCTTCGAGCCTGGAATGGGGTCACTGTGGGAAAAACTTTATGAAGTGCTGCAATATGAAGGCAGCCTGGTCATTATCACGTTGCTATGGGAGGGACTTGCTGTGCATAAATTAATCACTGTGTTTCTACCATTATAACAGAGACAATCTGTCAGAAAGGAACAGAGCTTTGGAATGTCTTGCAGTTGCAAAAGGCGCTATACAAATGCACATCTTTCTTTCCTACTGAAGATATCTTATATCGTATCATGCCTGCCCTTATTAAGGAAGGATATTGTTAAATTGGAGAGGCTGCAGAAAGGATTTGCAAGGATTTTACTGGGACTGGAGGGTTTGAGCTATAGGGAGAAACTGGAAAGTCCGGGATGTTTTTCCCTGGAGTAGGAAGTTGAGGGGTGACCTTATAGAGGTTTATAAAATCATGAGGGGCATAGGTAAGGTGGGTACCAAGGTCTTTTCCCCAGTGTGGGGGAGTTCAAAACTAATGGGCATCATTTTAAGGTGAGAGGAGAAAGATTTAAAGGGACCTGAGGGACAATTCTTTTTCACACTGAGGGTGGTTCATACGTGGAATGAGCTCTCAGAGGGAATGGTAGATGCAGGTACAGTTACAATATTTAAAAGACATTTGGACAGGTACATGAATAGCAGATGTTTAGAGGGATGTGGGCCAATGCAGGCAAATAGGGTGAGACTAGTTTGGGAAACTTGGCATGGATAAGTTGGGATGAAGGGTCTGACTCTATAAATGCATTAAAGTCTTGACTCTTTTTTTCATGAATTCCTGGGAACTTGCAAAGTCTACATTTAACTGTCACTTTTTTTTCCCATTGCAATGACTTGGTCGATTCACTTGCCAGCCAAACAGCTGTCTTTTCTCTGTGGAACACTGTTGTGATCATTTGAAATTTGGCATTCTTGCAATTGTCCTGATATATGGGTACATGTGGGTAACATGTATCTCTATTCAGCAACAAATATTTCGGAAATATGTTCCAATTGAAGGATTTTGTTTGGTTTATTTCATGCAGGGAATGTCACGCACCAGAAATTTTGCTCTACAATGATTAATTATCTTCAGCTATTTCTATAGTGCTGGATTGCAAGTTCTGACAAGTGCTCTTCTGTTAGTACTGAATGTCTAGATATAGCACATCACAGGGGAGTGATTATTCTGTACCACAAGTGTTTGAGAAATATGATTTTATTGCCCATGTCAGTTCCTCTGATATAGTTATCCCAATATTGTTTATTGTGCCACTAGCCTTGGGACTATCAAAAGGACAGCAAATCATTTTATAGCATTATAGACCCTGGACAAAGTATTCATTTTTGTTCATTGCAAGGTGAGAGTCCAAGACACACACACAACGTCAAATGAATCTGCTGTGTTTTTACGTTCTGCCTTTGTGTACCTTTGTGATTTTCTTCCTCTTTGGGATTTTTGAAGGTGGCAGTTAATGACCAACGCCAGCATTGAGTGCTGCACAGCCAGAAGTACCCAATTTTATGGATGAGACAGTAAGTCTGTCTATCCTCCCAGTTCACAGGGAGAGAAAAGAACCTGCAGCGCTGAATTAGAATGAGGTTTATTGTCACGTACTCAAGTCACAAAAGAACAAGAGTACAGGGAAAAGCATACAATGTCACCAACACTTGGCATCACGTTTGGTACAAAGTACCCAGGTACAAATCTTAGGTACATAAAATAAAGAAAATAAAGAAAACAAAGTCACACTGCATTACAGACACAGTATAGGTTAGGATAATAAGAAATAAAGCTAAAACGTTAGACATTACAGTCTTTCTATAAAGACTCCCATGTGGTCTCACTGAGCTCCACTGGTTCCCAACCAGTAGCCATCTTCATTCCACAACCACCAGCCACTGTGCCCACTCTGTTCTGGGCCAGTCTGAGGCTGGTTCCTGCTATCTTTATCAAATGCAAGTTATACTGTCAGGGCTATTTGCAAGAATCACAGAAGTAGTCATTTGTGTCCCTCTCGATGGAGAGGTTACTTTTCTATTTGCATGATCAGTAATTAAATAGTAACAAGCACTTGATCATACAGAACTTAAACACTGCTGAAAGCAGAGATGTGCTGCCAATTATGCTTTTCATGCCTTTTATCCTGCACTTACCAGGACAAACACTAAATTTCAAAGGATTGTTACAATTCACTACAGAAGAGAATGATGCTGAACAATCCCGAGTGCACCAATAGATACACTGCCAATTATTTTTAGATAATCAGTTAAGTTTGTAATGTGCTCTTTCTGCAAGTGACATACAGTCATTTAGAAGTACTTGATCTCTGCAAACAAATGGAATAGGTTAAAGCCTTGATTGTTTTTCTGAAATCCTAGGAACATGGGGTGCTTAAAGTTCACTGTTGCTTTCTTCTATGACAATGACTCAGTCAAATTACTTTCCAACCAATCAGCACTCTTATCTCCTGTGGTACAAATTGTTGTGATCATTTGAAATTTGGCATTCTTGCATTTGTCCTGAGGAGTGTTGTGAAACTTGAAAGGGTTCAAAAAAGATTTATAAGGATGCTGCCAGAGTTGGAGGGTTTGAGCTATAGGGAGAGGGTGAATAGGCCGGGGCTATTTTCCCTGGAGTGTTGGAGGCTGAAGGGTAACCTAATGGAGGCTTATAACATTATGAGGGGCATGATAAGGTTCCCCATGGTAGGCTTATGCGGAAAGTCAGGAGGCATGGGATAGAGGGAAATTTGGCCAATTGGATAGAAAACTGGCTAAGCGGTCGAAGGCAGAGAGTGGTGGTAGATGGTAAATATTCAGCATGGAGTCCAGTTACAAGTGGAGTTCCGCAGGGATCAGTTCTGGGTCCTCTGCTGTTTGTAATTTTTATTAATGACTTAGATGAGGGAGTCGAAGGGTGGGTCAGTAAATTTGCAGATGATACGAAGATAGGTGGAGTTGTGGACAGTGAGGAGGGCTGTTGTCGGATGCAGAGGGACTTAGATATGATGCAGAGCTGGGCTGAGGAGTGGCAGATGGAGTTCAACCCTGCCAAGTGTGAGGTTGTCCATTTTGGAAGAACAAATAAGAATGCGGAATACAGGGTTAATGGTAGGGTTCTTGGTCAGGTGGAGGAACAGAGGGATCTTGGGGTCTATGTACATAGATCTTTGAAGGTTGCCACTCAGGTGGATAGAGTTTGTAAGAAGGCCTATGGAGTATTATCGTTCATTAGCAGAGGGATTGAATTCAAGAGTCGTGAAGTGATGTTGCAGCTGTACAGGACTTTGGTTAGGCTACAGTTGGAGTACTGTGTGCAGTTCTGGTCGCCTCACTTTAGGAAGGATGTGGAGGCTTTGGAGAGGGTGCAGAGAAGATTTACCAGGATGTTGCCTGGAATGGAGAGTAGGTCGTACGAGGATAGGTTGAGAGTTCTCGGCCTTTTCTCGTTGGAACGGCGAAGGATGAGGGGTGACTTGATAGAGGTTTATAAGATGATCAGAGGAATAGATAGAGTAGACAGTCAGAAACTTTTCCCCCGGGTACAACAGAGTGTTACAAGGGGACATAAATTTAAGATGAAGGGTGGAAGGTATAGGGGAGATGTCAGGGGTGGGTTCTTTACCCAGAGAGTGGTGGGGGCATGGAATGCGCTGCCCGTGGGAGTGGTAGAGTCAGAATCATTGGCGACCTTTAAGCGGCATTAGGATAGGTACATGGATGGGTGCTTAATCTAGGTTAGCAGTTCGGCACAACATCGTGGGCCGAAGGGCCTGTTCTGTGCTGTACTGTTCTATGTTCTATGTTCTAGGGGCATAGATAGGATAAATAGACAAAGTCTTTTCCCTGAGATCGGGGAGTCCAGAACTAGAGGGCATAGGTTTAGGGTGAGAGGGGAAAGATATTAAAGAGACCTAAGGGGCAACTTTTTCATGCAGAGGGTGGTACGTGTATGGAATGAGCTACCAGAGGAAGTGGTGGAGGCTGGTACAATTTCAACATTTAAGGGGCATTTGGATGGGTTTATGAATAGGAAGGGTTTGGAGGGATATGGGCTGGGTGCTGGCAGGTGGGACTAGATTGGGTTGGGATGTCTGGGTGGCATGGACGGGTTGGACTGAAGGGTCTGTTCCATGCTGTATATCTCTATGACTCTATGACTCTATAAGGGGCATAGACAGGGTAAATAGTCAAGGGTAGGGGAATCCAAAATTAGAGGTCATTGGTTTAAGGTGAGAGGGGAAAGATTTAAAAGGAACCTAAGAGACTTGTTCATGCAGGAGGTGGTGCATATATGAAACAAGCTGCCAGAAGAAGTGGAGGCTGGTACAATTGCAGCATTTAAAAGGCATCTGGATAGGTATATGAATAGGACGGGTTTAGAGGGATATGGGCCAAATGCTGGCAAATGGGACTGGATTAATTTAGGATATCTGGTCAGCATGGATGAGCTGGACCAAAGGGTCTGCTTCCATGCTGTAGGTCTTTGTGACTCTACGTCTCTCTTTTCAGCAAAAACTAATTAGGAATTATGTTCTAATCGAAGGCATTGTTTTTGTTTTACTTCACACAGGGAATGTCATACACCTGAACAGTCTGCTTTACAATGATTAATTATTGGAATTGATGATGGCTTAATGGCCGTCATAGAACCAAGGTTCAAGACATCCAAACAGACATCAGTGAGCTGAAGTCAGGAAGTTAATGCCTGAAATCTTTAGAAGGAAGGAAAGCCAAAACGAGATGAAGAATTCAACTATGGGAAAGAAGGAACAAGAAATTAATAGACATTTGGATAAGCTTTCAACAACAACTTGCATTTTGACCTTGAAAACCATTATGAGACAAATGCATCATAAAAGGCACAGGTTTGGAGGACCACATTCAAATGAGGAAGGAGAACTGGAGAAGTTTGGGGAAGGAGTTTCTAAAGTTAGGACCAAGAAGCTGAAGGCACAGCCACAAATAGTGGAGTAATTAATATCTGGGTGCAACCAAATGTAACAGTACATTAACACAGACAAAACTGTTTTCAATCAATATTACCTCAGAGGCAATCAGACGGAGAATGAGACCAACAGTGGGAGTGGTGTTGGTTATTGTTCTCAAGTTGTTGCCCTGCAGAGACATAAAATAAACAATGAGACTTTTTATTACTTGCTACTGTTAAGAAATGAATAAGTCTCAGTAAAAGGAACAGGTATGTTGTTTGAATAATTCTCTTATAAAAGAACTGTTTAATACTGGGTCAGACAATAACTCTGGAACTGAACGTTAGTCTCAGTGATGGTGATCATGAAACTACCATTAACTGTCGTAAAACTCCCTCTGGTTCACTAGTGTTCCTTAGGGAAGGAAATCTGCCATCCTTACCTGGTCTGGCCTACATGTGACTCCAGACCCACAGCAATGTGACTGATAATTAACTGCCCTCTATTACCAGCCAATCAGTTCAGGGATATTAGAATGGATAGCAAATACTACCCTTGCCTGTGATACCTACATCCCAGGAAGGCTTAAAGAAAAAAGCAGCATTGATGATTAGAAGGCAAATCCATAAGCCAGAGATTTAATAGATAGCCCTGCTCATAGGAATGGGGTTTACAGGGATCACAATATTTTCGTCTAGGGTTAATTGTTTTTATTTAATTTTCCCCAATGTCTTTATTTTCTTTCTTTTCTTTTAAATGTGTCTATTGTGTAGTAACTGTGGAGCTCAGAATAGGTCACCTATTCGACCATGGAAGCCAACACAGTTCCTTCCCTCACTTGGCTCCTTCTGGGTAGGGGCCCCTAGGATGAGACAGGGTCAATATACACCCTACTTTATCATTATCCCGAGGTTTAATTTACATTCTCCATAACTAAGCCCCCTATTCTGATTGCAGAAGACTCCCGATAGGGACAGTAAGAACATTTCCATTCCTAAATGCAACAGACATATACATACAAAGTAGACATTGAACGGATGTTTTCTGCTGTGGGCCAATCTAGAATGAGAAGACAAAATTTTAGGATAAGGGGTAGCAGATTTTAAACAGAAATATGGGGAAATTAAATCTTTCAAAGGGTGATATGCCTTACCCCAGAGTGCAGTGAGTATTGGAACATGAATTAAATTTAAGGAGGAGATAGTCAGACTTTTAAGTAGTAATGGGTTAAGTAGTAATGGAGAACAAGCAGCAATGCAGAATTGAGGCTAAGATGAGATCAGCCATGATCATACTAAATGGGAGAGTAAGCTCAAGGGGCCAAGTTGCCTACTCCTGCTTCTAGTTCTTTTGAATATTATAATCAAGCTGATGAAGGAATTTCTGTTAAATGTGGTGATTATTCCACAGTAATTGTGGAGCTGAACTATTTGTCCATGGAAGTCAACACATCTCCTTCCCTCACTCAGCTCCTTCTGGGTAGGGGCCCCCCTGGATGAGACAGGGTCAATAGATACTCTTCTTGTCTTCCTTTATCATACCAGTGTGATTTGGGGCTTATTTCTGATTACAATCCCAAGCAGTATAATACTCACCTGCACAGGTAAGCCATCTACCCGCAATCCACGGCCTCCATTTTCCGACATCAGTGTGCGGTAGGCACCCTGGTCCAGGGGCACCACCGAGAAGCCGAGTGGGCTGCGGATATACCAGCTGACGGTGTTCATCACTGCCAGAGAGAGCATGCAACGAAACCTGTTAGTCACACTCTAGTGGGTCACAGCATGAAGATCATCATCATAGCAACAAGGGCAGGCCTTTCAACAACTCACATTACTAGAGCAACTTTAACGCCCTCCATAGGAGCATCATCAGGTAATCTCTGACCCTGAGCCATCTGATATAGGGAGAAGGTGACAGAGCAGTAAAGTCACTGGACTAGCAATCCAGAAACCCAGCTCTGGGTTCAAATCCCACCACATCAACTGGTTTAATTTTAAAGTCAAAAAGTGCGGTGCTGGAAAAGCACAGCCAGTCAGGCAGCATGCGGGGAGCAGGAGAGTCAATGTTTTGAGCATAAGCTCTTCATCAGGAATGTTCCTGATGAAGAGCTTATGCACAAAATGTCAACTCTCCTGCTCCTTGGATGCTGCCTGACTGGCTGTGCTTTTCCAGCACTGCACTTTTTGACTCTGATTTCCAGCATCTGTGGGTCCTCCCCTTTCTCCTAGTTTAATTTTAAACTCAGTTAAGATGTGAAATTGAAAGCTAGCATGAGTAATAGTGACCTGAAACTATTGTTGACGGTTGTTAAAAATACATCTGGTTCACGCATGCCCTTTGGAGAAGGAAATCTGCTGTCTTTATCTCATGTGGCCTATATATGAATCCAGGCACAGATTGACCAGTTAGAAAAAATGAGGCCTGCAGATGCTGGAGATCAGAGTTGAGAGTGTGGTGCTGGAAAAGCACAGCAGGTCAGGCAGCATCCGCGGAGCAGGAGAAGGGCTTATGCCCAGAAAGTTAATTCTCCTGCTCCTCGGATTGCTGCCTGACCTACTGTGCTTTACTAGCCCCATATTCTTGACACAGATTGACCAATAACTGCTCTCAAGGGAACTTTGAACAAAAGCTGCCCTCTCAGCAATGCTCTCATTCCAAAACAGTGTAAAAGAAAATACTTTACCATTTGTTGATTGAAATTCGTGCTAACATTTTCAATTGACAATTCCATCTCCACCACCGATAGACTGCAATTCTTTGGTGGATGATGGGAAAATGTAGAACTAGAGGCTACTGTTTATAAGGGGACGCCCATTTCAGACAATAATTAGGTAGTATTTTTCTCTTAGAGGGTCATGATTCTTTGGAACTCTCTTTCTCAAAAGGTGGAAAAAAAGGTTTCTATCAATGTCAAGCTGCAGGACGAAAATCTTAGAATTCAGTCTAACACAAATTAAATCACTGCTTGAAACTGAAATCTGCAATAGCTGTCCAACTTGGGAAGTTAAATCATTCAATGAAGTGAAACATAGAATCACAGTCATAGGGTCATACAGCACAGAAACAGACCCTTTGGTCCAACCAGTCCAAGCTGAACATAGTCCCAAACTAAACTACCCCCACCTGCCCTCTCCTGGTTCATATCTCTCCAAACCTTTCTCTTGATGGACTTATCCAAATGTTTTTAAGTGGTGTCATCGTGACAGCATCCACCAATTCTTCAAAACATTCCACACATGAATCAGTCTATGTAAAAAATTTCCCTCTCATGTTTTTTTTTAATCTCTCTGCTCTCACCTTAAAAATGGGCCCTCTAGTCTTGAAATCCCCCATCTTGGAAAAAGGCACCTGCCATTAACCCTATCTATACCCCTCACGATTTTATAAGTTTCTATAAGGTCACCTCTCAACCTCCTACCCTCCAATGTAAAATCTCCCAGCCTATCCAGCTTTTCTTTGTAGTTCAAACCTTCCAAACCCAGCAATATCTTGGTAAGTCTCTTCTGAACCCCTCTCCAGCTTAATAATATCCTTCCTATAACAAGGTGACCAGAACTGGACACAGTTCAATATGACTGGTTGTTCTCAAAACATAGTGGAAGCAGAGTCTTTGAATGTACATAAGGCAGAGCTGGAGGGTGAATTAATTCTTGATAAACAAGGTGAATTGGTAATTTAATTTTGATTTGATTTGAGTTATTATCACATGTACCTAGATACAGTGAAAGGTTTTGTTTCGCGTACAATACAGGCAGACCATGCCATATAAAGTGCATTAGGGTATTAGAACAGAGTGAGGAATACAATGTTACAGCTGCAGAGAAGGTGCACAAAGAGTGAGATCAACATTAAATTTAAAATTTGAGAGGTCCATTCAGAAGTCTAATAACAGCAGGGAAGAAGCTGATCTTGAACCTGCTGTTTCGTGTCTTTAAGCTTTTGTATTTTCTGCTTGATAGAAGAGGGTGGATGAATTTACACAATTAGATCAGCCATGATCTTACTGAATGATGAAACAAGCTTGAGGATCTGTGTGATCTACCACACTCTTTACGCCTCCGTGTTCATGGCACCCTTTCAGCGAAAAATGTCCCAAATTTCCGTGACCCTTTCCAAAAAAGTACTTCACAAACACCTTTGAACAGCCTAACTGTCAAATCCCAATGTAGCATCCAATTAAGGGGGCTGGACATTGAGGCGTTTATAAAGCATTAAGGAAAGTATCTTTCACAAATAAACCCCTAGTTACACACTCATTTGGAGCTCAGTGTTGAGAACAAATCTGCACGCGCGCACACACACACATACAGACACACATGCGCGCACACGCAGGGCTCTGTTAAGGGAGAGACTGAGTTTTGCAACCTGCTGCAGAACAAGACACTCAGTCGAGGAACCTACTGTACAGCTAACAGCCTCAAATCTACTGACTGTACCCCATTATCTTTAAAATAGTACTCAATGTAGAAACCAGCATGTCCAGCCTTACTGTGAGACCATCAGTAAACAGGAAATGCACTTCTATATTAAACCAACCAACTGCTGAATTCCACATGTACATTCATGAAGTGAACAAGCTGTCATTTGCTAGTGGCTCCCTCCCCCACTCCACAATTCCTGTCTCTCTTTCTCTCTGTCACACACACACACAGACAAGATCACTCTCTCTGTGATTTTAAATTCATTACCTATGGGAACAGAAATGGTTCTGTCTCTGGGTTAATGGCTTCTGTCTAAAAGCTTCTAGGAACTGACTGACTCACAAGGACCAGTCAGATTCTCCCTAACCTTCCCTTAACCAGGGAAGTGGTGACCTGAGAAAACTGCGTTAATCTGCTGCAAGTTTAATTTCTGAGGAATTGGAAATACAGTTCTGGACGGTTGCCTTCCCAAATATGTCTCCCCAACATCCTTAGCCCCAAGGATCTGCCCTTGGGACAAGAGGCACAGATTTGTTCAATTTTAATACAAACATTTTTTTCTTTCAAATAAACAGGTTAGGTAAAATCACACATCTGGTATGTGAAAGCAGTATGGACTACACTTTTAAAATCGTCTTCCTGTCTGACACATGTTAAGCTCATGCTAGTGACACCACCACAACATTGTGCTTTGGGATTGTGTCATTGTGCTGTCGCATTCCAATGATGTCATCACCACAGCAAAGTTCAGTTACATCATGTTCTGATTACATCATCCCCACCCCCATACTCCATTCTTTCACTATGATGCAAGGCTCTGATAATGTCATCACAATTACACACCCCAACGATATCATGGCAATGTCATTGTGACACCAGTTCAATTGTGATGTAATTGTCTAGTGACATAATAGTGACACAACACCCTAGTGACATCATGTTCTGGTGATGTCACTACTACATCATGATTCATTTATGCCTCAGTGATGTAACTCATCAGTGATGTCACATGGGGCAGAGTGAATTGTGGGTATTCGTGACACCTCTGTTACCTTTACCATGCTCCACTTCCACAGACCAATCTACACAGCAACAGATAACTTCACAGTTCTACTCAGTTCCTGTGACATCACGAAACGATAATCCACTCTGTCCCAGTGATGACATCACAGCAGCACACTGATGTGAATCACTGGATCAGTGACATCACCATGCCATCAGATCATGACATCACAGTGCTGTTATCGATCGCAATATCTCAACAATGTCTCTAACTAGGTGGTCAATGGGACCCATTATTGCCAAGGCAGACATAAATGCTGGTGAAGGACTGGGACCATGACTTTTCTACTGGTCCAGTTGTTACAATGACAAAACAAAATGCTAAAGAGATGAGACAACAGAAGCAGCACTTCCCCAGGGACCTAAGCCAAAGTTCAAAGTTCACTGAATGCTATGTGAATCATTGAGGTTCCAATCCACCTCAGGACAAACACAGCTGTACAGCTCACATATCATGCTGGAAAATCCTATCAAACGTACCAGTGGTGATGGAGTAGTACTCCAGCACGAGAGCAGATCCCGCGGTGAAGATGGTGGCACATTCCCGGCCCTGGAACAGGAAGGAAAAATCCCAGACTGGCTGCTCCTGAGGAATACCCACAGGAGATACCTGTTTAAAACACAAAAGAATAAGACATACTGATCATCATAACAAGAAACTAAACGACTTTGATTTACGTAGCAGTTTTCACAGCCTTAAGATGCCCTGAAGCATTTCACAAGCATTTTAATAATGTTTTCCAAATGTAGTCACTTGCAGGATTAAAGCAACCACATTGAGCACTCACAGGCAGCAAGAAAATAACCAGATGGAGTGACTTGGTGATGATTATTCATCACAATCAGCGTAGTAAGAGTAAATAGGAAGAACAAGACAAGGGAGCACTCAATAAACAGCAGGAAGTTAGGAAGGTGTTCAGAGGAACAGAGGAATCTTGGGTAACTTGTCCACAGACTCCGAAGGAGGCAGGGCAGGTTAACAGGATGGTTAAGAAGGCAAATGGGACACTTGCCTTTATCGGTTGTGACATAGATTATAAGAGCAGGGAGGTTATGCTGCTGTTGTACAAAACATCCACAAAGCTGCAGTACTGTGTGCTTTTCTGGCCACCACACTACAGAAAGTTTGTGATTGCACTGGCAATGGGGGTAGAGGAGACTCACCAGGATGCTGCCAGAATGAAGCACTTTAACTATGAGGTGAGTTGTTTTCTTTGGAGCAGGCTGAGAGGCGGAGCCTGATAGAGGTGTATAAGATTATGAGGGTTTCCCCTTAGTCGAAGGGTTAATAACAAAGGCAAAATGTTAACGTGATGGGCAGAAGGTTTCAAGAGGCTTTGAGAAAAATGGTTTCCATGCAGAGGTTGGTGGGAATCCGGAATGTACTGGCATGGGGGATAGTTAGGGTGGGATACCTCACAAACTTTCAAAATGATGTTGAAGTGTCATGAAGGCGATGGGCCAAACTCAAGGAAGTGGGACCAGTGTAGATTGGTGATTTTTTTGTTTAATTGTTGATCACTCTTCCTAACACTGCTCCAGAAGCTGCCGTTAACAGTTTTGAATCCCTGTCCATCCCTTTACGTCAAGTTGAAGTGCTTGTTCGATGTTTGATTAGTGACTGTTCGAGGTTCTCTGTGCTGTTAGTCAAGACTGAGTGTAGTCCCTGAGAGGAGCTATAGATATTGGAAAGCAGTGAACAAGCCTCCTATTCAGACACACAAACTGGTGTCGTCTCCCTGCAGTACTACTGTGTGATTCCCCAATAGCTTAAAGTGTCTTTTTTCATTTATCTTTCCACTGACAATGGCATACACCTCTGTCAGATCATAACCTCAGGGGCACTGTAGAGTGACGAACCTCACATTCCAGCTTTAGCGCAAAGACCACTATAACGTCATTGAGATTGTGGTGTAACTAAACTGAATAAAAGGATTTCCCCATTCTTTTTGTTCTGAATGATGACATTGCCCCTTTAAAAGCTTTTCTCTTCCCATTTTTAAGTACAACTCCAAAACAATAATACAGGAAAACTAACAACAGGGGAATAAAATGGCAAATCAATGCATTCATTGATTAACTGTTCAGGGTTGTCACTGCTAACCTTCCCTAATCAAACTGGGAGCCCCTCCTCAACTCCGAGATGGTGCCACTACTACTGCAGACAGCTCCAGAGTACACCCCTCCCCCCCCCAACCACCACCAACACCACCCCAACCTGACCCCACCCCGGTCCTGATATCTACTGGGGCAAAACTTGGCAATAGTAGCTTGCAAAATGAGGAAAAAAAGAACATCTCTGCAGCCAACAACAAATTGCCACATGCCAGAGATCAGACAAAGTGCAGGTAACATCCTTCTGCCTCACAGCACGAGGACCCGGGTTCGATTCCATCTTCCATTAGATTCCCTACAGTGTGGAAACAGGCCCTTCGGTCCAACAAGTCCACACCGACCCTCGGGAGAGTAACCCACCCAGTCCCGTTTCCTTCTGACTAATGCACCTAACACTATGGACAATTTAGCATGGCCAATTCACCTGACCTGCACATCTTTGGATTGTGGGAGGCAACCGGAGCACCCGGAGGAAACCCACACAGACACGGGGAGAATGTGCAAACTCCACACAGACAGTCACCCGATGCTGGGATTGAACCCCAGTCCCTGGTGCTGTGAGGCAGCGGTGCTAACCACTGAGCCACCGTGCTGCCCCTTGTGTGGAGTTCTGTGTTTGCATGGAGTTCTGTGTTTGCGTGGGTTTCCTCTGGGTGCTCCAGTTTCCTACCACAGTCCAAAGACGTGCAGGTTGGACGGATTGGCCAGGGGAAATGCAGGGTTACCGGGATGGGGTAGGGGTGTGAGTTTGGATGGGATGCTCTGCAGAGGGTCAGCATGGACTCGCTGGGCTGAATGGCCTGCCTCCACCCAGTAGGGATTCTATTATTCTAATTCTCTCATCAAGTGGGTGGAGCTTCTCTACATTCCTTTAGTGGAAGCTTTGCACAAAATATTACAGCTCTGATGTAATCAGAGAAGGAAAGATTTATCCTCTATGTTTTTTCTTAATTTACTCCTTCATGGGATGAAACTATCGCTGGCTAGACCAGCATTTATTGCACATCCCTAATTTCACCTCCAGAAGATGAAATGAGCTCCTGCCTTGAAACGCCCATAATACTGTTGGAGAGGGAGTCCAAGGATTTGGACCCTAAGTCACTGAAGGAACAGCCAGATACCTTTGAGTCAGGAAGGTGTGTGGCTCGGACGGGCTGGTCTATCTGTTGCCCTTGTCCTACTAGAGGCATTAAAGTCACAAGCTCAACTCTCAGTGCATGAGAAACCTCAGAACTCAAGAAAACAGGAGGCGCGACTATTTCAACATGCCTCTCAGAACATTCCGGAAGCACCCCACCGATTGAAATGCTCATTAACATGCATTCCTTTTATTACATTCCACTTCATCTACATTGTTACAAATAATGATTGCTTGTTTTATTTGTATGATGATCACAATTCAGCATCTATCACCAGAATAACTTTTCAATAAGTCAATTGCCTATCTATTTCTCCGACTGTCAGCCTACCTATCCAACTGCTTTTCCATCTTCCAGACTTGTCCCTGGGATCACAGGAATATCCTCGGAAAACAGACTGGGAAGATATAAAAGGGACGTAAGGGGCAACATTTTCATACAGAGTGTGGTGTATGTATGGAATGAACTGCCAGAGGAAGTGGTGGAGGCTGGTACAATAACAGCATTCCAAAGGCATCTGGATGGGTTTATGAATAGGAAAGGTTTGGAGGGATATGGGCCAAGTGTTGGCAAATGGGACTAGATTAGGTTGCGATATCTGGTCGGCATGGACGAGTTAGACCGAAGGGTCTGTTTCTATGCTGTACATCTCTATGACTCTAAAACTGAGCTTGCAATCTCTCGAGTTTCAAAAAAATGAGGTCAGATCGCATTTCACTTACAAAATATTTGTGGCGTAGACAGGGTAAGATGCGTCCCCTTGGTTGGGGAGTCTAAAACCAAGGGGCATCATTTGATAATAAGACTATCATATAGGTCCAAGATGAGGAGAAATTATTTTAGTCAGAGGGTTGTGAAATTCAGAATTCTCGACCACAGAGAGCTGTGGAAACTCAGTCGTTCAGTATGTTTAGAGTAGAGATTGATGAATTTGCGACTGCCAAAGGGGTACAGGTGGGTAAAAGGTATTGAAGTGTTCAATGTATTGAATGGTGGGGCAGGACAAGCTCGATGGGCTGATTTGCCTCCGCCTGTTCCTATCCCCTATCCGTGGACCAAAGGTGATGCAGAAATGCAACCACTACGTTCACATTGACAGTAGCATCAATCTCTTTACGGACAGTAGAGATCTCACAAACATCAATGAGTTGGGAAATCCAGTTTGTTAATCATAGCAAATGCATGACACTGCCACTCGGCCCATCATATCAATGTGGGGATTTTGTTAATGGCATTAATTGATAGAAAGTATTCCGTGGTGAGGTTTTTGAATGTGGTGTGACATACAATTAAGGACAATCAGATGAAGACGAAATAAAAGGTATTAACCTGAAAAATGACCTGTTGCATTGTGGGATAGAACCACCTTTTAAAGAAGAAAGTCCTTCATTTGCTGACTATTATTTTTCAGAGGTGGACTGATGGGAACCTGAGCTATAAATGTACAAGTAGCTGCCAATCTGTGCAGAAAATACCCTCCCATTGGCCTCAGGATGGAATTGTTCAACATGTCTCTCTGTGGCTTGGTCTGTCTTCATTTTACTGCACCCAGGGCAGGATTCATTCACTCACAGCACTGATTCATGATGATAGATTTGTGCTTCTCCCCTCTAAAGTATCATAAACATCATTTTGTTAGTGTGCGAGTCTTTATCAGAGTCTCTGTGAATGGCTCTGTGGGGAAATCCTTTATCCACTGACAGCATTCATCACTGTACCACCCATCACCCACAGCCAGGGAGCTGCAGACCTGTACAAGAGTCGCAGATTATCAATTGCTTGTAAAGGAAATCTGATCAATTCCAGAGGGCACCCGTGAGGCTCTCTCTTCCTCACACAAACTCCACACAGACAGGCACTCGATGCTGGGATTGAACCCGGGTCCCTGGTGCTGTGAGGCAGCGGTGCTAACCACTGAGCCACCGTGCCGCCCCTTGTGTGGAGTTCTGCCCATGTTTGTGGGGGTTTCCTCTGGGTGCTCCAGTTTCCTACCACAGTCCTACCCAGAATCCAGCCACCTCTGGACTCTGATTACAAGGGAACAACTTTCATACCAAGTAGTCATTCTGTCCTACTAAGATATTCTGGGCAGATGGAATCAAAATAGAGAACAGCTCTGATCTAATTTTTTTTCTTTTATTCGTTCACAGGAAGAGGGCATCACATAGGATTTATTGCCCATTTCTAGTTGCCCAGAGGGCCGTGAAAAGTTACCCACATGTAGTCATGATTTGCGTGTAGGGCAGATGAGATAATGATGGTAGTATCCTTCCCTAAAGGATATTAATGAACCAGATGGGCTTTTCCCAACAATCAACAATGGTCATCACGAGATTCTTAATTCCAAATTTTTTAAATTGAATTCTATTCCCACCATCCACCATAGCAGGATTCGAACCCAGGTCCCAGAACATAGTTTGGGTCTCTGCTTTAACAGCCCGGCGATAAAACCATTAGGCCATCACCTCCCCTGATTGGTTGATTAGTGGAACAGATCCAAGGGGTTGATCCCCCTGTTTCCTCCTGTCTCGATTAGAGTGGTGCTGGAAAAACACAGCAGGTCAGGCAACATCCGAGAAGCAGAAAAATCAACGTTTCGGGCCAAAGCCCTTCCTCAGGAATGACCCCCCTGTTTCCCATGTAAACCAGGTAGAATTTTAATCTTAAATCAGAGACTGATGGATTACGGGAGATAAGGATTACATTAAGAATTAATTTAGGATAATTAGTCTGATCTCAATGAAGCTAGAAAATACATAAATACGGAAGCAGGAAGCTGTCCCCTACAGGAAAAAGGATCATGTCCAGGCCTTGCAACTCTTTCGGATTAAAGAAATACTTTAGGATAACAGCATTTCCCTGGTACATTCCCCATGGCAATGCCTTAACCAATCAGATTTGATTTATCAACCAATCAGCTACTCTTTTCTTGCACACTATAACTTACTGCTCCCTTTGACAACTGGCATTCTTGCATCTGTCCTGATTGGCAAAAAAGCTCTGACAGCATGTCCCGATTTGACAGTAATGCTGACAAATATGCATTAACCACAGGTATGATGGGATATTGGGCAAAGGCAGAATTAAGTCACAGACAAGCAATAACCTCATTGCATTGTTTGGGGAGGATGGAAGAGTGAAATGGCCTCCTCCATCCCGACAGAAAGGCTGAATGACTTCCCCCTTACCCTATGAAGAGTCTGAATGGCCTCATGTTTCTGTGGAGAGACTGAGTGGCCTTACCTTGTTCCAACAGAGGGGCTGAAAGGCCTCTTCCTGTTCCTACAGGGGGGCTGAATGGCCTCCTCATGTTTCTACAGAGAGGCTGAATGGCCTCATGTTCCTGTGGAGAGACTGAATGGCCTCTGCCAGTTCCTACAGAGGGCTGAATGGCCTCTCACTGGCCCTATGGTGGGGCAGAATGGCCACATGTCCCTGTTGGGAGACAAAATGGCCTCTCCTTGTTCTGATATTGGGGCTGAATGGCCTCTGCCACTTCCTGTAAAGGGGCTGAATGGCCTTCTCATATTCCTCTACGCCCTCTGCATCATCATCGGGCTGATGACTACCTGTGCCCTAATCTCAGGAATGTTCCTCTCCTAATCACCATTGGACCATTATAACATCTCGCCCACCAGCCACCAAGAAACCCCTTTAAGCAAAACCGAAACAATGATTTCTGACAGAGTAGGTGAGTGATAAACGATAGTGCAGAAAGATCGATTCTTTGAACAACGCCAGCTCTCCTGTACAGCACGATTCCCACAATGGAATCCCTGTAAGAAGTGTACAATCTTGAGATTAATGAGCAGAGTATACATGAAGTCTTTGTGGAAAATAAATTGTGCATCAACTGTCTTTCAGAGAATGACAGACCGGTATCCTGAAAAGCAGAATCAAGGCAAAAAATCAATCTAAGCCTCATAATAATTACCGCTGGCTCTTGGCCTCTCAAGCAATGAGTGTATTTCAAAAAGAGCATAAATACTGGCTCGTCCTGGCAGTCAAAATGAGATCCATTTCTAATACAAAAGGGCTTAGCTGTGTTGTTTCTTTTTAATGAATAATTTGTTGCGGGAGTCCCTTGGCTTTTCCTGTCTTGTTTCCTGGCTCTTGCAGTAACTGGGAGTGACGTGTGAATGGGGAATTACATTTCCCTGGAATGTTGCCATTAGGAGCCACAATCATAGCTGCCTATGCTCTCTCTTCTTCTGTAGCCACAGTCAACTATTATCCAATCCAATGTTCATGCATCAACAAAACCCATCACACACTAGGTCGACAGTTTAGAACTTTTCCATGTTCAGACATAGATAAAGAAAATGTTTGTTGGCCTGAACTAGCTAGCCCTGGCCTGACTCTTTGAGTGAGACCATGCCATCAACATTATGTGCGTATTTTGCTTTTTATTTGATGAGCATCGCTAGCTGGGCCAGCATTTATTGGCTGTTCCTCATTGCCCTTGAGAAGGTGGGGGGTGAGCTGCCTTCTTGAACCGATGCAGTCCGTGTGGTGTTGCTGAACCCACAATGCCCTGGGGGTGGGGGGGGAAGAGTTCCAGAATATTGTCCCAATAGCACTGAAGGAACAGAGATATTATTTATTGGACTGGGGAAGAAACAGCCAGAATTTGTGTTCATTGAGTTCTAGAGGTCTGCACCACTGAAAATACCTTTTGACACATCAAGTTTAAAACAAGCATCTAACTTTTCGAATCCCATTTTACAATAAATATTTTCTCACCTATGAAACATTATAAAAGTTCAGTCTCATGATCTTTAAGCTCTATTTAATTTTTTTATGATGTGGAGGTATGGGGGGGGGGGAATGAAAGTCAGAAGTCATGTGACATCAAGCTATAGTCCAAAAGGTTTATTTGAAATCACAAGCTTTTGGAGCGCTGCCCCTTTGTCACCTGACACTTCATCTGCTGTTGTGAGACTTCTAAATTCTTTTATTCATTTGTGGGATGTAGGCATCATTGGCTAGACCAGCATTCATTACCCGTCCCCAACTGTGCTCAAGAAAGGGGTAGTGAGCTGCCTCAGAACTCACTGAACTATAATTTAACTGGGGAAGGGGTGGCTCCACTATTTCTTCGCTTCCTTTTAGCAATTCAACCTGAAGATAAAATTAAAAACATCTGATTCCTGACTGTTTTACACAAGGAATTATGATGCTCTGGAAATTACTATCTTGTGGTGTTCAGTTGTTCTTTGATGGATTATGAGAGTCTGGCAACTAGGCTTGACTATGTTCACTGGGCTTGACTGATTCAGCCTGGACGCGGACTCACAGCAAAGTCACTAGAAGCTGAACCATAAGCGTGAGTGCAGAGATATTTTAGAAGCTTCGGAAATAAAACCTATTGCAAACTTAGAAATTAGGAACGGGGTGGCTCATTCAGCCCTTTGAGCCAACTCTGCTTTGTTTTGAGTCAAATCAAACATATTAAAAAACATGCAGCCTGAAAGGGCAGTAACTGCAATTACAATAACTTTCAAAAAGAGACTAGATAAATATTCAAAATTGCTGGGTCTTGGGGAAAGGGAAGAGATGGGACTAAACTGCACAGCTCTTTCAAAGAGCTGGCACAGACAGGATGGGCCAAATGGCCCACATCTTGGGTTTTACGTCTCCTCCTAAGGACATTTCTTATGTCAATGATAAATTGAAAACACAGACTCACAAATCAAGAATTGCTGTCATTTATAGTCACCATTAGCTTTATATCTCAGATTTATTCATTCACACCCTACCAGTTGCCTTAGTGGGATTTGAACCCTGAATTAACCTGAACCTCTGGATTACTTACCCAGTGATATTACCACTAGGCCACTGCCTGATCACAGTGGGTTTAGCTTGGGTGTGGACTCCAGGGGAAACAGCCCCAGCTTTTTCAGCCTCTCCCTATAGCCTAAATCCTCCAATCCTGGCAACATCTATGTCAATCTTTCCTGAACACTCTCAAGTTTCACAACATCTTTCCTATAACAGGGAGGCCAGAATTGCACACAGTGTTCCTAGAGCCACAACATAACTTTCCAACTCCTATACTCAATGCACTGACCAATAAAGGCAAGTGTACCAAATGCCTTCTTCACTATCCTATCTACCTGCGACTTCACTTTCAAGGAACTATGAACCTGCACTCCAAGGTCTCTGTTTAGCAGTGCTCCCCAGGACCTTACCATTAAGTGTGTAAGTCCTGTTCCAATTTACCTTTCCAAAATGCAGCACCTCTGTTAGATATAATTGAGTTGAGCAGATTTTGAAAATGGGTCTGTGCTCACAATAAAATACAATGTATTTTTGCTGGAGCATTTGATCCTTCTTTAGCTTATTGTACCCAGTATGTGTAAACCTCTCCAGAAAGACTATATATAAGTCAATGTTTATGAGCAATCAACTCTGCTGAAAGAAAAGTAACAATGCAGTGGAATTGTTTGCATCATTGAAGTTGCCATGGTAATGAAAGGGTTGAAAAACCACTGGTCTTGGTTGCTGACTGCTGTCAGTCTAATCCTACTGAAAGATGCATGAGGAAGCAAAGACAATGTTGCACTGTACAATAACAGACGGTGACAGAGCAGCATCTAAATCCTCATGTTTGCTGAGCAACACTACACGAGTGCTTGGAACTGGTGGCAGTGCACTTGTAAAAGGCTAAAATACAGGAGCATCTGCGTTCAAGTGACAATGATAGCAACTACAGTCGACAATCCAATCAAGCTGCGGCTGAACACTGGTTTCATTCGTCAACAACTTGCTAATTACCCAGTCAGAGCTACACCAACAGAACAATAATATTTGCAAACCTCCCTTGGGCATTAAGAGACTGGTGTCACTACATGCAAGGGTCTATTTCAAATAAACCCGATGGAAAGAGCATCTGGGAACAAGACTGTGACCATATGTACCCTATTTTACAATGCTTCGGTTTCTGGTTCCCTCAGTGAAGTTTACACTTGAGCCCTGAATGAGATGCAGCATTTGCAAAGTCCCAGACTCGGTTTTGCAGAGCTCCTTGGATGCTGCCTGACCTGCTGTACTTTTCCAGCACCACTCTAATCTTGACTCTACAGTTACACTGCCATTTGACCAATCAATGCTCAACGGCCTTCTGTCCTTAATCACCTTGTGATTCGGATATGATGGGTCAAAACCCAGACATCTATTCAGTGCAGGACCGACCTGCAGAGTAGGCTGAAAATAGGTACAACTCCACGCTTCCAGTGCCTTGCACCAACTCAATTCTCATTCACTCCTTTAATTTCAACACAATGGGTTGCCGCGGGTCAGCTGATTGCATTTCAGCCCGAGCCCTCAATTGGATGAGATTGCAAAGCCTTCCATTGTAGAAGACAATTAGTACCTGAAATGATTTGGGGATGCCGGAGTTGGACTGGGGTGTACAAAGTTAAAAATCACACAACACCAGGTTATAGTCCAACAGGTTTATTTGGCAGCACTAGCTATCGAAGCGCTGCTCCTGATGAACACTTGAAGAAGGAGCAGCGCTTGGAAAACTAGTGCTTCCAAATAAACCTGTTGGACTAGTACCTGAAATTGTTAATTAACATCATGTAATAATTTCCAATTACAAAAGACAGCTGTAACAAACACAGAGAATGCTGAAGAAAATTAGCAGATTCTGTGAGGAGAGAAACAAAGTTAACTTTGTCTGAAGGTCTGAACAGACTACAGACAGGAGGTGGGAGACCTGGAAACATAGCGCATTGAAAACAACCTAGCTCTCAATGCCAGTTAAATCAAGGAACTCATCATTGATTTTTGGCGGGATGTTACTCATGCCCCCCTACACATTGGAACGAGTGGAGAGTGTCAAGCTCCTGGGAGTGGTCATCCACAACAAACCTTCTTGGACTCTTCATGTGGACACACTGGTTCAAAGGCCCAACAACGTCTCTTCTTCCACAGGCAGCTGAGGAAATTTGGTATGATGGCGAATACTTTTGCCAACATTTATCGGTGCGCCATCGAGACCATTCTGTTTGGATGTATCACTACCTAGTATGGCAACTGTACCATTCAAGATTGGAGATGGTTACAGAGAGTGGTGAACTCAGCCCGGACAATCACAAAGGCCAACCTCCCCTTCATAGAATCCATCTACCAGGCTCGCTGTCAAGGAAAGACCACCAGCATTCTCAAAGATCCACCCCACCCTGGCAATGTTTTTCTACAACCTCTATCATCGGGGAGAAAGTACAAAAGCTTGAACACCTGCACCAGCCGGTTTCAAAACAGTTTCTACCCTACTGTTGTTAGAATACTGAATGGACTCACAAACTCTTAACATTCGCCTGTACCTATGTTTTTGTTTTTGCCGCTGTTTACCTATTACTTACTTATCGATGCTACTTAATTATGTGATCTGCCTGTATTGCTCGCGAGACAAAGCTTTTCACTGTGCCTCGGTACACGTGACAATAAATTCAACTCAATTCAGACTCTGAAGAAGAGTTCTCCCCAACTTGAAATGTTACCTCACAGAGGCTGCTGGATCTGCTGAGTGTCTCCTGTATTCTCTATGTTGTTTTTTCAGATTTCCAACAACCGCAGTATTTTGCTTTTACATATAAAGGACACTTCCTGGGAGGAGTTCATCAGTTCTTCCATTCTCTCTAAGCTGTGTATCAGAACGTTTCAGTACCAGTAATGTGTACTTACTCTAAACTCAAGTCTGCAATTTTAGAAGCCTTAGGCTCTCACCTATCTTAGAAGCAATGTAATCAGCTATTAAGTACTACATAATAAACCTGCTTCTTAAGACTGAGTCAATTTAGTATTTAGGAGGAGAAGGATTAGTGGCAATGAATCTACACAAGGATTTACAAATGGTGCACACAAGCACATTATAGCTTGCTAGCAGCACTAGTACCAATAAATATAACATCTTAAACATTCCACAAACAAAAACAGAGCAAAACCCAGCAGGTCTGGCAGCATCTGTAAAGAGAGATCAGAGTTAATGTTTTGGTTCCAATGACCTTTAGTCATAGAGTTGTACAGCATGGAAACAGACTCCACGGTCCAACTCGTACACGCCGACCAGATATCCTAAATTAATCTACTCCCATTTGTCAGCATTTGACCCATATCCCTCTAACCCTTTCCTATTCAAATACCCATCCAGAAGCCTTTCAAATGTTGTAATTGTACCAGCCTCCCCCACCTTCCTCTGGTAGTTTATTCCATACACACACCACCCTCTGGACCTGAAACATTAATTCTAATTTCACTCCACAGGTGCTGAGTTCTTCCAGCAATTTCTGTTCTTGTTTCCAATTTCCAGCATCTGCAGTTCTTTCCAGTTTTAATCTTGGAAATTTCTCCTGTTTCCATGTTGCCATTTCAACATTCACAGAGCTGGTCAGCAACTGCAGGGATTGTCTTAGTAAAGTCATGGTGCTTAATACAGTACCTTCAATAAAGGTGCTTGTGAAGGAAATTTACAGTCAGTTCTTCTACAACGCGATGGTTGTGTTCTTGTGAAGCCTCGCATTATAGAAAAATGGTGCTTTAGAAACAGCGTTTAAAGTGAAGGCGATGTAATTGGCGTTACAGCCAATATATGTTTTAAAAGTTTGCGATTTAGAAATAAATTGTCAATTGAGTTACAGCAAATACACATTGACGAAAAGCAAGTTATAGCAGAATGACCTGTATAGGAAAAGATTTTACCCCAAGCCAGCATGAGAAGGAATTAACTAACTGCTTGATCAAACCGGAGTGTTTTCAGGAATGAAGGAGGCAGAAGGATTCAGGAAGAGTATTTCAGAGTTTCAATAAAGAACTCAGCAACACAGCAATCAATGTGAAATTGAAGAATTCAAAGACCCAGAAGAAAAAGTTGCAAGTTCCCTGCAAATGAGCTGGGCTTTTCTAGGAAGGACTGAACCGTTCCTGGAAATTGCAGGTGGTTGGGTTTGTAAAAGAACAACAGGAAATGGGAAGTTACTGAACTGCCCCATACCCACCAGGCCTCTTGACGTTGTGTCACCAGATAAAGTGCCCATGTGTTTTCACCTACCTGGGGGTGACCTTGGCTGGCGTGATGAGGAACGTCAAAAAAGGACTGGTGCAGACTTGGATGCTTTACTGCAGTGGCATTAATGCCAGCCAACCAGGGACTCTTCATCAATATTGCATTTCTGGTTAAAAAAAAAGGAATACATTAATAAGGAGAGATGGTGGCAAAGTGGTCATTTATTTGCAATCCAGGTGCTCAGGCTTATCTTTAGAGGATATAGGTTCAAATCCCCCAAGAGTTGCTGGTGGAACTTTAATTCACTTCATAATTCAGGAATTGGACACTAGTCTCAGTGATGGTGATCATGAGAACAAATGTTGATCGTTGTAAAAATCTTGCTGGTTCATTAAAATCTTTTAGGGAAGGACGTAAGATCATAAGATATAAGAGCAGACGTGTGCCATTCAGCGAGGATGTCTTTTTTTGCCCTTTTAAAATATCAGCTGTAGAGTCTTTGTTGCCTTGTGTGTGTGCATGTGTGTGCACGCGCTCATGTGAGTGAGAGAGAGAGTGTGCTTGTGTGTGTGCATGTGTGTCCACGTGCTCATGTGAGAGAGAGAGAGTGTGTGCGTGTGTGTGTGCATGTGTGTCCACGTGCTCATGTGAGAGAGAGAGAGTGTGTGCGTGTGTGTGTGTGCATGCACACGCTCATGTGAGTGAGAGAGAGAGAGAGAGAGTGTGTGTGTGTGTGTGTATCTGTATCTGTGTGGGATTAAAAAGAATTTTAGTTCTAATTCCAGATTACAGTTTTTAGATGTTAACCAGTTTCACCACAGATTACTTTTCATTTCTCTAAAGAAACTTGGTGAAAGTCTCTTTAGCAAGAAGTAAAGGAAATAATTTGCCATTTTGGAGACTGAATCAGCACATTTGTACAAAGAGTGTTATTCATGGGAAGTAATGGGACTTGATTATCAGCATATTCCTCCTGTCACTGATGTAAAATTAATTTAAAAATTAATATCTGCACATCCACCATACTTTGGAATACTAACTCTCTCCCCCACCCCCACCCCATTGTTAGCTTTCCTGTAAGTTCCCTCTGTGTGGTTCACATTTCATTGTTATATTGACTGTTCCCAGTCCGGCTGGCGTTACAATCCTGATGCTTGTTAACTCAACCCCCATGTTCCTTCCCTCCTAGAGGGAAATGAAGCTGTCTCTCCTGATATCGGGGCTTAAATTCAGGCCAATGAAAACCAAGCTGTGCCACTATTACTTATTGATCTACTCAGGGTTTCTACCTTGCCACTAGGCTTTGATGGGCTCTGGCTTTCTCAATGAATACGCATCAATCCACAGGAAGACATCATAAATAATACAATGGAGCCTCACAAAGTAGGCTGTGCTGTGTTTATTGATTTTAATTGAGAAACTTAGGTGAAGGGCTAAGTCCCATCAAAGGTGGGAAGACTAACAAAGCACTTGGGATAGATTAATAAGTAATGACTAACAGCTTGGATCCTTGCCTGGTGTTTACCTCATGGCTGGTTTCCCAACTGAAGCCCTGCTATCAGGATCTATGACAAATAACGAGAGAGAGAGAGAGAGAAAGAAAGAGACAAAAATTGAGAGAGATAGAGAAAAAGAGAAAGAGAGAGGAAGGAAGAAAGAAAGGAGAGAAAGAGAAAAAGAGAAAGAGAACGGAGAGAGAGGGTGGGAAGGGGGGAAAGAAAGGAGAAGAGAGAGAAAAAGAGAAAGAGGTTTAGAGAGAGAAAGGAGAGAAGGAGAGAAAAGTGAAAAAGACAGAGAGACAGAGAGAGAGAATGACAGAAAGGAGAGAAGGAGAGAGAAAAAGAGATAGAGATGGAGAGAGAGAACAAGAGAAAGAGATGGAGAGATACAGAAAGAAGGAAAGAAATGAGAGATAGAGAAAGAGAGAAAAAGATAAAGAGAGAGGTGGGGGAGAGAGAGAAAGTGAAAGAAAGAGAAAAAAGGAGAACACACTGTGTGTTTGAGGGAGAGAGTTGAGGGGGAATAGATAGAGAAGTGAAGACAGTGAGATATAAAGATATAATCTGGATACGATCCTTGGTCCTGGTTAAATAAAGTGGTGATTTTTTAAAAAATTAACTGGCAGCAACAGTCATAGTCCAGACTGCAGCTTCACCAATCTCCATGGCAATCACTGGAAGCATGAGCACCAACCCGACCATAATGAGCCCAGGTTCCATGACCAACCAGCACCAGTCCAACAGAACTACAGCAAGAAGGATCCAGCAATCAGAAATGGGTCTGTAAGTATTGGCGGGTCAGTGAGGGATCTCAATATCAGTCAGCACTGACCTCTCTGGAGGTGCAAGACCAGACAGCATAGAGGAACCAAGGAATCTTGCAATTCTTGGAATCTTACAAATATATCAAAGAGATATTGGTACTACAGGTTAAGAAAAACAAACCAAACTATGAGGCTTTACTCTCTGGAGGAACATGATTGAAAATTAGTGAATTGTACAAAACCAGTATTGAACCTTGATTAGAACAAATTTGGAGACCATAACCATTGCTAAACAGAGACATGAAGTCTTGCTTTAATTAGGACTGGACAGTAAGAACTTAAAGTTAGAATGTAAATACTCTCTTTCAAGGTCTGGCTTCTTGCATCCTACTCCTGAAGATTATGGGACAAAAAGATCTGAATATGTGACGTTATTTTAGCATTGCTTAAATTCTGCAATAAGCAACCAATAAGTCAGAGCATTAATGTAGCTCTGCTCACCACAAGCCTACAATGGAGGTCCCCACCGTCACCACTGTTCAAGAGAGCTCATCGTACCTTTTGTCATTCAGGCATTTGGCAGGTCAGCAGTGGGTATTTGTCCTTGGCATCAAGGACCCAACCCCAACCTCATCTGCACCCATCCAGGGGTGGACGTCAGAAACCGGCTCACTGAAAGCTGTCAACCAATCAGCTCCTCTGTGCTCAGCAGCGCCACTAGAAAGGTTTTGGCTGCTGGTGGTAATATGCTCCCCCCACCCCCAACTATGGTCCTAGATCAAGGAAGGACTCAGACCACAGGTGAAGGATGGCAGAATAGGGATCTTGAGGGTCTGGTTAACTGGGGAGATTTGGTAGCAAGGTCAGGTTTTCAGCTGCCCAACCCTTTCCAGAAGCCGCAATCAGGCAACAATTGCCTTTGAATGGGGCCCAACCCCCACAACCCCCCACCCCGGAGATATTTTGCCCCTGTGCTCCTTATGCGGAGCATACCCCAACCACTGATGGGTTATTGCCAACAGCAGAAAGATGGGTCCCTTAACTGGGCACCAATCGGCCCACTCCCATGAACTGTTCACGGGCTTTCCCACGGTGTAGTGAATTGGGACGAGCCAGGAAGGAGACAGGTCCCTATCAACCATCACCCTCTCTCCTGCCACTTCCAAACCCAGCTCAGGGGAGCATTCCTCCCCGTATTGCGAATAGGACATGAAGGCAGCTGTGAGAGAAAAGAAGGTTGCTAGGAAACATGGGTTTAGATAAAAAGAAAGGATCTGGAGGCTGAGTCCTCTGTTTCTTGAATAAAGATTTGAAAGGGACCCAATAGAGGTCTTTGATCAAATGGAGAGGGTACTCTCTTGTGTGGAGAATTCTCCACAAGGGTATACAGGAAAGCCACACACACAGACCAAGTCCTAAACTACGAAAGCAACCACCCCAACACACACAAAAGAAGTTGCATCAAGATACTGTTCAAAAGGGCCACAACACACTGCAAAAAGAGGAAGAAGAACAGCTCTACAATGTATTTGCCAAAAACAGATACCCCCACAATTTCATCAACAGCTGCCTAAGGGAAGGGAAAGACAATGGAATGAGGACATGCCGCAACCCAAAGGACTAGTCACACTACCATACGTCAAAAACATTTCTGAACTGACAGCCAGACTACTGCGACCACTTAGGACTCATAACAGCACACAAACCAACAGCCACTCTCAGACAACAACTCACCAGGGCACAGGACCCGATAACCAGCATGAGCAAAACCAATGTAGTGTACAAAATCCCATGCAAGGACTGCACAAAACACTACATAGGACAAACAGGAAGACAGCTAACGATCCGCATCCATGAACACCAACGAGCCACGAAATGACATGACCAGCTATCCTTAGTAGCCACACACGCAGATGACAAGCAACATGAATTCGACTGGGACAATACTACTATTATAGGACAAGCCAAACAGAACAGCCAGGGAATTCCTAGAGGAATGGCACTCATCCACAGATTCAGTCAATAAGCACATCGACCTGGATCCAAAATACCGATCACTGCAGCGGACTGCTGGAACGGACAACCAGAAGCAGCAGATACAAATCACTATAAATGCCGAAGGAAACATCACAGAAGCGCTTCACAGGAGGCTCCCAAGCACTGAGGATGTCACCTAGACAGGGGACGAAACGTCTGCAACGCAATTTCCCAGCTCGGCGAACAGAACCACAACAACGAGCACCCGAGCTACAAATCTTCTCCCAAACTTTGAATGACAAGAGGCTTGACTGGAGAATGAACACTAGCATGGAATGATTGGGTGAATGGCCTGTATTGTGCCGTATCACCATGTGATCAATGTTACACTCCATCTAGAGAAAGCATCACAGGGCATTTCATGGTGTCCAATCCGGGAAGGATCTTGTGTAAGATGTTTTTGCAGCATAAACACTTACCCATAGGATTCATGATCAGGCACTATTCTAGCCACTGCAAGGAGGGGGCCTACAGGATCCTTTAATGGATTCTCCATACCTCGAAGCAAAACCTGAAAGGAACATGAAACCACTTATTAGTATTCCCTCAGTCAACGCAAAATCCCCTTCAATTTGTGAATTTCTTGGAACAGAAACAGTTATATATTCAGCCAGAGTCATTCAGAATTAGAACTGATTCCATTATTGCCTTTTCCTGGCAGACTCCCTCTGCTGGTACACTTGCATATGGTAGCCTCAAGTGGACAAAAGCCACAGCACCATTTTCCAAATACTGTGCTCAGAACACCAGAGAGAGTTCGTTACGACTGGAGTTAAAGCTGAAATTGCTGGAATTTCACCGAAGGTCATTCAACGTTTGAGGAAAAGTAAACCACATTAATAATCTCTTACCCAAACTGTGGCCTGTATTTCTTGGATAGGAAGCTAGACAGGCTCCATGTCTGCAATGGAGGCAGTTCTTCCTCCAATTGAGGGAGAAAAGAATTGAGGAGATGGTGGTTGATTGAAACAAAGAAGGGAGGAAGGACATAAACTCTGGCATAAACCAAATGGCCTCTTTGTATGCTCACCAATGCCATTTAGAGGAACCATTTACCTCAGGTGTAAACCCATCTTAACCATGTATGTTCAACAAGAACAACAACAACAACAATATATTTATCTAACACCTTCAAAGAAACACCCCAATGTGGGAGCACAATGAAATAAAATGAAGAGACCAGGACACAGAGCTTGGCACAAGAGGTAGGTTCGATGGAGTATCTGAAAGGAAGAAAGACAGGTAGACGGGCACAGAGGTGTAGGGAGGGAAATACAGAGAGTGGAGCCAAGAAACTGAAGATATCAGCGTGACCAGCACACAGGGAAAATTACAAAAGGCACATGACAAGGAACGTGGACTGGTGAGGGATGAGATTAAGTTTGCTTTTGGCAAGACTTACAGGACAGGAGGCTCGGTGAAGCTGTGGGAGCCGGGCAGAGTTGTTTGAGACCAGACAGTAGGAGAGACCCACTAGAACGATGTACAAATTCCACTCTCCCATGAATCTGTACCGGCGGCAACAATCCCCGGAGTCGGAAAAACTGCCTCAAATTTGGGATGCAGCATTGAATCCAGGATGGCCAGTCACTCTGGATGGCATGGACACCGATGGTGGCACAAGTATAGCAGGAATTCTCTTTTTCAGTCTCCAGCCAGACCCCAATTCCAACCAGTGGTGAGTTGGGAAGAGAGCATGGGATATAGACAACTGACCGGCACACAGGGAAAACAGCAAGGGACACATTTGTCTTGACAAGTACCAGGGGAATGGACATGGTGAGTTCGCTTCTGGCAAGAGTCGGTGCGTGGGAAAGGCATTTCTATCTATCCTCAGAATTCCTGTTGCTTAACTGGCAGAACGGCAGTGGGCAAAGCTTCCCAAATTCATCCCGGGGTTGATCCATCTCCCCATGAGGAGAGAGACTCTGGTGCAGCACCCAGTGCCATCAATAGCGGGCACATCACCATAGGTCGAGAAAGGACACTTGAAGCACTCGGTCGAGTGAACCCGATGACGGAATCTGTAACGTTTTGAATGATTTGGTTGCCATGGTATCCAAGCATGGGTGAGGAGTTGAGGAGTGGGGCAGGGTCTGAAATCACAATGTGTGCACCGGTTCCAGAATACACATAAATGCTCACCTCACGTTCTTCCCACTACCATCCTCATAGCAGCCAGTAATGGACTTTTTGAGCTGAGGAGTAAAACACTTCACGGAAATAAGGACGAGAACTCCAGGTCAGCACATTAGCTGGACGTATTTTAATAACCCAGATTGCATTTTCAGGATCAGAGCAATTAGCAGCATTGAAAACGTTCTATCTGCATACATAAATATTAATATCCTGTGAGTGACAGCTGTTCTCTTCGGCTTTCTTAATAAACGTTTAGTGTCACTGCATCTGCAAGTAAGGTCGCTTTTGAAAGGGAACATTATTATGTACAAATGGAGAGATTCTACCCACCCCCACCCCTGCCCTGTAGCCCCAGTGAGATTCATTCCAGAATTCTTTCCTATCACATCCTTTTTAAAACCGAAGGAAGCAGTGTATTTATGTCTGGGTCGTACCTCCAGGCCAGTGAAAGTAAAGCCTTGTTGACGAGGGATGGTGCTGGCTTTCCGAACGATGGTGATGTACAGTCGAGTGCCCGAAGGAACACTGGGAAGGGGCTGTGTTTGGTGGGCAGAAGGAGAGACACAATCAGCATCAACACACACACAGCAACTGGTCCCTACCCGAGTAATGAAAGGAGCCCACATAGTGTCTACCCAGGCTGATAGGAACATGGGAATGAAGTACGGGAGTAGGCAATTCAGCCCTTCAAGCTCATTCTGCCATTTGTACCTGATTATTTACTCATTCGCGGGATGATGGGGTCACTGGCTAGGCCAGCATTTAACAGTCGACCACATTTCTGTGGGTCTGAAGTCACATGTAGGGCAGACCAGATAAGGATGACAGTTTCCTTCCCTAAAGGGCATTAGTGAACCAGATGGGTTTTTCCAACAGTCAACAACGGTTTCATGATCATCATTAGACTCTTAATTCCAGATTTTTATTTTCTTCAATTTAAAATTCCACCATCTGCCATGGCAGCATTCAAACCCGGGTCTCCAGAACATGATCTGGGTCTCTGGAGTAACATTCCAGTGATAATATCACTAGGCCTTCCTATGGCTGATCTTATCCCAGTCTCAACTCCACTCTCCTGCCTGCTCTCCATACCCCTTTATCCTGCTTTTCATTAGAAACGTATCTATTGCTTTCTTGAAGTTCAGTTTATTCTGCCTCCAATGCACTCTGGGGCAGTGAGTCCCTCAGATTCACAGCCCTCTGAGAGAGGTAGTTTCTCCTCATCTCAGTTTCGAAACGACCTTCTCTCATTTTATATCTACGCCCTCTTATTCTAGACTGCCCCACAAGGGGGAGCATCTGTTCAATGCCCTTCTTAGCAATCGCCTTTAGCATATTATATCCCTCAACAGGTCTCTCCTCATTCTTCTGAACTCCAGTGAGTACATGCCCAAGGTATTCAATCGCCACACCTGTTGAACCTCCTCTGAACTAATTCCAGTCCAGCCACATCCTTCCTCAAGTAAAGAGACCAAGATTGGACACAATACTCCCTCAACAGAAATACATAGGATGGGCCTCAAAGGTGACTTCAGTCACCACTGTGGCCACTAATACTCATTCTGCAGCAATAGAGATGAGTAACAATGGTCCATTCACGGGGAAGCTGGATACATTCATGGTGCATAAACAATTAGGGGATAGATACTTTTAATCAACCTGTTCAGAGATGACATGACGCACCTCTGGAACAGGTGGGACTTGAAGTTGGGCCTCCTGGTTCAGAGGCTGAGACACTACCACTGTACCACAAGCGTCCCACAAATCAAGGGATGTGCAGAAAGGTTTGGATGAGCTTCAGTTGGAGAAGGCTCATGTGGAGCTGAATCACCTGATTCTTTGCTACACATGCTTCCTCCTCAGTCCGCTACGCAAAGGCAGGTCCAACTCTCAGTTTTTGCTCCTTTAAATTGATATGGAACTTGGACTGGAAAACTGAGGAGGTTTCGTGACTTATTACAGATGATAGGATCCCGATAGGCCATTTGGGTCTACACTATCCCTCTGAAGAGTATCCCACCTAGACCCATTCCCTTACCCTATTACTTTACATTTCCCCTGATTAATGCACCTAATCTACACATGCCTGAACACTATTAGCATGACCAATTCACCTAACATCCACATCTTTTGACTGTGGGAGAAAACCAGAGCGCCCAGAGGAGATACAGGGAGAATGTGCAAACTCCACATAGACAGTCATCAATCAAAGGTGACAATCAAACTCAAGTCCCTGGGGCTGTGAGGAAGCAGTGCTAACTGCTGAGCCACCATGCCACCCATGTTGGATATTGTTGAGCTGTGCAATACATGCTGCTTCTTAGTAGCAGTAAGGGGAAGAATTTGACTTTGACTGATCCCAAGAATCTTTTGCATGAAGGAAATTCTGCCAGGAAATGGTCCTCTGATTGGTTAAGCCACAGAGTGTTTAAAAAAGCTGCAAGTGTCAAGAAACAGCTGAAAGTGAAAAATATCTAAAGTCTGCAAACAGAAATCATCTGTCTGTCTGTTTGTGTGTGGGGGGAACCCAAGAAAACTTAATGGCATGAATCCATATCAGAAAAAGACCTCAGTATATCTGATCAATCATTGAATCAAAGAATGACCATCACCCAACAGTCAACAACATTATTGCAACATTCAGAAGGACTATGAGGAAAATAACTTTCCACCTTGTGGTCTAGACATTTGACCTTCGGAATTTTTGTTAACCTGTCTATATTTGTTTTCATCCACATTGTACTTATTAAGCCATTTGTCTTTTGTCAGTCATAATTGCGATTGAGTGTGTTTTTGTTCATATGTTCACAGTTTTGAAGGGGTAGAGATTACGATGCATAAATTAGAAATCCTTTCCTTCCTTTGTTCTTGTTAAAGTTGAGTACCTTACTGTAAATGGTTATTTTTCTCTGTTACTGCAGTACCTGGTGTGAACTGTTTTTGTCCTGAGTGATGGTGAATCAGGCAAATTCATCATTTTGGCATCTCATTGAGGTTTTGCTACATTGTTGTGATGCCTTATGGAGCAGGGTGGCTTGATTATCACTGAGCTCTTCCCAATCAAGTCACAGTAACATGTTACATAATTACAAATCAGTAATCAGTCCCTTCAATTAGACCCAAAGCATGAGCTGTTTTGGAGCCTGTAGCCTCCTCGATTATTTCTAAGACCCTTTCGCGAATAGAAACTCAGGCATACTGTAGAACGGTCATCATCTGAATGAAAGACATAGATACATGAAAGTAACAAGTTGCGCTACCCCTAACTTTGCAAATATCCTCAGGGGTTTAACCAGGGAGAACTGTAGCAGGGAAGAGGGCAAAAGCAGCTGGGGGGAGTCAATGCACTCCCTCCCACTCTCTGACCATAGAGTAAGGACTTGCAGTGGAAAGGGCTCGGAAGGGAGTTCCAGTGTAGGTGGGAGGGGGTGGGGGGGCAAGACTGCCAAAGGGCAGATATTATTTACAGGAGTCTAGAAAGGGAATGACCTAGAGGTAGGATTCAGGATGTCAAACCAGAGGAAGGTGCAGAAGTCAAGGTTGGGAGTTACGAGGTTGAAGCAAACTTGGATGAAGGCTCTGTATTTTCGATCCAATGCACTGGCGCAGATGATAATCAAAGGGAGAAGGACTTGACATCCTTGGTACAGGACGGGATCAGCGGAGTCAGTCTGGCTCCTGTCTCTCTTTTAGACTTGGTCAAAGCTTCCTTTCAAACCAGATGGTTCCTTTTCCTGGAATCATTTCAATGTGGCAGAGTGGTGTCCCGTCAGGAATGACTGCAGGATACAGCTTAGTTTCAGCCGGAACAGTGTGCTACGGTCAGGGATACACAGGCAGATACAGGGATGTGACAGCTCTGTGGTATTATCGCTCGATTGCTAACCCAGGGACTCAGGTAATGTTCGGGGACCCATGTTCAAATCCCACCATGACAGATGGTGAAATATGAATTCAATAAAGAATTTGGAATCTTAATTTAAGGGTCTAATTCCTAATTCATATCTAATGAGCGTGAAATGATTATTGGGAAAACCCATCTGGTTCACTAATGTCCATTAAGGATGGAAACTGCTGCCCTTACTGGGTCTGGCCTTCATGTGACCCGAGACCCACAGCAATGTGGTTGACTCTTAACTGTCCCCTGAGCAATTAGGATTGGGCATTAAATGCTGGCTCAGTCAACAATTCCCACATCCCGCGGGTGAGTTAAATAAAAAGTTCATTCTTTGTTGGAAGTGACCAAAAGCAGTAATTCTGTTATCACTTCCAAGTGTCAACCCTGACTTTCCCTGTGCACCACATTCATGACTGGGAACTCTTTGCTTTGCGCTAGCCCTTTCTGAAATTAAACCCTTCCATCATATTACTTCCAGGGAAAGGACAACTTTTGCATTTGTGTTGCACCATTCGTGCCCGCACAACATTCCAAAACACTGTGCACCCAGTTCAGAAGTGTAGCCATTGTTCTTGCATAGAAAACGTTTGCGGCAATTTGCACACAGCAAGCTCCCACAAAATAACAAGGCAAATCGTCAGATCTTGATTTTTTGGTGACTGTGGTTAAGGGATAGCTATGGGTCAGGGCACCAGAGAGAACTCCCCTGCTGTTTCTCAGATCACAGAATCCCTACAGTGTGGAAGCAGGCCATTCAGCCCATACCCAGCTTCCAAAGAGCATCCCACCCAGATCCACCCTATCCCTGTAACCCTGCATTTCCCATGGCTAACCCACCTAGCCTGTGCACTATGAGGTATTTAGCATGGCCAATCCACCAAACCTGCACAGCTTTGGACTGTGGGAGGAAACCAGAGCACTGAGAGGAAACCCATGCAGACAGAGGGAGAATGTGCAAACTCCACACAGAAGCTGGAATCAAACCTGGGTCCCTGACACTATGAGGCAGCAGTGCTAACTACTGAGCCACAATGCCACTCTAGCACAGAGTGTTTTTCTACCCACCTGTATCAACTCGATGTGGTAATGATGGAACGTCTGCAAGTAGGCAACAGGAATGCAGTAACTAGTCAACAGCTCCTTGGTTCTGCTGTCTGCAATGTCCAGAATCACCACTGTGAAAAGATGAGGGAAAACAGAATAAGAGAATAGGCTGGATTTTCAGTCACACAACTGATGGCGGTTTCCAAAACGGGCGTGTTGACAATTCTGTGCTACCAACTGGCGATCCTGGTCTGCCAATCTATGCCCACCTCTTAAATATTTTCAGCAAGCCAGCTTCCAGGGAGGGTTGTGTGGATGCCATGCTTACCTGCCCATCAGAATAGACACTAAGGTCAATTAAGGTGCCAATTCATGGCATTAAGTGCACACACACACACATTTTTTGGGCATGGAGTGGCCCTCTTTTGTTCTGAAAAAAAGCCCCATTCAAACTGGCACCACAAGTGGCAGAGTGGCACAGTTCTGTCTACAGGTGACACTGTGTCTTTGGACAGGATCACCAACGATGAGCTATCCTCCCAGTGTCCCACTTTCTACAACAGTACCCACCCTTCTCAGCCTTGGGCATCTCCACTGCCCTCCCAGCTGCCCACACCATTGAATTGTATGCAGCTCCTGGAGGCTGCTTCTTGATTGCTCAGTTTTGACGTGTACTCAACACATTTCAGATCTCTTCCAAATGTACATCCGAACAAATGGGCAAGGAGCACAATGGCTCACAGCACCAGGGGCCCAGGTTCGATTCCAGCCTCAGGCAGCTGTCTGTGTGGAGTTTGCACGTTCTACCCGTATCTGAGTACGTTTCCTCCCACAATCCAAAGATATGCAGGTCAGGTGGATTGACCATGCTAAATTGCCCCATCGGGGCCAGGGATGTGCAGGATAGGTGGGTTAGTCATGGGGAATGCCGGATTACATGGGACAGGGTGGGATGCTCTTCGGACAGTTACCCCTCGCTCTATCTTTTATGAAGTAAGAGAGAGCAGATAGAATGGGATATGATTTCTGTACAGAGGTCACGAGCTGGGATTTTTTAAGCCACGTCACATACTGTTCACAATTAGAGATTATGCTATCAGTAACAAACCATAACAAGACACTGTCTGCGTGTTTAGCTCCAAATATCAGTTGACTAGTAGCTAAAGAATAGAGAGAGAGCTACTTGGAATTTCTTGACAATTGAGCAGAAAATCTTGTGCAAAGTTCTAAGCACTAGTACAGACATTTTGCAATTGCAGGAATGTTTTTACAGTTCTTGTAGATAAACCTGGTGCATGCTCTTCCTCAAGAAGCAGAGTCCTTGAATGTTTCAAAAGCAAAGGTAGATACAGTGTTGGTACAGCGAATGGGTCAAGGATATGAAGGGCAGGCAAGAATGTGGAGTTGAGGGTACAATCAATTCAGCCATGCCGGTGCAGGTTTGAGGGGCCAAATGGCCTACGCATGATCATCACAGAATCCCTGCAGTATGGAAGCAGACCATTCCACCCATCACATCATACTGACCCTCCGAAGAGCATCCACTCACACCCAATCCTATAAACCTGCATTTCCCATGGTCAATCCACCTAACCTGCATATCTTTGAACTGCGGGAGAAAAGCAGAACACCCAGAGGAAACCCACACAGACAACATGCAAACCTCACACCATCACCCAAGGGTGGAATCGAACATGGGTCTCTGGCACCGTGAGGCAGCACTGCCTCCCATGAACATAGTCAGTGAGCATTTTTAAAGTGAAGGTAGGGAAGATTTTTGTTAGGCAAGGGAATCGAAGACCTGAAGGGGAAAATGATTAGAAACGAGTAATACTGAAAATGGGTGTACTGGTCTTACAGGTTCTCCATTTTAACATATACAAGACGACTCAGACAAGTCTGTCTCATTCACCAGCTTTTACTGTTTTCTCCTTTTGGGACTTTATCGGAAGTCGTGTGGCAATACGAAAGACAAACAGATTAGCCATGGAATGATATAGAGAGACAAAAAAAGCCTGCAGATGCTGAAATCCAAAGTAGACAAACAGGAGGTTGCAAGAGCCAGGCAGCATCAGGTGGTGTATAACCCTTCTTCTGCAGGAGGGTTATTCCCGAAACGCTGGAATGACGGGGCAGCCTCAATGGGCTGAATGGCATACTCCTGCTCCAATTTTGTCTGTTTTTATGTCCCTCCCTGGGCAAGCCTGATGGGGGGGAACGCTGGTCAGGCATTCAATCAGGTGAGAGGTGGCAGTCAGGGAGCCCAGCATGGTCAGGTTTCCCCGGGGTGAGATCCACGGCGGTAAGGCCCGTGGACTGCACCCAGTTTGCCTGCTGTCAAATGAAGCCCTTAATGACAATCTCACCAGCGCCCATTGGCATCATCTGACAAAGGAGCAGCACTCCAAAAGCTGATGATTTCAAATAAACCTGGGTGACTTCTGAGATGACACCCTCTGGTCCCCACACCTCCCCTGTCAAGTCCCCTAAGAATCTTAAATGTTTCAGAAAGGACACTTCTCATTCTCCTAAACTCTCATGAGCATAAGCTCAACGTTATGGTCAGTAATTTCATATTTTTGTGGGTTTTTTTGGCTGGATTTGCTTTTAATGGGCTTAATTCAAACCTTAAGATCATTTCCAGTTGCCTGAAAAACAGAAAATGGGGTTTTCATGAAAGCTGTGAAATATGTTTCACCAAATAAATGGACTGTCCTATTTTTCCTCTCTTTGTGCAACCTCTGGATTTGTTGAAGAGAAAAGCTCATTTCCCTTTGACACTGAAGACTTTGATCGAGTCTGGTGGGCGTCAACATTGTTTCAAAAATATTCCAAGGTCAGTACAAAGACCCTTCTTTCCTTAGGGTGGTTTAACTGTTCAACTTGACCCTAAGATTGACTCTGCCGTTACTGTGTATTCTGAATGCTGCCAAGAGATTGCTGCATGCAATGTGGGTTCAAGATTGGGAGCAGGTGGATTTTGAAGGGGAGGCAATGGATAGTGTATTATTGCTGGACTGTTAATTCAGAGAGTCAGGTAAAGTTCTAAGGATCTAGGTTCAAATCCTGCCATGGCAGATGGTGGAATCTGAATTCAATGGAAATCTGTAAGTAAGAGCTTAACGAGAACCATAAATTGATTGCTGGGAAAAAAAAAATCTGGTTCACTAAATGTCCTTTAGGGGAGGAAACTGCTTCCTTATCTACCTGGCCTACATGTGACTCCAGACCCACAGTAATTTGGTTGACTCTTAACTGCCCTCTGGGCAATTAGGGATGGGCAATAAATGCTGACCCAGCCAGCGACACCCTCATCCCATGAATAAAAAAGAAACAATATTGGAGGTTGTTTCAAAGGATGAGAGTGAACAGCTGTAATTAATGCACCCTTGAGATTGTTAAGGGGCCTCTCAGTTCCCAAGTACAATGTTCAATTCATTTTCCCATGAGCCCAAGCAGAGTGTGCATGCCAGAACATAGTTCTCTACAATTACCTTCTACTGTACACAGACTTCAGGCCAATACCACATGGAAGTCTAAACATAAATGGACTGTCCTTTTCCGTGCTCTCTCTGGATGGGCATCTTCTGGAGTTACTGAAGAGGAATGATCATTTTCCTGCAACCATTTTCCAGTGATCATTTCGCTAGAGCAACTGTACGATGATATCATGGAGTTGCTTCCCACAGGGCATAAATAGCACAGTGTGGGCAGAGTTAATTACACAGAAAGTAGTGGATTAAAGATGGAACATTATTATGGCTCGGGGATCAGCCACTTAACAATGTAAGATCAGGTACTGGAATCTTTCAGATTACTGTATATAGTTGTACATAATAGTAACATACAATAAATAGAGTTCCACACAAAACTAAACCTGCCTTCTTTTCAATCAATCCATCCCGAACATAAACTCTCAGAAGCCTTATAACAAAAAGATCCTTGAAAGAAATCTTTGGGTACTAATTCGCCACTAATGTGATTGCTCAAACTGACCCTGTCATACAAAGTCACTGACCATCGCCCTCCATCTCCAAAAAGGCTGCCACCTACTGGCACCAGGCAGCTCCTGCCTCCTGGTGATGCTCTTGGTACCTCTGATTGGTTTTACACATGTATATGAGTACATACTGATTGATTTTTCTCAGAGAAATTCAGAGTTGACAGTGGTTTCTAAGTGGACAATTGATTTCAGTTACAAAGCTTTTAAAACATCACTGCAATCACAAAACGTGTGCTTGTATGTTTATCCCAGTCCTAGATTTTCAGCAACTTCTGTTGTCTAGTCTCTGAGTGTACGGCCAGACGTAACCAATCAGGTTCAGTGAGTATCGTTGTAAACAGACTCACATAATCAAACACAGAATAACTGAACACAATGCTGGTCTTGCCTCATAGCCAATGAGGCCATTTGTACCCAGGTGTTGTGTAACGAGAGTGACACAGCTTGGTACTCTTGCCTCTCATCTCCCTCCTTAAGGTACAATCCCAGGCATCACAACGGGTACTCCCTGCTACGCATAACCTGGGAACATTTAATGCTGATACTGATTGGAAGGAGCAAAAGTTGCAATTAGCCATCACTGACATCCATCGCGTTAATGAACTCAAAAGCCCTCAAAAGAATAAAAACAATCAGAGCACAAGGCTGATTTGCATAACTTCTACTCGACCTTTCACAGGCAGCTCAGAATTGGACAGCTGCCAAAACCCATGTCATTCATAGCTCTGAGCATCGGGCAGAAAAAGGTCATCTCCAGTCAGTCCATAACAAGGATTGAGACAAAACTGAACAAGAGCAAGCAAGAACGATTTCGAGGAGGCGATGGCACAGTGCCATTATCTCCACATTGTTACTCCAGAGAGCAAGGTCATCATCTAGGGACCTGGGTTTGATCCTGCAACAGCAGATGATGGAATTTACATTCAATTTTTTAAAATCTGGAATTAAGGCTCTCATGATGACTGTTGCTAATTGTTCGAAAAACCAATCTGTCCTTTAAAAAAGGAAAGTACCTGGTCTGGCCTACACGTGACTCCAGACCCAAAGCAATGTGGTTGACCCTTAACTGCCCTCTGGGTAATAAATATCATGAGTAATAAATGCTGGATTAGCTGGCAATGTCCATATCCCGTGAATGAACTTAAAAAAAACAACCTAAATTAGTTAAATTACCCGTGAACAGAATTTGTTGTTCTGTGCCCTTTCCCTGGCCCCTTTGTGTAACTATTCTGCCACAGGCTAGTCCAGTAGCTTGTGCTCACATGACAATCGATGCTAAAATGTCAAAGTCACATGTTCACACACTGAAGTCACGCTCCCAGGCTGCTGTCTATGCCTGACACAGCCTTAACAGCACGAATCCAGGACAACAGTTGTGTTCGTGCTTCCTCCAACTGGGAGCTAAGGAGGGGAACAGGTTAGAAATTCCTCCAGTATTGGCTTGATCCACAGCCTCCATTCCCTGACAAGTTGGTAGAGGCAAGTTCAATTGAGGTGTGCAAGAGGGCATTGGATGACTATTTGGATAGAAGTGGTGTACAGGGATATGGGGAGTAGGGGATAGAATGGATGCAAGTACAAGGGGCAGAATGTGCTATAATAATTCAGTGATTCTCGACCACCCAGAAGGACGAAGGCCGCAGCTGCATGGGAATGCCACCCATTGCAAGTGCCCCTGCTAGGGCGTCCTCATCGGAGCGACACTGGCCAGTCAGCCTTTGTGCCTGGGTCAAAATCCTTAACCTTGCTCCCCAGTGGTACTGACCCAACTGCACCCAGGCTCACTACCACCCTCTCCAGGCCAATGGGGAATAGGCCATATATGGTAACCTGGTCAGTGACAGCCACTTCCTGTGAACACATCGGCGGGTGTTTTTTTCAAATCAAAAGTGCAAGTCAAAATTCAAAAAGAGCTGACAAAGAAGAACACTTCACGACGTCAGAAGTGCTCAGATTGAGCAGATGATGGGCACGAGTTACCTGCGTGCTCCGTGGTACCCACAGATGCCAGTCAATGGTGGTGAGCAGGAGGGAGAAGGGAAAACAACAATCAACTCATTGTCAGGCGCAGCCATGCCGAAACACCAGAATTAAGCAACAGCTGGTCCTACCCGGGGAGGAGAGGATCAGCTGAGATTAGCAGGCTGACTTGGTGACTGAAATGTAGCCACACGTAAACAACACAACTCTCTCTCTACTCATGTGTGAGTTCAGCTCAATCCATGGGCCAGGTGCTGAGCACAGACTGCTATTTATACCATTTTTCCCTGTGTTTTGTATTATCCCATTACCAATGTGGGTCAGTGCACACATACACAAACACACACACATATGCACACATAGCCACATGCATACTTGTGCACTGACACATACACACACACACACACACATGTCCTGACACATACATACATACGCATACAGACACGCACATATACACAAGAGTGTGTATACATGTGCACTGACACACATACACACACATGTCCTGACACACACACACACGGACATGCATACGTACGCACTGATACATACATACACACATGTAGACATGCATGCGCACACAGACACACACAGGATGAAAGTTTAGTTTCTGTAACTGACAGAAAGATTTCCAACACTGTTCCCATTCACATCGTGCAATTATTGCCTTGAGTTGATTGCTGTGAGCTCCACTTCTTTCCCTACAAAGACAACCACATCACGCTATTTCAGCCAGAGGTGGTTGGCCACTCAATGTACCCAATTAAATTGGACAAAACCCAGAGGAAAGGAAGGGTCCCAGATTCAATACAGTGCCCAGTACTAGCTACTGTCAGTAAAATGGGCACTGTAGCCAATCTCAGATGATGAGGACATGTTTCTATCCTTCATGATTCCCTGACTTTTCCATTATACTCCCCACTTTAAAAGAAAATGAAGTAAAGGCAGCCCCCAGGTTTGCAAAGGTGTTCCTGAGTCCATGTGGGGGTCAATTAGTACACAAGTCCATTTGTATTCAGGTCAATTTGTACACAAATCAGAACACAATGGAGGATAAGGTAAAGGAGTCATTTGTAAGTACAGGAAATGTTTATATTTTGGATCTATAAAATTACACCCCTCGATGGGATCTCACCCATAAACTGGACATTTATAAATAGGAGACACCCTGTACTTTCATTTGAATCCACACATCCCAAACTTCACAAGGGACCTGTTTGTACTTTAATGCTGTTCAGAGAAGATTCATGTAGCTGATTCCTGGGTTTGTGTTAGGAGGGGAGGTTGAGCAGGTCGTCACCTTTACTCATTGGTATTTAGAAGTGACTTTATTGAAATGTGAGATTCTGAGGGGTTTGACAGGGTGGATGCTGGAAGGAAGTTTCCTCTTGTGAGGGGATCTCCCACCAGTGGGAGCAGTTTCACAAACTTGTGTCTCCCATTTCAGACAGCAATGAGGAAGAACTTTTTTTCTCTCAGCTGATGGTTAGTGTTTATGATACTCTTTCTCAGAGAGCAGTGGAGGCTGAGTTATTGAATATATTTGATTTTTGATTGACAAGTGAGTCGAGACATATGGGTAGCAGACAGGGAAGTAGGTTTGAGGACACAGTCAGACCAGCCGCGATCTTCTTGCTTGTCGGAGCAAAACTGAGGGGCTGAATGCTCCAGATTCTAATGATCGTAATGGAGAGGTCTAAAAGCAGGGAAAGGGGAAAGGATGCTGGAATGCTGGGAAAAATAGACAATCAATCAGTCAGTCAGCCCTTGTCAAAGAGGAAGGAAGATGTAAATCTCTCTCTCTCTCTCGCTCTTGTCCAGATTTCAACAGAGTTGCTGTGCAGTTCCAGCATCTTCTGACCAAAAGCAAAGTGCCATTTGACAACCATGGCCGACAGGTTTCTGAGACTAGAGAATGCTGTTTACCTCACAACACAGCACACAGATTCCACAAGCTGACCTTTCATGAGCTTTGTGACTTTAATATTCTCCAGCGTGGAAGATCTGTGGTACGGCCAGTGTCAGAATTGAGCAGTTACGAGTAATTTGGCTCCCCACCCCCCCACCCCCCATCTCAATAACCATGCTGTGCACATAACAGCAGTCGCTTCCCTGTTTCGCTCTGACAGTCATTAAATCCGAGACAGAGTGATTTTGTCATTGAGCAGCCTATAATCACACTGCCAGCTTCACCTATGCTCCCCTCATAATTAGCCGTCAGAACACAAAACCTCCTTTCCTCTTCACAAATCGGAGTATTTTCAGATGAATAAATGTCTTTAGCTGCAATCAGTTGTCGGGCACTAAGTGCTCCCATCATGTTCTTCCGACAGTTGCATAATGCCCTGATTATGAAGGGAATACTCTGGTGTGATGCTCCCTCCCAACTACACCCCCCCCCCCACACACTACCACCAGTAAGCTCAAAACTGCCGAATTAAACACCATCTGTCTCAGAAGAGAGTAAACCTAACTCTCCCCAAAGCCAGTACCGCAGAAGTCTTATGGCACATTGATAGAGGCCACCTGGCCCATCATGCCTGTACTGGCTCTCTGAGTGGACATCAGTGAGGGGCATAGATAGGAGTGAAGAGCCAAGGTCTTTACCCCAGGGTAAGGGAGTCCAAAACTAGAAACCTGAGGTTTAAGGTGAGAGGGGAAAGATATAAAAGGGGCCTAAGGGGCAACTTTTTCACAGAGAGGGCGGTGCGTGTATGGAATGAGCTGCCAGAGGAAATGGTGGAGGCTGGACATTTACAACATTTAAAAGGCATCTGGATGGGTATATGAATAGGAAGGGTTTAGAGGGATATGGGCCAAGTGCTGGAAAATGGGATTAGATTAGGTCAGGATATCTGGTTGGCCTGGACGTGTTGGAGCAAAGGGTCTGTTTCTATGCTGTACATCTCTCTGACTCAGTGCCTGTGCCAATCTCTCGCTTTTCCCCCTGAACCACATAATCATTCAAAGCCCAAGCCAGATATGGCACTGTGGAGGGTCAGACCTGTGACTCCAAGCCACAAGTTTGGTTTCAATTCCCATCTCCCGACACTCGTGCACAATGTCTTAGGTTGACAGGGTGAATCTGTTTGGATTACATTCGCTGGAGTTCAGAATGAGGGCGATCTTGTAGAAACTCATAAACTTCTGACAAGACTGGGAGAAAGTGAGGGCTGCAGATGCTGGCGATCAGAGCAGAAAAATGTGTTGCTGGAAAAGCACAGCAGGTCAGGCAGCATCCAAGGAGCAGGAGAATTGACGTTTCGGACATACACCCTTCTTCAGGAATGAGGAAAGTGTGCCAAGCAGGCTAAGATAAAAGGTAGGGAGGAGAGACTTGGGGGACGGGTGTTGGGAATGCAATAGGTGGAAGGAGGTTAAGGTGAGGGTGATAGGCCGGAGAGGGGGTGGGGGCGGAGAGGTCGGGAAGAAGATTGCAGGTCAAGAAGGCGGTGCTGAGTCCGAGGGTTGGGACTGAGATAAGGTGGGGGGAGGGGAAATGAGGAAGCTGGAGAAATCTGCATTCATCCCTTGTGGTTGGAGGGTTCCTAGGCAGAAGATGAAACACTCTTCCTCCAGCCGTCGTGTCGCCATGGTCTGGCGATGGAGGAAGCCAAGGACCTGCATGTCCTTGACGGAGTGGGAGGGGGAGTTAAAGTGTTCAGCCACGGAGCGGTTGGTGCGGGTGTCCCAGAGGTGTTCTCTGAAATGTTCCGCAAGTAGGCGGCCTGTCTCCCCAATGTCGAGGAGGCCACATCGGGTGCAGCGGATGCAGTAAATGACGTGTATGGAGATGCAGGTGAATTTGTGACAGATATGGAAGGATCCCTTGGGCCCTTGGAGGGAAGTAAGGGGGGAGGTGTGGGCGCAAGTTTTGCATTTCTTGCGGTTGCAGGGGAAGGTGCTGGGAGTGGAGGTTGGGTTGGTGGGGGGTGTGGATCTGACTAGGGAGTCGCAGAGGGAGTGGTCTTTCTGGAACGCTGGAACCGACTGACTCCCACAGCTACCTAGACTACACCTCCTCCCACCCTGCCCCCTGTAAAAATGTCATCCCATATTCCCAATTCCTTCGCCTCCGCCGCATCTGTTCCCAGGAGGACCAATTCCAATACAGAACAACCCAGATGGCCTCCTTCTTCAAAGACCGCAATTTCCCCCCAGACGTGATCAGCGATGCTCTCCACCGCATATCCTCCACTTCCCGCACCTCCGCCCTTGAATCCCGGCCTTCCAATCGCCACCAGGACAGAACCCCACTGGTCCTCACCTACCACCCCACCAACCTCCATATACATCGTATCATCCTCCATCATTTCCGCCACCTCCAAACACACCCCACCACCAGGGATATATTTCCCTCCCCTCCCCATCAGCGTTCTGGAAAGACCACTCCCTCTGCGACTCCCTCGTCAGGTCCACACCCCCCCACCAACCCAAACTCCACTCCTGGCACCTTCCCCTGCAACCGCAAGAAATGCAAAACTTGCGCACACACCTACCCCCTCACTTCCCTCCAAGGCCCCAATCTTCTTCCCGAGCTCTCCGCCCCCACCCCCTCTCTGGCCTATCACCCTCACCTTAACCTCCTTCCACCTATCGCATTCCCAACATCCCACCCCCAAGTCCCTCCTCCCTACCTTTTATCTTAGCCTGCTTGGTACACCTTCCTCATTCCTGAAGAAGGGCTTATGCCTGAAAAGTCGATTCTCCTGCTCCTTGGATGCTGCCTGACCTGCTGCGCTTTTCTGACAAGACTAGACAAGGGTAGAAGCAGGGAGGATATTCTTGGTGGCAAAGGAACCCAAAACCAGAGGTCACGGTCTGAGTACATAGAGTAAAACATTTAGGGCTGTGATGAGTTATAAAATTAGGCTGAGCCTTCTTTCACTAGAGTAAAGGAGATTGAGGGTGACCTTATAGAAGTTTATAAAATCATGAGAGGCATGGATAAGGTGAATAGCAAAGGTCTCTTCCCTAAGGTGGGCAAGTTCAAAACTAGGGGGCATATTTTTAAGGAGAGAGGAGAAAGATTTAAAAAGGACATGAGAGGCAACTTTTTAACACAGAGAGTGGCTTCCATGTGGAATGAACTGCCAGAGGAAGTGATGGATGCAGGTACAGTTACAATGTTTAAAAGACTTTTTAGTTTAGTGTGAAATTATGTTTGGCATGAACTGGTTGGATGGAAGGGTCTGTTTCCATGCTGTATGGCTATATGGTTGATTAGTGCTCTTTAGGGAAGAAAATCTATCATCTTACCTCGTTTGGCCTACATGTGACTCCAGATCCACAGCGATGGGGTTTACTCTTACCTTTCTTTAAAAGCCCTGAACGTTATTTTGAAAATAGGCTTTGCAAGACATCACATGTTTTCAGCTAAATGATGAGAAAGCTACTATAGGAGATAATTGCTAAGGCATTTGCCAACTTGAGCTTTCTGACCATCAGAGAGAGAGAGAGAGAGAGACAAATGGACAGAAATGGTTCATGTGAGGGAGAGATGCCCATCGTAGCTGCAGGGCTGTTATTAGTAGTCTCCAAGCCATCAGGAGAGTTCCTGCGATGCTTAGAGGTCATGAGAAGAATGCACCAGGAGGCTATGGGATATTACAGAGGAACGTATCTTAATGGCGATGGTAGACATGAACTGAGAGAACCCATGTTAATTAATAAGTGAGCTGAGTTAGCAGCTTGTTTTTTAGGGTCACGTGAGAGACGTTAACTGAAGAAAATAGTATCGAGTGAATGTGCAGAGGTTCACTGAAAGGAAACTGATTACAGCCCATGCCAACTGAGCAAGAAGCTTTCAAGTGGAAATAGGGGTGATTCTTCACTGAAGTTTAAGTATCTGTAAGAATATTATCAGGGAAAAAAGGATGAACCTTTCTTTCTGATTGTAATAAGATTGTTCCAACAGTTCTTGTAGAGTGTAATGCAGTCCGTGTTTCTCTTTTATGTGTAATAAACGTTTATGTTCTTTTGCTAAAAGTACATTGGCAGCCTCTTGTAAATATATTCAGTGACTAATAACTATAATTAAAAGAAAGAAAACTTATGGTTTATCAAGTGAGGACTGAACTTGGGATTGTTCTGTTCCAATACTACCAACAGCTGGGATTGCAACTCCTTGAGTTCATTTACTCCTGAATGCTGACACTCCACCCAAGAGGATTTTCCATCTTTTAAAACAATCCTTGGGATCTGAGCAATGCCGACAATGCCAGTATTTATAGCCCCCCCCCCTAACTGCTTTTGAGAACTTGGCAGGCAAAGATCATGGATTTGTCACTGAAGTGGGCTTCTGCAGTGTATCTTGTAGATGGTACACACCACCACTAGGAGCAGCAGAAAGAGCAAATGTCTGTGGGTGTGGTGCCAATCAAATAGCTGCTTTGTCCTGGATGGTGTTGAGCTTCTTGAGTGTTATTGGAGCTGCACCCATCCAGGCGAGTGGGGAGTATTCCGTCACACCCCTGACTCATACCTTGTCGATGGTGAACACGCTTTGGGAAGTCAGGAGAGGAGTTGCTGACTTCAGAATTTCTAACCTCTGGCCTGCTGTCAGTGCCGCAGTATTTAAAACACCGAGACCGTTCCTGGCATCAAGGATATCCAACATTGCCTGGCATCTGGAAATCCATCTGGGTAGGTTTGAGGGTTTGACAGTGAAATATCTGATGGTTCCTTCTAACTGGTGTGTGAGAAGCACACCTTACTGAGTATTTCTTCTCAAAGTGATTCAATGCAAGTTCCCCCTGAACAGTCAATAACTGCACAGCGTGTTCTTTTTATGAGCTGGCTATTCAATAGTCTGTCTAAAATAACATCTGTGGACACTGTACAAATGGTGAAAAGCTACCATTTTCCTGCACAAACCTTTATTCATCAGGCTTTCAATTTAAATGTCAGGACATAGTTATATGTTCACTCTCGTTCCTCAGAACATAATATCTCCAGCCTGCACTTTCCCATTCACTGCCTTTAACATGCTGGGCCAGAATAGCTTCTTTGCTATTTAAATGGCTGGTTGGGACACGTCACCCAGAGCATCAATTGATAGCATGCTATATCCTGAGGAATGCCCAAGTTCACTTGGGAATGAGGCAAGAGAAAATATTTGTACATGACGGTTCAGTTAGAGCTTTAATCCCAGAGCATGGATTTGGGTGGGTAACAAAAAGATAGAGTGAATTTGCATTTGAAGAGAGTCCTTCTCAATATCAGCATACCCCAAAGGTCTTCACAGCCAGCGAGATGCTTTCTGGAGTGTTGTCCTGGTCGAAATATCATGTCCTGACTGGCCTCCAAGTCACACCATCCTGGTTTGAAACCACTCAATTGTTCCTTCAGTGTGACTGGGTCAAAGTCCTGGAGCTCCCTCCTTAGCAGAACTGGGAATCTTCCGATCAAATAGACTACCGTGGTTCAAGAAGCTCGCTCATCGTCACCTTCTCTGGGAAATTTGGAATGGGCAATAAATGTTGGCAGAGCCAGCGATGCCCAAATGGCATGAATAAATAGAAAGAAAAGCCAACTTGGGCCATCTGAACAGTAAGATGGAATGGCGTGGGGCTAAAGATTGTGAACACACCCAATTGGCAAGTGGGTCAAAGGAAGGAGGAGGTTACAGAGCTTGGGAGGGGACAGCAAATGAACACACAGGCTGAGTTCCAGTAAAAAGGTGAATATTTTGAACCCAAAGTTCAGGGAGATGATGATAGATCACAGGAGTTTGGTGAGAAGGAGGTGCCAATCAATGGTTGGGTCTCGGGCAACACTATGGCTCAGTGGTTAGCACTGCTGCCTTACAGCGCCGGCGACCTGGGTTCAATTCCCAGGTTTGACTGACCGTATGAAATTTGCACATTCTCCCCATGTCTGCATGGGTTTCCTCCCACAATTCACAGACCAGGTAAATTCACAGGCTAAGTAACACCCATAGTGTTAGGTGCATTACTCAGGGGTAAATGTAGGGGAATGGGTCTGGGTGGGTTACTGTTCGGAGGGTCAGTGTGAACTAGTTGGGCCAAGTGGCCTGTTTCCATACTGTAGGGAATCTGATCCTAGTGTAGGACTGGATATAGCCCTGCATGGGGTGAAGAACATCCAAGAGGGAGTCAGAGAGAGTGGTAAAGTGAAGGCAATGGAAGAGTATAGTATAACAGCAGACTGGGGTAGGGCATGAGGATGAGCAATATGTGGTCTGTACTTGTTCTGATTTCTGATGTTTTTCAATCCCATTGAATTTAATGGCTTATTTCTGTCCCTACATTTTACGATCTAACAGTGTTAGCAACGATGGATTAGGTTAGGGACCAGCCAGCCATGGAATGAGACACTCGAAATTCGGCTCAGAAGGGGACAGAGCACCGAGGACGTAGTGGACAAACAGCTAAGGGAGGGAGCAGGTTAAGAGGGAGGGGGTGAAGCAAGGAATTTTTGGTTCTCAGCAAGGAGCTGCAGAGAGGCAGCTTGGAGAATCAAAAACAACAGAGAGGAAATTGTGGCCGACAATCAGATTCGAAAGTGGAGAGGGAGTGGGAGCAGCGAAAGATCTGATGTTGGAAAATCAAATACTTTAATGGAAACATTGAAGTGTCGACATGTTGAAACTCCAGTCAGCATCGCTGCTTGAATGGGGTTGAACAGAAAGTCTTTGAGCTGATTACAAAGACACAAAAAGAGCCCTGATTGATCAGGGCAGTGGGCTGAGCCATCAATATGAGGCAAGCAGAAAAATCGATATGCATCAACGATGCATCAGGACAAAACAGCCAAGGATGCTTGAGTCTAATGTTAAATCGAACAGAGTAGCAGATTGCCAGGTCAAAGGCTCTCCAAATAGCATCCAACCCAGACTCACCCCACTACCCTATCCCTGTAACCCCTCATATCCCATGGATCATCCATCTAACCTGCACACCCCTGGACACTACGGGCAATTTCCTATGGCCAATCCACCCTAACCTGCACATCTTTGGACTGTAGGAGGAACTGAAGGACCTGGAGGAAACTCACACAGACATGGGAAGAATGTGCAAACTCCACACAGACACCCAAGGGTGGAACCGAACCCGCATCTCTGCTGCTGTGGGGTAGCAGTGCTAACCACTGAGTCACTGTGCCACTCCATGATGGAAAATATATCGATATTGCATTGATATATACTTAAATAACATTGGTCTCCCCTTTCCCCAAACCCTTCCACCAATCTCCATCCTGTTTTACCATCTTTTGAGCATTTTCGGGAAATCCATACCTTGCAAAGGAATATTTTCAGTGAAAACAAACACAGCAAAATGTTGGAGATACTCAGTAGGTCTGAGATACAGGAGATAGTGTTTCAAGTTGAGTATGGCTTTTCCTCTTCAGTGGCCTGAAGAATAGTCACTAGACTCGAATCACTAACTTTTGTTTCTCTCTCCACAGATTCTGTCAGACCTGCAGCACTCTGTGTTTGTTTCAGATTTCCAGTACCCACAGTATTTTTTCATATTTCAAAAATATACGTTATTCATAAAAAATATCTTTGTACTAATACATTTTCACAAACGCTATTCAGTCTGTACCATAGCATATCAAGTGAACAAACAAGCATTTGAGTTTGGCTCTATCCAAACAAACCAGGGGCATCTCTCACATATATTTTGCTTTTATTGAAGTGTTTTTAGCTTGATTGGCCCTAGTAGCTCTGGTCAGCACGGACGGGTTGGACCGAAGGGTCTGTTTCCATGCTGGACATCTCTATGACTCTCTGACTAGCACATTGCTCTGTGACAGGGGCTAGGATCTGGAGAATGTCCTTTGCAGTTAATGATTCTGAGCCAATGTTATTGGAAAGGCAATGACATCTTTTCTCATTTTAATCACATTATCATCCTCATTCCCAATTTTCCTACTTTTCCCAAGAGTCTTGCTGGGATCTAGATCATCCCTTTGACACTTTCCCCATGCAAAATACTTAATGTACTCCACTTGGAGGCGCCCTTTGCTCCCATGGTCTCTGCAAACTGTCTTCAAAACAAAATGGGACAGAGCAGTTTTGGAAACAACTTGACCCAACATGAGCACTTTGCCAGGGAATTCTGTTTCCAGTGCTCAGGATCACAGGACGTTTAACATGAAGCAATTGTGTGCGAGCAGGGTCATTCTGGAAATCTCCCCCCATTCTGAGGAAGTAAAGCAGGAGGGGGTCCTGGTTAGAACAAAGAACAAAGAAAATTATAGCATAGGAAAAGGTCCTTCGGCCCTCCAAGCCTGTGCCAATCCAGATCCTCTGTCTAAACCTGTCGCCTATTTTCTAAGGACCTGGATCCCTCTGCTTCCTGCCCATTTATGTATCTGTATGGATACATCTTAAATGACGCTATCCTGCCCACCTCTACCACCTCCGCTGGCAATGCGTTCCAGGCACCCATCACCCTCTGCATAAATAACTTTCCACGCATATCTCCCTTAAACTTTTCCCCTCTCACCTTGAACTCGTGACGCCTGCTAGGAATTGAGTCCCCCATTCTAGGAAAAAGCTTCTTGCTATCCACTTTGTCTATACCTCTCACAATTGTAGACCTCAGTTAGGCCCCCTCTCAACCTCCGTCTTTCTAATGAAAACAATCCTAATCTATTCAATCTCTCCTCATAGCTAGCATTCTCCATACCAGGCAACATCCTAGTGAACCTCCTCTGCACCCTCTCCAAAGCATCTACATCGTTTTGGTAATGTGGCGAACAGAGCTGTACGCAGTGTTCCAAATGTGGCTGAACCAAAGTCCTACACAACTGTAACATAACCTGGCAACTCTTTGTACTCAATACCCCATCCGATGAAGGAAAACATGTCGTATGCCTTCTTGACTACTCTATCGACCTGCGTTGCCAACTTCAGGGTACAATGGACCTGAACACCCAGATATCTCTGTACATCAATTGTCCCCAGGGCTTTCCCGTTTACCATATAGTTCGCTCTTGAATTGGATCTTCCAAAATACATCACCTCGCATTTACCCAGATTGAACTCCTTCTGCCATTTCTCTGCCCAACTCCCCAATCTATCTATATTCTGCAGCATTCTCTGACAGTCCCTTTCACTATCTACTACTAAACCAATCTTAGTGTCATCTGCAAACTTGTTAATCAGACTACCTTTACCTTTCTTATGGGTGGCACGGTGGCACAGTGGTTAGCACTGCTGCCTCACAGCGCCGGAGACCCGCGTTCAATTCCCGCCTCAGTCTGTGTGAAGTTTACACATTCTCCCCGCGTCTGCATGGGTTTCCCCCGGGTGCTCCAGTTTCCTCCCACAGTCCAAAAATGTGCAGGTTGGGTGAATTGGCCATGCTAAATTACCCGTAGTGTTAGGTGAAGGGTTAAATGAATGGGTCTGGGTGGGTTGCTCTTCGGAGGGTCGGTGTGGACTTGTTGGACCGAAGGGCCTGTTTCCACATTGTAAGTAATCTAATCACTTATGTATACCACAAACAAAAGTGGTCCCAGCACGGATCCTGTGGAACACCACTGGTCACAGTTCTCCATTTTGAGAAACTCCCTTCCACCACCACTCTGTCTCCTGCTGGCCAGTCAGTTCTCTATCCATCTAGCTAATACACGCTGGACCCCATGCAATTTCACGTTCTCCATCAGCCTACCATGGGGAACCTTATCAAATACTTTACTGAAATCCATATATATGACATCAACAGCCCTTCCCTCATCAATCAACTTTGTCACTTCCTCAAAGAATTCTATTAAGTTGGTAAGACATGACCTTCCCTGCACAAAACCATGTTGCCTATCACTGATAAACCCATTTTCTTCCAAATGTAAATAGATCCTATCCCTCAATATCTTCTCCAGCAGCTTCCCTACCACTGACGTCAGGCTCACCGGTCTATAATTACCTGGATTATCCCTGCTACCCTTCTTAAACAAGGGGACAACATTAGCAATTCTCCAGTCCTCCGAGACCTTATCTCTGTTCAATGATGCTGCAAAGATATCTGTTAAGGTCCCAGCTATTTCCTCTCTCACTTACCTCAGTAACCTGGGACAGATCCCATCTGGATCTGGGGACTTGTCCACCTTAATTCCTTTTAGAATACCCAACACTTCCTCTCTCCTTATGCCGACTTGACCAAGAGTAATCAAACACCTATCCCTAACCTCTACATCTGTCATGTCCCTCTCCTTGCTGAATACTGATGCAAAGTACTCATTGAGAATCTCACCCATTTTCTCTGACTTCACACATAACTTTCCTCCTTTCTCCATGAGTGGGCCAACCCTTTCTCGAGTTACCCTCTTGCTCCCTATGTATGAATAAAATACTTTGGAATTTTCCTTAACCCTATTTGCTGAAGATACTTCATGACCTTTTTCAGTCCTCTTAATTTCTCATTTCAGATTGGTCCTACTTTCCTGATGTTCTTCCAAAGCTTCTTCTGTTTTCAGTCATTGATCTGTTTTCTGTTGGTTATACAGAACCCAAATCCAATCTGACAGTCCTGTGGAGTACCGAGGGAGTGCTATACACTCTCAGAGGTGCTGTCAATAAATTGAGGCCTCTTGGGTGGATATAAAAAGTCCCATGCCATTATTGCAAAGAAGAGTAAAGGAATTATTCTGGCCAATCTTTATCCCTCCATCCACATCATAAAGTATAGATTATCATGTCATTATCAGGTCTAAAAATGTTCTGGGGATATGGGTTCAAATTTCTCCTCTTTTTACTCAGACATGGGATGAGTGCATCGCTGGCTCGGCCAACATTTTATTGCCCATTCATCCTTGCCCAAAGAGCAGTTAAGAGTTAATTGTAGAAAAAGGTCTGGAGTCACAAGTAGGCCAAGATTAGAGCCGTGTTGGAAAAGCACAGCAGGTCAGGCAACAGGAAAATCGACATTTTGGGCAAAAGCCCTTCATCAGGAATGAATGGTGTTCATTCCTGATGAAGGGCCTTTGCCAGAAACGTTGATTCTCCTGCTCCTCAGATGCTGCCCGACCTGCTGTGATTTTCCAGCACGGCTCTAATCTTGACTCTAATCTCCAGCATCTGCAGTAACCACTTCTGCCTAGTTTACATGTAGGCCAGACCGGGTCAGGATGGCAGCTTCTTTCTCTAAAGGGGTAGTAATGAACCAGATGGGTTTTCCCAACAATAGGTCCATGGTCATCATTAGACTCCTAATTCCAGATTTTTATTCAATTCAAATTCTACTGTGGTGGAATTCAAACCCAAGGTCCCTGAAATGTCTCCAGATTAACTATCCAGTGATAATACGACTAGGCCTTCATATAAACCACATAGATGGTGAAATTTGAACTCAATAACATCTTGAACTAAAAAGAGCTAGTCTCGTGGTGATTGCCATTATAATCCTATTTGCTTCATTAGTGTCCTTTGGGGAAGGAAATCTACCATCCTTACCTGGTCTGGCTTACATGTGACTCCAGACTCACAGCAACGTGGTTGACTCTTAACTGAAATGGCTCAGCAAATGACTAAGCTTGTACCTCACTACTACAAAGTCTATTCTGTTTGTGGGAGATTGTTGTGCAGCAATTGGCTGCCAAATTTCATACATTATAACAATGGTTACACTTCAAAACGTTTCACTTCCTCAGTCACAAAGCACAGTGGGACATCCTCAGGAACTGAATGGTTCCACAGAAATCAAGACATTGCTTTAATTTGTGTTTTGTAATATTAGCTCTCCATATATATTAATTGGACAAATTAGCCATTCATTTTTTAAGCAGGTCTAATCAGAAAATTCCCAGTTAATGGCTTACTGGGATTTGTTGTGTGATTTCAGCAGGTTAAGACCGTCCGCATGATGCTGTTTACACTTTGTGAGTTTTCCCAATTGCATAAAACTTTAATTTCTCTCAGCATCCTTAGGCATGGTGGTTCAGCGCTGGGAACCCATGTTCGATTCCACCCTCGGGCAACTGTCTGTGTGTAGTTTACAAATTCTCCCCGTGTCTGCATGGGTTTCCTCCCACACTCCAAAGATGTGCATGTTTGGTGGATTGACCATGCTAAATTGCCTATAATGTGCAGGCTAGTTGGGTTAGCCATGGGAAATACAGGGTTACATAGGAGTCTGGGTGCTCTTTGGAGGGTTATAGAGCCATAGAGTCACAGAGATGTACAGCATGGAAACAGACCCTTCGGTCCAACCCGTCCATGCCGACCAGATATCCCAACCCAATCTAGTCCCACCTGCCAGAACCCGGCCCATATCCCTCCAAACCCTTCCTATTCATATACCCATCCAAATGCCTCTTAAATGTTGCAATTGTACCAGCCTCCACCACTTCCTCTGGCAGCTCATTCCATACACGTACCATCCTCCGTGTGAAAATGCCCTGTAGGTTTCTTTTTATATCTTTCCTGTCTCACCCTAAACCTATGCCCTCTAGTTCTGAACTCCTGACCCCAGGGAAAAGACTTTGCCTATTTACCCTAACCATGCCCCTCATAATTTTGAAACCCTGATAAGGTCATCCTCAGCCTCCAACGCTCCACAGAAAACAGCCCCAGCCTGGTCAGCCTCTCCCTATAGCTCAGATCCTCCAACCCTGGCAACATCCTTGTAAATCTTTTCTGAACCCTTTCAAGTTTCACAATATCTTTCCGATAGGAAGGAGACCAGAATTGCACGCAATATTCCAACAGTGGCCTAACCAATGTCCTGTACAGCCGCAACATGACCTCCCAACTCCTGTACTCAATACTCTGACCAATAAAGGAAAGCATATCAAACGCCTTCTTCACTATCCTATCTACCTGCGACTCAACTTTCAAGGAGCTATGAACCTGCACTCCAAGGTCTCTTTATTCAGCAACACTCCCTAGGACCTTGTGGGCGGCACGGTGGCACAGTGGTTAGCACTGCTGCCTCACAGCGTCAGAGACCCGGGTTCAGTTCCCGCCTCAGGCGACTGACTGTGTGGAGTTTGCACGTTCTCCCCGTGTCTGCGTGGGTTTCTTCCGGGTGCTCCGGTTTCCTCCCACAGTCCAAAGATGTGCAGGGTTAGGTGAATTGGCCATGCTAAATTGCCCGTAGTGTTAGGTAAGGGGTAAATGTAGGGGAATGGGTGGGCTGCGCTTCGGCGGGTCGGTGTGGACTTGTTGGGCCGAAGGGCCTGTTTCCACACTGTAAGTCTAATCTAATCTTACCATTAAGTGTATAAGTCCTGCTAAGATTTGCTTTACCAAATTGCAGCACCTCACATTTATCTGAATTAAACTCCATCTGCCATTTTCTCAGTCCATTGGCCCATCTGGTCAAGATCCTGTTGTAATCTGAGGTAACCCACTTCGCTGTCCACTACACTCCCAATTTTGGTGTCATCTGCAAACTTACTAACTGTACCTCTTATGCTCACATCCAAATCATTTATGTAAATGACAAAAAGTAGAGGACCCAGCACCAATCCTTGTGGCACTCCACTGGTCACAGGCCTCCAGTCTGAAAAACAACCTTCCACCACCACCCTCTGTCTTCTATCTTTGAGCCAGTTCTGTATCCAAATGGTTAGTTCTCCCTGTATTCTGTGAGATATAACCTTGCTAATCAATCTCCCATGGGGAACCTTGTCAAACGCCTTACTGAAGTCCATATAGATCACATCTACTGCTGTGCCCTCATCAATCCTCTTTGTTACTTCATCAAAAAACTCAATCAAGTTTGTGAGACATGATTTCCCACGCACAAAGCCATGTTGACTATCCCGAATCAATCCTTGCCTTTCCAAATACATTGTACATTCTGTCCCTCAGGATTCCCTCCAACAACTTGCCCACCACAGACGTCAGGCTCACCGGTCTATAGTTCCCCGGCTTGTCTTTACTGCCCTTCTTAAACAATGGCACCACGTTAGCCAACCTCCAGTCTTCCGACACCTCACCTGTGACTATCGATGATACAAATATCCCAGCAAGAGGCCCAGCAATCACTTCTCTAGCTTCCCACAGAGTTCTCGGGTACACCTGATCAGGTCCGGGGGATTTATCTACCTTTACCCATTTCAAGACATCCAGCACTTCCTCCTCTGTAATATGGACTTTTTGCAAGATGTCACCATCTATTTCCTTACAGTGTATATCTTCCATATCCTTTTCCACAGTAAATACTGATGCAAAATACTCATTTATTATCTCCCCTATTTTCTGCAACTCCACACAAAAGCCGTCTTGCTAATCTTTGAGGGGCCCTAATCTCTCCCTAGTTACCCTTTTGTCCTTAATGTATTTATAAAAACTCTTTGGATTCTCCTTAATTCTATTTGCCAAAGCGATCTCATATCCCCTTTTTGACCTCCTGATTTCTCTCTTAAGTATACTCCTACTTCCTTTATACTCTTCTAAGGATTCACTTGATCTATCTTGTCTATACCTTACATATGCTTCCTTCTTTTTCTTAACCAAACCCTCAATTTCTTTAATCATTCAGCATTCCCTACACCTACCAGCCTTTCCTTTCGCCCTGACAGGAATATACTTTCTCTGGATTCTTGTTATCTCATTTCTGAAGGCTTCCCATTTTCCAGCCGTCCCTTTACCTGTGAACCCCAACCTGGAGTTGGCACATTCTCCCCGTGTCTGCGTGGGTTTCCTCCGGGTGCTCCGGTTTCCTCCCACAATCCAAAGATGTGCAGGTTAGGTGAATTGGCCATGCTAAATTGCCCGTAGTGTTAGGTGAAGGGGTAAATATAGGGGTATGGGTGGGTTGTGCTTTGGAGGGTCGGTGTGGACTTGTTGGGCTGAAGGGCCTGTTTCCACACTGTAAGTAATCTAATCTAAGTAATCTAATCTAATCTAAACATCTGCCCCCAATCAGCTTCTGAAAGTTCTTGCCTAATTGCATCAAAATTGGCCTTTCTCCAATTTGGAACTTCAACTTTTAGATCTGGTCTATCCTTTTCTATCACTATTTTAAATCTAATAGAATTATGGTCGCTGGCCCCAAAGTGCTCCCCCACTGACACCTCAGTCACCTGCCCTGCCTTATTTCCCAAGATTAGGTCAAGTTTTGCACCTTCTCTGGTAGGTACATCCACTGAATCAGAAAATTGTTTTGTACGCACTTAACAAATTCCTCTCCATCTAAACCCTTTACACTAAGGCAGTCACAGTCTATGTTTGGAAAGTTAAAATCCCCTACCATAACCACTCTATTATTCTTACAGCTAGCTGAGATCTCCTTACAAGTTTGTTTCTCAATTTCCCTCTGATTATTGGAGGGTCTATAATACAATCCCAATAAGATGATCATCCCTTTCTTATTTCTCAGCTCCACCCAAATAACTTCCCTGGATGTATTTCCAGGAATATCCTCCCTCAGCACAGCTGTAATGCTATCCCTTATCAAAAATGCTACTCCCCCTTCTCTCTTGCCTCCCTTTCTATCCTTCCTATAGCATTTGTATCATGGAACATTAAGCTGCCAGTCCTGCCCATCCCTGAGCCATGTTTCTGTAATTGCTATAATATCCCAGTCCCATGTTCCTAACCATGCCCTGAGTTCATCTGCCTTTCTTGTTAGGCCCCTTGCTTTGAAATAAGTGCAGTTTAATTTATTAGTCCTACCTTGTCCCTGCCTGGCCTGACTGTTTGACTCGCTTTTGTTCTGAACTGTATCAGTCTCAGATCGATCTCTTTCCTCATTATCTCCCTGGGTCCCACCCCCCCCCCCCCCCCCCCCCCAATTTACTAGTTTCAATCCTCCCAAGCAGCTCCAGCAAATCTCCCTGCCAGTATATTAGTCCCCTTCCAATTTAGGTGCAATCCATCCTTCTTGTACAGGTCACTTCTACCCCAAAAGAGATTCCAATGATCCAAAAACGTGAATCCCTCTCCCATACACCAGCTCCTCAGCCATGCATTCATCTGCTCTATCCTCCTATTCCTGCCCTCACTAGCTCGTAGCACTGGGAGTAATCCAGATATTACTATCCTTGGGGACCTCCTTTTTAAATTTCTGCCTAACTCTCTGTAATCTCCCTTCAGAATCTCAACCTTTTCCCTTCCTATGTCGTTGGTTCCAATGTGGACAATGACTTCCTGCTGACCCCTCTCCCCCGTGAGAACATTCTGCACCCTCTCTGAGACATCCTTGATCCTGGCACCAGGGAAGCACCATTCTGTTTTTTCGCTGCTGGCCGCAGAAACCTCTAGTCAGACTAGAGAATCCCCTAACACAATTGACCTCTTGGAACTCGATTGATATGGTCTCGATGGGCCAAATGGTCTATTTCCACACTGTGGGATTCTAAGTTAATTTGCAAGTTAAGCAGATGTGAGAGAAACCTTTTTTCACACAGCCAGAGGTTAGGTTCTGTAACTCACTGCCTAGAATTGTGGTGAAGACATTTAAGAGGGCATTAATGATGATCTAAATAGAAGCCGTGTGCATGAGTTAGCCATGGGAAATGCAGGGTTCCAGGGATGGAGGGAGGGGATTCTGAGTGGAATGGTCTTCGGAGGGTCGGTGAGGACTCAATAGGCTGAATGGCCTGCTTCCTCCCTGTTGGGATTCTATAATGATTCTATGATTCCCCATCCAGAGTCTATTATAAAATATCTCAGGGCTCTCCCTCACGGCTGAAGAGAATGGAATGGGAGGGTTGGGAACTGGAGTGCAGGTCTGGGAGGGAATTGGGAGTGTTTTCTTGTGGCTCAACCTCACACAGAAATTTCTTTGTGCACATGTAGCACGGGATCATCACAGACTTGCAGTGACAGCAAAAATGCAGGTTTCCTGAGGCATGACAAAGCATTTTAAGAAAATGCTTTGACAGGGATTCGTGTTTATCAGACGTGAAAGAACGGGGGAACACATCACCTTTTGGAAGGGGGTGGGGTGGTTTAAGAATCTCACCTTCATCCTTGGCACTTCCTTCGTCTATCTCCACTGTCACTTTTGCCTCCCAGGACGGTGAATGGGTGGGTTGGATGGTGGCATGGGTAACACCCTGAGCTCTCTGATGATGTTCACCATCTGATCCACTTTTACTACAGAAGAGAAATAAAGTTGCATTAGAGCTCAAATCATCAGCGTGAATCATAGAATCCGGACAGTGTGGAAACAGGCTATTCGGGCCATCGAGTCCACACCAACTCTCCAAAGAGCAGCATCTCATACAGTCATTGAGTCATAGAGTCCTATAGCATGGAGACAGGCCCTTTAGCCCAAACTGGTCCATGCCGACCAAAATGTCCATCCACGTGAACCCCATTTCCCTGCACTTGGCCCATACCCTTCTAATCCTTTCCTATCCATGTATTTGCCCAAATGCCTTTAAAATGTTGCTAATGTACCCATCTCAACTGCTGGCAGCTCATTCCATATGGGTGCCACCCTATGCGTAAAAATGTTGCCCCTCAGGTTCCCTTTTATTCTTTCCCCTCCAACCTTAAACTGATGCCCTCTAGTCCTCGATTCCCAACTCTGGAAAAAAAGAGTGAGTACATTTACCCTATCCATGCCTTTCATGATCTTTTACCCTTTGATAAGGTCCCTTCTCAGTCTCCAACGCTCTAAAGAAAACATTCTAGCATGTCCAACCTCTCCCATAACTCAAGCTTCTGAGTCCTGGCAACATCCTTGTAAACTTGTCTGGACCCACCCCATTCCCCATATTCCTCATGACTAGTCCACCTAACCTGCGCACCTTTGGACCGTGGGAGTAAACCAGAGCACCCAAAGGAAACCCACAGAGACACGGGGAGAATGTGCATCCTCCACAGAGACAGCCACCAGAGCGTGGAATGGAACCCAGGTCCCTGGCACTGTGAGGCAGCAGTGCTAACCACTGAGCCACCGTGCTGCCTGGAAGTCTTCAGGCAAAGAGGAAGGGGCAGGGATTGTGATCTGGTGATAATGTCAAGGGGCTGGCTACACAGAACCGCAGGAAAATGCTCTGGGAACGCTTTTGAATCCCACCAGTTTAAATTCAGTTAATAAATAAGGAATTGAAAGTTAATCGCAATGATGTAATCCTGACAATTGTCATCAATTATTGTCAAGTCCATCTGATTTACTAATTTGTCCTTGGGAAGGAAATCTACCCCCCTTACCTGGTCTGGCCTCCATGTGACCGCAGGTACATAGCAATGTGGTTAATTCTGCACTGCCTTCTGAAATAGCTTAGGAAGCCATTCAGTTCGAGGGCAATTAGGGATGGGCAACAAACGCTGATCATGCCAGCAGCACCTACATCCCACAGAAGAATGAGAGAATTGGCGTGTTAGATAGTGTGAGGATTCAGACTGGGACTATCTACAGTTGTTCTCCTTACAGCAGTGATGGTTAAGGAAAAGATCATATGGAGACTTTCGAGAATTGTAAACGTTTCCAGTGCCAGGAGCATCAGTATGAAGAGGATATGGATTTTGGAAAACTGACAGAAGGAGGGATAGAGAGAAGAGGAGATTTCTCTTTTCTGCACAGCAAGTAACTTGAAAGAGCCACAGAATAAGATTTAATGGTGACATTTAAAAGGGAATTGGATAAGTGTTGGAAGGGGAGTTGTTTGCAGGGCTCCGGAGAAATGGCACGATGTAGTGATGACATCCCTTAGTGCTAATGCTGCACATACACTAGGGGATCACCATGACAACTGGGAATGTGGAAACTGGAACGAGATAGAATATAGAAACGGGGCATTTGGCCCAATGAATCATGCTGGTGTTTCTGCTGCGCCCACTGTACTTCATCTTCCTCTGTCAATATATCCTTCTATTCCTTTTCTCCTACGTATATTTATCTAACTTCCCCTTAAAGGCATATTTGCTAATCACCTCTACCTCTCCTTCTGATACACTTTTCCATCTCTAAGTTGAAAAGTGTGGGGCTGGAAAAGCACAGCAGGTCAGGCAACATCTGAGGAGCAGGACAGTCAATGTTTCTGGCCCAAACCCTTCATCATGAGCTGTCCATAATGAAGTGACCCAGTAGGTGCACAGATCTGAGTCATAATATCAACCTGCAGCCTTCGAACTTTCTGGAAATCTGAAGCCTGTACTGAGGGCCGCACTGTTTGTGCAAATTGATACCAGGAGATGGATGGTGGCGGCTGTTATCTGTCCTTAAGAATTCTAGATTTGTGATTCAGACATCCAACAGAACTCCGACATATGGTTAGACTGCAGAACTTCTAATTTTTCGATTTGAAGGTGTGAAGTTAGGCCATTGATGAGTCTCCAGGGTGGTACTAAACCCCTCACAAGCCTCTCATTTTCAGCGGCAGTGAGGCTCCAATTATCCCAGCCCTCAGGCCTATAAGTCGTCATGCCAACAGATGAGGCCAAGGGTCATGGCTTGGATTGGAGTGGGTCGGTACCATCTCATGTTGACCTTAAGGTTACACAGAGTGCTCTGCAACAAATTACAACATTTGAAAGACATTTGGACAGGTACACGAATGAAAAAAGTTTAGAGGGAAATGGGCCAAATGCAAGCAAATGGGACCAGTTCAGTTTGGGAAATCTGGTCAGCCTGGATGAATTGGGCCATGTCTCCTTTCATGCTGTTTGACCCTATAGATTGTGGGAATAAACACCGAGAGTCTGAGAAGCAGCCAGGAAAGGGAAGTCACTGTGGGATGTATGATGCGTGTTCTGCTGCAATCCTGAATGATGTTTACAATTGTTTGACTTTTCAATAGCTTTGCAACAAAGCCCTGATTTAATAACACAAACATAATTTTTTCTGTCAGAGCCAATTAGATGAACAAAGGTCTGACTGACCCCCTGGAGGCTTGAAGCCCTGATCGTCAGCAATAAAGACAAACAGCAGAGTGATGTGGGCATTTAGCTCATCTCCACCCTGCTCCCCTCAGCTCCGTGTTCCTTGTGAGATTCTAATGGTTCATCTCATTGGTTAATGCAGAGCATCTTCCACACCAGATTATCAGGGGGAACCTTTATTTCTTTATTTATCTAACTTTATCCCCTAAAGGTCTGTACTTCAGATGGCGCCATAAATGGCAATGTGTAAACTCTTCACTGTACTCCTCTGAGTACAGGTGGCAATAAAGCTCATTCTAATTCCAGTTCTTCATCTTGTGCTCTTAAGGAGTCCTATGACCAGGATGGTTCTCAAGGATCTACTCTTACCCCTTATGGGATGATGGGGAAGGGGCTGATTCTGCAGATGCAGCTGAGTCAATTCCATACACGCAACCTCATTGAACAGGCCACTACCAGCACCTTCAACACTACCCGGGGGGGGGCAGGGGGGTAAGGGTAAGGGAACGCAAACTCTCAGCAGGGGCATGAATTCTAGAGCCTGTCCAATAGGCCTGAGCAATGGCAGCATGGTGGCTCAGTGGTTAACACTGCTGCTTCACTGGAGACTCTCACTGATGATGTTACCTAGTCATGGTGATGAAACGTCTGAAAACAAATCTTCCAGCTCAGCAAGCTAGCTTACATACTTCTCATCAACCTAATCTATAAATCTTCTCAAAGATCGATGTCGCTCCTGACTCACCGCCATATGATTGGCTCTCAACGGCCCTCTAAGGGTGATGAGGAAGTCAAACTAATGTTGGCATTTCCAGGGATGCCCACATCCTGCCCAAGAATAATAAGTGTCCTTCCTGTATCTGGCGTACACACAGCCGTTACTGAGCGAAATGCCTTGATGGATTCTAATTACATTTCCCACTCCCTCCGCTGTCCTTTGGCAGAGCCAGATAATATCTCTTGGGTCCTTCTCATTCAGCAACAGGGGGCCTCAGACGTTCCATTTTCCCAGTAACCTGCCTGACCTCTCGCTTCACCACCCCTTTCGAACTTTGCAGTGATCAAAAATTAACAAAGGTCTGCTTTGAATAAATCATTGACACATCTTTCTCTCTCACTCTCTTTCTCTCTTCCTACCCTTGTCGCAATGCAGTCCCTGTCAGTACCCTAGCTCTCCTCCTGTGTTAATGGACTACCATGTACACACACCCGACTATTGTTACAATACATCCCTGCTGTTCGCCAAGTGATAATGAACCACACAAGCAAACATCATAAATTGTTACGGTCTGGGAGGCCATTTGCTCTATCGTGGTTGCAGTGGCTCCCTGGATCAGCATTATGATTTTGTAGCACGCTTTTGCCTTTGCACCACAACCCCAATTGACAGCTTTTTGATTTAAATCATCATCAAAGCTCTCTTAAATGCCCATTTAATGGTTTGATTCCAACCTTGGGATGACTATCTATGTGAAACTTGAAAATTCTCTTTTTGTCTGCGTGGGTTTCCTTCGAGTGCTTCAGTTTCATCCCACAATCCAAAGATGAGCAGGTTAGGGTGGATTGGCCATGGGAAATTGCCCCATAACGTCTAAGGGACGTGCAGGCTAGGGTGGATTTGCCATGGGGTGGGTCTGGGCCGGATGTCTTTCAGAGGCATTGAGTGGAGTCAATGAGCCCAATAGCCTGCTTCCACACTGTAAGGGATTCTATTCTAAGAGAACATGCAGCTCCAAGATATACTTCATTATGAGATCAACACCACAGGACAGGAACCAAATCGCCTCCAGGCTCTGAACAGATATCTTTGAGTCACCTTAATAAGGTGACATATTGTCAGAGAATGTAACATCAACGTATTCAGCTACAACTAATAAATATTGTTTCCTCTTAAGCAACAGTGAAAGACTGCTGTACACATGTCATATCCTGTTCTCATCTCCACAACTGAAAAGCCTGATTCCACACATCTCGGGCTGCTCAAAGATGCCCCAAATATCACCTCATTCAGGTGCAGCAGTTCCTCAGCCTCTCTCAGTGACATTTTATTCCAAAATGCCTCAAGTATCCAACATCCTTCTAATGTCCAGACTTTGCACTTACGGTGGAGGAAACGTTGGAGGAACGTTAACACAATGTTACCAGGCAAGGTTTGGCAGCAGACCACACAGGGAGGTTGCAGTTAAAAACAAGTGGCTAAAAGTTTGGTCAATAAGGTTAATTTTAAGGGAAATCTTGAAGAAAAAGACAGTGGTACAGAGACCAAGTGCTATAGAGAGAATGCTGCATTTTTTTGTTTACTGCAGACGTACCACTCAAAGGTCGAGGATGGGTAAAACAATAACATAGGGATATGACTATGTTCATCTATTGGAACTGGCAGGCCATGCAGTCAATCTGAGTTATGAGACTGTCAATGTGTTCAGCCTAAAGTGACATGGGACTGCACAACTCATCCTGTCACGTGCTGGGGAATCTCGGGCATGGGGTTAATTTCCGTATCCTTCAAGGTACACGCAGATCACGTCAAAGGGAAACCCAGAGCTTGGGTTCCAGGGGCCAACTATCGAGCAATGAAAACCGAAAAAGCAGAAAGCAGAGATAACAGACTGCAGAGGGCAGGAGGACAGTACAGGGATAGGGAGGGGAGGAGGAGAGTACAGGGATAGGGAGGGGAGGAGGATGGTACAGGGATAGGGAGGGGAGGAGGAGAGTACAGGGATAGGGAGGGGAGGAGGAGGGTACAGGGATAGGGAGGGGAGGAGGAGAGTACAGGGATAGGGAGGGGAGGAGGAGGGTACAGGGATAGGGAGGGGAGGAGGGGAGTACAGAGATAGGGAGGGGAGGAGGAGAGCACAGGGATAGGGAGGGGAGGAGGAGAGTACAGGGATAGGGAGGGGAGGAGGAGAGTACAGGGATAGGGAGGGGAGGAGGAGGGTACAGGGATAGGGAGGGGAGGAGGAGGGGTACAGGGATAGGGAGGGGAGGAGGGGAGTACAGGGATAGGGAGGGGAGGAGGAGGGTACAGGGATAGGGAGGGGAGGAGGAGAGGACAGGGATAGGGAGGGGAGGAGGGGAGTACAGGGATAGGGAGGGGAGGAGGAGAGTACAGGGATAGGGAGGGGAGGAGGAGGGTACAGGGATAGGGAGGGGAGGAGGAGGGTACAGGGATAGGGAGGGGAGGAGGGGGAGTACAGGGATAGGGAGGGGAGGAGGAGGGTACAGGATAGGGAGGGGAGGAGGAGAGGACAGGGATAGGGAGGGGAGGAGGGGAGTACAGGGATAGGGAGGGGAGGAGGAGGGTACAGGGATAGGGAGGGGAGGAGGGGAGTACAGGGATAGGGAGGGGAGGAGGGGAGTACAGGGATAGGGAGGGGAGGAGGAGAGTACTGGGATAGGGAGGGGAGGAGGAGGGTACAGGGATAGGGAGGGGAGGAGGAGAGTACAGGGATAGGGAGGGGAGGAGGAGAGTACAGGGATAGGGAGGGGAGGAGGAGAGTATGGGATAGGGAGGGGAGGAGGAGAGTACAGGGATAGGGAGGGGAGGAGGGAGTACAGAGATAGGGAGGGGAGAGGAGAGTATGGGGATAGGGAGGGGAGGAGGAGAGTACAGGGATAGGGAGGGGAGGAGGAGGGTACAGGGATAGGGAGGGGAGGAGGAGGGTACAGGGATAGGGAGGGGAGGAGGGAGTACAGGGATAGGGAGGGGAGGAGGAGGGTACAGAGATAGGGAGGGGAGGAGGAGAGTACAGGATAGGGAGGGGAGGAGGGGAGTACAGAGATAGGGAGGGGAGGAGGAGGGTACAGAGATAGGGAGGGGGAGGAGGGGAGTACAGGGATAGGGAGGGGAGGAGGGTACAGGATAGGGAGGGGAGGAGGAGGGTACAGGGATAGGGAGGGGAGGAGGGAGTACAGGGATAGGGAGGGGAGGAGGAGGGTACAGAGATAGGGAGGGGAGGAGGAGGGTACAGGGATAGGGAGGGGAGGAAGGGGGGAGTACAGGAATAGGGAGGGGAGGAGGAGAGTACAGAGAGAGGGAGGGGAGGAGGGGAGTACAGAGGATTGGAGGGAGGAGGAGAGCACAGGGATAGGGAGGGGAGGAGGAGGGTACAGGGATAGGGAGGGGAGGAGGGAGTACAGGAATAGGGAGGGGAGGAGGAGAGTACAGAGAGAGGGAGGGGAGTACAGGATAGGAGGGGAGGAGGGAGTAGGGGATAGGGAGGGGAGGAGGAGAGTACAGGGATAGGAGGGGAGGAGGAGGGTACAGGGATAGGGAGGGGAGGAGGGGAGTACAGGGATCGGGAGGGGAGGAGGAGGGTACAGGGATAGGGAGGGGTGGAGGAGTATGGGGATAGGGATGGAGGGGAGTACAGGGGATTAGGGAGGGGAGGAGGAGGGTACAGGGATAGGGAGGGGAGGAGGTGGGTACAGGGATAGGGAGGGGAGGAGGGGAGTAGGGGGAGAGGGAGGGGAGGAGGAGGGTACAGGGATAGGGAGGGGAGGAGGGGGGTACAGGGATAGGGAGGGAGGAGGAGAGTAGGGGGTTTGGGAGGGAGGAGGGAGGTTGGGGATAGGGAGGGGATGGAGGAGGGTACAAGGGAGTAGGGAGAGGGTACAGGGATAGGGAGGGGAGGAGGGGAGTACAGGGATAGGGAGGGGAGGAGGAGAGTACAGGGATAGGGAGGGGAGGAGGAGAGTATGGGGATAGGGAGGGGAGGAGGAGGGTACAGGGATAGGGAGGGGAGGAGGGGAGTACAGGGATAGGGAGGGGAGGAGGAGAGTATGGGGATAGGGAGGGGAGGAGGGGAGTACAGGGATAGGGAGGGGAGGAGGGGAGTAAAGGGATAGGGAGGGGAGGAGGAGAGTACAGAGAGAGGGAGGGGAGGAGGGGAGTACAGGGATAGGGAGGGGAGGAGGAGGGTACAGGGATAGGGAGGGGAGGAGGAGAGTACAGGGATAGGGAGGGGAGGAGGAGAGTATGGGGATAGGGAGGGGAGGAGGGGAGTACAGGGATAGGGAGGGGAGGAGGGGAGTACAGGGATAGGGAGGGGAGGAGGAGAGTATGGGGATAGGGAGGGGAGGAGGAGGGTACAGGGATAGGGAGGGGAGGAGGAGAGTACAGGGATAGGGAGGGGAGGAGGAGAGTATGGGGATAGGGAGGGGAGGAGGGGAGTACAGGGATAGGGAGGGGAGGAGGGGAGTACAGGGATAGGGAGGGGAGGAGGAGGGTACAGGGATAGGGAGGGGAGGAGGAGAGTACAGGGATAGGGAGGGGAGGAGGAGAGTATGGGGATAGGGAGGGGAGGAGGAGAGTACAGGGATAGGGAGGGGAGGAGGAGAGTACAGGGATAGGGAGGGGAGGAGGAGGGTACAGGGATAGGGAGGGGAGGAGGAGGGTACAGGGATAGGGAGGGGAGGAGGAGGGTACAGGGATAGGGAGGGGAGGAGGGGAGTACAGGGATAGGGAGGGGAGGAGGAGGGTACAGGGATAGGGAGGGGAGGAGGAGAGTATGGGGATAGGGAGGGGAGGAGGAGAGTACAGGGATAGGGAGGGGAGGAGGAGAGTATGGGGATAGGGAGGGGAGGAGGGGAGTACAGGGATAGGGAGGGGAGGAGGAGAGTATGGGGATAGGGAGGGGAGGAGGAGAGTACAGGGATAGGGAGGGGAGGAGGAGAGTATGGGGATAGGGAGGGGAGGAGGGGAGTACAGGGATAGGGAGGGGAGGAGGAGAGTATGGGGATAGGGAGGGGAGGAGGAGAGTACAGGGATAGGGAGGGGAGGAGGGGAGTACAGGGATAGGGAGGGGAGGAGGAGGGTACAGAGATAGGGAGGGGAGGAGGGGAGTACAGGGATAGGGAGGGGAGGAGGAGGGTACAGGGATAGGGAGGGGAGGAGGGGAGTACAGGGATAGGGAGGGGAGGAGGAGAGTATGGGGATAGGGAGGGGAGGAGGAGAGTACAGGGATAGGGAGGGGAGGAGGAGGGTACAGGGATAGGGAGGGGAGGAGGAGGGTACAGGGATAGGGAGGGGAGGAGGGGAGTACAGGGATAGGGAGGGGAGGAGGAGGGTACAGAGATAGGGAGGGGAGGAGGAGAGTACAGGGATAGGGAGGGGAGGAGGGGAGTATGGGGATAGGGAGGGGAGGAGGGGAGTACAGGGATAGGGAGGGGAGGAGGGGAGTACAGAGATAGGGAGGGGAGGAGGAGGGTACAGAGATAGGGAGGGGAGGAGGGTACAGAGATAGGGAGGGGAGGAGGAGGGTACAGGGATAGGGAGGGGAGGAGGGGAGTACAGGGATAGGGAGGGGAGGAGGGTACAGGGATAGGGAGGGGAGGAGGAGGGTACAGGGATAGGGAGGGGAGGAGGAGAGTACAGGGATAGGGAGGGGAGGAGGGTACAGGGATAGGGAGGGGAGGAGGAGGGTACAGGGATAGGGAGGGGAGGAGGGGAGTACAGGGATAGGGAGGGGAGGAGGAGGGTACAGGGATAGGGAGGGGAGGAGGGGAGTACAGGGATAGGGAGGGGAGGAGGGGAGTACAGGGATAGGGAGGGGAGGAGGGTACAGGGATAGGGAGGGGAGGAGGAGAGTATGGGGATAGGGAGGGCAGGAGGGGAGTACAGGGATAGGGAGGGGAGGAGGAGGGTACAGGGATAGGGAGGGGAGGAGGGGAGTACAGGGATAGGGAGGGGAGGAGGGGAGTACAGGGATAGGGAGGGGAGGAGGGTACAGGGATAGGGAGGGGAGGAGGAGGGTACAGGGATAGGGAGGGGAGGAGGAGAGTACAGGGATAGGGAGGGGAGGAGGAGAGTACAGGGATAGGGAGGGGAGGAGGAGGGTACAGGGATAGGGAGGGGAGGAGGAGGGTACAGGGATAGGGAGGGGAGGAGGAGAGTATGGGGATAGGGAGGGGAGGAGGGGAGTACAGGGATAGGGAGGGGAGGAGGAGGGTACAGGGATAGGGAGGGGAGGAGGAGAGTACAGGGATAGGGAGGGGAGGAGGAGAGAACGGGGATAGGGAGGGGAGGAGGAGAGTACAGGGATAGGGAGGGGAGGAGGAGGGTACAGGGATAGGGAGGGGAGGAGGAGGGTACAGGGATAGGGAGGGGAGGAGGAGAGTACAGGGATAGGGAGGGGAGGAGGAGAGAACGGGGATAGGGAGGGGAGGAGGAGGGTACAGGGATAGGGAGGGGAGGAGGAGGGTACAGGGATAGGGAGGGGAGGAGGGGAGTACAGGGATAGGGAGGGGAGGAGGAGGGTACAGGGATAGGGAGGGGAGGAGGAGAGTACAGGGATAGGGAGGGGAGGAGGGGAGTATGGGGATAGGGAGGGGAGGAGGAGAGTACAGGGATAGGGAGGGGAGGAGGGGAGTACAGAGATAGGGAGGGGAGGAGGAGGGTACAGAGATAGGGAGGGGAGGAGGGGAGTACAGAGAGAGGGAGGGGAGGAGGAGAGTATGGGGATAGGGAGGGGAGGAGGAGAGTATGGGGATAGGGAGGGGAGGAGGAGAGTATGGGGATAGGGAGGGGAGGAGGAGAGTACAGGGATAGGGAGGGGAGGAGGGGAGTACAGAGATAGGGAGGGGAGGAGGAGGGTACAGAGATAGGGAGGGGAGGAGGGGAGTACAGGGATAGGGAGGGGAGGAGGAGGGTACAGAGATAGGGAGGGGAGGAGGAGGGTACAGGGATAGGGAGGGGAGGAGGGGAGTACAGGGATAGGGAGGGGAGGAGGAGGGTACAGGGATAGGGAGGGGAGGAGGAGAGTATGGGGATAGGGAGGGGAGGAGGAGAGTACAGGGATAGAGAGGGGAGGAGGAGAGTACAGGGATAGGGAGGGGAGGAGGGGAGTACAGGGATAGGGAGGGGAGGAGGGGAGTACAGGGATAGGGAGGGAAGGAGGAGAGCACAGGGATAGGGAGGGGAGGAGGAGAGCACAGGGATAGGGAGGGGAGGAGGAGAGTACAGGGATAGGGAGGGGAGGAGGAGGGTACAGGGATAGGGAGGGGAGGAGGAGAGTATGGGGATAGGGAGGGGAGGAGGAGAGTATGGGGATAGGGAGGGGAGGAGGAGAGTACAGGGATAGGGAGGGGAGGAGGAGAGTACAGGGATAGGGAGGGGAGGAGGAGGGTACAGGGATAGGGAGGAGAGGAGGAGGGTACAGGGATAGGGAGGGGAGGAGGAGGGTACAGGGATAGGGAGGGGAGGAGGGGAGTACAGGGATAGGGAGGGGAGGAGGGGAGTACAGGGATAGGGAGGGGAGGAGGGGAGTACAGGGATAGGGAGGGGAGGAGGAGGGTACAGGGATAGGGAGGGGAGGAGGGGAGTACAGGGATAGGGAGGGGAGGAGGGTACAGGGATAGGGAGGGGAGGAGGAGAGCACAGGGATAGGGAGGGGAGGAGGAGAGTACAGGGATAGGGAGGGGAGGAGGAGGGTACAGGGATAGGGAGGGGAGGAGGAGGGTACAGGGATAGGGAGGGGAGGAGGGGAGTACAGGGATAGGGAGGGGAGGAGGGGAGTACAGGGATAGGGAGGGGAGGAGGGGAGTACAGGGATAGGGAGGGGAGGAGGAGGGTACAGGGATAGGGAGGGGAGGAGGGGAGTACAGTGATAGGGAGGGGAGGAGGAGAGCACAGGGATAGGGAGGGGAGGAGGGGAGTACAGGGATAGGGAGGGGAGGAGGAGAGCACAGGGATAGGGAGGGGAGGAGGGGAGTACAGGGATAGGGAGGGGAGGAGGAGAGTACAGGGATAGGGAGGGGAGGAAGAGGGTACAGAGATAGGGAGGGGAGGAGGAGGGTACAGGGATAGGGAGGGGAGGAGGAGGGTACAGGGATAGGGAGGGGAGGAGGAGAGTACAGAGATACGGAGGGGAGGAGGGGAGTACAGAGATAGGGAGGGGAGGAGGAGGGTACAGGGATAGGGAGGGGAGGAGGAGGGTACTGGGATAGGGAGTGGAGGAGGAGAGTATGGGGAGAGGGAGGGGAGGAGGAGAGTACAGGGATAGGGAGGGGAGGAGGAGGGTACAGGGAGAGGGAGGGGAGGAGGAGAGTACAGAGATACGGAGGGGAGGAGGGGAGTACAGAGATAGGGAGGGGAGGAGGGGAGTACAGAGATAGGGAGGGGAGGAGGAGGGTACAGGGATAGGGAGGGGAGGAGGAGAGTATGGGGATAGGGAGGGGAGGAGGAGAGTATGGGGATAGGGAGGGGAAGAGGAGGGTACAGGAATAGGGAGGGGAGGAGGAGAGCACAGGGATAGGGAGGGGAGGACCAGTTACTTTCACCCCCCTCGAGTATTTACACTGAGACTGATGGTATGTATTCAAATGTCTCAGAGAATGAAGGGTAGAGGTGAGAATGTGGAGCTGAGGCAGAGGGTGAGGTGTGATTGGATCAAATGTTGGGTCAGGCTCAGTGGGCTGAACAATCTCCCAGAGTTCGTACTGAGTTTGCTCTGACAGACAGCTCCAGAATGCTGTCTGCCACACTGTGCCCGACATGCTAAGAAAGTGTCAGATGCTGAGGGGGAGACGTGGAGATAGCAGCCTTATCTTGACGAATGAGCTAAAGGGATGATGATCTTCATGTCCTTACGGCTTCTGTCTTGCCATTGAGTCATCACTTTGCCGGAAGGATAGCTATTTCTGTCTCATGTTAAATTCAATGATCTCATTTCTGCTTTCAATCAAAAAACGGAAGTGAATCCTTCAGGTTGTGAACCCATTCCCATTCTTTCTCTTTCTTCTGCTTTACTTGTTGCATTCTCTGTCACCATGACCTCTTTCCCCTTCCTCCACTCCAGTCTGACTATTTATTCTTTGCAGTCTGGTAGTTAGACACAAAGTTGTTCTGCCAATTGAAAAGGGACAGTCCTTCCTGGTAACCTCAGCCAGTGGAAACTGAACCCACAGCATTGTCATCATTTATCATTGCAAACCAGCTGTCCTACCAGCTGAGGTAGCCAATCCCCATTGTCACATTCCAATCACTTAATCCGTACTATCAATCCCTTTCTCCCCCAGCACTCCACCCCCTGCACTGTTGCATAAATGCTGTCCCCTTCCACACTTCACATCAACTCCGATGAAGAGTCATCTGGACTTGGACCATTAGCTTGCTCTCTGTCCACAGATGCTGTCTGACCAGCTGTGATCCCCAGCGTTGGTTGCTTTCAGAACAGATTCCAGCATCTGCAGTAATCTGCTCCTGTCAAACTACACAGATCGCATTTACCTGTACTTGGTTCATAGCCCACTATGTCCTGACATTTTAAGTGCTCGTCCAAATCATATCATGTGTTTTTTTTAAACATTCTCCTGAGACGGTGAGCAGGACCTTGGTTGAAAGCTTATCCTGGATTACAAGAGGAATTGAGTGTAAAAGGAAGGACATAAGGCTTCAGTTAGCCAGGGCAATGGTTTCCAGTAGCGTGTCATGGGAATGGCCGAATGGTGCCGTGAAATCTGATACTAGGTTAATGAAAATCAATGTAAAACAAACATTGTTTCATATTAAACAATATTCAATAGTTAAAGTTGCCATTGTCCTGCTCTCCCAACAGGGAGAGATGCCAGGTCGGTGTTTAATCTGAGGATCACCACACCTCAGGAAAGATTGAGAAGGGGCAGTCCTTCCTGGTAACCTCAGCCAGTGGAAACTGAACCCACACCATTGGCATAACTTTCCATTGCAAACCAGCTGCCCCCTCAGCTGAGGTAGCCAATCCCCATTTGATAGTTATGCCACCAGTGTAGCCAACGTGAACACAAGACATGATGCTTAGAAGCAATTGATTCAGCTGGAAAAAGTGAGAATGCTATGGAACTGTTTGTCTTATTGAATGTGCCATGTTACTGTCAGGGTAGGAACCGTTGATACAGATGCATTGGTGAGAGACTGGGGGCTATTTTCCTTAGAGCAATAGAAACTGAGGGGTGACCTTACAGAGGTTTGTGAAATTATAAGGGGCATGGATGGGGTAAATAGACAAGGTCTTTGCCCTGGGTGGGGGAATCCAGAACTAGAAAGCATAAGTTTAATGTGAGAGGGATAAAGATTTAAAAGTGACGTGAGGGGCAATTCTTTCACACAGAGGGTGGTACGTGTATGGGGTGAGCTGCCAGAGGAAGTGGTGGTGGCTGGTACAATTACAACATTTAAAAGGCATCTGGATGGGTACATAAATAGGGAGGGTTTAGAGGGATATGGACCAAATGTTGGCAAATGGGACAAGATTAATTTAGGATATCTGGTCAGCATGGACAAGTTGGACAGTAGGGTCTGTTTCAGTGCTGTACATCTCTATGATCACATCTTGAATACAGTATGCAAGTTTTGATCTCCTTATTTAGGGTCAGTTAGTTCAGTCAGCTGGACAGCTGGTTTATGATGTAGAGTGGTACCAACATCATGGGTTCAATTCCAGTATCTGCGAATGTTACCATGAAGATCCAACCTTGTCAAGCCCTACCCCCACCTAAGGTGTGGTGACCCTCAGGTTAAACCATCACAAGTTGAGTCTCTCTCTAATGAGAGAGCAGTCCTCTGGGACGAAGGTAATTTGATCTATTTGAGAAAGGATGTAAACACAGTTGAGAGGAGGTTTCTTGGATTGATCCCTGGATTGAGTAGATTGTCTTATGAGGGTAGGCTGGACTTGTTTTCACTGGAGTCTAGCAGGGCGAGGGATGATTGAATGGAAGTTCTTAAGATTCTGAATGGTGACTGAATTGAAGTTTTTAAGATCCTGAATTGTCTTAACAAGCTGGACATGAAAAGGGTGTTTCTTCTTGTGCGTATTACAGGACATTGTTTTCAAATTAGGGGTCACCCCTTTTAGGACAGACATGAGAGAGCATTTTTCTCTGAAAAGTTGTGTGACTTTGGAACACTCTGCCTCAGGAGGCAATGGGGGCAGAGAGTCCAGAGTGTGGTGCTGGAAAAACACAGCAGGTCAGGCAGCATCTGAGGAGCAGGAGAATCAATGTTTCAGGCAAAAAGACCTTCATCAGGCTTTTGCCTGAAACTTCGATTCTCCTGCTCCTTGGATACTGCCTGACCTGTTGTGCTTTTCCAGCACCACACTCTTGACTCTAATCTCCAGCATCTGCAGTCCTCACTTTTGCCTAAGTGAGGACTGCAGAGAGTCAATGAATATTATTAAAGTCTATGAACAAATTCTTGTGAGGCAGAATAATCAAAGATTATCTCACAGATGGATGAGAAAATGGAACTCAAACAGAGCTTATTGATTGGTAGAGCAGGATTGAAGGGCCAAATGGTCTAGTCCTACTCCTAATTCATATGTTGATGTGCATTTTTCAAGACATAGCACTGCTGACAATGTAGCACTCCCTCAGCGTTGCACTGGATTTTCAAAATGGACACTGGTGCTCTTGTCAAGTAACGGTGGTCAGTTGGCTGGAGATGACTGGTTTGTGATGCCAACAGTGTGGGTTCAATTCCTGCACTAGCTAAGGTTACCATGATTCTCCTTCACAACATTGGCCAGTGGCTAGTCTCTTGAAATTGTGGGATATTATTCGTGTCTTCCACCGTGAAGACTGACGTAAAGTACTTATTCAGTTCATCCACTATTTCTTTGTTCCCCAATACCGCTTCTCCAGCCTCATTTTCCAGTGGCCCAATGTCCACTTTTGCCTCTCTTTTGCCTTTTATATGTCTGAAGAAACTCTTGTAATCTTCTTATATATTACTGGCTAACTTACCCTCATATTTAAACTTCTCCCTCCTTTTTTCTTTTCTTGTTGTCCTCCGTTGGTCATTGTAAGCCTCCCAATCCTCTGGCTTCCCACTGCCCTTTGCCACATTATATGTTTTCTCTTTTGTTTTTATGCTATCCCTGACTTCCCTTGTCAGCTACAGTTACCTCATCCTCCCTCTAGTATGCTTTTTCTTCAATGGGATGAATTTTTGCTGTGTCTCCTGATTACTCCCAGAAATTCCTGCCATTGCTGTTCCACAGTCTTTCCTGCTAAGCTCCTGTCCCAGTCAATTCTACCCAGCTCCTCCTTAATGCCTCTGTAGTTGCCTTTCTTCAGCTGTAATACCATTACATCTGATCCTACCTTCGCCCTCTCAAGCTACAAAGTAAATTCAATCATATTATGATCACTACCTCCTAAGGGTTCCTTCAGCATCTTGCCATCTTGCAGACATTCCACAAAATTCCCTTTCTTGTGATCCACTGCTAACCTGGTTTTCCCAGTCCACCTGCATATTGAAATTCCCCATGATCTCTGTAACCTTGCCTTTCTTACACACCTTTTCTATCTATCAGTGCATCTTATGTCTCAAATCCTGACTTCTGTTTGGCGGCCTGTAGATAACCCCCACCATGGTTTTTTTGACCTGTGCAGTTTCTCAACTCTACCCACACAGATTCTACATCATCTGACCCCAACATTGTTTATTGCTTTTGAATTAATTTCATTTCTTACAAATAAAACAACCCCACCCTCTCTGCCCACTTGCCTATCTTTTCGAGAGGATGTATATCTTTGGATATTTAGCTCCCAGTCCTGATCCCCTTGCAGCCACCGTAATGCCCACCACATCATACCTGCCAATTCCGACCTGTGTCACAATCTCATTTACCTTATTTCGTATACAGAGGAACCTCGATTATCCAGCATTCAATTATACGAATATCGGGTTATCTGGCAAGGTTGCAAGATCCCGAAGCTCAGCTAAACTATGCTATCCAGCATTTGTTTATCTGGAATTTGATTAACTGAACAAAATACTCCCTCCCAAGTCCTTCAGATAATTGAGGCTCCTCTGTACTCCACGAATTCAGGTACACCTTCAGTCCTGTATTGACTGTCCCTTTTCTTATTGTCATTCATTTATCCAATGAGCTTGAAGTTTGATTCTGAACCCTGACATCTGAGAAACCTAGTGAGTGTGCACATAGATTTCAGTTCTGTGTGAATTTCCTGCCTGCTTTTAACCCTTTCTTTACCATTGTATGAATTGTACAGGCAAAAGTGAGGACTGCAGATGCTGGAGATCAGCGTCTAGATTAGAGTGGTGCTAGAAAATCACAACAGGTCAGGAAGCATCCGAAGAGCAGGAAAATCATCGTTTTGGGCAAAAGGCCTTCATCAGGAATGAAGGCAGAGAGACTCCGGGGTGGAGAGATAAATAGGAGCGGGGGGGGGGGGGGTGGCTGCTGAGGAGAGGATAGCCAAGAGTACAATAGGTGGATGGAGGTGGGGATGGAGGTGATAGGTCAGAGAGGAGGGTGGAGCGGATAGGTGGGAAGGGAGATAGGCCGGTAGGATAGGTCATGAGGACGGTGCTGAGCTGGAAGGTTGGAACTGGGGTAGGGTGGGGGGAGGGTAAATCAGGAAACTGGTGAAGTCCACATTGATGCCCTGAGGTTGAAGTGTTCTGAGGCAGAAGATGAATTGTACATCTACTTTAACCAATAAAGTCGATCGTTCGCTGATACAGAATTGACTCTTTTCCTCTTTGTGCTGAGCCAACAACTGTTGTGGAGGGCAACATCAACTTCGCCCCTGGTCTGAGGGGTGGAAATCCTTAGGGTGAACCCCCAGCAGTTGTTTCTCTATAACGACAAAAATTACACCACACCAGGATATCATCCAACGGGTTTATTTGAAAACTCTAGCTTTCATCAGACAGCGTTCCAAAAGCCAGTGATTTCAAACAATCCCGTTGGGCTATAACCTGGTGCCATGTGATTTTTGACCTTGTCCAACCTAGTCCAACACCGGCTCCTCCCACATCATCTCCATAATGAGAGAGCAGCGCTATGTTCTGGTAAAACTTGAATCAAAGGCAACCCGAACTCTCGACATTAAGTATCAGAGGGACAGTTTACAATTCCAAGCGTACTCCCCACTGCACTGGTCAGGAAACCAATTCCTTAATCTTTACCAATCCTGCTACAGCTCCACTAAAACAAAAGCTAAACAAGTAGCAATTGTTCACTTCCTTTAAATGCATTCAAAGCATATTACAAGCATAATCCTGAGCGAGTTACACCACGCCTAAGGCTGGATAATAGGATTTAAAAAGGGAGCATTCAAGTGTGGCATTGTGGATACAGAATGCGGTGTAGGATGGGATTATATTCTAAATGAGTTCAGTTCACAAATTAATGATGCAGCAAGCACTGCAAATTCCAGTGAGGAGATTGGATTGGAGTCTTGCCAATTAATTTTATTTTGATGTTTAAAATATCTGTAACCTATCTCCAAGAAAAAATGATCTTTCTCATGAAAGATTGCCTGTCTGAATTCACAAAAAGTGACCAGAAAAAGTGCCAAGAAATCTAAGTTCTCCCGAAGCTAGAAGCATTTCTCACACTCTATGAGAAAATGGCACACATGTTTTCAGACTTCACATCCCACTCTTAAACTCAGTATTTTTGCCTCCTGAATTTATTTTCCTTCAGTGATGGAAGTGGTGGAACATTGCAGTTATGCCAAAGGCTGATGTTATGACAAGTTGCGACAGTATACTTTCCTGCCTTTGCATGTTCTAAGGCTATTCCATAACTCCTTTCAAATGCTGGGGAAGATTATACTGCCTTCCGGAGCAACGACAGAGAGAAAAAAAAATTAGAAGAAGGAGACAGAGAGAAAAGGAAACGGATGGAGGACAGAGAGAGAGAGAGAGAGAGAGAGAGAGAGAGAGAGAACGAAAGAGAAGAGGAAGAAAATGAGAAAAGACAGGAGCAAAGGGAAGGAGAGAAGAAAAGTGAGGGTGAAAAGGCACAGGAGGGAGAGAAAGAATGTTTAAAAGGTGACGAACAGAGACATAGAATGGAGAGGAGATAAGAGGGAGAGAAAGGATAACTAATGGCTTAGAATGAGGGTAAGGAGTGAAATGGGTGCTAGAGGGGAGAGTGGGTGTTGAAGGCAAGGACAGAACCGGTGAGGGAGTAGCAACAGTTTAACAAAAAGGGGAGGGCCACAAGACAGAAGGCCACGTGACAGGAGACAGCAAGGTGGGGGGGGGTTAGTGGAACGAGAGTGCAGAAATGAATCCAGTGCAATACTGGCTTGCTGAGGTAGTGTCCGTCAGTACTTGCAGGAGGGTCGTTTCCAAGCATCTTAGGGGAGCAGATTCCCACGAAAGCAAAGCGAACTGACAGAAACATGAGCAGTCTTTGGGGCAATCCATGACTGTGGCTCTTGGAGGAAATGTCAACAGTCAAGATATAGAATCCCTTGTGAGGTTTTAATGAGATTTGTTGGCCCACTGTGTAACTAACACCTGGAGGATCACTGACAAATCCGTGAGATCTACCTCGATCGCATTTGATTCATTCTGTCTGTTAACCTGTTTTGCCTCATGTTAAGTAATATAGAGTAATCATATAGAGTAATAGGGGAATGGGTCTGGGTGGGATACTCCTCAGAGGGTCGGTGTGGACTGCTGGGCCGAAGGACCTGTTTCCATACTCTAAGGAATTTATGATTCTAAGATATCCATCCTTGCACAGTCAATCTTTGGTGTTGATAAACCAGTCATATTTGTTTGAGTGAGATCTTTTGTAATAACTTCACTGTTCCTTGCTGACTATAAAATATTATTGAATCATAGAATACCACAGTGCAGAAAGAGGCCATTCAGCCCATTGAGTCTGCACCAACCTTTTGAAGAGCATCCCACCCAGCCCTGCCCCACAATTTCTCTGTCACCCCACATTTCCAATGGCTATCCCCCCCTAGCCTGCACATCCTTGGATACTAGAGACAATTTAGCACGGCCAATCCACCCCAACCTGTATATCTTAATTGACTTAAGTGTCTCACTAATTAGTCAATCAATTTAACCTGCAATCTTCATTAGTCAATTCAGTTGGCTCATTTCTAAACCTCAACTTAATACAGTCTGAGGCCTATATAGTGGGCCACATTGCAGCTCTGATTAAATTTAAATATCACTGTGCCTAGCAAAGACCAGAAAGAAATCAGTGCACTCTCAGTCATAACATCTACAATTAACAAATTACACGATTAGGAATATGTCTACATTCTATCAAAGATAGATTTGTTACGCTAGATTTGTTGACATGTTGCTAATTGTTTACAACACACTTGTAAAACATAGAATCTAGGATCAGGAGAAGGCCATTCAGCCCTTTGAGACTACTCCACCATTCAATATGATCATGACAAACCCTCTATTGCAATTACATGTTCCCGCTTTCTCCCCATACCCAGTGATGCCTTTAAAATCTAAAAATGTAAGGGATTGTTCAAAGTTTTGCTTCACTTGCTATTTATGGATCAAACAAAATACTTTCTTGATTCTTTGGGAATCAAGGATTATGGGGAAAGGATAGGAAAGTGTCCAATCAGCCATGATCCTATAGAATGGTGGAGCAGACTCGATGGGCCGAATGGCCTACTCCTGTCCCTGCTTCTTATGGTCTACACTTGAGCTCAGGCAAACTTTCGACATGACTTCATTTGCTCAGGCCACAAACCCAGCACTGAGGTCTATTTTTTCCTCAACGCAGGGTCGAATTTCACCTGGCTAGGAACCGGCCAAGTTCCGGAACATTCCACCGGCACAGTGAAGGCTGCTTTGGGCCAACTTCAACTCACGTTCAGGTAGCAATTCCTTCTGTTGACGCTTTGTTCTCCCAAATGCGGCCAACTTCCTGTCGGCCACTTAATCTCACATAATCTAGACAGTGGGTCTCTTACTGTGAAGAAGCCACAATGCTTTCAACTACAGAGCTCGAATGACTATTGAAGAACCGTTCTTTGATTCCCACTGCTGATACACGAGATAAATAATGGATATACTTGTCTAATCAAAACCGTTTGAGAATGTGACCTTCCCATTTCATGCAGACAGTCCCTACCCTGCCTCTCTCTCACACACACACACACAACTATATATTTGATTATAATATCAAGGGTTATGAGGAGCTACAGACAGACTTGGTTCAATTAAATTTCACTCGATAGTTGTTGGTAAGAGTTTCTCTCTTTCTTTGTTTATAAGCTGCCCCCGGGAGCAATGATTTGTAATGTTTTATAGCACCTGTTCAGGGGAGCGATGATTACATTCAGAAAAGGCCGCACTGTTGAAAGATTTATGAGAGTTTGTGCATTGTTAAAAATTCATGATCGGTGGCAGGCTGCATCAAAGCACAGATTTCATCAAATTCCAACCGGGGGCGGTTCTCAGTTTCCAAGACCAAACCTCCCAAATTAACTGAGCAAAGAGCTCAGTTGGCATTTTCTTTAAATTGCAACTGCATTGAAAATATTGAAGTTATTCTTAAAACGGAGGGCACCAGCCAATATTAAATGATCCCCAATCGGAAAGGAAGACTTGCAATTGGACAGCATCTCCGTGAATTACCTCAGTGTGCCAGGAATATGGGTGGCACAGTGGTTAGCAGGTTCGATTCCAGCCTCTGGAGACTGTCTATGTGGAGTTTACACATTCTCCCCACGTCTGCGTGAGTTTCCTCTGGGTGCTGCGGTTTCCTCCCACAATCCAAAGATGTGCAGATTAGGTGGATTGGCCGTGCTAAATTGCCCATAGTGTTCAGATTAAGAGCATTAGACTTGGGATGAGGGGATGGGTCTGGGTGGGATACTCTTCGGAGGGTCGGTGTGGACTTGTTGGGCCAAATGGCCTGTTTCCACACTGTAGGGATTCTAAGAATTGCTTGGAAATCCCGTAGGAAGGAAAAATGGCAGCCATTTTGCACACAGCAGGATCCCACTCAGCCCCCATTCCTCCCCCCACTGACTGGTTAGCTTTTTGGTGTTCTGGAAGGAATGCTTCAGAGAACCACAAACAAGATGTTGTATGTATGTTTGAAACTGGAATAGACGGACTGAGCACCAGTCTGACACTGCACTGTAAGACAAAAGGGCATCACTGACAGTGCAGTACAGCAAGATCCCACAAAGGATAAGGCAATCATGAGGGATAGTCCATTCCAGTGATTGTCAGGCATGTCAAGATCATGCTAGGACACCACTCGTTTCCGAATTTGTTTCCATTTGGAACCTTTAACATCCTTCTGAGAAGACAAACAGGGACCTTGGCTGCAGCAGCTCACCAAACCTCAGGCACCCCGAACAAGACAGCACTCCCTCCCTACAGCAGGAAGCTGCCTGTTATTCTAGTCACTACATTATTTTTCTCAGGTAGGGAACACCCTGTGGCCTTCCAGTAAGAACTGCAGGACCCTTATGGAGAATGTTCCGTCTTTGTGGAGCTAGTGTTAATTTTAGTCATATTGTTATGATATACAAGTGTAGGGCATTTGTTAATCAAGTCTGGAGCGCCGGAGACTGACGGGTGACCTGATAGAAATTTGTAAAATCATGAAGGGCATGGATAGGGTAAATAGACAAGGTATTTTCCCTGGGGGTGGTGGAGTCCAGAACTAGGGGGCATAGGTTTAGGGTGAGAGGGGAAAGATATAAAAGAGACGTAAGGAGCAACTTTTTCATACAGAGGGTGGTGCGTGTATGGAATGAGCTGCCAGAGGAAGTGGTGGAGGCTGGTACAATTACAACATTTAAGAGGCATTTGAATGGGTATATGAATAGGAAGGGTTTGGAGGGATATGGGCCGGGTGCTGGCAGGTGGGACTAGATTGGGTTGGGATATCTGGTCGGCATGGACGGGTTGGACTGAAGGGTCTGTTTCCGTGCTGTACATCTCTATGACACTAAGTCCCTAGAACAATTATAAAGAGGGACTTCCCAGTTTGGAGAGGAAGGGCAAGTCAGAAGGGCTCCTGTAGACAGGTCAGCTCTAAGGTGTCAATAAGCAGGCGTAGGCCATCAAGAGGATCAGAGTATCAGACGGCCCAGCTCTCTGCCGTGGTCACACTAGAGCTCAGATATGTAAAGAGTCCAGTGGTCAGCTTCAGGCTGCAAGGGCTGGTGTCCATTGCCACCCCAATTTGATGAGCTTCCTTTGAGACTTTGACACCTGCTACAGAGCCACTTTTAAGAGATGTCACATTTTTGATCTCAGTTTAATTATAAGGATATTTTTTTAGATTAGATTAGATTACTTACAGTGTGGAAACAGGCCCTTCGGCCCAACAAGTCCACACCGACCCTCCAAAGAGAAATCCACCCAGACCCATTCTCCTACATTTACCCCTTCACTTAACACTACGGGCAATTTAGCATGGCCAATTCACCTAACCTGCACATTTTTGGACTGTGGGAGGAAACCGGAGCACCCAGAGGAAACCCACGCAGACACGGGGAGAATGTGCAAACTCCACACAGGCAGTTGCCTGAGACAGGAATTGAACCCGGGTCTCTGGCGCTGTGAGGCAGCAGTGCTAACCACTGTGCCACATATAAAGAGAAATGGAACAAGCATGATACATGGTCAGTGTGTCCAGCTGTCATGTGAAAGATTGGGGTTCAGTTCCTTGACCGGGAGAAATTGTTATCTACTGGGTTACCCATCATAGATGGGGCCAGTTTTTACTCCTTTAAAGGCAAGCTCCTCCGTTAATTTGATTAAGTGTCGTTAGTTAGATTTTTCAAAGACAATCAAAAGATTACGAGGACACAGGTGGGGTTGGTAGGCACCACAAGTATAGATTAGGACACTTTGTGGTGCAGTGATAGCATCTGTGATAGTGATAGTGACTGGGAGACCTGGATTCAAATCCCACCTGCTCCCAAAGTGTGCGCAATAACACTCTGAACAGGTTGGTTATAAATATAGGCTACATGTTTAAAAAGAAAAATTAGATTAGGACTGTGTAAAGAAGTTCTTGTGGTGCAATGGGAATGTCCCTACCTTTGAGCCACGAGACCCAGTTTAAAATCACCCCTGTAACATTGCTGAACAGGCTGACTATAAAATAGGTTTAAAAAAATAGATTAGGATTGTTCCGTTTTGAATCAGCTGCCCAAACGTTTACTGGTGGTTAAAACAGCAAAAAAAAAGGTCCTGGTGATTGGGTGGTAGGAAAGACAATCAAACATGAGTGATAACACTTGCAGATCAATAAAAAAATAGATTTGGACTCTTGCAGCACAGTGGTAGTGTCCCTATCTCTGAGATAGGACACCCAGGTTCAAGTCCCATCTGCTCCAAAGGTGTGTCATAACACCTCTGAGCAAGTTATAAAATCATAGAGACGTACAGCATGGAAACAAACCCTACAGTCCAACTCGTCCATGCCAACCAGCTAACTTAATCTAGTCCCGTTTGCTAGCACTTGGCCCATATTCCTCGAAACCCTTCCTATTCATATATCCATCCTGATGCCTTTTAAATGTTGTAATTGTACAGCCTCCACCACTTCCTCTGGCAGCTCATTCCATAATTTGATTGGAAAATATCAATAATGTTGTACATCTGTCAGCCAGCCTATCATCGAGAAGAGTATTAATGCCCTGTTCCATATCCCATCACTGCTTTAGGAGTGAATTAATACCCTCAGCTATTCCCAAATTTCTTTATTGATAACCCCCCCCCCAGGATAATTCTCCCCATGAGTGTCCACTTTAATCACTGTGGACAATGGGTGGGTCCTCAGTTTAATATCACATTACAACAACAACTCGGGTCTTTATGGTGGGATGGAAGATTCTGAGGGATATCACTTGTGATGGCACTTAGCCATATGAGCAGACACTCAGCAAAATGATCAATTAAAAAACTATTTGCTGAAGAGGGTCTGGAGGAGGAAAGAGAGAGAGTGGGAAAAAAGGCGAGGAGACAGGGAAGAGAGAGAGGAAGGAGAGACAAAGTGACAGAGAGAGGGACGAGAAAAAGAGTGAGGGAGATATAGAGAGAGATAGAGAAGGGATGAGAGAAACAGACAGACAGAGATAGGGAGAGAGAGGGGTTGAAGAGAGAGAGACAGAGAAAGCGACAGAGATGGGGGTGAAAAGAGAGAGAAGGAGAGATAGCGGGGGGAGGGTAAGATTGGTGACCCCTGAGCTAGGGCTCGGAAGCTGAAGACAAGGGTGTTGATTGTGGGGTTAATATTGGGGATAAAAAAGAGACAGAGGACACCCAGGACTAATTTATGGGTCCATGTGGTGAGCAACATCTTGGGTCTTGCCCCATTCTCCCAATGTTCATCAATAAGATCGAAATGCTGCAAATCCCAGACTTTGACTTAATCACCAGCAATCAACCTTCTGTTTTACTCAATCAAGATGGATGGTGCAGGAAATCCTTTTGTGTTGCAGTTTAATGAAAGTTAATGCAAGTTAATGCAGGCTAACTCGATGCATAAATCCTCATGTCACTGACACTCTCCAGAAATGTTCAGAGCTCCCAGCCATGTTAATAACACTGAGGCCAATACCATCTGACCCATCCAATACCACAATACCAAGCTGTGATAAAGTAATTGTATATTAATGCAGATGTCTGATTTATGAATGGGGAGATTTTGAATGGCTGCATTTTGTAATAGTTTATCAGCTTATTGACTGCTTTCCCATGTGGAAATCAGAGGCAACTTCCAATGTTACAGTAATTTCAACACAAAGGAATTGTTTTAGAACATGCACACACCACCCTGATTAGAAGGAGCTGCGTCAGGATTGGAACAGCTCTTCAAAATTCAAAGGAAACTTATGCCCATACCTTCAAGAAGCTTGCTCAATATGTCATCACCATATCATCGCATGTATAGAGGTTTTGGCAGGGCCGTTAGTGGCACAGTGGTAGCGTCTCCACCTCTGAGCTAGCAGGAAGTCACAAGTCACATGACACCAGATTACAGCCCAACAGGTTTATTTGAAATCATAACCCTTCACAGTACTCCAAACACTTGTGAATTCAAATAACAAATCAGGGCCTGACTTATACAGTTAATGGTAAAGTCTTTGGGAGTGTTGCGGATCAAACAGACTATGGAGTGCAGGTTCATTGAAAATGGAGTCCCAGGTAAATAGGATAGTGAGGAAGGTGTTTGGTACACTTGCCTTTACTGATCAGTGCATTGAGTTTAGGGAGTTAGGAGATCATGTTGTGGCTGTACAGGACATTGGTTAGGCCACTACTGGAATACTGTGTGCAATTCTGGTCTCCCTGCTTATAGGAAAGATGGTGTGAAACTTGAACGGGTTAAGAAAAGATTTACAGGATGTTGCCAGGGTTGGAGGATTTGAATTATCGGGAGAGGCTGAATACGCTGGGGCCATTTTCCCTGGAGCGTCGGATGCTGAGGTGTGACCTGATGGAGGTTTATAAAATCATGAGGGGCATGGATAGGATAAATAGACAAGGTCTTTTCCCTGGAGTGGGTGAATCCAAAACTAGAGGGGATAGGCTTAAAATGAGAGGAGAAAAGTTTAATTTGGACTTAAGAGGAATTTCATGCAGAGGGTAGTGTGTGTATGAAATGAGCTGCCAGAGGAAGTGGTGGAGGCTGGTACAATTACAATATTTAAAAGGCATCTGGATGGGTATATGAATAGGAAGGTTTAGAGGATATGGGCCAAATGGGATTAGATTAATTTAGGATATCTGGTTGGCATGGACCAGTCAGACCGAAGGGTTTGTTTCTATGCTGTAAAAATTCTATGACACTATGACTCTAAACCTGTTGGATTATAACCTGATGTCATGTGACTTCTGACCTTGTCCACCCCAGTCCAACATCTCCACATCTGGGTTTGGAGGCCTGGGTTCAAGAACCACCTCTTCCAGAGGTGTATCATACCATTCCTGATTAAAAATATCTGTAAAAGACTCAATCTCCAATTTAATCAAGCTTCTTGCAGCATGACACACTGAGGGAAACTTAGTTCACTTTGTAATTTTGTATCAGTGCACACAGCAGGACAATTGTAATACATGTTGTTACCTGAAGCTGCGATAAAGGAATAGGGTAGGGGTTGGGTCTGGGTGGGATACCCTTCGTAGAGATCAGCGTGGAACCGATAGGCTGAATGGCCTGCTCCCACACTGTAGGGATTCTATCATTCTATGAAATGTGTATCTTATCTGTGTTACCTGACCCACACCTCGGTCATGCGTAACATCTCAAGTTACATCTTGGGCAGTGGATACATGGGAACACCATCATTGACAGGTTCCCCTCCAAGCCAGTTACCGTCCTGACTTAGAAATATACTGCTGTTCCTTCGCTGTCGCTGGGTCAGAACCGTGGAACTCCCTCTCTGCAGACATTGTGGGTCTACCTGCAGTATACAGCATGTAGCGGTTCAAGAAGGCAGCTCATCCCCAACTTCTCTAAGGGGCAAACAGGGACAGGCAATAAGTGCTGGGCCCAGCCAGTGACACCCACATCCAACGAGTCAAGAAAAGAATAATCATACGATAAGTTTTCAAGATATTAACAGGAAAAGTCAAAAATATTAACTATTTCCACTGATAGTCCATTCAAGAATAAGAGTGCACAGTTTAAAAATGAGGGGATGAAGGGCATCATTGATGAGGCCTGAAGACCATCTGTAATCACCAATGGGTCAGGAGTCACATGTAAGCCAGACCAGGTAGCAATGGCTTATTTCCTTCCTAAAGGATATTTTTGGAACCGATGGGCTTTTATAGCAAAATTGATGATAATATCATAATCACTGTAAGCAACCACATACTTTAATTTCCTCCTGGCCCATAATATGGTTAATGGAATTTGGATTGCTATATAGTTAAAAATACCAGGAAAAAAATTTGCAAGTAGAGGACCTACTGCAAGATGTGGTGTTCACTTTAGCTTCACAAAATCGGTTTACATTTTGGAGCAATGAGGTGGCTATTTTACAACAGCAGTGTCAGGAGTTTTTGAGTTTAGGAAAGACTGTCTAACAATCGCCTTTGGATTGATCCAGCAGCTACAGTTTGTTACAGACCTGCAATTGCAGAGCCCTCAGAGATATCTAGAAGCAAAAAGAAACATTTCCCATCATCTTTCTCTCCCAGTGAAGAATACAGAATGTGGGACTCTGAGAAGAAAGCGTCCAAACAAAAAAATAAGACCTAGGTCTAGCCGATCAGCTACTGAATCAAAGTTCGACCATTGCTTTGCAGATTACATCACGTTGCAATCATTTTAAAAAGTCAAAAGAACTGTCAGAAACAACTCATTCCACCCTTGTGGCCTGGACTCTTGAACTGTTGAATTCCCTGTCTACGTTTTTCTACCCACAACATTTGTGTTAAACCATCTATTATTGTTTGTATTACTTTGTAAAATAATGTATGCTTGGGATTTTAAATGGGTATAGCTTAAGTTGCATTGCAATAATGAGTAATTCATTTTTATCAACCAATTGGGAAAGAATAAGTTTGGTTACAATAAACCTGTTAATGATGAAACCTGGTGTGAATTCTTTTTGTCCTGAGTAGCATACAGAATATTGGGGAAATCGATCACTTCCTGGTTTCATCGGGTAGTTCCACATTCATGATGGCTTGTGGAATGGTGGGGCTCAATTACTGGTGCACTCTTCCCTACTGGGCAACGATATCACCTCATCGATGATGATCCCAGCGCACAGGAACAATGTGGTCTTTTCTCCAGTTACCTTCTACTTTTTTTAAGAAAGACTCAGAAACCACAACTCTGTAGTTGTGCAGAGAGCGAGTGAGAGAGAAAGAGAAACATTTTTGACAACTCTTTTTGTCAGAAATACCCAAATCTTGTTTTGAGTTATTTATTACGAGTTCCCACTATTAACTTTCATGCAACTGCAATGCAAGTCAGGAATTTTGCTCAGAGAATTTCTGAAACAGCAAGATCTCCCTGAGGGAAGCAGTGGGTTCAGCAATAACTTTAGCCCTCCCACACAAAGGTCCATTCACCATCCTTCCATTATTCAACATGGCTTATTAGAGAAATTCATGCATTCTGTGTCACTCAGTTTGACAACACCAGAGCTCAGTACTCACGCTGTTGCAAAAGGTTGAGGCACTGAGCCATCACTGCGAGCTGGTACATCCGTCGCTCCATGCAGGATTATGCTAATACATTCCTTGCCAGGTCTTGAGACGTGCTCCTCATTCGCTGGGGAAGACAGCGTCACTTCAGTCTTTCCGAGTGGGGGTGTTTCCAAGACCTGGGTCAGGGAGAACAGCATTAAACCCCCTTAGGAATTGGACACGCTCCCCCCTCACCTTCCCCCTCTCTCTCACCCCCCCCCGACTCCTCTCTCTCTCTCCCTCTCTCTCACCCACCTCTCCCTCTCTCTCTCTCATCCCCTCTCTCTCTGTCTCTCTCGCTCTTGCCTTCTCTCTCTCTCAAACACACACACACACACAAAAACACACACCGCTCTTTCTCTCTCTCTCTCTCTCTCACACACACCCTTCACTCCCATCCCAGCCATCATTGTTACTAGGTCATCATGGCACAGAAGGGGGTCCTCCATCCCCTCGAACCCATTCCAACTCTCTGCAGAGTCAAAAAACAGAAATTGCTGGAAGAGCTCAGCAGGACTGGCAGCACCTGTCGAGAGAAATCGGAGTCAAGTTTCGGGTCAACAGACCCTTCCTCAGAACTGACTCTGCAGAGTCCAATTTCCTTTCAAAATTATTCATTGTCTTTGCTGCCTCCGTGGAGACAGCAAGTTCCATGTCATTCATTGCAGAAAAACAGCCTTCCTCAGGTTGCCCAGAATTTTAAATCTATGTTCCCCTGTCCTTGCATTATCAGAAGTTTGTTTTTGTCTACTTTATGTGTATCCATCATAATCCTGAACACCTCTGTCAGATCTAACTCTGCAACCAATGTGTTCCAAGGAAAACAACCCCAGATCCTCCACAATAAGCTTTTAGACCAATAGCCTAGGATAAAGCTAATATGAAGAAACTGCATAAACAGAAAAGTTACTGAAACATAGGGAAGGTGCACTGTTGGACCCTTCCAAGTCATATACTCATCCAAATGCCTTTTAAATGTTGAAATTGTACCAGCCTCCGCCACTTCCTCTGACAGCCCATTCCATACACACATCAAACTCTGGATGAAAACATTGCCCCATTAGGTTCCTTTTAAATCTTTCTCCTGTCACCTTAAGCCTTTAGCTTTGGACACCCCACCCTGGGGGAAAGACCTTGGCTATTTACCCTATCAATGCCTCTTGTGACTTTATAAACTTGTATAAGGTCACCCTTCAGCCTCCGACGCTCCCTATGGCTCAAACCTGCCAGACCTTTCAAGTTTAACAACATCCTTCTAATAGGAGAGAGACCAGAATTGCACTCAATATTCCAAAAGCAGCCTAATCAATGTCCTGTAAAGCCGCAACATGACCTCCCAACCCCTACACTCAATGTCTCTGGGTTACTAGCTCAGTGACAATGTGACCAACTCCCCTTGGTACCTTCAATATCATAAGGTGCTTCACAGGACCACTTAGCAAAGAAAATTCAATACTTTAGCCACATAAGGAGAAGTCAGGTCAGGTGACAAAAAGCTTGATGAAAGATGTAGGCTTTAAGGAGCGTCTCAATCATGATAGAGAAACTGAGAGATTTCGAGAAGGAACGGAAGAGCTCTGCTATAAAACAGCAAGATTTCCCTCTCACTAGTGAAGAAAGGCAGAGAACAAACTCTGAGACCCTTTCCCAACTGGATTGCGTGATTGCTTGATAGTTCTGTCTTTGATAATAAGAGTCTGGCAATCAATCTATGATCACTGCAACTGATTGGTTAGGTCTGGGTGTGAACACAGATCAAAATAAACAAACTCGACAGAAGCTATTGGGGGCTGGGCTGTCATCATGGGGGCAGATAAATTTGTGATTGCAGAGATCTTTTAAGGCTCTTGTAACTAAAATATGTTGCATATTTAGACATCTCTGCAATGTTCTGAGATACAAAAAGTATACAATGCTACGCAGTGAAATGTTCAGACAGGAATGATTCATTCACATGGGAGCCTCCTGTCACAAAGCAGGGGAGCTTTTTCAGCACAGTGTCTAAGCTGACACTCCACTTCAGACCCAAGATCATTGAGTTTGGTCAGTGCCTAGGAACAGATCCCGAGTCTGGGAGAGAGCTGAATGCTATGCTCTTGGTACACAGAATAAAATAAGAATTGCCAACACTGGAGATTTGAAACAAAGACAGAAACTCCTGGTGAAACTCAACTGTTCTGATGAAGAGTCACCAGCCTTGAAACATGAACTCTGCTTTCTTCCCACAGACCTGCTGAGCTTCGCCAGTAATTTCTGTTTTTGTCTCTTATACAGAATGGCTATGAGCCATTTAGACACAGACCACTGATCTGTCAAGCACATCATCCACTCAAAACCACATTTGTTCCTAAAATTCATAACTTTCTGTTTAAATGCTAAACACAGCCGACTTCAGTGCTTTGATTATCCATTTACATAAAGGGCTTGTTGATGAATGCATTAAACTGCCTAGAGACAGGCTCAATTATGACTCAAATACTTAATAATAACCTTCATCTCCAGAAACATGTTGGTATTGAGTGAACATGCAGGAAAGCAAAATAATAATCCACATACACACGCATAATTGGAGCCTCAAGGTCAGCTGCTTGCGGAGAGATTACTGAAAGCTCCAACTGCACAGACAGATGTGTGCCAGCACTCTGTGAGCGAACCATGAGAAATTGCTGGAAGCCTTGTTCCAATTAAATTGGCGACGGGGTATCAGTGGAGTCACGATGATGATGGCTTCAATATAGTTCTGTACCAGTGAATGGTGGCCCCCACTCTTCCAGAGGTTCGACGGGCATTGACTTCAATTAAATCTTATTTTACAGATTCTGTTGTGGGATATGGGCATCTGCTCCTCATCCCCAAATGGAGTGGGTTGGCTCAGGCCATTTCAGAGGGCAGCTGTGAGTCACCCACATTGCTTGTGCGTCTGGAGTCATGGGTAGGCCAGGCATTGGTAAGCCCGATGGTTCTTTCACACAACAGCAAGACCAGATTGTGATCAGGTTTTTGAGGGGGTGCCGGAAGCGGGATGTGGAGATGGTGAGCAATAGGCAGGGAGGTTCCATCAAATATTCAGGGCCATGTGATCACATCTCCAACTTCTGATTGTCTAGGGGTAGTGGAACAGTTCACGGAAACATAGAAATATAGAAAATAGACCATAAAACCATAAGACATGGGAGCAGAATTAGGCCATTCAGCCCATCAAGACTGCTCCAACATTCAGTCATGGCTGATAAGTTTCCCAACCCCATTCTCCTGCCTTCTCTCCGTAATCCTTGATCCCCTTACCAATCAGGAATCCATTTCTGTCTTAAATACACCCAATGACTTGGCCTCCACAGCCCCTGTGGCAATAAATTCCACAGGTTAATCAAAAGGAATAAGAGTAGGCCTTTCAGCTCTTCAGGCATGCTCTGCTATCCAACATGATTGTGGCCTACTCAGTGCCCCATTCCCGTGTTCCCCCCACTGATCCCTTTAGCCTCAAGAAACAAACCTAACTCCCTCTTGAAAACATTCAACGTTTGGGTCTCGACTGCTTTCAGGGGCAGTGAATTCCACTCTGGGTAAAGAAATGTTTCCTCATCTCAGCCTTAAATGACCTACACTGTATCCTTAGACAGGTAAGGATTCCCAGGGTCACCGGAAACATCAGTTCCTGTGTTTACCGTCTCTAATCCTGTTGGAATTTTATACATTCTTAGAAAGAACTCTGTTTTCTCTGCCCTTGATGTTTCTAGAAATGATCTTTCAGTTTTGTAATTTGTTTTCTCATCTCTCGCCAGAGATTGTATGGTTTTGAATGGGAGTGGGGAGTGGATAAAAGATGACACACTGAGGTGATAATTGGGTAGGACACGTTGGATGAACCAGAAAGACTTTCCTATTTAATGTTCCTGGAATGTAGGTCTGCTCCATTCAATGGCCTCAACTCAACTTTTCTGACCAATCCCCACAACTCTTTAGTTCCCAAAGATGCCAACATTCTGTCGATCCCAACCTTAATGATATTTAATGATGCAGCATACTCTGAGGTGTAGAATTCACAGGATTCACAACCCTTTGAGTGAAATTTCTCCTCACCTCAGTGCCAAATGATTAGCCACTTATCCTGAGACGGTGCCCTGCATTTTGAAAAAAACAGTAATAGTTTGCATTATTTAGTCCAACTTGTCTTGGATTCTTCCACATGGAGCTCCAATGTTTCCAGTATTAATCAGACTGTCAGATTCCACCCTGCCAAACACTTTCAGTTCACAATTCTTCTAAACTGTAAGGAATACAGACCCAATTTACTCAGCTTCCCATTCTAGGGATGAACCTAGTGAAGTTTCACTGCACTGTGTCCTTCATTAAACATGGAGCCAATTAATGCAAACATTGCTCCCATGATCCCCTACTAGATCGGAAACCAGCCAAGATGGGAAACACTGGTGGGAAGCTAACTGAGCGCGTTTCTTTGCTCCAAAGAGTTACAAGATAGTAGCACAGGAATGCCTTTACTGTTACAGTGTTATAAATACAGCATGGCCTGCTAATATAGGCGTCTCAGTCAAGAAGCAAACATCAAGATTTATAATGAAAAATGGTTGGCACAGGAAGTGATTATGGTGGGTAAGGATTTGTAGATAGAAAGTACAGACAAGCAGAATATAAGTGGCAATAAATAATATTTAAGTGAATAAGTAGATAACTATTATTTAGTGTCATTGTTCAAATATAATCATGACTCATAAAAATGTTAACACCAAGTGAATCAATGCTGTAACATTCCATTGTGCAACAACATCATGTTGAAATTGTTAATAATTTCAGCTTGATAATACCATAATGTAAATAATGCCAATAAACATAGAAACACTGAACTATTACAGTGCAGGTAAAGGCCATTCAATCCATCATGTCTGGACTAGCTCTCTAAGCATTCTGCCTAAATGCTAATCTCCTGCCTTTCCCCCATTACCCCACACTTTATGTCTTTAAATAACCATCCAATGTTCCTGTTCAATGCCTCAACTGACCCTGCCTCCACCACATTTCCAGGCAGTGTATTCCACACCTGAACCCCTCGCTCTGTAAAAGAGCATTTTCTCACTCGCATTTGCTACTTTTACAATGCATTGTTAAAGCTGCACCCTCTGACTCTCGATCCTTTTATGAGCGGGAATCAGTTTCTCCCCAACGACTCTGTCCGGACCCCTCCTAGTTAGAAAAAGCTCCCCTTTCCAAAAGCAGTCCCAACATCTCCAATCTAGCCTCATAATTAAAGCGTCATTCTCGTAGACCTCTTCTGCACTCTCTCCAATACATTCACATCCTTCCTGAAGTGGGGCACCCAGAACTGTACACAATACTCCAGCCGAGCTCTAGCCAGGGTCTGAATGAGTAGGTCCAGTGACATTACCATTATGCCACCATCTCCTCTGGACTCACATTTCGAGATACCAAATATAGAGCTGGCTCCTTCAACCAACTATTTCCTTACACATTAACATCATGCCTCACTTCAGATCAATTTTGTTTCTGCGCTTGCTGACATTTACAGCTTCAAAAGGTTTCCAGTTGGTTCTCCTCACACAGAATTTCAACAAACGGTGACTTAGGTCATCACCCTGGAGCCACAAAGAAACAGTTACAGACAAAGGTGGAAGATTCATCAGCAGAAGGGTATTCAAGCAAGACCAGAATAAAATGGGGTCATCTGGGGACTTCCAAGCCGAGCCGACTGAATAATTCAATGCAGCCCAGAGTTTTCGTTGGAAGAAACCAAAAACTTCCAAAGGACGTTAAAAAAAACACATGACCATGTCACCCAAGGCAATGTATTTTGTTTGGAATGTAAACCAGTTTGACATTTTGTAATGCGCAGAACAGAATCAGTAGTTAGAAGGGAGCTCTGTTGCCATAAAATGGTCCAAATGTCATTTTCTTGAGCATTCCACTGGCCCATTTTTTTTTAATGCTTATTCATGAGAATTGTTGTACGCTCAGGTGGGGAACCCTCTGCAATGATTGCCTTTTCAACAAGATAATCCCGCTGTAACTGGTTACACTGTCAAAAGGCGCAATCACAGTTTTGTTTGCTGAAAAACAGTCCATTGTGTCGTGTTCTGTGTTGGATTACATGAGTCTGAATCCTATTGATCCTACCTGTGCTCGGGTGGTTAAGCCTGGGTGTAAATTCTGAAACAGGAATCAAACTGGTAACATTCCACGCTGCGAGGTCATTCCTCTGTGTATCACCAGCAAATCTCAGAGGTGGCATTTCCTCTCCAATGGAGGCAATAATCAAATCTTGAGCCAATCAAGGGGAGGTAATATCAGTGGGGAAGTGATGGCCAAGTGGTATTACCATGGTCTGTTAATCCAGAGAGGGGAAAGTGAGGACTGCAGATCAGAGTCAAGAGGTGCTGGAAAAGCACAGCAGGTCAGGCAGCATCCGAGGAGCAGGAAAATCGATGTTTCGGACAGGAGACTTTCATCAGGAATGAGGGATTCCTGATGAAGGGCTCCTGCCCGAAGTGATTTTTCTGCTCCTCGGATGCTGCCTGACCTGCTGTGCTTTTCCAGCACCGCTCTAATCTTGTTAATCCAGAGAGCCAGGTCACATTCTGGGGACCTGGATTGGAATCCTGCTGTGGCAGTAAGTGTAATTTAAGTTCAATTAAAAATGTGGAATTAAGAGTTTAATGATGACTATTGTTGGGGGATAACTCATATGTTTCACTAAGTTTCCTTTAGGGAAGGAAACTGCCATCCTTACCTGGTCTAGTCTAGACCACATGTGACTCCAGACCCACAGCAATGTGTACAATCTCAACAGTTTAGATTAGATTAGATTAAATTACAGTGTGGAAACAGGCCCTTCAGCCCAACAAGTCCACACCGACCCGCCAAAGCGCAACCCACCCATACCCCGACACTTACCCTTACCTAACACTATGGGCAATTTAGCATGGTTAATTCACCTGACCTGCACATCTTTGGACTGTGGGAGGAAACCCACGCAGACATGGGGAGAATGTGCAAACTCCACACAGTCAGTCGCCTGAGGCAGGAATTGAACCCGGGTCTCTGGCGCTGTGAGGTAACAGTGCTAACCACTGTGCCACCGTGCCCTGTGGTTGACTCTTAACTGCTCTCTGGGCAATCAGGAATGGGTGACACCCACATCCTGAATGAATGAAAAACATCAGCCCAATAGACGTAAAAGGACTACTTTCCTGCTTCATGTTTAAAACAGTTCACTCTTACCTTCCCTAACACCTCAGAATAAGCAACTCTGTCCAATCACTCAAAAGGTTTCCATCTCAAAAGGCCAGATAAACTGTGTTCTAGTTTGGGCCAGTCTAACGTAGCTGGTGGCCTTTCTCTCTCCTTGATTCATGTCCCCAGGAAAACCAAAGCAACTCACATATTGCTGATTTCATCCCCTTCCACCTCTGCCACCATCACTATGCTCCAAGATCTATTTGCTCTTCCAATCCTGGCTTCTCTTGTAAACCTGTGCTCCATAAGACACAGGAGTAGAATTAGGTCATTCAACCCATTGAGTCCATTCCACCATTCAATAATGGCTGATATGCTTTGCAACCCCATCCTCCAGCCTTCTCCCTGTAACCCTTGATCCCCTTACCAATCAAGAACCTATCTATCTCTGTCTCAAATATATTCAATGATCTGGTCTCCACAGCCTTCTGGGGCAAGGGGTTCCACACTCTGGCTGAAGAAATTCCTCCTCATCTCAGTTCTAAAGGGTTGTTCCTTCACTCTGAGGCTGTACCCTCAGGTCCCAGTCTCTCCTACTAGTGAAAATGTCTCTCCAAGGCCTCTCTGTACACTGTCGTCTATCACTGGCAGACAGGCATTTGAGCTTTCAAAATCATAATCATCGAAACCTACTCCCATCAATTGTCTACTTGCCCCCTTTCTTTTACTCTCGGGATTAGGATATCGTTATCCTTTAGAACTAAGATGAGAAGGAATTTCTTCAGCCAGAAGGTGATTAATCTGTGGAACTCATTGCCCCAGAGGGCTGTGCAGGCCAAAACATTGAGTGCATTAAAGACAGAGATAGATAGGTTCTTGGTTGGTAAGGGGATCAAAGGTGATGGGGAGAAGGCAGGAGGATATTTATTGTCTAATTGCCCAGAGGGCAGTTAAGAGTCAACCACATTACTTTGTGGGTTTGGTGTCACATGTAGGCCAGACCAAGTAAGGATGGCAGAATTCCTTCCCTGAAAGGGTTAGATGGGCTTTTCCTAACAATCATTTCATAGTCATCATTAGATTGTTAATTCCGGATTTTTATTGAATTTAGATTCCACATGGCAGGATTTGAAATTGGACCACTGGCACGTTAGCTCAGTCTCAGGTTAATAATCTAGCAATAATACCGCAAGGCTATCATGTCCCCCCTTATAAGGCACTGTCAAACTTTGCTCTTCGCCACCTCTCCCTATTCAGATTGTTTCAATCTATTCAACTCTGTTTCAGATTGCAGATTTTGTTGCTTTCACACAGCACCGTGGGATATTTTTCACTGCTTCGTTCCACATTTCTGATGGTCGTCTCTTTTCTGTTCAGATGGTTTTGCTGGGTTTAACACATTTTGTTTTGGTCCTCTTAACCCTCATCATCTAAATCCTCCAGCGAGGCTTTTACTAATGAGTGCGCAACTTCATCAAATGCTGGAGTGCTCTGAGCAACACCACTCTTTCCCTCATTATTAGTTACCATTAGTGCACACATCTATCGCAACACTTGGCGCATTGTATAACAAGGCTCTAAACTCTCCACTCAGGAGGAACTCATCTCTCCAAGGACATCTGTGTGAAAATACAATCTGCCCAAGTGTTAATGAAACAAAGATTGAAGTGCTCTGTGGCAAATTAGCCAGTCAGATGGCTCTGTCTATCTGCTGATTGCTCAGGGCTGACTGAACACCATCAACAGATGGAACACATCCAAACTGGTGTCTGAGGGAGATTCCATTTTCACTCTGACTGTGTTCGTTGTGTGTGTGTTCAAGCCTGCCTTACTCTCCACATGAACGCTAATGCTAAGGAAACATCCATCCAATTTGTACAACCCTATTAAACACAGTGCTAATTAACCAGGTATACAGCAGCGCAAAGCTGGTAAGAAGCCCCTCCTGGGTTACATTTTTGCCAGGGCCCTCGCTTCTGAAAGTAAAACTTAAACCGCTGTTCAGTGCATGAACATGAATCTAAGGACGTGTGTGTGCTGCTGTGAATGTGAGTGTACACCTTTATGTGTGACTGTGTGTAAGGCGTGACTATGTGTCTGCCTGACAGCGTGTGTGTATATCTTTACATGAGACTATGTTTGCCAGGAGTAACTCTGTGTTCCTCTGTCTGGGAGATTATCTTTATATGTGACTACTAATGTAGGAGATACGTCTGTGTGTGTGTGACTGTCTGGGAGAATGTGCATGTGTAGCAGGTGTGTGTGCGTTGTGTGTGTGTGTGTGTATCTTCACCGCATGTGTAATTCTGTGTGCGTATCCACCCATCTGGGTGCCATGTGTGTGGCTGTCTGCATCTGCATCTTTGAGTCTGTCTGTGTGCGTACACGTGTGACCCTGCGTGTGTGTGCCAGTGGGTGAATGCATGTGATTGTGTCCGTCTTTGTGTGTAGGCTTCTGAAAGTCCACGGCTGTCTGTGTAGCTGTACATTAGGCACGAACAGGCTTGGGTTCAGCTCCAAAGCCTTGTGCAGTCAGCAGCTTGCTATCTCTCACTGTCAAAGCTCAACCCTGAGAAATGGCCACTGAGGCAAGACACGAGATTGTGAACAAAAGGAAAATCAGGGGAAAGGAAAGCAGGAAATTAGTGAACGGGTTGTACAATTGCTCCATTTTCATGTATAGTTGATGAGCTGGACCGGTTTGTGTCATTCTGAAGGTTTCCTAGATTATCCTTCAGGAGAGACAGACAGAGAGAGAAGGAATTAAAGCTGGGAAAGAGAAGTGAAAATTATGTTTTTTTTAAAAGAAAGAAAGACAACAGGTCATGTTCCTGGCTGCAGTTAGAGCAGCAAATTAAGGTTAGAGTATTACACACATATGAGTTACATTTCCAGACAGGACATAGTCTCCCCTCAGCTGAGAATATAGGAAAATGTGCTCATGTGTATTCCTATCTCCGAGCGGTAATTGTATTTGCATCTTGTTTGCATACTGTCACATCTCCTTTAAGAGACATTAAATAAATCACGGATCACTGGGCCATTCCAAATCATGCTGCCTTAATATTTTGTCAATTGACTGCGTTTGCAGCCTATTTGTTTCATGACTTTAACCAAATCAATCCAATTTACCTTGACAAATACCATCAGCGCTACAATGACAGTAACACAGGGAGAAAAGGCAAACAGAAAATTACAGTAATTGGAATCACAAAATGGCAGCTGCCGTTCTTTAGCCCCAAGGTCAAAAAAAAATCAAGCTGCTTAAAATAAGCTCTGTCTACACCGAACCACCATTCACAGACGTCTTTGAGCCTCACCATTGTTTAACATTGTGAAATAGCATTCAGTACTGTTTTCTCACTTGCAAAGGTATGCCTTTGGCACAGACTGGTGATGGAAACCAGAGAAAAAGAAGAGTTACATTTCCATGGCACCATTTACCACTCAGAATGTCCCATAATGCTTTGCAACCAAAGAAGTACTTTAGGACACCCTGCAGTCAAATTACGCACAGCAAGTTAGGAGCGTGATGGAATACTCCCCACTTGCCTGGATGGGTGCAGCTCCTACAGCTCTCAAGATGCTAGACACCATCCAGGACAAAGCAGCCTGCTAGATTGGCACCGCATCCATCCACTCCCTCCACCACCGATGCTTAATAGTGGCAGTGTGTAATATCTACAACATGCATTGCAGAAATTCACCAAGGTTCATTAGTGCCTTCCAAACCCATGACCACTTCCATCTAGAAGGACAAGGGCGGCAGATACATGGGAACACCACCACCTTCAAGTTCCCCTCCAAGCCACTTGCCATCCTGACTCGGAAATATATCGCCATTCCTTCATTGTCACTGGGTCAAGATCCTGGAATTCCTACCCTAAGGGCATTGTGGGTCAAGCCACAGCAGGTGGACTGCAGTGGTTCAAGAAGGCAGCTCACCACCCCCCCTCCTTCTTAAGGGGCAAATAGGGACAGGCAATAAATGCTGGGCCCAGCCAGTTACGCCCACGTCCCATAAATGAATAAATATAAATAAAACACCCACAAACATTAATAATGACTGGATCATTGATCATACTAATGTTGGTTTGACAGATAAATATTGGCTGAGACACTGAGGAAAAATTCTCTGCTGTTCTTCAAAGAAGTGCCATGGGATCGTCGCATGCCCCTGACTGACAGGACCACAGTTTCCTGTTCTCAGCTGAAAAGACAGCAAATGCAACAGTGCAGCACTCCCTCAGCACGGTCTTGCTGGGTCAGCCTAGACTTTCCTGTCTGAATTTGGAGTCCTGCATGCAGGAAGGATGTTATTAAACTGGAAAGGGTACAAAAATGATTTGCAATGATGCTACAAAGACTGGAGGCTTTGAATTATAAGGAGGCAGCTGGATAGGCTGTGAATATTTTCCCTGGAGTATCAGAAGCTGAGCGTGCACCTTATAGAGGTTTATAAAATCATGACGGGCATCGATAAGGTAAATAGCTCAGGTCGTTTCCCTGGGGTAGGGGTATCCAAAACTAGAGGTTTAAGGTGAGAGGGGAAAGATTTAAAAGGGACCTAAGTGGTAGCGTTTTCACGCAGAGGGTGATGTGTGTATGGAATGAACAGCCAGAGGAAGTGGGCGAAGCTGGTACAATTACAACATTTTAAAGGCATCTAGATGGAGGTTTGAATAGGAAGGGTTTGGAAGGATTTGGGTCAAATGCTGGCAAACAGGGCTAGATTAATTTAGGACGAGTCGGTCAGCATGGATGAGTTAGGCCAAAGTGTACAGCTCTGTAAGTCTATGACCATCCCTGGCAAGATCCCCTCTTGCCAATGGTTAGCACTGCTGCCTCACAGCGCCAGAGACCTGGGTTCAATTCCCGCCTCAGGTGACTGACTGTGTGGTGTTTGCACATTCTCCCCGTGTCTGTGTGGGTTTCCTCCCACACTCCAAAAATGTGCAGGTCAGGTGAATTGGCCATGCTAAATTGCCCGTAGTGTTAGGTAAGGGGTAAATGTAGGGGTATGGGTGGGTTGCGCTTCGGCGGGGCAATGTGGACTTGTTGGGCTGAAGGGCCTGTTTCCACACTGTAATGTAATCTAATCTAATCTAATCTACTTCCTCTAAGCCACTCACCATCCTGACCTGGAAATATATTGCTGTTCCTTCAGTGTTGCTGGGTCAAAATCATGGAACTCCTCACTAATAGCAATGGGTGGCCCTAAACCACAAGGACTAAAGCGATTCAAGAAGGCAGCTCCCCACCAACAGTCAGGATGGGCATTGGTAGTTTTGCCCTGGGTGCCAACATCTCAAGAATGGATAAGAAACACCTGCAAACTGAATTCAGACAGTCTGACAGAGGGAGTCTCGCACAGACTGTGATTCGAACTTGTGTTTTGATCCACAAGGCAACGTCATGAGGAAAGTAATTTACTTCTGCCACTCGAGGACGACCTTACATTGTTGCACTTGTGAGGATTGGCAAGTGCTCCCAAACGTGGTGGAGCTGGGAGGATGGAGGTTTTCAGAGAGACGATAAAACAGTGGAATTCAGTCATCAAAAACTCAAAATCACCTCTAATCGAAAGATAAACTGGGTTTCTGACCTGCAGCGTTGCATATGCCTGCACTCGCAGTGTGTTGGGCGAGAGACTGAGGGCACATGCAATAATTAGGTGAGCAGCCTCCTTCTGGAATGTGCCTATGCAAAGAAAGTCTGGAGAGGAATGCAGTGGTGTTTGTCGAGGTTCATCCCAAGCAGCTCCGTGATGCGGGACTCCGTGCTCTACGGTCTATTCCCCGGGACGCACACCGACACGAACATCAACTGTGCCTGGAGGATCATCAACTCGGTCAAAGACTCTCTTTGGTCTGTCCAAAACCCAGTACAGGACAGTGTAAAGTAGCTGTTTGTAAGGACATTTGTATGTCAGATATTTAAATTAGCACCCCTGTATGGAATCATATTTGTAAGTACAAGTGTTTGAAATTCAGCTGTTTGTAAATCAGGGACCCCCTGTATATGAACTATAGAATCCCTATTATGTGAAAACAGGCCGATTGGCCCATTGAATCTGCACCACCCGTCCCACCCCTGTAGTCTATCCCTGTATTTCCCATGGTTAATCTACCTAGCCTGCACATCCCTGGACACTTTAGCATGGCCAATCCACCCGAACCGGCACACCTTTGGACTGTGGGGGGAAATCCAGAGCACCCGGAGGGAGCACATGCAGACACAGGGAGAACCTACAAACTCCATACAGGTCCCAGGTCCCTGGCACTGTGAGGCGGCATTGCTAACCACTGTGCCACCCACAAGGCTGGTGACAATTAGATGCAAGACAGCGAATGTAAACTGTGAGCAGGTCGAAATGGGCAATGATTCCACAAGTCCACCCAAAACAAAACTCCCGATAGTACCATCACACGAGTGATTTGTGATGAGCTGCAGTGAATCATACTTTCCAAATTTGAGTTACTCTTCGATTCAGGAACAATATGAAATCCAGTTTCCCCGAGACCAGAGCCAAGAACATGGCTCACTATCCACTGGACACCCTTTGCACCTCAGCAACACACTAGCCTCTACATCCCCAACATCTACCTACAAAGAACAAGGCCATTTAGTACGCTCTACCTGAGAAGAGTGGCATGGTGGCTCAGCGATTAGCACTGCAACCTCACAACGCCAGGGATCCAAGTTCAATCCCACCCTTGGGGGACTGTCCGTGTGGAGTTTGCACATTCTCGCCATGTCTGCATGGGTTTGCTCTGGTTTCCTCCCACAGTCCTAAGATGCGCAGGTTACGGTGGATTGGCCATGGGGAATGTAGGGTTACAAGGGTGGGATGTGCTTCAGAGGATCAGTGTGGACTCAATAGGCCAAGTGGCCTACTCCCACACTATAGAGATCCTATGAATACACTGGGTGTCCCTACACCAAATGGACTACAGCAGCTCAAGAAGGCAGCTCACCACCACCTTCTTCTGGGCAATAAATCCTGGCCTAGCTGACATCCCAGCAATGATTAAAGAGAAAGTATCAAACTCAACCGTCTATAAGGTTGTGGAAGAAAGCAAAAGAATGAAGCATTTGTAAAGACTACTGCCTCACACAATTTACATAAAGGATACAACAGTTTTATTGAATTTAAGGGTGTAATCTAATTATACAACTCCAATGGCATGCAGGAATGTTCTCGCAGTTTATTATCAGCTGATTGCCTCAACTGGAGGATTGTTCTGTCGAGGCACTACCATGGGCATAGACATAGGTGTCAATCAACTCCACTTTGCGGCCTTATTCGCTTTCCTGTTGGTGTGTTAACACAGGTCAACACTCTGAACAGAAAGCCACTTGGCAGCTCCAAAACCTGATCGATAATACAACATCTTTGAGATCAATTAAAGACAGTCATTATTGCTAAAAATACGAGGGAGGAATGTTTTAACCTTTTAAATCTTTACCTTTGGTACCCGAATTCAAATCTAAATCAGGTTGATGAGATGATATGCCTTTTTATCTTGCAGTGTCTCTGGGTGACACTCTCACCACCAGAGTTCATTGGTTCAGCTCTCACTCCAAATTTCAGCGTAGCATGGTGGCTCAGTGGTTAGCACTACTCCCTAACAGCACTAGGGACCTGGGTTCAATTCCAGTCTTGGGTGACTATTAGTGTGGAGTTTGGACATTCTCCCTGAGTCTGTGTGGGTTTCCTCTGGGTATATGGCTTTGTCCCACAGTCCAAAGATGAGCAGGTAAGGTGGATTGCCCATCGTGTTCAGGAATTTGTGGGTTAGCTGAGGGAAATGCAGTGTTACAGGGAAAGGGTGAGTCTGGATTGGATGGTCTTTGAAGAGTTGGTGTAGACTCAATGGGCTGAATGGTCTGCTTCCACACTGTAGGCACCCTACGATTCAGGCTGAGACTCCCCTTATAGTGCGGGGGCAGTCCTACACTGTCAGGGGTGCCATCTTGCAAATGTGATGTTAAACCAAGACCACCTTCTGCCCTCTCAGAAGGACGTAAAAGATCCCATGGCCCAACTTTAAAATGAAATCCTTATTTTGATTTAAAATATGAGCATTGTGGGCGATTACCACTTTTGGTAGGAAGAATAAAAAAGAAGCTTATCCTCTGATCGGTGAGCTCTGAGAGACAGAGGAATCTGGGTGACCCAGAGCATGAATACACAATAGGTTCAAATGCAGGTACAGTAAGCAATCAGGAAAGCTAATGGAGATGTGATCATTTATTACAAGAGGTCTTGAATAAAAAAGAGGGAGATTCTGTTTCAGTTATACAGAATTAGAATGAGATTTTATTGTCATGTACACTCAAGTATTGGAGTACAGTGAAAAGTATATAAAGTCCCCATTCTCCAGCCCCATCTTGGTTCTAAAACCAAAACCTCAAAAATAAAGCAACAGCAGAAATAAAAGAACACCAAACAGTAAGAAAAAGTGTAAAATCTTATCGCCATGAGATCAAAATCACACAACACCAGGTTATAGTCCAACAGGTTTATTCGAAAGCACTGGCTTTCAGAGCGCTGCTTCTTCATAAGGTGTTTGTGGAGTATAAGATCGTAAGGTACAGAATTTATAGCAAAAGGTTACAGTGTGATGTAACTGAAATTATATATTGAAAAAGACCTGTTTTGTTAAGTCTCTCATCTTTTAGAATTGGCATGTTGGTTTCAGTTCTTTCAAATGAAAATCCCAGAACTTCTTTTAAAGGTACATTCTCAAGTGAACTTTAACAATAGGTGCCATGTCGGCCCAGACAATGTGTTGAAGGTGCCAGGTGCCCTGTGTGAGGCTGTCTGTGCCCCAATGGTCAGATGATTCTAATCTAAAAAAGGGATTTACAGAATCATACATGGGTTCATGCAGTTTTTGAGCAAAATAAAGTGTAATTCTGCAAGTACAAATTCACCCCACAAACTTATATATGTGGGTGTGTGTGCGAGGGGGTATAAGTGTCTATGAGAGAGTGCATGAGTGTGTGTGAGAGTGTGGGACTGCATCCAGACACACACAACAACCATGGGGACCAAACTTGCCCCCCCAATATGCCAACATTTTCATGCATTGGTTCGAACAAGACTTCTTCTCTATGCAGGACCTCCAACTAACACTATACACCAAGTTTATTGATGACACTTTCTTCCTCTGGACCCACGGCAAGGAGTCACTGCAACAAATACACAGTGGATATCAACGAGTTTCATCCCACCATCAAACTCACCATAGACTACTTTTTAGCATCTGTCTCATTCTTGGATACATGCATCTCCATCAAGGATGGGCACCTCAGCACCTCATCCTACCACAAACCCACGGATAACCTCACAATGCTAAACTACTCCAGCTTCCACCCAAAACACATTAAACAACCATCCCCTATGGACAAGCACTATGCATACACGGGATCTGTTCAGATGAGGAGGAATGTGATGGGCACTTGGAAGTACTCAGGGATGCCCTCATAAGAGCAGGATACAATGTTCAACTCATCGACCACCAGTTCCGATGTGCTGCTGCAAGAAACTGTAATGACCTCCTCAGGATCCGTATACACGAACACCAACTAGCCACGAAACGACACGACCAGCTATCCTTAGTAGCCACACACACAGATGACAAGCAACATGAATTCGACTGGGACAGCACTACCATTATAGGGCAAGCCAAACAGAGAACAGCCAGGGAATTCCTAGAGGCATGGCATTCATCCACAGACTCTATCAACAAACACATCGACCTGGACCCAATATACCGGCCACTACAGCGGACAGCTCGAACTGACAACCGGAAGAGGCAGTGACAGGCCACTATAAATGCCGGAGGAAACAGCACAGAAGCGCTTCACAGGAGGCTCCCAAGCACTGAGGATGTCACCTAGACAGGGGACGAAACATTTGCAAGACAAATTCCCAGCTCGGTGAACAGAACCACAACAACGAGCACCCGAGCTACAAATCTTCTCCCAAACTTTGAACCTTCTCCATACCTCCACTGCTCGCCTTTAAACAACCACCAAACCTCAAACAGCTTAAAGGATAACACCATACAACATTGTCATGGCAGGTGCTGCAAGATGTGTCAGAGTGTCGACACAGATACGACCATTACACATGGGGACACTTCCCACTATGTACGTAGCAGGTACTCATGTGATTCAGCCAACGTTGTCTATCTCATACGCTGCAGGCAAGGATGTCCTGAGGCATGGTACATTGGCAAGGCCAAGCAAAGGCTACGGCAACAGATGAATGGACACGACACAACAATCAACAGACAGGAGTGTTCCCTCCCAGTCAGAGAACATTTCAGTGGTCCAGGACATTCGACCTCAGACCTTCGGGTGACCGTCCTCCAAGGCTGACTTCGGGTCAGGCAACAACGCTAAGTGGCCAAGCAGACGCTGATAGCCAAGTTCGGTACCCATGGGGATGGCCTCAATCGAGATCTTGGGCTCATGTCCCCACTGCGTGCATGTGTACGTACACACACACACACACACACACACACACACACACAATCCTACAGACCCTCATACACAAGCTCTCTCTCATACGCTCACACATACACCCTCTCACAGACATATACCCCTTTACACTCCCACTCACACACATACACATACACACACTGACATTCATAATCGCACACACACGCATAAACACACACACATAAGTTTGTGGGGTAAATTTGTACTTGCAGAATTATATTTTATTTTGCTCAAAAACTGCATGAATCCATTTAAGAGTCTGTAAAACTCTTTTTTAGAAATAGAATCAGTCTGGACATTGGGGCACAGACAGCCTCACACAGGGCACCTTACACCTTCAATGAATTATCTGGGCCGACACGGCACCTACTGTTCAAGTTCACTTGAGAATGTAACTTAAAAAAAATTCTGGGATTTACATATGAAAGAACTGAAACTAACATGCCCATTCTAGAGATAAGAGACTTAACAAACAATCCAGGTGTTTTTCAATATATCATTTCAGTTGTATCACTGTAAACCTTTGCTATAAATTCTGTTTCTTATGATCTTATACTCCACAACCACTTGAAGGAGCAGTGCTCCGAAAGCTAGTGCTTCCAAATAAACCTGTTGGACTATAACCTGGTGTTGTGTGATTTTTAACTTCGTACATCCCAGTCCAACACCGGCATCTCCACATCATATCTCTATAAAGGTTTTGGGAACCACATTAGGGCCTAGCCACAGCCTGAAGTCTCAGTCAGCCTGTGAGTCTCACATCGGTCACTGGAACAGGGTACTATTTGTAGACTACTTGGAGTTCTGTGTACAATATTGGTCTACCTATTTAGGGAAAGATGTAATTGCATTGTGAGCAGTGCAAAGTAGGTCTACCAGACTACGATCTGGAATGTGGGGATGGAAGGTCTCAGTGATAAAGAAAGGCTAGATAGGCTGGGACTCTTTTCACTGGAGCAGAAGAGGTTGAGAGGTGACCACATAGAGGTTTATAAAGTAATGAGAGGCATCGATAGAGTTGATTGTGTCTGTCTTTTCCCTGTGCTGGTGGAGTTCAAGGCTATGGAGCACATTTTTAAGGTGAGAGGTGAGAGATTTTAAAAAGACACAAGAGGCAAATTTCACTACACAGAGGGTGGTTTGTGTGTGGAATGAACTTCCTGAGGAAGTGGTGGATGTGGGTACAATGTTTCAAAGACATTTTTTTAAGTACATGAATAGGAAACTTTTGGAGGAATATGGGCCAGGAGCAAGCAGATGGGACTAGTTTAGTTTGGGATTATGCTCGGCATGGACTGGTGGGACTGTAGGGTCTGTTTCCATGCTGTCTGACTCTATGACTGCATTTGTGGTGGTGATATCTTATGAAGAATGGTTCGTCAGGCAAGGTTTTTATCCTCAGAATTCAGAAGAGGAAGGGGTGACTTGATAGAAAGGTCGAAGATTTTGATGAGTTTTGACTGAGGGGACCTGGAAACCATGGTCCTTTTTATGGGAGGATGTAGAACAATGGATCACTGCTGAGAAATTGGAGTTCACCCATTTAAGGTGACCATAGACCATAGCAACACGACGGCTGGAGGAAGAGCGCCTCATCTTCCGCCTAGGAACCCTCCAACCACAAGGGATGAACTCAGATTTCTCCAGCTTCCTCATTTCACCTCCCCCCACCTTGTCTCAGTCCCAACCCTCAAACTCAGCACCACCTTCCTAACCTGCAATCTTCTTCCTGACCTCTCCACCCCACCCCACTCCGGGCTATCACCTTCACCTTAACTTCCTTCCACCTATTGCATTTCCTACGCCCTTCCCCTAAGTCCCTCCTCCCTACCTTTTATCTTAGCCTGCTTGGCACACTCTCCTCAATCCTGAAGAAGGGCTCATGCCCGAAACACCAATTCTCCTGCTCCTTGGATGCTGCCTGACCGGCTGCGCTTTTCCAGCAACACATTTTTCAGCTCTGATCTCCAGCATCTGCAGTCCTCACTTTCTCCTAGAAGAGTTCACCCATTTAAGACAGAAACGAATTAAGAGTCAGCTACAGTGCAGTGCTGTGGGTCTGCAATCAGAATTCTCTCTCATTTCCTTTCCAGCTACAAGGACCCTCTAAGTGGAAATCAATGCCATGATTGGCACACCGATGCCCGAGTGCCACCTGGCACACTAGAGCAGCTGTATGCACACACGGCCTTGTAGCTGACACTAAACATTATTTGGAGTCACATGTAGGCCAGACCATGCAACGATGGCAGAGTCCCTTCCCCTAAAGGGCACTGGTGAAACAAATGAGTATTTTAAGACAATTCCGACTCCCATTAATCTATTAAGAAATTAGGCTGGGTTTATAAATTGACCTTAACATCACCAGTGACCACAGTGGGATTCGAACCTGAAGGTTGGCTGACACTTCGGTAGGTCCAATCCAGCGACATTACCACTGTACCACTGCCTTCCCCCTTAAGGCTTTACTTTGTGGAAAAGCATTAATCCTCAGGAACATCAATCTGCATCCAGTGAATGGAGATCAATAATTACGGCAAAAAACCACATCCCCCTTCGTTCTCTCCTGGGGATCTGATGCATCAAACATTCAACAAAAGCCATCCCAATTAAGCAACTGTCAGGAATGAAGCAGCTCTTTCCACACACTGAAGCTTTAAGTGGGGTCGGTTTTAGTGAAGCAGGGTACAATAATTAGTCAAAGGGAACTAAAGAAAACCTCTTGCTGTCTCATTCCATTAAACCACAATGTTAGCTGGGTGCTAATAACGTGAACAGCGCTATTGATGACTTCAGCAGTCTATAATGGACCTTAGTGCTAGCATCCTCCTTAAGGTGTGTCTGTCCCAAAGCAACATTCCCAGAGAAGAAAGATATATTTCCCCAGCTCTTTCCTCAATCCCCTCCAGACATACCAGAAGTGTTTTGCAGCAAATGACCTCCACTCTGAACTGTGGCTAGTGCCCAGATTTTTACACAGCAAGATCCCACAAACAGAAATGTGAGAATGAACAACTTTTATTTTCCCACTGATGCTGTTTTTGAGGCAGATATTGGGAGAAACGTCCCTATTTTTCTCAAAAGAGTGCATTGGTCTCGTTCACCCTTGCAGTGTGAAAGGTTAATGTTATAGTATGTAAATAGAAAGTCTACAACAAGGCTGTCCAAAAGGGGGGCATTGGGACTCTAATGATGGGATTTGAACCTTGAGATTAGCCTAAGCATTAGAAGGACCAGTCCAGTGACATTACCACCAAACCACCACATCCCCCCTTTAGTCTTTACGTTGTGAAAAAACATTCATCCTCTGCATCCATTGAACGGAGATCAATAAATACAGCAAAAACCACATTCCCCTTCATAATGAGCTGAACAGTAGCAATGGGGATCATGAAGCTCCAAATGAGTTTGAACAGTTGTGCTCTCACTCTAACAGACTCTGCTGCTCTTCGTTTATAGAGCATCCTGAGGGGTCACAACAACGTTTAGCATCAACACGGGGTTGTGGTGGGAAAAGGTTTGCGAAGCACTGGTCTACATCATCAGGGATACAGGATTACATGACAACAGAAACTACTGGGAAAGATGGTCCAACATTAGGGTTTGTCGTGAGCCTGGGCCTCCATAAATTCATGATGTGGAGGTACTGGTATTGGACTGGGCAAGGTCAGAAGTCACATGACCCCAGGTTATAGTCCAACTGGTTTATTTGAAATCACAAGCTTTTGGAGCGTTGCTCCTTCACCCTGACGAAGGAACAATGCTCCGAAAGCTTGTGATTTCAAATAACCGTGTTGGATTGTAGCCTGGTGTCATGTGACCTCTGACCCTGTGTATACCGAGGAGATGATGTTAAGTACAAGATGTGCCAACATCCTTGCCTTCCACAATCCCTTTTGATCATAATCAAGGGCAGAGCCCAAACTGAGACTTCCCAATGACGTTAACAAAGCTCATACCTGAGGAAATATTGCTTTCTCCCCCACCCAAATGGTGGGAATCCAGAACTCATTGTCTGTAAATTGGTAGACATAGGAACCCTCATAACTCTGAAGAAGCATTTAGATGTGCCTTTGTGATGCCCAGGCATACAGGGCTATGGACCAAGTGCTGGAAAGTGAAATTCAAATAGTCAGGTTCTTGCTTTTGACAGGCACAGACTCAATGGGCTGAAGGGCCTTTTTCTGTGCTGTGACTCTATGACTCTCTGACCTCAGTTTAATATTTGATCTGAAAAAGTGAAGCTTCTGTCAGTGCACTCCTCTCCGACTGCGCTGGGAGTGTCAGTCAGAATTTTGTACTCAGAGCCACACGGAACGGTGGCTTAGTGGTTAGCACTGTTGCCTCCCTGCACCAGGGACCCAAGTTTAATCCCAGCCTCAGGGGACTGTCTGTGTGGAGTTTGCACAGTCTCACTGCATCTGTGCAAGTTTCCTTCCACAGTCACAAAGATGCGTAGGTTGGGTGGATTGGCTATGGTTAAATTGTCCAGAGACGCACAGGTTATGTGGGCCACTAGCCATGGGAAATGTAGGGTTAGAGGGGAAAGGTTTGGGTGGATGTCCTTCAAAGGTTCGGTTCTGACTGGATGGGCTGAATGGCCTGCTCCCAAGCTGTGGAGAATCTATGATTCTATCCCTAGAGTAGGACAAGAAAGCTGAGACAGTGTGATTCCATCAATGGCCTGCTCAAGACTGCCTTTGAATCCCCAAAATTGGAGCAGTTTGATGCCTTAGCCATCAGAATGAGACTACCTCAACCCACTTCATACAGAATCCTTGCAACCAACATCCACAGGAGATGAAGACAACAATTTTGGCCATTATACATTTTGAGACGGATATAAAACCAAGTTGGAGCCGATCTTTCATTGACTGTAACCTTATTTCTAAGCCGCACGTCACCCGAAATTGAATTGTCACAATATTATCTGCAGCCGGTATTGATTTTGCTCAGTATTCAGAGCCTTTTGATTCTGAAAAACAATCTGGAAACAAATATATTGAATGGTTTCTATTCAGAGCAGCAAATCAATTGCTCACTCGTCCTTTCACCAACACCCTTTGCAAATAGATGTTAAATTGCCTTTCAAACAGTACGTTAAAATACTCAGATCATGCCTTTGAATGTTGCATGAAAAGTTATTTTCAGAAGGTCTGAATGCCAGTGAGGGAGGATAATAGGAGTCTGAGATAATGACACTCAGACACAGAGGGATGTGTCTCATCAGGCGTTCCTACTCTTCCAATCAATAAACCAGACGAGAAAGCAAAGGGCAACTTTGAACCAAATAATCCCAGCTCCCTAAATCATGCATGAGTCTGTCAATCATAAGGGGAATTCATGGTCATTCATGGAGCTTTGTGAATCAGAAGTGAATATCTTGGTGTGACGATGCTGTAGCTTTAAGAGGTTATCTTGTCCTGGTTTCTTTTAAGAGAGAGAGATTGAACGAGAGGTATAGAGCTGGCCACTGAAGACCATGTAAGTAAACAGCCTGGAAGGCCTTGGGTTTTGTTTTTAATGCAGTCCGAGTGGGTGCAGCCAGCTCTCACAGATTAAGATTTCTGGGTTTTGGGTTTTTCAGTAACATCAGAAGCTATTTGGGGGTCTCAATAGAGTTGGAAACTTCAGTGAATGTCTCCTGGCTGCTCCCTTGCTCTGAATCTTCTTCTGATGCTTTCTTCCTCCTGGATGGGAGAACTGTATGTGAGAATCTGTGTCTGAAATTGCCTTTTTTGCCAAGGAATGTGTTCATGAGATGTTATGATATTGGAACACTTAATTAGTATTCTGTCCTGTGTCTATTATTCTGTTAAATTTTCCAAAAGAGTTGTTATCAAATTCCTCTTCCTTTGGTTGTATTTAAATAAATTGCGTTTTGCTTAATGTCGAGTAGTTTAATCAGTCGCATCGCATCAGAAATAGGCATTTTGCATTTGCATTTAGAATAAGAAAATAATAGGATATAGGTTACTTTCTTAAAATATTTTGAGGGCAGGTCTGGTCTGATCCATAACATTGATCATAATTAGACTTATATCATGGCGAGACAGTGGCACAGTGATAATGTTATGGGGCTTAAGTAGTCCAAGCTAATGCTCTCAGGGAAAAGGTGCAAATCTCACCACTGCCACAGCAGCCAATCAATAAAATCTGGAATTGGAAGCTAGTCTTAATAATGGTGATCATTGTTGATTGGGGTAAAATCCCATCTGGCTCACCAATGCCCCTTTAGGGAACGAATCAAACTCTGCCATCCTTATCCAGTCTGGTCTACATCTGACTCCACACCCACACCAACCTGGGGGACTTTTAACTGCCCTCTGAGATGGCCCATGTGATGCCAAAGTAATTAAGGATGGACAACAAATGTAGGCCTTGCCTAGAAACGCCCGCCTCTCCCTTGAAAGAACAAGTAGAACATGGAGGTCCATGTAGCGAGCATGGGCTTCTGTACATTGAGTGCCAGGCTCTTAGAGATGTTAAGGGTCACTCAGGCCCTTCAAGCCTGCTCCATTCAAGAGGATCATGACTAAAGGATCATGAATATGCTTTAATATTCTAGGTCCCAGTACAAGTGAAAAAGCTCAATAAGAACAGGAGGCCATTCAGCCCCTTAGGCCAGCTCTGTTAGCTGATTTTTTAAAACATTAATTCACGGGATGTGGTCATCACTGGCTAGGCCTGTTTTAATTGCCCATTATGGTTGGGCATTTCATTTCTCCAACTTTTTTCCCAATTCCCTTGATTCCATGACCCAACCAAAAATATAGATTATCTTAGATTACCTACAGTGTGGAAACAAGCCCTTTTTCCCAACAAGTCCACACCAACCCTCCAAACAGCAACCCACCCTGACCCATTCCCCTACATTTATCCCTGACTCACGCACCTAACACTATGGGCAATTTAGCACAGTCAATTCACCTAACCTGCACATCTTTGGACTGTGGGAGGAAACCCATGCAAACACAGGGAGAATGTGCAAACTCCACACAGACAGTTGCCCGAGGCAGGAATTGAACCTGGGTCCGTGGCACTGTAAGGCAGCAATGCTAACCACTGAGCCACTGTGCCGCCCATAATAATCTCAATTTTGAAGTTCCCAGGGAAAAAGTCCAGATTTCCTTTTTGGAGCAGCTTGTGGTAGACTCCACTAAGGGAACAGTCAGTTCTGCATTTGGTGATGTGGCAGACTTGATTAAGGAGGTGAAGGAACCCCCATGGGGCAGAGACCATAATCTGATAGAACTCCCTCTGCAGTTTGAGAGGGAGAGGCTGGAATCGGGCGTAATGGTATTACAACTGAGTAAAGGTAAATACAAAGACATGAGGGAGGAGCTGGCCAGAGTTGATTCGAAGTGAAGCCCAGCAAGAAAGATGGTGGAGCAGCAATGGCAGGAGTTGGGCGATAGGTTTAGACAGTGGATTTGGATTGGCTCAGGCTTGGAGGGCCATAAGACCTGTTCCTGGGCTGTAAATTGTTCTTTGTTCTTCGTTGAGTTCCTGGGGGTAGTTCGGGATGCACAGCAGACATTCATCCCAAGGAAGGAGAAACATATTAAGGGAATGACGAGGCTGACAAAGGAAATCAGGGACAGCATAAAACCCAAAGAAAAAGCATAAAATATGGTGAAGATTAGTGGGAAGCCAGAGGATTGGGAAGCTTCTACAAATCAGTGGAGGATAACTGAATAAAACAATAAGGGGGAGGGGATGAAATATGACAGCAAGCTAGCTAGTGAGATAACATATGATTGCAACAGTTTTTTTTAGAGACCTGAAAGGTAAGAGAGCAACAAGAGAGCGTATTCGGTCACTGGAAAATGAGGCTGCAGTGGTAGCGATGGGGAACAAAGAAATGGCAGAGGTACCAAATAGGTACTTCGCATCAGTTTTCAGGGTAGAAGATACCAGTTCATTATCAGAACTTGAAGAGAGTCAGGGAGCAGAGGTAGTGGCTATCAGCATGGAGAGGGTGCTGGGGAAGCTGAAAGGTCTGAAGGTAGATAAATCACCCAGACCAGGGGGATTATATCCTAGGTTCAGAAAGAGATAGCAGAGGAGATTGGGGAGGCATTGACGGTGATCTTTCAGGAATCATTGAATAAAGGCGAAGACTATTTTCCAAATGAGTAAAGACTTTGGAAGTCTGAAGCATGAAGTGATTTAGGAGTCCTTCTTCAGGATTCTCTTAAGGTTAACATGCAGGTTCAGTGAGGAAGGCAAATGCAATGTTAACATTCATTTCTGCTCCTAAACCTTATAGGCTTATGGTCTTATTGTAAAGTAGCCAATTCCTGATTTATCTCCTGAATGGTTTAGCTCAAATTTTAAGACGTTCCTTATTTAACATTCCCCCATCTGTGGAGACAGCTTCTCTGTAATTACCCCATGCTTTCTCTTTAAAAACACCTCAAACAGATTATCACTCAATCTTCAACACTCAAGAGAATATCCAGATGCCTCAATTATGTGTCCACCACGCTAATGGTAAAACTACAATCCACATGACTATTTGGACATAACCTGTTTCCAGCCACAACATGCAAACAACCTGACCAGTTCTGGTTGCCCTGCTAGAGGAAGGGTATTATTAAGCTGGAGAGGGTGGAAGAAAAGATTTACCAGGATGTTGCCAGGACTGGAGGGTTTGAGCTATAAGGAAAGGCTAGATAGGCCGGGATGTTTTTAACTGGAGTGTCGAAGGTTGAGAGTTGACCTTATAGAGTTTTATAAAATCATGAGGGGAAAAGATAAGGTGAATAGCAATGGTCTTTTCCCGAGGGTAGGGGAGCTCAAATCTAGGGGGCATATTTTTAAGGTGAGAGGAGAAAGATTTAAAAGGAACCTGAGGAGCAACGTTTTCACACAGAGGGTAGTTTGAATGGAATGAACTGCCAGAGGAAGTGGTAGATGCAGGTAGTTACAACATTGAAAACACATTAGGATAGGTACCAGAATAGGAAAGGTTCAGTGGGATATAAGCCAAACACAAGCAAGTGGAACTAGTTTAGTTTGGAAAATGTGGTTGGGAAGGATGAGTTGAACCATGTTTCCGTGATCTATTACACTATAAAATGAATGTGCATTGGGAATGAAATCCCATTAGGAAAGCAAAAATATTAAGCTTTAAAGCTTGACAAATTGATTTGTAATCATCTTTATCTTTGCCGATCTCGTTTGATTTTGGCATCAGTGTGAATTGACCCTCTTACGTTATTGTTGCTGCTCCTTCACCACCTTGTTATAGCTGTTGTGTTTCTGGCCTCTTGACTGTTCAATCAAGCATTGTCACCCTGCTCACAGTGAGTCTTAGTAACAGTTCAGGACACATCAGAGGCAATGGCTTGTGACTAACAATCTGAAATGTCTAGCTACCCAGAGCACCCCCCCCCCTACACATTCAAGGTGACAAGTTGAAGCTGACAAGCCGAGATTATGGACACACAGGGGTATGATTTTCCCACTGATTACTAGCAAAACCTTATTTATCGGCTGCTGAAGGGAAAAAGAACAGAAATAATCACACAATCAGACAACGTGACCCACTTTCCAGTATCGCCTCCTCCACTACAGCATCAGAATGGCTCTCAATTCAGTGACCTTTGTTTCACTGGGTAATAGGGTGGCTTGGTGGTTAGCACTGCTGTCTCATAGCACCAGGGACCCTGGTTCAATTCCAGCCTCAAGCAACTGTGTGGAGTCTGTACATTCTCTCTGTGCCTGTGTGGGTTTCTCTGGGTCCAGTTTCCTCTCACAGTCCAAAGATGTGCAGGATTGGCCATGTTAAATTCCTCATAATATCCAAGGGTGTGAAGGTTATGTGGGTTAGACATGGGAAAATACAGGGCAGTGGGATAGTCTTTGGAGGGTTGGTGTGGACTTGATGGATCAAATGGCCTACTTCCACACTGTAATAATCTGATTAAAAAAAGCCTTCCTTGTCAGCTCAGTCATAGTATCATGCAACTGAAATATTCAATATATTGTTTCAGTTGCACAACACTGTAATCTTTTGCTATAAATTCTGTGTCTTATGATCCAGCCCCTCTAACTACCTGATGAAGGAGCAGCGCTCCAAAAGCTAGTGCTTCCAAATATAACTGTTGGACTATAACCTGGTGTTGTGTGATTTTTAATTTTGTCCACCCCAGTCTAACATTGGTTCTTCCACGTCTTGAAATGAAGCATTTTGTCGACAATGCAGTACTTGCCTCCCAGATCTGAAGATGGTAAATTCACAGACGCAGCAGAGAAACCTAAGCACCACATGAGGGCTGCCACTCGCAGTGCAGTGCTGAGGGAGTGCCGCACTCATGGGAAAAGAGAGCTATAGTAGGAGACCTTCAGCTGAAGGCCATATCTGTCCTCTCAGATGGACATAAAAGCTCCCATCACAAACCTTGAAAGGGAGCAAGGGAGATCTTCCAGATTCCTGGTCAATATTGGACCCTCGACAAGTGCAAACAGAGCATTCGAGGCAGTATATTGCCGTTTGCGGGAGCTGTCTGTCAGCCAATTTGTTGCCACTTTCTCTACTTTACAACAGCTCTTCCACTTTAAAAGGTCCTGCATTGTCAGCAAAATGCTTCATTTCAAGACGTGGAGGTGCCAGTGTTGGACTGGGCTGGACAAAGGTAACAATCACACAACACCAGGTTATAGTCCAACAGGTTTATAAGGAAGCACTAGCTTTCGGAGCACTGCTCCTTCATCAGGTGGCTAGAGGGGCTGGATCATAAGAGACAGAATTTATAGCAAAAGATTACAGTGTCGTGCAACTGAAATATTCAATATATCATTTCAGTTGCATGACACTGTAATCTTTTGCTAATAATTCTGTGTCTTATGATCCTACTCCATAACCACCTGATGAAGGAGCAGCACTCCGAAAGCTAGTGCTTCCAAATAAACCTGTTGGACCATAATCTGGTAGTTTTAAACTGGTTACACTGGATTAGAATACTTACAGTGTGGAAACAGGCCCTTTGGCCCAACAAGTCCACACCGACCCTCTGAACAGCAACCCACCCAGACCCATTCCCCTACATTTACCCCATTCACCTAACACTACAGGCAATTTAGCATGGCCAATTTACCTAACCTGCACATTTTTGGACTGTGGGAGGAAACTGGAGCACCCAGAGGAAACCCACGCAGACACAGGGAGAATGTGCAAACTCCACACAGACAGTCGAACCCGGGTCTCTGGCATTCTGAAGCAGCAGTGCTAACCATTGTGCAACCGTGCCACCTACACATGTTGTGTGATTTTAACTCATTGCAAGAGAAGAGCAGCGAGTTACCTTGTTGGCCTGGCCAATACTCCTTCAAATGATCTCACTAAAAATAGTTGAGCTGGTCACTCTCTTATATATTGGTGCTGAAAGCTTGCTGGATGCATATTAGTTGCAGCATTTCCTGGACTGTAACAATGACTGAACTACAAACAGGAGGACTGCATTGGATCCAAACCATTTTGGTGTGTTCCAAGGTCGTATCTGGCACTATACAAATGTAGGTCTTTTCTTCATTGACCCATACAGGGGTTCCAGGAATGCTGTAACCACATTTCCGTCAGACAAGTTACATGTTCTCCCGTGTCTGCATGGGTATACTCTGGATGCCTCACTTTCCTCCCACAGGTTAGAAAATTGTCCCATCGTGTCCAGGGATGTATAGTCTAGGTGGGTCAGCCTGGGGAAATGCAAGGTTAGAGGGATAGGTTAGGGGAGTGGGTCTGGGTGGGGTGCTCTTCAGAGAGTCAGTGTCGACTTGATGGGCTGAATGGCCTGCCCCCACCCGGTAGGGACTCCAAAGAGTAACAATCCTCTCAGGGAAGAAGTTCTTCCTCATGCCATCTGTAAGAGGGAGATCCTGGGCAAGGCGTACATCAGGGACAAATAACCAGGACCCATGCCTGTAGATGGTCCAGAACAATTGGGAGAAGGGGTTGCGGTCCTGGGAACAGGACAGGAAGCAGCACTGGGTGCCCATGATTTCTCCCTACCACCCCCCCCCCCCCCCCCCCGCACGTCCCCCAGTTCTCAATTCCCCCACAAGGGGATACATCCCATAGCCATCTACCCTATGGAGGCCCCTGAGGATTGTAGCTACAGATCACTTCTCAATTCTTCCAAGCTCCATTGAGCACAGGCCTAACCTGCTTCACCATCCCTCAGAAAGCAAAACTGTAGTAACACAATTAGCCTGTTATCTATCAAATTAACCTGGAGTAAATCATCACTGGTCACAATAAAGATGTTTTTTATTAAAATGTAGATTTATCAATCCACCTCAGGTTATGTGAGCAGCACTAACGATGTATGTTACATTAAGAAAGGGCAAGCTGTTGGAATTATGGACCTCAGCATTCTCAATTCAGTACAGAAGACACTTTGTCCAATAAGGCATTTATTAAAACTGCATTGGTGGAATTCCTGAGGGTTTAACTAATTGTACACTGAAAACATCATGCAAGTTGCCTCCTGTCCGTCACTGATCTTCAGAGATTTGCCGGTTCACTCATGTGCACTGGATAAGCTGCTGCCTCGAATCTCCTGACACGGTTAAAAAGCTTCCAACAGTTTCGCCAACACCATGGCAACAGGAACATCAGAGGAACATTCTGAATCTTCAACATGAATGACTTGGAATTATTCCCTGTGAGACAACTGGAGCTCGTAACTCCGGGATCCAGCAAGATTACTGGGAACAAGGGAATAGTCTATGCCCGCAACTTCCCTTTATCCAAATGATACTTAATACATCTATTCATACAACTCCTTTTTAATGGAGTCAGATACCCCCAGGGCACTTTACAGGATCAAGACACAGACAAAGGAACTAGGGGCAGAAAGAGGCCTCTCGGCCCATCTGGATGTGCTCTATCATTCATTAAGATCGCAGCTGATCAGAGTGTAACCTAGCATTCACATTCCCACCTATTCCCAATAACCTCTGCCTCTGGTTTGATACTGAGGCACCTAAGTGGATTGTAGCAGAAAGAGGTTTAAAGAGACATAGCAGATGAAAGCACAGGCACCTGTAGTTCAGCAACAAACCTGGGAACCTGCAGGACACTAAAACTGATGGAGTTCAAGGATCTTGAAGGGTTGTGAGAGTGGAGGAAGTTACAGAGAGAGAGAGTGAGGGGGAGAGATAAAGAGAGAGGAAGAAAGAGAGTTGCCAGGGTTGTAGGTTTGAGCCAAAGGGAGAGGCTGAACAGGCTGGGGCTGTTTTCCCTGGAGCGTCGGAGGCCGAGGGGTGATCTTAATGAAGTTTATAAAATCACGAGGGGCATGGATAGGGAGAATAGACCAAGGTCTTTTCCCCAAGGTAAGGGAGTCCAGAACTAGAGGGCATAGGTTTAAGGTGAGAAGGGAAAGATTTAACAGGGCCCTTAGGGGCAGCTTTTTCATGCAAAGGGTAGTATGTGGAATGGGCTGCCAGAGGAAGTGGTGGAGGCTGGTACAATTGCAGCATTGAAAAGGCATCAGGATGGGTATGTTGTACCTTTGGTTTCTGCATGTCATTTATCTTGACATTTCATGTGAAGTTCAAACCCATTCAAAACCCACCTGCATCAATAATCACACTTGTGCCAATGAACTTACATTGACTGTCAATCCAGCAGCACTTTGATTGAAAGGTTCTTTTGAACTTTGTGTAGATATATCAGTTCAGACTCAATGGGCCGAGTATAAGTCCATGACCATAACTTCTTCCACAGCCTTAAACGAACCCCCTCTCTCTTTCCCAATATCTCTTTCTCCCTCTTTTGCTTTTGTATTCTCTTTCTCCCTCTTTCCCTTTATCTCTTTCTCCCTCTCGCTCACTCTCTTTCTCTCTCTCTCTCTCTCTCTCTCTCACTCTCATTCTTTCTCACTCTCTCTCTTTCTCCCTCTCATTCTCTACCCTCTCTTTCATTCTCTCCCTCTGTCTCTCATAGAGTCATAGAGATGTACAGCATGGAAACAGGCCTTTCAGTCCAACTCGTCCATGCTGACCAGATAGCCTAAATTAATCTAATCCCATTTGCCAGCACCCGGCCCAAATCCCTCTGAACCCGTCCTATTCATACACCCAGCCAGATGCCTCCACTACTTCCACTGGCAGCTCATTTCATACACACATTATACACCTCTGCGTGAAAAGTTTGCCCTTAGGTCCCTTTTAAATCTTTGCCCTTTCCCCTTAAGCCTACGCCATCCCGTTGAGTAGAGCATGGAAAAGACTTAGCAGCATGGAGGTGTCTTCTGATTTGTGTTATTGCACTGTAAACCATTAGTGTGAGCTACTGGGTCCTCGGAATCTGAGTATGTTTTGAATGGACTTTGGGAGTATCTCAAAGCTTTCTGACTGAGTTTAATATCCAAGCATGACTGTTTTATATAATAACTGTGTAGGCATATGCTAATTGAGTAGACATATAATAATTGTGTAAGCATATGATCAGCGAGTTGACTTATAATAATTGTTCAGGCTATAATTGAGCAGGCATATAACTACACTGTTGGTACCTCAGAGCAAAAATGTTTGTCTTAGAGAGTTCCTGCGTGCTTTATTTCTCAATCAATTATGTAAAACCTGAAACAGTATTATTTTTCATCACTGGTAGTCCCTCACCACGTAATGCCCAAAGCTGGAGTTGACTTAGGGAATGCCAAGTACTGCATCCCCTGTATGAGAGATAGCAACAGCAGCAGCACCCTGTGGTTACAACAGTCACACGATGAGCTGTGAATTGCCACGAGTTACCAAATGACATGGGCCGATCCACACTGAGGCCCATATGCACAGAAACTTACTCCCACCCTAACGCCCCGTGACTGTAAAAGAATTGAGGCATTTGCCTCTCAAAACGAATGAAACCTGACACAGAAATCTAAAGGTGGGTGTTTAATATGGATTTATGCATACACAAGGTAATCTTCCCCCAAACTTTGAACACAAGGTAAAGAGTTTTGAGAAGATTTGTAGCTCAGGTTGAGGCTCTGGATGTAGATTTGCTCACTGAGCTGCAAGGCTTGTTTTCAGACGTTTTGTCACCATTAGTGCACCTCCGGAGGAAGCCCTGGTGGCATGGCCCACTTTATTTTTGTGTTTGGGTTTCCTTGGGTTGGTGACATCATTTCCTGTGGTGATGTCATTTCATGATCTTTTTCTCAAGGAGTGGTAAACGGGATCCAAGTCAATGCGTTTGTTGATAGATTTCCAGTTGGAATGCCATGCTTCTAGGAATTCCCACGTGTGTCTCTGTTTCGCTTGTCCTAGGATGAATGTGTTGTCGGAGTCGAATTTGTGTCCTTCCTCATCGCCAACCCAAGGTAACCCAAACACATAAATAGAAAGCGGGCCATGCCACCAATGCTTCATCTGGAGGCTCACTGATGATGTTAACTAACACAGTGACGAAACATCTGAAAACAAACCTCCCAGCTCAGCAAACAAACCTACACCTGCAAAGTAAGGAATGGAAGCTGTAGGCCATTAAATACAGGAGCACAACCAGGCCATTCAGTCCCTCATACAGGAGAAAGTGAGGACTGCAGATGCTGGAGATCAGAGTTGAGAATAGGGTGCTGGAAAAGCACAGCAGGTCAGGCAGCATCTGAGGAGCCGGAGGATCGGCCTTTTTGGCATAAGTCCTTCATTCTCCTGCTCAGCGTTGTGAGGCAGCAGTGCTAACCACTGAGCCACTGCGCAAAAAGGACATCACGGAATTGAGAGCCATCCTGTTGCTGTAGTGGAGGAGACGATGGTGGAAAGCAGGTCAGGTGGTCTGACTGTGCAAGTATTTCTGTTCTTTTCCCCTTCAGCAGCTGACAAATAAAGCTTTGCTGGCAATCAGTGGGAAAATCCTATCTACTCGTGACTCCACTTTCAAGGAGCTGTGAGCCTGCACTCCAACGTCTCTTTGCTCGGCAACACTCCTCAGGACCTTACCATTAAGAGTAGAAGTCCTGCCTTGATTTGCCTTTCCAAAACACAGAAAATAAAAAGCAAGACTACAAGGAAACTGGTAGTTCTTACATGGAGCTTGCACACACTCAATCGGCCTAATAGCTTCCTTTTGTGTTGTATTAACCTATGAAGCATATCAGTTTGGATTCCTCTCCCTTGGGTTAAAACACGAGACAATATAATGGCTTTCCAATGGCTATGCGTATCTAAGGTAAACACAGTGGAGGAAACCATGGAAATCTAAATCCCCTGTTGTTCAGTTACTCCTGAATTGAATTGTTAAAGATTACAGAGGGTCTGACCTTGCATCGTGAAGACGATAAGTAATATATCTAGATTATTTCAATTATTTAGTTGGACTGAGTTATGAGAGGAGATCCACACACAGTTTTCAGACTTTGTTGTTCTCAGAGAGATGGCCTTTAGGTCAGTATTTCTTCCCACAGCTTGCTTGATTCATCACAACCGATGGCACTAGTGCTGTGATTTACAAACAAGCTGTTGGCTAAAGGAACATACAACAAAGTCAGAGGCCAGTTAAATATTAACTCACAATAACAATGACGGACTAGGAAACAATGAGTCCACAATGTGAAGTAAGAATGTTTCAAACTATCTTTTATATGCAACAGAGCGATTAACTGACAAAAACCATCAGGGTTAAACAGAGGAAAACAAATCAGGTTTGTTTGATCCACTCGACTGGTTAAATGGGCAAACATCTGCAAATATACAGGTCCCAGTCATTGTCTCTTCTATGAACTGATCAATTCACTGGGAACACCCATTCCCCTCCAAGCCACTCACCAGCCTGACTTGGAAATATACTGTCGTTCCTTCAGTGTCGCTGGGTCAAAATTCTATAATTCCTTCCCAGGGTCAACCCACAACAGGTGGACTGCTGCGGTTTGAGAAGGCAGCTCCCCACCACCTTCTCAAGGGACAACTAGGGACGAGCAATAAATGCTGGCCCAGCCAGTGATGCTCCCATCCCACAAGAGGAATAAATTAAAAAATAAATAAATAAATATTCGCTCATATCAAATGAACTATATGATCTTGACATCTCAGGTAGTGCTGTCTCTACATGAATAGAAGACTGTAGACCAACAGTCAATCCCTTAATCAGTTTCATTGACAGCCATTCTGCAATATTTCTTCGTAAGGAGCATCCTCTGTAAGGATTGCAGGGATAGGGTAAGGGGTGAGTCTGGGTGGGATGCTCTTCAGAAGATTGGTGTGGACTGAATGGGCTGAATGGCCTGCTTCCACACTGTATAAATTCTATCATTCTTTGATAAAGAGAACTCAAATGTTAAGATAAGAACAGGAATTGATGAAAAAGCTCAGCAGATCTGGCAGCATCTGTAGAGAGAAATCGAAGTTAATGTTTCAGCTCCAGTGAGCCTTCCTCAGAACTGAGTTTCTGTTTTTGTTTCTGATTTCCAGCATCTGCAGTTCTTTCAGTTTAAATTATTTGGATTTTTTTGTTAGTTAGAAAACAAAATGTTATGGCGGTGGGGAAGGAAATGTTCATTTTGTGAGCAGTCAAGAACTATCCAATCAGATAATGGAGTCCATTGGTTTTCCAATCAAGCAACCAACAGGAGCAGATGGTCAGGATGTTTGATTCAACCATGTAAACTGCAGTAGAGTCCCTACAGTGCAGAAACAGGCCCTTCAATCCAACAAGTCCACACCGACCCTCCAAAGAGTAACCCACCCAGACCCATTCCCCCAACCCATATTTACTCTTGACTAATCCACCCTAACCTACATATCCCTAAACGCTATGGAGCAATTTAGCATTTCCTCCCACATCTTTGGACGCAGAAACGGGGAGAATGTGCAAACTCCACATAGATAGTCACCCGAGGCTGGAATCGAACCCAGGTCCCTAGTGCTGTGAGGTAGCAGTGTTAACCATCAAGCCACTGTGCTGCCTCTGAAGATGTTCCAAAGAACAGACCAAGGGGCTTAAAATGTTAATTCTGTTTCTCCCTCCACAGATATCGCCAGACCTGCAGAGTTTCTCCAACACTCAGGAAGTGCAGCCTGTACATGAATAGAAGACTGTTAGACTAACAGTCAATCCCTGGGCCAGTCAGTTTTATTTAGAGCCATTCTGCAATATGTATTCCCTCAGAGCCTCATCTGTAAGGTTCCCAAACCTCCAGGACTATCCTGCAGTCTACAGGATTAATTAATCTCCTGAGAACACCATGATAAGGTCAACAGGCTCCAGAGTTTCTCCAATACTTCCTGTTTTAAAATTAAGGCGGTGGGGGTGGGGGGAGGGAGTAATGTCCTAGTGGTATTATCGTTAGACTTCTAACCCAGAGACCCAGATAATGCTCTGATGAGCCGGGTTCAAATCCCCCCACAGCAGTTGGTGTAATTTAAACTCAGTGAAAATCTGAAAGTGAGGGTCTAATGATGACCATGAATCCATTGTTGATTCATTAATGTCCTTTAAGGAAGGAATCTACTATCCTTACCTGGTCTGGCCTAAGGTGACTCCAGGCCCACAGCAATATGGTTGACTCTTAACTGCCCTCTGGGCAATTAGGGATTGGCAATAAATGCTGGCCTGGCCAGAGATGCCCCTCATCCCATGAGTGAGGTTTGAAAAAATTAGCATAGGAACAGTTTTCAGGGTTACAGGGAAAAAGGCAGGGTGCTGGCACTGAATTCAAATGATCAGAGAGTGCAGGTACGATGGCCTGTTTCTGCACTGTATCAATTTCTCAGAGTTTTCTTCAACATTATGAGGACGCATGTGATAGTCCTGATGTGTATGGCCGAGAGTCACATGGAGACCTCGAACCAACTTTATATTTTTCGGCAGCGCCATCTATTCTCGGACCTGGCTCACTGGGCAGCGTTCCCACTGTTGAATCTGATCATGTGGCTCAAATCCCTTTTTTTAAGCACAGGGCGCTCATTGCCAGTGGAGCCCCACACACCAACACCCGCACATCACCACAAACAAGCCAAGAGAGAGGAAAAAATAGCTTGGCCAGAAAATCTTGATCCAGCATTAAATGAGTGGTGATGCCATCTTTCAGCTGAGGTATCTAACAGAGACCTTGACATCTCTCAGGTGGACCGTAAAGAGTGCTTGGTAATGTTTTGGAGAAAGATATTTTGGAGATGTCAAACCCTCAACTATTAAGGAAACAGCTAATTTGGCCTTTAGCTGGATGTGGGATCCATGTGTGAGCTGCTGTATTTCCAACATCATTATGACTCGACTTTGAAATCCCAAGGACATGAAAGGCGCTATAGAAATGCAAGTTCATACTTTTCCCACAAGGAAGAAACCTATACTTTCTAGCATGTTGCCTTGATATTTTTCATGAATATCATTATCCTCCTGTTCTTTAAAGTTAAAGAAATGAATTACATTTTTAGAATGTTCTACAAAGACTCGCAACTTCCTTTCATTACGGATTTTGCCTATTGAGAGTTTGAAATATAAACGGCAAACACTAATAATCCCTTCAGGGCACCAGTTTAGATTATCACTGAGATTTCAGAAGCAATTTGCAGAATACATTTTTTCACCAACAGAGTCCAAAAGTCACTATCTGAGAGACTCAAGTAATAACTCACATCTTATCTGAACCCTCACAGGAAATATTAGCTTGGTACATTATTTAAGGCAAGTTTCATATCCTGTGCCCACATTAAATATTCTACAGATCTGCTCATCTCTAACTGTGCAAATGAAACACCTCAATCTGAGAATGAACCAGGATCTGAGCAGAGACAATTAAGGAGAGATCAAATTGAGATAGTTAAAATGATTAAAGGAGTTGGTAAGGTAGATATAGAGCTACTCTTTTTAGGTGCTTGTGGTGCAGTGTTAGTTTCCCCACTACCTCACAGTGCCAGAGACCCAGGTTCGATTCCAGCCTTGGGTGACTCTGTGTGTGAAGCTTGCACATTCTCCCCGTGTCTGCATGGGTTTCCTCTGGGTGCTCCAGTTTCCTCCCACAATCCAAAGATCTGCCGGTTAGGAGGATTGGCCATGTTAAGTCGCCCATTTTGTCCAAGGATACAGTGGTTAGGTAGGCTAACCGTGGGAAATGCAAGGGTACAGGGATAGCACAGGGGGATGAGTCTGGTTTGGATGCTTTCAGAGGGGCCGGTGTGGACTTGATGGGCCGAATGGCCTGCTTCCGCACTGTAGGGATTCTATGATTCTAAGTTTCATCCATTTCAGAGGTGTGTCATGCCATCTCTGAACTGAGTTGATTAAACATAGTTCAAGAATCTCTGGTCGAGCAACGCAGAGCCGAGATTTCAAAATTCGAACTGGTTTATTCAGGGTGAAATCTGTAACAGTTAAAGGTCGTGGAAATCTTGAATTCTAAAACATTGCTCTCCCAGTTTCCTAATTGACCAGACTTCAAAAGTTAACACACTAGCTTGTAAAGTGGTTTGAAATTCCTGCGGCTGGGCTAAGACCTTGTACATCTAAGTTTGTTCTTCCCTTGAATGAGGAAGTGGTTTCTGAATCTAAACTGAATAGTTTGAGCGGAATCAGAATTTGGATGCCAGTTGACACTCGCAAATGATTTTCAAATGATCCAACATTCCATTGGGCATTGAGTTGATTCATTGTGATGTCAGTAACTTGATTCTGAAATGTGTTACATAGAATTTTGCAGTTCAGGAAACAGACTGTTCAGACCCAGATGTTTGTGCTCCACATCACTCTATCTCAGCCAACGGAGACATCTTTCTCTTCCCTTCATGTACTTGTTGGGCTTCCCTGTAAATGAACCTGTGATACTCACTTCAATGCCTCAGAAAGATTAGATTACCTACAGAGTGGAAACAGGCCCTTCGGCCCAACAAGTCCACACCGACCCTCCGAAGAGAAACCCACCCCCCCCCTATATTTACCCCTGACCAATCCACCCAACACTACGGGCAATTTAGCATGGCCAGTTCACCTGACCTGCACATCTTTAGACTGTGGGAGGAAACCGGAGCACCCGGAGGAAACCCACGCAGACATGGGGAGAAGGTGCAAACTCCACACAGACAGTTGCCCGAGACGGGAATCGATCCCGGGTCCCTGGCGCTGTGAGGCAGCAGTGCTAACCACTGAGCTACTGTGCCGCCCCCAAAAGGCAGCAATTCTACTCTTTTCTGCTCCCAACATAAAACTTTTCTCCTGAATTTCTCACTTCTCTCGGGCATGGCCAATGACCTAGTGATACTATCGCCAGCAGTCCCTCTGAACAACGCTATTACTCCAGAGACCCAGGTAGTGTTCCAGGGTCCAAGACTTCAAATCCCAATATGGCAGATGGTGGAATTTGAATGTAATAAAAATCTGGAATTAAGAGTCTAATGATGACTGTGAGAGTCTAATAATGATCATGAAACCATTGCCAATTGTTAGAAACATCCATCTGGTTCATTAATATCCTTCAGGGAAAGAAACTGCTGTCCTTATCTGGTCTGGCCTACATGTGACTCCAGAACCACAGCAATGAAATTCACCAAAGATTCTCAGACAGCACCATTATAACCTCTCAGTTGTATTACAGTCCTTTTTGCCCTGTCTGCAGTGCCTCCTGGGTCTACATTATTAACAGTAACAATAAGGGCAGCAGAAAGAAGGACCGCTACCACCTGCAAGTTCCCCTCCAAGCCAGTCACTGTCCTGATTTGGAAATATATCGCCGTTCCTTCATGGTCGCTGGGTCAAGATCCTGGAAATCCCTCCCTAAGGACATTGTGGGTCAACCCACAGCAGGTGAACTGCAACAGTTCAAAAAGGTAGCTCACCACTACCTTCTCAAGGGCAACTAGGGACGGGCATTAAATGCTGGCCCAGCCAGTAACACCCACAACAAGCTTTCTTAAGACTCTTCATGTGGATGCATTGGTTACAAAGGCCCAACAATGTCTCGTCTTCCTCAGGCAACTGAGGATATTTGGCATGATGCAAACATCCTTGCCAACTTTTATAGGTGCGCCATCGAGAGCATTCTGTCTGGATGCATGACTACCTACCGAAGGGCCTGTTTCCACTCTGTATGGCAACTGTACCATTCAAGATCGTAGCTGGTTACAGAGAATGGTGAACTCGGCCGAACAATCACAAAGGCCAACCTCCCATCTATAGAATCCATCTACCAGGCCCCCGGTCAAGGAAAGGTCACCAGCATTCTCAAAGATCCATCCCACTCTGGCAATATCTTTCTACAACCTCTCCCATGGGGAAGAAGGTACTGCAGCCTGAACACACACCAGCCAGTTTCAAAACGGTTTCTACCCTACTGTTATTAAAATACTGAATAAGCTTACAAACTCTTAATGTTCGCCTGCACCTGTGTTTTTGTTTTTGCTGCTATTTACCTATTAGATACTTATCTATGCTACTTAACTCTGTAATCTGCCTGTATTGCTCGTGAGACAAAGCTTTTCACTTTGCCTCGGTACACGTGACAATAAATTTAATTCAATGCAATTCAATTCAGTCCCACAAATGAGTTTTAAAAAAAACACCGAAAATTGGGCGCTATGCTAATCTATTGTTGAAAGGCTTCAAGCCAGCTATGTTCCAAATGCCAGCCAAGAGGCTCAAACTTTCACTGATAGCCCCCTTGATATCTGACGATACAATGGGCTCTAAAAGCACAATCCTTGCTGCTCCTATGAGCAGTAGCTCGGCAAATAGCCCTACAGTTTGTTGCTGTCTAGTTACTGTCAACACTGATGAATTAGGCTTTCACTTGAGCAGAATGCTATCCACATTAATTCAGAAACACAATCACTTAGACTGTTAAAGGATAAATATTACATGCAGTCCCTGGAATAAAATAGCCCAAGATAAATAGTTTTTTTATTACAGTTGTTCACACAAGCTATACCACACATCTATATTATATTTCAAACTATTTCATGGTATGGTGAAATATTTTAGTGGCAGCATTACGTTGTGGAGATATTATCCCCAAAATTACTGCACAGGATACAATATGTGAAGCTGAATGCGTTTACACATTGTTCTGGATGTTATTTTAGTGCAGGCTTATCCCATTTATTTCAAATCTCTTTAGGCCTCCCATAAAACAACATAGCAATGAAAGCATTGAGTAAGCATCGTTGATGTTGCAATCCTCTACAAATCATTCGTTGCACTCCAAGCTTCTGTAAAATGTAATGAGTCGGCACATTACACAGATGTTATACAGTGGTTACATACATTATACAGAGAAAGATTTCCTCTGTGACTCAATGAGAACTCGGTTCGCTGGGAGAAGGTCACAGGTTCAGAAGGCTTACAATTTAGGTTGACGCTTGAGTGGTCTGTTGGATTGTGGGCAGTACTGTCTTTGGGATGAGGTCAGAAATCACACAGCACCAGGTTATAGTCCAACAGGTTTATTTGAAATCACAAGCTTTCGGGGCACTGCACCTTCATCAGGTGGAGTCTGTCTTTCCGTCTTCACCAGACGAAGGATCAGTGCTCTGAAAGCTTGTGATTTCAAATAAACCCCTGTTGGACTATAACCTGGCGTCGTGTGACTTGTGACCTTGTCCACCCCAGTCCAACACCGCCACCTCCACATCATGGCTTTGGGATGCAATTTGAAACTGTAACCCTGTCTGCCCACTCAGCTGGATGGAAGCCAATCCCAGGCCACTGCTTTGAAAAAGGGACGGGGGTGTTCTCTCCAGGGTCCCTGTCGCTCAGCTGTTGGGTTACTTTGAGATAAACTAGCCCTCATCTATCACTGACCTCGCACTGCCAATTTAACAACAGTGTGGGGGGCAGGGGAGGGGTGTGGTGGGGTGGGGGTGTGGGGGTAACCTGACAAAGACTGCAGCAGTTCAAGAAGGCAGCTCACGACCACTTCCACCTCCAGGCCAATCCCAGATGCCAAATAAACAAACATCCGAAGTAAGAAGATTTTGTAGGCGAAAATGAGGACTGCAGAGGTTAGAGTCAAGATTAGAATGGTGCTGGAAAAGCACAGCAGGTCAGACAGCATCTGAGGAGCAGGAAAATCGACGTTTCGGGCATTCCTGATGAAGGCTCCTGCCTGAAATGTCGATTTTCCTGCTCCTCGGATGCTGCCTGACCTGCTTGCTAGGAAGATTTTGTGCTGAGTAACAATTAACATCTAGATATGATATTTTACACAATAAATGCTACAAAGGATTATAAGACTAATTTTTACACATAAGTTTTGCACTATATCACAATCATCCTGTCGCACTTTCCACGTCACAACACTGACAACATCCTTGTTATTAAATAAGGTAGACTTGCATTTATGTAGCACCTTTCAAAAAGCTTTACAGCCAACAAAGTACTTTGTACAGCGGTGACCCTGTTGTAGTGTAGGAAGTTCAGCAACCAATTAGTGTTCCACGTACTTCCACAAACAGCCTTGTGATTGTGCAGCAAATCTCTTATATTTTGTGTTATTGATTGAGGGACAAATGTTAATCAAAAAAAAGCCTTGCAGAAGATGTAACCTCCAAGCTGTTTTAGGCCTGTCGGAATATACAAGATAGACACACAAACTGAAAATTCACTTATAAGCTCATCATGCTGAGTACAGTGAAACTCCATTATTACACAGTCACGGGGCTCTGAAAACAGTGAGACTGCAACGTAATTGTCAGAGTATTGGGGGGTGGGGCAGAGGTGTGCTGGGGCCAAGGGACAACTTGGGTCAAAATAGGTACATGGGGGGATCATTGATCAACAATCTGTCCTGATCCACCCCACATTGACATGACAGTCAAGAAAACACAACAATGTCTCTACTTCCTCAGAAGGCTAAGGATTTTCAGCATGTCCACAAAGAATCTTACCAACCGTTACTGATGCACTATAGAAAGCATCTTATCTGGAAGCATCACAACACGGTTTGGCATCTGCTCTTGCCAAGACCTCAAGAAGCTACAGAGAATCATGAACACAGCCCAGTCCATCACGCAAACCAGTTCCTGATCCACTGATTCCATTTAGACTTCCCGCTGCCAAGGAAAAGAACCGACATAATCAAACACCCCTCCACTCTGGTTATACTCTCTTCCACCCTCCTCCATCGAGCAAAAGATATAAAAGTTTGAATACACGTACGAACAGATTCAGGAACAGCTTGTTTTCTGCTGTTATTAGACTTTTGAACAGACCTCTCAAATGTTAATTCTCTCTCTGCACCTTCTCTACAGCTGTAACACTATTCTGCACTCTGTTCTGCTACTCTGATGCACTTTGTATGGTACAATCTGCCTGTAAGGCATGCAAAATAATACGTTTCACTGCACCTCGGTACATGTGACAACAAGAAATCAGTCAGTCAATAAATAAGGCAGGATTTGAGTCCATCCAAAGAGGCAATCAGGTTGAGCCATGGAGGGAGCTGGGAGACCCCACTCTATTAGCCAATATATTGATCCTCAACATATTATTAATATAATTGAGAAAACAATTAGATATTAGAATGTTATAGATATATAATTATTATTATTGAAATTATCCACTGTGTGGGATACAGGTAAAGTAGTGTTACTTCTGCAATTATAATTACTTATGCAAGGTAAATGAACTCACACCAGTGTGTAGTTGTTTCAACTAAGAGCTGAGTCAACTAGAATGCAAACTATGTGGAGGAAATACATAATTGTTTTTGTATTAGCTAAAATTGTATGCAAGAATGAAACGTGACTGCAAAACAAAGGTAGTTGTTACAGACAAATAGATAAGGTGCTGTGAGGATGTAGGTTAAGCCAGATATGCTTGCGCAAGCAGTAGTTATAAGCATCTGTTTCCCACATTTAGAGAAACACAGGAACAAACCCCAATTAGAAGGTCACAAGGATCAGTATGGTTGGGGAAAGCACAGATGGAGGGGGTAGATAATACCTAACAATGGGCTACAGCAGGATGTGGTCAAATGGCCTTGTGAGGGCAGAAATAAGCATTTTGTCACAGATAAGGCCGGATAAGGCAAGAGATAAACAGGAGTAATGGGCGGCGGTCTTAGAGAAGTGGAAGATGTAAACGGGGAGGAGCAATGGGATAAAATAAAAGGAACCAAATTACATAAATATCGTGTATTCGTTGAATTCAGTGTGTGTGTGTGTCCCTGCCTTGTAGACAGTGGACATCGCACCCTCTTGCAAGGGTAAAATAAATGCCACGACTGATTCAGATCTTGTCTCGGACTGAAATTATTGAAGTGAGTGGGCTTTGTTTCTCACACACTGTATGTGTCAAATGTCACTGTTTAGGTTCATAGTCCAAACACTTTGTTTTTAAGCTTCTTACAGCTGTTTCCATATGAAGAAGCGCTGAATCCTGCTCTGATACCGCGACCAACGTTTTCTCTAAACTGCAAGAGTACAGGGACACACGGTGATCTGCAACACACTGCGCAATGCAGCAGGCAGGTGGCACATAATATAGAAAAGTTTGACAGAACTTTGGTCCCTACCCCTCACTACATTCATGTTTACCGCCTTGTTTCAAGCTATAGCACTGGCTTCCCAACCTGTGTGTACTGAGGGACAGCAAAAGCCTTCATGAACTGAATGCATTCATCACCTCCTTAGATTAGATCCCCTGCAGTGTGGAAACAGGCCCTTTAACCCAACAAGTCCACACCGACTCTGAAGAACAACCCACCCAGACCCATTCCCCTACATTTACCCCTGACTAATGCACCTAACACTACGGGCAATTTAGCATGGCCAATTCACCTGACCTGCACATCTTTGGACTGTGGGAGCTCCTGCCCCTTCCCCAAACGCCTGAGGGACTGCTGTGAAATCCCCATTTATTACTCACTGACAGTGCTTCTAGTTTCCTCCTGGTGGTTTGAACAGCAAACTCGACTGTCACTGTTTATTCTACTGCAGCTCATATCTTGGTCTCTCCTTCCTTTACAGCCCCAGTAAACAGGCTGCATTGCCAGGCCAAGCTGTTATCATCAATGTTTACATTGAGCTGTAATCAGGAATTAGATCAGCCGTATCGAAGGGACCAGGAAAACAGCCACGATCCCATTTATCTTCACATACAGCTGAGCACATCAGTGTTCATCTTCATTATAACACTCCTCAGTCCCAATCTGACAGCTGTGGACATTTCAGCTTATTCCCAGCAGATCATTGACCCTTGAGCTGATCCATAAATAAAATGCATTGCCCAAGGTTGTGGCTTCAAGTGCCACAACAGAGACTGAAACATGTTACCTAGTGCTGGCACTCCAGTGCAGTGCTGAAGGAGATGCTGCACTGTCAGACGTGCTGTCTTTCAGATGAGCCAGTAAACCAAGGCCCGACCTTCCCTCCAAGCTGAAGGTAAAAGAGACCTTGGTGCTATTTTGAAGGACAGCTGGAGAGTTCTCTCTGGTGTCCTGGTCAATATTTAAACCTTAATCAAGACCACAAAAACAGATTATCTAGTCAATTATCACATCTCTATGGGAGTCTGCTCTTATTACAGTCTCAGTAGACCCCAGTGCCATTGTTAGTTTTTTTGAGGAATCTGAAACTTTAGAGTTTACTTGAATTAAACCAACAAGGTTTAAACTTTTACCAGGATCAAAAATATTGAATATTAATAACTTAATAGTCAGTTATGATAAAATATTAGAAGTACAATGAACAGTCACTTATAGGGTGACATGGTGACTCAGTGGTTAGTACTGCTACCTCACCGCTAGGGATCTGGGTTCGCATTCCAGTCTCAGGCGACTGACTGTGCAGATTTTGCACATTCTCCCCGTGTCTGCGTGGGTTTCCACTGGATGCTCTGGGTTCCTCCCAAGGTTAGATGGATTGGCCATGCTAAATTGCCTGTAGTGCTCAGGGGTATGCAGGCGAGATGGATTAGCCGTGGGGAATGCAGGGTGGGGATGGGGGAGTGGGATGCTCTTCAGAGGGTCAGTGTGAACTTGATGGAACAAATGGCCTGTTTAACAAACTGTAGGGATTCTATGACCTAAACCAAACTTCTGAAATCATATTTCTTTCCACACCTACTTGATTTAGCATGTAATTCAAGTCAGACATTTGCCAGAAATTGGAAAGTTTAACCATTCGATCTGAGGACTGTTTCAAAGGTGAGATTTCCTCAACCTTCTGCACTGTTAGGAATCTTTCAGTTAAGAAGAGTTTTAAACTCTTTTTTTTGCCAACACACCAGATGTCAATTGAATCATTTTGTAAGAGATGTTTCCTCAACTAAGTTTGTTCAAAAACTGAAAAGCAAAACTTAAACTTTTTTTGCTACCCTCACAATCTACTCACTCCCATAATTAACATTCTAGTTGTCACTGCTATTCTACTGTTGATCTACCAGGCAACCTGGTCAAATATTATTTATAGAAAGCTAGATAATTTACCAGAAATACCCTTTCAAAGAACTTAAAGGGACCATCATCACCATCACTTAAAGCAGTTCTCTTTCCACAACAGTACGTAAGCACTGCACAGAAATTGGTTGCTGCATTTCTGATATTTGTGGGCGGCATGGTGGCACAGTGGTTAGCACTGCTGCCTCACCGCGCCAGAGGCCTGGGTTCAATTCCCGCTTCAGGTGACTGACTGTGTGGAGTTTGCACATTCTCCCCGTGTCTGCGTGGGTTTCCTCCGGGTGCTCCGGTTTCCGCCCACAGTCCAAAAATGTGCAGTGTAGGTGAATTGGCCATGCTAAATTGCCCGTAGTGTTAGGTACAGGGGTAAATGTAGGGAATGGGTCTGGGTGAGTTGCGCTTCGGCGGAGCGGTGTGGACTTGTTGAGCCGAAGGGCCTGTTTCCACACTGTAGGGAATCTAATATTATGACACAGACTGGGGTCAGTAAGCTCGGTTGGGCTGGTTTGTAATGCAGAGTGACATCAACAGCATGGGTTCGATTCCTGTGTCAGGCTGAGGTTACCATGAAGGCCTTGCCTTCTCAACTTCTCTCCTTGCCTGAGGTGTGGTGACCCTCACATTAAACTACCAGTCGGCTCTCTCTAATGAGAGAGCAAAACACTAAATGCTGGAATCCAAAGTAGATTCCACTTGGGATTCCAGCACCTGCAAGTTCTTTTTGTCTCTGACTAGGTTTATTTCACTGTGAAGTCTCTTCAAAGGATGCCCACTTTAAAGGAGTTCTCTGGCCTGTCTACTCTCTAATGAGACAGCAGACGTCTGGGACTATGGCAAAATGACCTTTACACTTCAAGGACAGTCCATTGGCTGTAAAATGCTTCAGGATGTCCTCAAGTCATAAAAGATGCTCTGGAAATGCAAGCTTTTCTTCTCTAGCAGAGACACTAATCCAATCACAGCAGGCAGTGATACTTTTTCCCTTTCATAAACTATTTTTATAATTCTCCCTCCCTCCTGGCTCTCAATGTACTAGCACTACAAGTCAATTATGCGGCAAACACTCACAGCTCATTGTTTCCATAGCTGCAGCAGTTAACTACTGTTTTGGTGTCTTCTCTGAATGTAAATCGAAACAACCTTTTAACATTTCAGCTGTCACACGGCTTAATCATACAGATAATTAGAGATAATAGGCAGGCGTTAAAAGGTATTTTGTACAAGATCATAAAACCAAGAGGGTAGAGCATTAGTGACTTATAAAGAGCCTCTGAACCTTGAGTTTATAGCTTTAAACTTCCCATACACGTAACAGCAGCGTCGTTTACTCTCCAGTGAAAAATGGACTATTATCTCCCACCTCCTTTGTCGCTGCATACACTGCATTAAAAAAAAGCTTGAAAAGTCATTGATCAGAAACACTAACCTACCCTCCCGCATTAAGCACATACGATGTGGGAATTGTTGAGTCCCACAGCAAAGTAGGAGGACATTCAACCCATTAAACATGTGCCAAGCAGAAGCTACAGAAGCTTGAACACATGCACCAACAGGTTCAAGAAAAGCTTCTTCTCTCCTGTTGTTAGACTGCTGAATGGACCTCTCTAATTTCAATCTAATGTTGATCTTGCTTTTGTGTATCTCCTGTGCAGTCGTAACCTTGTATGCCACACTCTGTCCAAGCACCTTGTGTCCTTGTTTGTTATGATCTGACCATATTGCTCACAGCACCAAACTTTTCACTGTACTCAGGTAAATCTGATAACAACAAATCAAATCAAATCAAATCAAAAGAGCTCTCCAATCTGTCCTAATCATCTTTTGCCAGTTTCCTACAAGTTTCCTTCACAAACATTCATCCATTTGCCATTGTATCTGGTTCCACCAACTTTTCAGGCAGCACATCATACCCCACAGTGTCAAAAGGTCTCTGCATTTCTCCTCTGGGTCACTTGCGAAATTTCTTTTTCTTACTCTTTCACGGGATTTGGGCGTCACTGGCCAGGCCAGCATTTGCAATCATCCCGAATTGGCCTTGAATGGAGTAGCTTGCTATGCCTTTCAGAGGGTGGTTAAAGGTCACCTGTGGGTCTGGAGTTACATGTAAACCAGACCACTCAAGGATGGCAAATTTCCTTCCTTAAAGAGCACTGGGTTTTCACAACAATCGATTAGAGTTCGCATGGTCATCATTACTGAGAGTGGCTTTCAAATTTATTTTTAATCATCGAATTTGAGGAGACTGTGGCATGACAGTGATATCACCTAGATTACACTAACCCCCTGACTAAGACTACCAATTTGGAGAAATGGGTTCATACCCTGTCAGGTGGTATTTGAAATCAATAAATAACATTGGAATATAAAGCGATGCCCAGCAATAATGACAATGCAACTACCATCCAATGTCATAACAACTCATCTGGGTCACCAATGGCAGTTGAAAAGTGTGGCACTGGAAAAGTATGGTAAGTCAGGCAGCACACATGGCCCTCAAGGAAGGAAACCTACCAGCCTTACCCGGCCTGACCTAGATGAGACTCCAGATCATTCTCTGTAATTAGGGAGAGCAGGACACTCTGTTCAAGGGGCAATGAGGGGTGAGCATTAAAAGCTGGTCTTGTCAACAAGGCTAGACCTGATAACAATGGCAAAAGTGAGGACTGCAGATGCTGGAAACCAGAGTTTAGATCAGAGTGGTGCTGGAAAAGCACAGCAGGTCAGGCACCTTCCAAGGAGCAGCAAAATCAACGTTTCGGGCAAAAGCCCTTCATCAGCCATTCCTGATGAAGGGCTTTTGCCCAAAACGTCTATTTTCCTGCTCCTCGGATGCTGCCTGAACTGTTGTGCTTTTCCAGCACCACTCTGATCTAAGCTCTGGTAACAATGGCAGACTTCCTCCCCTAGAGGACATTAACAAACCAGATAGGTTTCTGTGACAGTTGACAGTTCAATTGCCCATTGTTGAGGTTAGCTTTCAGATGCAGAGCTTTTCTTATTAGTCAATTGAGTTTTTTTTAGCTGCTACAGTGGGAATTGAACACACATAACTCCAAGGATTGCTAGTCCAGTAACGTTATCATGTCCACCAACATTGCCTGTGCTGCATTGAAAGGCAAGACTTCACATTTATCGCAACCTCACAATGTCCTGCATTTCAACAGTGACCCATTTCAGAAAATACTTTGTTGGCTGTAAAGCACTTTGGGTTGCACTGAATTCATCAAAGGTGCTATGGAAATTCGAGATTGTTTTTATTCACTCACAGGATGTGGGCATTGCTGGCTGGTTCAGCAGTTATTGACTGTCTCTGATTGCCCTTTGAAAAGGTGATGGTGAGCTGCTTTCTTGAACTGCTGCCCTTCACATGCTGTAGGTACATCCACAATGCTGTTACAGAGGGAGTTCCAGGATTTTGACCCAGTGACTCTGAAGGAATACCGATATGCTTCCAAGTCAGGATGGTGAATGGCTCGGAGGGGAAATTGCAGGGGGTGGTGTTCCCATGTATCTGTTGCCCTTGTGCTTCTAACACTAGTCACGGGTTTGGAAGGTGTTTTCTGAGGATCCTTGATGAATTTCTGCAGTGCATTTTGTAGATAGTACACACTGCAACTGCAGAGCATCAGAGGTGGAGGAACTGAATGCTTGTAGACATGATGCCAATCAAGTGGGCTGTTTTGTCCTGGATGGTGTCAAGCTTCTTGAGTGTTGTTGGAGCTGCACTGGTCCGGCCAAGTGGGGAGTATTTCATCACACTCCTGACTTGAGCCTTGTAGATGGAGGACAGGTTTTAAAGGAGTCAGGAGATGAAGTACTCATTGCAGGATTCCTAGCCTCTGACTTGTTCTTGTAGCCAGAGAATTGAAATGATTTGTCCACTTCAGTTTCTGGTCAATGGTAACCTAGCCAATGTTAATTGTAGGGGATTCAGTGATTGCTATGCTGTTGAATGTCACAAGGATGATAGTCAGATTCTGTCCTGTCAGAGATGGTGATTGTCTGGCACTTGCTTTCTGCAAAATCTAGTGAGGTGCTAATCAAACTGGGAACCATGAGGAAACAAATTTAAATCTCTTTCGGAATGCTTCTAACTCCTGTTCCTCCAGAAGTAAGTTCACAATCAACAGGCTACGTGGATCTATAAAGATTTTCGGAAAGATTTCAGGCAATGACACCAGGTCTCAGCAAAAAATTACTATTTCTCTGCAAAACCTGCAGCCACTGAGGGCCAGGGTGGTGCGAGGTCTGAATACTGTCAGCAACCACACGCAATAAATGTTAGTTCTCCCAGCGATGTGCACATTCTTCACAATAAATAATGAAAATAACAGAGAACAATCCAGATTGCACTTTAGCCTTGCCATTAGGAAAAGAATCAGACGGGGTTGGGGCGGGGGAAGGGAAACTAACCCATAAATCCAATTATTTTGTAAGTGACTGTCACAAGGTTCATTGATTACAATTTGCCAGTAAATGAGGTGAGATTGATCTACTTCAACGTGTAACAAGCGCTCCCTCTTCTTCGGCAGAGGTTTTACAAAATGCCTTTTCTGTGAAGGCAACATTTCAAGGCCACATCTTTTAATTGAAAAGGGAAAAGCATTGTACAGATGAACAGAGGCCCTCACCATCTGCCTTTGCCTCCTCGATGACTGTGCTCCTCCTTTCTCAATGCTAGGCAGAAAAGGTTCAGCTCTTGCCCTTGTTGATTCCATTCTGCACACCTTCTCCTCTTCCCTGACCCTCTGGCGTCCATACTCATAGCTGCCAGATGCCCTCTGATCCTGACACTGCATATCGAGAAGGATAGTTTGTCAGTAACTACAATAGGATGGCCTAATCACCAAATCCATTCCAGAGACCCAGGTCATACTTTGGGGACCTGGGATCAAGTCCCACCTTGGCAGATGGTGGAATTGGAATTCAATAAAAATTCTGGAATTAAGAGTCTAATGAAACTGTTGTTGATTGTCAGGTAAAGAACTCATCTGGTTCATTATTCTCTAGAGAAGGAAACTCTGGTTTGACCTACATGTGACTTCAGCAAGGAGGTCTTATAGAAACACACTAAATTAGGAAGGGACCAAATAAGATAGAAGCAGGGAAGTTGTTTCCACTAGCGGGCAAAACTAGAACTTGGGGCCATAGCCTCAAAATAAGGGGGAACAGATTTCGGACTGAGTTGCGGAGGAACTTCTTCACCCAAAGGGTTCTGAATCTGTGGAATGCCATGCCCAGTGAAGCAGTTGAGGCTACCTCGTTGAATGTTTTTCAGGCAAAGATAGATAGAGTTTTGAACCAGTAAATGAATTAAGGGTTATGGTGCGCAGGCGGGTGAGTGGAGCTGAGTCCATGAAAAGATCAGCCATGATCTTATTGAATGGCGGAGCAGGCTGCAAGGGGCCAGATGGTTGACTCCTTCTCCTGGTTCTTTTGTTCTTATGGAGACCAGCAGCAACGCTCTTAGAGTCACAGAGTTGTACAGCATGGAAACAGACCTTTCGATCCAACTCGTCCATGCTGACCAGATATCCTAAGTTAATTAAAAACACCTGACCAATTAGGGATAAATACTCAATAAATATGGACAATGTCCATATACCATGATTGAACAAAACAAGTAGCCATCAAACAAAATTTTGGCAAGTCCATGTTTATGTTTCTCTTGAGTTTTATTCCACTCACCTTCACCTTATCCTATCAGCACCCATATGGTCGGACTAACTCCCAATGCAATGTTTCTAAACTATTCCCTCAGCTGCGCATGCTTCGGTCCCTCAACGCCCTTTCAATAATAATGGGGCCTGAACTTCAAAGCCTGGGTTTTACATTGGATGCAGTGCCCCAACCACCCGGTGGAAAATCCAAGGTGAGCCCCCTCCATTTAGCTGGTCCTCCCTACATCCCAATGTACAGCCCAGCACAGCCTCGTGGGAGAGGTCCTGTCTGCGAGAGCTGCCCCCACCTCATCTCCAACCCCCACCCAAATCAAAGAGCCGGCTGATCTCCAGTCTCAACATCGCCACTGGGATCAGTGGCCGCTGCTGGGACTGCAAGCTGTATGTGACAGAAGCCCACTGCAACGGAACACATCAAAATGAAAAGGCAATGGTATGTTGGTAACTGGGCTAGCAATATAGAGCTCCAGGATAGTGACTGGGGATGTAGGTTAACATCCCAGCATAGCCAATTATAGAACTTAAATTCAATTGTTAAAAGTTAAAATCTAGAATCAAATCAACGGATGACCAAGAAATTATTGTCAATTGTTATAAACAATCATCTATTTCCCTTTAGGGAAGGAAATCTGCCATCCTCACCTGGTCTGACCTACATGTGGCTCCAAATCCACAGCAACATGGTTGTCTCTTAACTGCCTTTGCCCGAGCAAGCCACTCAGTTTAATTCGCGATGGGCATCAAAGGTTAGCCTTGCCTGTGATGCCAAATTCTCAATAAAAAAAAGGAGAATTTTAAAATCAAGATGTTAGATGGGCAAGAAGCCAGCTGGGGGTCAGCGAACACAGGGGGCGATGGGAGGGACAGGACTCACTGTTCAGCAGAATTCTGGATGAACTTGTGTTTCCCTCAAGTGAGAAGTGCCCCACCCCCAAGCAACAAAAATAAACTACCCATCTGATCCAGGTAAGATCCAAGCAACACTAATATCCCCAGCCTGTTAGAGGAAAAACTTCCAGATTTCTACTACCTCTCATGTGAAAAAGAATTTCTCGACGTCACCGTGAACAACTGATTTCAAAACTGCGTCTCTTCCTTCTTGATTTCTTGCAGATGAGCGAATCACTTGCCCAAACACCCTTTTAAATCCATTCAAATCTCAAACATTTCCGTTGGATCACCCCCTTGAACTGCCAGACCCTTGAGAATCTCCATGGCGACTCACGTGTGTGTAAGGAGGTCCTTCAGGCATCCTCACAGGAGTACCTGCAGGTGATGAAAGATGGAAGCTGGAATCACTTGGCAACCGTTGATGGCGAGTGCACTCCTCTTCTAGACTAGGAGATGGACTTTCTTCAGGAGGTTCCTGATTGGTTTCTTCTGCAGTTCCAGCCTGTGGGTGAGATGTTGGAAAGAAAAATGTTAGAAACAGTAAATGGTTAAAATCTTGGCCCTTCCTTCCCACCAGCTCTGAGCGTGAACTGTACACCATGGGCTGCAGTGGTTCATGAAGGCAGGTCATTAGAGATGGGCAATAACTATTTTTTCAGGCAATGATGCCCTCACGCCATGAACAAATATCAATTGAAAGAGACAGGGAGCAGTTTTCGTCAGGGTCCTTCAGATAGAAGATGGACCTGGCAAGTTTTGGCAAGAAATTCCCCAACACTGGCTAGAGAGCAGAAACTTACCATTGTAAGCAACTAAGACAACATTCTGTACCAACAGTCCCTTTGATATCAGTGACCATCTCATCTGTAGGGTGGTGGTGGTCTGGTGGTAATGTCATTGGACTAGTAATACAGAACCACAGGCTAACGTTCATGGGACCTGGGTTGGAATCTCACTATGACAGATTGTGAAATTTGAATTCAACAAAAATCAGGGCAGCACAATGGTTCAGTGGTTAGCTCTGCTACCTCATAGCACCAGGGGCCCAAGTTCAATTCCAGCTTCAGGTGACTGTCTGTGTGGAGTTTACAGATTCTCCCCGTGTCTGCGTGGGTTTCCTCTGGGTGGTGTGGTTTCCCTCCATAGTGCAAAGATGTGCAGGTTAGGTGGATTGGCCATGGGAAATTGCTGTGTAGTATCCAAGGAAGTGCAGGCTAGGCAGGTTAGCCCTGGGAAACGTGAATAGGGTTTTTTTGGGGGGAGGTAGGGGGTGGGTGAGATGATTATCAGAGAGGGTTGGTGTAGACTCAATGGACTGACTTGCCTCCCCATGTATTGCAGGGATTCTATGGAAAGGCCAGACTAATAATGATTTTGTAACCTCTGTGAATGGTGGTAAAGAGCTTGTCATGTTTACTAATGCCCTTTAGAGAAGGAAATCTGCCAATTTTACCTAGTCTGGCCTACATGTGATCCAGACCCACAGCAACGTGGCTTCCTCTTAATCTCTTGAAATGGTCCAGCAAACCATTCAGTTCCAGAACAATTAGGGATGGGTAACAAATGCTAGCCTTGTCAGCAACACCCACATCCCATGAACAAATAAATGTAAAACAAACTGCATTTGGCTATTTGAAGCCTTGTTTCTTAATAGGCATATTCGTCATCCTTAAAATTATTTACGAACACTCAGCTGGTATCTGTAATGCTGAAGCTAAAATCATACAATTGTCTTCTGGTATTTGTAAGTATTACATACAAGTGTTAGGCAGAAGCTAAGCCAATGTGTGGCCAAGTCTTGTCCTTTGTGATGAAGAAGAAGATCCTAAGATGAAAACAACTCAAAACCATCAGTGGAGGTTTAATACCAACATGTGTCAACACAAAAACTTGGTTTGCAGGTGCAGCAGGTAATTAAGAAGGCAAATGGAATATTATCCTTCATTGCTAAAGGGATGGAGTTTAAAAACGGGGAGGTTATGTTGCAGCTGTATAGGGTGCTAGTGAGGCCACACCTGGAGTACTGTGTGCAGTTATGGTCTCATTACTTGAGAAAGGATGTACTGGCACTAGAGGGGTACAAAGGAAGTTCACTAGGTTGACTCTGGAGTTGAGAGGGTTGGCTTATGAGGAGAGACTGAGTAGATTGGGACTATACTCATTGGAATTTAGAAGAATGCTGGGGGGTGGGGGGGGGTGGTCTTATAGAAATATATAAAACTAGGAAGGGAAGAGATAAGATAAAGGCAGGGAAGTTGTTTCCATTGGTGGGTGAAACCAGAACTAGGGGGCACAGCCTCAAAATAACGGGGCGCAGCTTTAGGATTGAATTGAGGAGGAAATTCTTCATCCAAAGGGTTGGAATCTGTGGAATTCCCTGCCCAATGAAGCAGTTGAGGCTACCTCATTCAATGATTTTCAGGCAAAGATAGATATAGTTTTGAACCAGTAAATGAATTAAGGGTTATGGTGCGCGGGCGGGTGAGTGGAGCTGAGTCCATGAAAAGATCAGCCATGATCTTATTGAATGGCGGAGCAGGCTGCAAGGGGGCAGATGGCCTACTCCTGCTCCTTAGTTCAAAGGATGGTTAAGAGTTAATCATAACTTGTCATTGGAATCACAGGTAGATCAACCCAGGTCAGGATGGTGTGTTTCTCAGAAGATGGAGTCCTGCCAATATCAATGACATTTTTTCAACATAGTTACCACCTTCTGAAAGATGTTAGGAAAAGAGTTGGGCTTTCAAACAATCTTCACACAAGAATAGCGGAAATCTAAAATTCTCTCCCAAAACCCTCCTGATAGACCGAGAATTGACTCAAAATTTCAAAACCCAGATGAATAGAGTGTTGGGTTTCTTTCAGCATTCTTTGTTACATTCTCTGTCACCATGTCCTCTCCCTTTCCCCCATTTCAGTGGGGTAGTCTGTTCTTTCCAGTCAGGAAGTTAGATACACCATTGACCTGCCATTCTCACATTCCGATCACTGAATCTGCTCTATCAATCCCCTTTCTCCCCAGCACTCCACCTCCCCACTACTGCATTAAAGCTGCCCCCTTCACATTGTGTATCAACTCTGATGAAGAGTCATCTAAACTCGAAATGTTAGTTTTCTCTCTCTCCATGAATGCTGTGTGTTCAGTCATGAATAGAGTTTTTTGAGGCTTGGCTCTTAAGGGTTAAAGTATAGATCAGCCATGATCGAAATGAACAACAGTAGTACGGGTTGTAAAAGCTGAAAGGCCTACTCAGACATTTATATCTCACATAGCTACTTCAACAACCTAGATTCACAATCCTTCTTCCAACTGGAGACACATCTCACATCAATCAAATGGAAACGCCATTGATATGTTCAGCTCTTTACCTGAGGGATGGGTGAAGGCGATGCTGGTGTGGGCACCCGTTGTTGTGGTGAGGCTATTAAAGGTATGTCCGGCTCTGGCACTGGGCATGAGCCTGGAGCAGAGAGGTCAGGGGACCCTCCGGCCTTGCTCGGCAGCATCGAGGAGTCAGTCCGGGACACCACGCCCTTCGGTTGCCGCACCTCATGAAATGACACGTTACAGGCCATCCTCCCACAATGCATCGTGAGCTCGTCATCCTGGACACGCAACAGGGCCAGGATAATGCTGTAACAGTAGAAGTCTTCGTTTTCCTTCGCAAAGATGTTTATCCTGGGGGCGTTGGTGCGAGGATAGATGGCAAAAAAGGCCTCCCCTTCCTTTGTTCCACTGTTCAGGGAAGTGCCAATTACTCGAAAGGCTTCAATACGTAACCGTACGTCATGGTTCTTATCATTTTGACAGTAACCTGTAAAACAAAGAAAGGTTTTGCATTTTTCTTCGCTGCACTTTCCCAGAGCTTAGATTCTCTGAAAGTACTGCAAGATTAATTAAAGTTATGATTACAGTTGGAAACTTGGGCAGTCAATTTACATACAGCAAGCTCCCTTTAACAACGGTGAAATAAATAAGATCATCTGTCTTGGGTGCTGGTTTTAGGATAAATATTGGCCCAGATATTGATGTGAACTCTGATCCTATTCTCCAGATAGTACCAATGGGTCTCTCACATTCAGCCAAGATGGACAGGACCTCAGCTTCCTGTCTCATCTGAAAGACAGCACCTCCAACAACGCTGCAGTCACTCAGTGCTTTGTTGGGGTGGCAGGCTGGATTTTATACTCAGGTCTTTCAACTGGAGTTTAAACCTAGCACCAGAGACAAGGGTGTTACTCACTGAACCACATAAGGAATTGGTATTGTGCTGAAACATCTTAATGCAGGAACCTTCACAAGCTGCATAGCATCCAACGACTGAATATTGATTATCGTTGGAGACTGTGACATGACCAATAGTGTACATGTGTTTTCTCCCGCCTTCTTTTTGCACTAATGAGCAAATAAACATCAAAGTACCAATGAGGCGTAAGGAGCCAAGTGACACACAAATACATGGATTCATTCTTAAAGAATTGAAACGTTGGTGGCAGATTTTACAATGCTGGTGAACTATATCTAACCTGTGTAGCTCCTCCCTCGCAAACAAAGACAGTCTGAATCACATGGTACATATCATGGCATCATATCAGCACCAGTCAATTATACAGAAAATACAGCCTTGCCCATTTAAAGGTTTACCACAACCTTGCTCAGACTGGTTGTTCAAGGCTTCTTCAGCTGAAGTCAACGGAAAGAAATTCGGAAGAGGTTTTCAAATGGAAGGCCAAGCAGTGGATTGGAGTTCTAAATTTATTTCATATATATAGTGCAGTAAGAACAACAATGACTGGAATTGATATAGCATCTATAATATAGTAAAACATCCCGAGGGGCTTCAAAGAAACACTATCCGACAGAAGTTGAGCTGACACTCATTCGACATTACAAAAGCGATGATGGACGCAGTTTTAAAGAAGGACTTAAAGGAGGAGAGTGGGGTTAAAAAAAACCAAGTGGTATAAGGAAGGTATTCGCAGACCGTGCCTGGATCAGGGCCTTGGCAGTCTGAGATCCCAGGAGTGAGCCTTACATGGGGATGGAGGCTCCCCCCAACATCTGCCACAGTGTCGAGAGCAGGGGAGATGCAGCCAGTGCGCCAAAGCAGTAGAGATAGAGCCCGTGTAGGAAGTGCAGTCCCAGTATAGCTAAGCACTTAAGAAAGACAGTCATGATTGAACTTTTAGCTTTAGTTCTTTACTTTTCCACTCAATACCAGGAAGGACTGCAATGTTTAACTTTTAACTTTCTTCTTTATTTCTTTCTACGCTGTTCTTAACATTTTGTACCTAGGTACTTGTACCTAAGATGGTGCCATGTGTGGCGAACATTGTACACTTTTCACTGTACTCCTGTCCTTGAGTACATATGGTAATAAAGTCTAAATCTAAAACTAAACTTAGAGCTCAGGCAACTAACCGTAGTCACCACTGGAGGAGTGTTAAAATCGAGGACACCCAAAGGCCAGAGTCAGAGGTGTGCAGACCTCAAATGTTTGTAGGGCTGGAGGAGGTTACAAAGTTAGGGAAGGGTGAGGTGAAGGGGGGATTTGAGGATAAGAATAGGGATTTTCAATGGAAGCATTTTTTAACAGGGTAACAAAGTCAGTTTGTGAACACGGGAACAGTGGGCAATTGGAACTTGTTGCGAGTTTAGGTTATGGATAACAGAATTTGGAATGAGCTCAGGTTTCCAGTGGGTGCAAGGCAGAAAAGGCAAGCCCTGAAAACTGTGGATGGGCCCCTCAGTATTTGAGAAAGCAATCTGAGCACCATGAACCTTCATCACATTGTTGTCTACAAAGGGCAATTACTGGCCCAGCACAGGTCCCTTGAACAAAAGAACTGCATTCTTTGAATCATAAGTTACAGGAGCAGAAGTTGGCCATTCAGTCCAGAGTCTGCTGTCCCTTTCAATAAGATCATAGCTGATCTCATCATCCCAACTCTATTTTCCTGCCTTTCCCTGTAACAATAGTCAAAAATGATTTTACCTTTAGGAAGCCTGAAAATAAATTTCTTTTTGAGAACAGCCTGGATTTCATTCACATTGGTCTGTTCAATGACATCAGTGACTCCAGTGTTGGTGGATAACACATCACCATCATTCACCTGCAGCCAGACTCCCGTCCCAGACCCTTCCAGAAGCGGGTTTTCCACAGTCAGTCTCAAGATGTAATGTCCCACCTCATTAAACTGAACATTGACGATTTCAAACTCAAAGTCGAGCTCCTTATCTTCAATTCTCAACTGGGACCTGTGCATATTTTAGTCTTTTTTCTTGTTTGCAAAGACGTTTTGCAACTACTTTCCCCACTTCAAACGTCAAAACAGAACGACTCTTGGATTGAAGCAGGTCCTATTGCAGAGAGAAAGAGAGAGAGAGAGAGAGAGAGAGAGATAGTTAACTGTTGCTGCCTTTGAGTGATCTGACAGGAGCAACATTTCCAGGTCACAGATCTTTTTTATTTCAAAAACATATTTTATTCATAAAAAATGTCTGCATATTTTACACATACACACACACGTGTACACACATAGTCATAAATGCAGTTGAGCTCTGTCTAATGCATATTAAAACAATGAACAACATTGGAGTTTGACTCTAACCAACAAATAAACCAAAGGCATCTCTTCCTTGTACAAGACTATATTTACATGCATTTAAGGCACCAGGAGGGTTTGATAACTGACAGACCCCATTTAACTTTAGCAGAAAGACAGATCCGAATGGTTTCCTCTGATCCATTCTTTGGAAGGATAATTATAAGCAACAGAACAATTCCTAATTCAGACGGTGTAACGTTACCTGTGCCTTGACTGCAGGAGGAATGCTGCTTCAAATGGGATGATAAACAGGCACTTTGTACTGAAATCCAAGAGCAGCCCTTGATCTCACATCGCTTGTTTTCAGTTTGGAAATGCGGTTCACACAACCTGCTCAGTTTGTTGTCGTGAATCTAGGCAGCAACCACCAGCCAATCAAGCTGCTGCACAAAACAAACAAAATAGACTTCAAAGTCAATGGATTATGTGTCTTATAATAACCACGGTGATGTGTTATACAAAGGCCGGTTCCTTTAGCTGCCAATGTTAATCTTTAAACACACCTTAAAAGTGCACACAGTTAAAAATGCAAGGATCTGGGTTCTGTCTTATAATTTCAAACTTTGCTTTGATTGAATTTACCCAAATGGCAGCTTTATATCTCTTGATTAAAAACTCCATCCAGTCTGGCAAACTCTGGGCCCATTCCTTTGCTGACTGTAGAGTCATAGAGATGTACAGCACAGAAATAGACTCTTCAGTCCAACTCGTCCATGTCGATCAGATATTCAACATTAATCTAGTCCCATTTGCCAGCATTTGGCCCATATCCCTCTAAACCCTTCCTTTTCATGTACCCATCCAGATGTCTTTTCAGTGTTGTAATTGTACCAGCCTCCACCACTTCCTCCGGTAGCTCCTCCTGTGATTTGATGAAGGAGCAGCGCTCTGAAAGTTAGTACTTCCAAGTAATCCTGTTGGACTATAACCTGCTGTTGTGTGATTTTTAACTTTATATTTATCTAGCCCCTCTAGAGTAATGCAACATCCACACAAAAGCATTTATGGTGACCCCTAAGGAGATAATGAAACAAAGCTTGGTCGAAGCCCAGTCAAAGATTTAAGGAGCACCTTCAGTAGAGGCAAAAAGGTTTACAAAACTTGGAGCTTAGGGTTCAGGCAGCAGAGAGTGTAATGGGGTGATCTAAATGCTGAAGACTTCCAAACAGAGCTGAAAGAAATTCAGATATAGAGTCATACAGCACAGAAACAGTCCAACTCATCCATGCCAAACAAGCTTCCCAAACTAAACTAATCCCACTTGCCTGCATTTGGTCAATATCCCTCTAAACTCTCCCTATTCATGCACCCATCTAATAATTCATTCCACACATGAACCACCCTCTGTGTGAAAATGTTGTCCCTCAGGTCTGTTTTCAATCTTTCTCCTCTCCCCTTAAAAATATGACCCCCTGTTTTGAACTCATTCACCCTAGGGAAAAGACCTTTACGATTCACCTTTTCCATGCCCCTCATATTTTATAAACCTCCATAAGGTCACCCCTCAACTCCTATATTCCAATGAAACAGTCCCAGCCCATCCATCCTCTCCTTATAACTCAAACCCTCCAGTCCCAGCAACATCCTTGTAAATCTTTTCTGAATCATCTCCAATTTAATAATATCATTCCTATAATAGGGCGACCAGAAATGTACACATTACTCCAAATGTGGCCTCACCATCATCCTGTATGAGCTCAACATGATGTACCAACTCCAACACTCAATGATCTGAGCAATGAAGGCAAGAGTGCTAAATGCCTTTCTTGTAGGTCTGTGGGAGTGGAGGAGTTTACCGATTTAGGGAGGATAACCATTAGGAAGATTTGAGCACTCTTGTAAAATACTACGCTATAATACTGTAACATTGTCTTCTGCCAGGGCCACCTGGGATATCTTGGATGTGATGTATTGTAACTAAACCTTCTTGTTAGTATTAGTATGTGTTGCTGATACCTAGTGGAGAAAGATGCACACATGACATCTTAGACAACAGATAGATTCTGGCTTGGTTAATCCAGTTAATGTATTACCTAATAATTAGTTACATTACACCCAAGATACATGATTGTCTCTTGTGAGACCATGGGTTCAGCTGAATAAATACGTGTTGCTACTTTAGTTCCATGTTATTAATATTGAGAAGAATGGTTAAAGCACTCCACATCCCTGGGAGTACATGGAGAACTCATGGGACTGGTTAGCTCCTCCCAGTAAAAGTTATTTACATCTTGATAGGCAGAGTTTATCTCTTGTTGTCAGTTAACCCTTTCAGCTAATAACTGCCTTATACATACACACAGTTTAAGGTGGAGGCGTTGCTTGGCCAACAAGTGTCAGCAAGCTCAGAGCAAAGATGTTTTCATACTGCTCTAAGACTCTAAGTGAATCATAGCTACCAACAGGGGCCAATATAGTCACAATGGGGCGAATGGCTTCTTTCTGTTGCACAATGACATGGTAATTCAGTGACTTGTCAATTCATGGCCATTGGTGGGTGGGTTTATGTGCATGTATGTAGGTTTGTGTGTGTGTGTGTGTGTGTGTGTGTCTGCAGGTAAAAGAGTAAGGATGGAGTGTGGGGTGTGTGAGATTATGTGAATGGGGGTGAATATCTGTGTGTTGATGGATGGTATGGGTCTCTGTAAAACAGTAAAGTCACCATAGACTTATCAGACTGTAGGGCTGCTCTCTCTAATGAGAGAGACAACTGATGGTGGTTTGACCTGAGGGTTATCACGGGAAGAGGTTGCAAAGGAGAGTCCTTCACAGTAACTCAGCCAGTGTGGGAATTGAACCCACACTTTCACCATCACTCTGCACTGCAAACCAACTGTCCTGCCAACTGAACTGACTGACTCCTCTGTTGTGAGTGTGTGGGAGGTGTGGATGTGAGGGATTGCGTGTGTACAGATTTGGGTGTGGGGGGGATGTGAGTGGGAGCATGTGCAGAGTGTGGTGTGTGGGGTCTGTGTATGGGTGGGTTTGAGGGTGTGGTGTGTGTTGGTGTGTAGGGGTGTGTGGGAGAGTAGCAGTCTGCAAAGGGTAAGGATGTGAGGGGTGGGTGTGTGGGGGGAGTTATGAGTTGTGTGTGTTATGAGTGGATGCGTGAGTGTTGGGGGGGGGGGGGGAGGTTTGTGTGGGGTCTGCGTGTAAGAATATGGAAGGTTGTTGAGGAAGGTTTGTCTACTGAGTCAGTATGGGTGGAAGTTAGGAACAGCAAGGGAACAGCCACTAAATTGGGGGTTTTCTACAGACCACCTAAAAGCAGTAGAGAGATTGAAGAACTCATAGGCGGGCAGATTCTGGAAAAATGCAGAAGTAGCAGGGTTGTTGTTATGGGTGATTTCAACCTTCCCAATATCGACTGGAACCTCCTAAGTGCAGATAGTTTGGATGGAGCCGTTTTTGTCAGGTGTGTTCAGGAGGGTTTCCTTACTCAGTATGTAGACAGACTGATGAGGGGAAAGGCCATTTTGGAGTTGGTGCTCAGCAACAAGCCAGGACAGGTGTCAGATCTCGTGGTGGGAGAGCACTTTGGTGACAGTGACCACAACTGCCTTACATTTACCATAGCCTTGGAGAGTGAAAGGAGCAGTCACCGAGGGAAGCTATTTAATTGGGGAAAAGCAAATTATGATGTTATCAGATAGGAGTTGGGAAGTACAGACTGGGAGCAATTGTTCCACAGAAAGGGCACAGCAGACATGTGGAGACTATTTAAGGAGCAGTTGTTGCGAGTGATGCACAAATTTGTTTCTCTAAGACAGGTAAGAAGGGGTAAGATTAAGGAACCTTGGATGACGAGAACAGAGGAAACAAGAACTGAATTTGCTGGAAAAGCTCAGCAGGAAGGACAGCATCTGTGGAGAGAAATCAGAGTTAATGTTTCAGGTCATGACCCTTCTTAACTCTGCTTTCTCTGCACAGATGCTGCCAGTCCTGCTGAGTTTCTCCAGCGATTTCTGTTTTTGGACCTCCTGTAAATGATGGATTTGTGCTTTGAAATCCACATTCCCTGGTAACCTTTCATTTTGTGTCTAGCAAGTACGAATTATCAAATATCCTTCTGATGAAGGGTCAAAGTGGACACAAAACATTAACCTGTTTCTCTCTCCACAGATGCTACCAGACCTGCTGAGTTTCTCCAGCATTTTCTGTTTCTGATATAAATTATTGGGGGGTGCACGGGGCATTACCCACACAGGATATGAAGCGGAGATAGATGATTCACGTGGGGAATCAATGTTATGGGAATTTGGATATGTGTTGGATCTGCCAATGATCTAACTGAATGGTGGAATGGGTTTGAGAGGCCTGTTCCTGTCCCTTTCTCTTGCGGTCTTAAAAAGGTTATCTCAGAGTACAATAGGATTGTGATCTGATGGGCTGAGGACTGGCAGGTGGAGTTTAATTTAGATAAATGTGAAGTGCCGCATTTTAAAAAGGCAAATCAGGGCAGGACTTATACACTTAATGGGAAGGTCCTGGGAAGTGTTGCTGAACAAAGAGACCTTTTTTTAAGCAAAAAAAACACACAGTAACATTTCTACTTACCTCTTCCCATTACAAGAGTGCAGAGACACCAGACTCTCTTCCAAAAGCGTCTCTTTGGGATACTGAAGTTCCTTGATGCTATCTAAGGGACTTAGGGGGCAATCTTTTCATCAGGGGTGGTGCATGTATGGGACAAGCTGCCACAGGAAGTGGTGGAGGCTGGTACAATTACAACATTTCAAAGGGGCAGCACGATGGCTCAGTGATTAGCACCGCTGTCTTACAGCAGCAGGATCCCAGGTTCGATTCCAGCCTTGGGTGACTGTCTGTATGGAGTTTGCACATTCTCCCCATGTCTCTCTGGTTTCCAGGTTCATAGTTCCTTGAAAGTGGAGTCTCATGTAGATAGGACAGTGAAGATGATGTCTGGTATGCTTTCCTTTATTAGTCAGTGCATTGCTTATAGGTCATGTCATGCTGTACAGGACATTGGTTAGACCATTTTTGCAATATTGTGTGTAATTCTGGTCTCTTTCCAATAGGAAAGATGTTGTGAAATTTGAAAGGGTTCAGAAAAGATTTACAAGGATATTGCCAGGGTTGGAGGGTTTGAGCTATAGGGAGAGATTGAATAGGCTGGGGCTGTTTTCCCTGGAGGGTTAGAGGCTGAGGGGTGGCCTTATAGAGACTTATAAAAACATGAAGGGCATGGATACGGTAAATAACCAACATCCTTTCCCTGGGGTGGGGGAGTCCAAAACAGGAGGGCAAAAGTTGAAGGTGAAAGGGAAAAGATTTAAAAGGGACCTAAAAAGCAACTTTTTCAAGCAGAGGGTGGTGTGTGTATGGAATGAGCTGCTGGGGGGGGGGAGTGATGGAGGCTGGTACAATTACAGTGTTTAAAAGGGATTTGGATGGGCATATGAATAGGAAGTGTTTAGAGGGAGGCAAAAATTAGGACTGCCAGTGCTGGAGAATAGAGTCAAGATTAGAGTGGTGCTGGAAAAGCACAGCAGGTCAGGCAGCATCCAAGGAGCAGGAAAATCACCATTTTGGACAAAAGCCCTTCATCAGGAATGTGGAGGGAGACAGGGGTTGAGAGATAAATAGGGGACCGATCCATTCCCACTGACCTATCACAATGGTTTCTCACCTACATCCATCTATAGCCATTCCACTTTCCTGTGACCCTGCCCCACCCCAATTTATCTCTCAGCTCTTCCCCCTCCCCCCACACACATCTCTATGACTCTAAAGCTTGCTTTTCCTTAATTTCTTGCGAATTGTCCTGATGAGAACAAGACAAAACAAACGTGTCCTTTTTTACCCCCTAACAAAAAATGTAGCTGAAGATTTTCAAAGAAAATACAGTAACTGAAAAACGACTTTGTTTAAAAGTCTTCCCCTTTCACAAACATAACGCACAAGATACCAGCGCCACGTCCGCGGAAACGTTTGTCTGTGTGTGTTCTGGAATGCTTCAGTCCGACCACTGAAAACAGCAGTGCACCTTGATCCACCGCCACAGCCAGTGTACCTGGGCAATGGGGCACATCCTCTTAAAGCGCCCCTCCTCCTGGAATGGGTTATGTAACGCGGAGGGTGGCAGCCGTGGGTGGACTTTACCTTTAAGCCTCAGCCGCTCGGGAGGGTGAGGACTGCAGTATCCCAAAGAGACGCTTTTGGAAGAGTCTGGTGTGTCTGCGCACTTGTAATGGGAAAAGGTAAGTAGAAAAGTTAGTGTGTATTTTTTTTGCTTAAAAAATAGTGCAGTTGGCAGCTTGTATCATATCTTTCAACTTTGTGTTAGTTTGGAAGCTAATCTGGCCGTAATTAAGTTGTTTACAGAAAGTGGATAAACTTGTATTTTCTTCATTCAGTTCCACCCCCCCCCCCCCCAACACACAAAAACAAAAACCTGTTTATTTTCCCCCTGTTTCTCACTGGCTTTCAATAACTAAATCTCCTCGGGTTTCACAGTGTGAAAAAAACAAGAGGTTTGTTTCAATCCAAACTTTAAAGAGCCCCTTTGTAGGAGTTGAAAACAGAAGCAAAAAAAAAGTTGGGAGTCTGAATTGAAATGGGTCGAAGATATCCTTCGGTTTAATTTTCTGGTTTCGTTCTCCCTTCTCTTTTCCCCCCACCACTCCAAAAAAAAATCCCTGCCAGATTGACCCACTCCTTTGTAACCCTGCGTTTAAAATCCTGGACTGAGTTTTGCTGAACAGGCTGGGAGGTTAGTCCCAGCTCGGTGTGTGTTGTGTGTTGTGATGGGTGTATGGGGGGGGAAAGATTATGAAGCATTATCCGGGAAATGTGGTGCAAAACTATTTGTGTTCTGACTTCAGAACATCCGAGTGATGGAGAAACTCAGCAGGTCTGGCAGCAATCTGTGGAGAGAGAAAGCAGAGTTAACGTTTCGAGTCCTCCTGACCCCCTCTATTCTGAAACGTTAACTCTCTCCACAGGTGCTGCTGGACCTGCTGAGTCCCTCCAGAGGTCCACCATTCTCGGTAGAGTCATAGAGCTGTCCAGCACGGAAACAGACCCTTCGGTCCATGCCAACTAGATATACTAAATTAATCTAGTCCCATTTGCCAGCATTTGGCCCATATCCCTCTAAACCCTTCCTATTCATATACTCATCAAGATGCCTTTAGATGAGAGATTCCCTTCAGTGTGGAAACAGGCCCTTCAGCCCAACAAGTCCACACTGACCCTCCGAAGAGTAACCCACCCAGTCCCATTTCCCTCTGAATGATGCACCTAACACTATGGGCAATTTAGCATGGCCAGTTCACCTGACCTGCATATCTTTGGATTGTGGGAGGAAACCGGAGCACCCAGAGGAAACCCACGGAGACATGGGGAAAATGTGCAAACTCCATACAGCCCAAGGCTGGAATCGAACCTGGGATCCTGGTGCTGTGAGACAGCGGTGCTAACCACTGAGCTATCGTGCTGCCCCTTTGAATTGTTGTAATTGTACCAGCCTCCACCACTTCCTGTGGCAGCTTGTCCCACACATGCACCACCCCTGATGAAAAGGTTGCCCCCTAAGTCCCTTTTAATTCTTTCCACTCACCGTAAACCTATGTCCTCTGGTTTTGGACTCCTCTACTCTGTGGAAAAGACCTTGACTATTCACCCTATGACACTCCAGTTCTTTGCTTGATTCACATCCATTCCTTTCTGAAGGCTTCTAGTGTCTGGCTTACAATACAATCTTTCACTTCTAATGTAAGAACCTACTCAGGCCATTTAGCTAGTCAAAGCTGTGCCAGTATTTTTGAGGCAGAGGCAGATCGATTACCAATAGAGTCAAAGATTAGACTTTCGATTTGGTTGTCACATGTACTCATGTACAGGAGTACAGTGAAAAGTGTATAATCTCGCCACACATGGTGCCATCTTAGGTACCTGGGCACAAAAGCAGTGTCGGTATAAAGTAGTAAGAAACAAAAGTCAAAACGTTAAGCATTACATCGTAGAATAGGAGCAAAATAAAGAAAAAGGTAATAGTTTAGATTGAAGTCTTTCATAGTTTAAACCAAGATTGTAAAGGAATAAGGATTATTGGAGGGGTGGGGTTGTAAGAGGGTTTGTGGAGTTGAGGCCAAATCAGGTAAGCAATGATCTTATTGAATAGCAGAGCAGGATTGAGATGCTAATGCCCCACTCCTGCTCCAATTCGTATGTTCCTCCTAATTCCATTCTCCCATGTGCGTTTTATCTAGTTTCTGCTTAAATGGGCCTATGTTATTTGCTTTGCATATTCTTTGCCATCTTTTTATTTGTCATCTGAGTAGCATGTAGGATTAGCAACTACCTTATATTCATGGCCCCGAGCTTTTACTTTCTTTCAGGTTGAGATATCTAATGGTATTGATATTCCACTGGTAAAACCTGCATAAACTCAGGCATAATCTCATTCTGCAGTGATGTTAGAAAGCACTTCAATGTGCAGAGAGTAGTGAAGGTTTGGAACTCCCTCAAATGCCTGCTGATGGTGTTTCAATTGTTAAATTTAAATCTGTCCTTGCCTGAAACATTGATTTTCCTGCTCCTTGGATGCTGCCTGACCTGCTGTGCTCTTCCAACATTACTCTAATCTTGACTCTAAGCTCCAGCATCTGCAGTACCCACTTTTGTCAAATTTAAATCTGAGACTTTTTTTTATTGATCAACATTATTATGGAATATGGGCCCAAGGCAGGCATATAGAGTTGGGCCACAGATGAACAAAGATCTTACTGAGCGGCTGAATGGTGCACTCCTGTTCCTATATTTTGAATATTTCTAAGTTATTGAATCTTGATCTGATATATAGAGTCTATTGGACCACAATCTTTGTACAGGAGAGATTTGTTGAGTCTTTCTGATCATTTAGAAATGGTCAGATTTTAATCAGTGAGGGAATCAAGGATTAGGGAGACAAATCAGGAAAGTGGAGTCGAGGATTATTAGATCTGCCATGATCTCTCTGCATAGCAGAGTAGATTTGATGGGCACAATGGCCTATTTTTAATCCTATGATTTAAGGCTTTTTTTTGCATTTTCTCCAGTGCTACTAAGTCTTTGTGTGGTACAGAGACTAAAAAGTTTTTTCAGTACTCAGTGTCATGTGATTTGTGTCCTATCACCTTGGCAACCATCCATCTGTGTTATTCTGTGCTTGCAACATTTATCATGCAACATTTTCAAAAAAATGAATGTTCTGCCAAAGTTTAAAATGTAGTTATTAATTGACTGACTACTATCTGTGAGTGACTGACCTACAAAGTCTCTTTATTTGATTTCTGGCTCCAGTTACACTGCACATTGTGAACAGGGAGACAGCCATCCTGGTTTATAAACTGTTAGCAACTATTTATCACTGAAAGCAGTCAGTAGCGTCCCCTCTTTCCTCTGAATTAAAAGGTTGCAGTTTCCACATCCTACTCCAGAGACTTGACCTTAAATCTGGGCTGACACTTCGTGTGCCATACTGAGAATTTGTTTAATTGCCAAATGTGCCATCTTTCAGACGAAATGTTAGACCGCAGCCCCTTGTGTGGTCGATGAAAAAGATCCCATGGCCTGTTTTTAAAATAGCACCAAAGACTTCTCCCTGACGTCCTTGTCACCCTCTCTCTCTCGGCCTCTCTCAAAGTTTAAAAATCTCACACAACAGATTATATCCAAACAGATTTAATTAGAAGCACTAGCTTTCGGAACACTGTTCCTTCACCACCTAATGAAGGAGCAAAGCTTCGATAGCTAGTGCTTCCAATTAAACCTGTTGGACTACAACCTGCTGTTGTCTGATTTTTAACTTTGTACATCCAAATCCAACACCAGCATCTCTAAATCATGTCTCTCAATCAACATATGAATCCAGAAAATCATGCTGATTTGGGAGCTTTCTAGGTGTGAATTGGTTACCACGATTCCTACCTTACAACAGGAACCACATTTCAACGTGTATTGACTATGAAGTTTCTGAACAAGCTGCTATATAAATGCAAGTAACTTTGCTTTAAGTAAAACAAAATCTGTGTTACATTGATAGTTTAAATTATGTTCATTGGTGAGACTTGACTCCTGATTGGCCTCTTAATGATTACAGAGTTAAATACCTTTCAAAAAACACTTGCATGTGAGGGTTACATGACTTGAAATGAAAGATCAGGGAAAAGCAGCATTTATTGCCCATTCCTAACTGTTGTGTGGGCAGTTATGATCAATCTTAAATATGTTCTCCAAATAACTCCATTAAAGAACTGTTCGATTACAAACAGGAAGATACAACACTGAGACATTCTCGAAATTCTTAATGAACCGTTAAAGACAGCTTTGTTTTAAGTGATGTGGAGGTGCCAGTGTTGGACTGGTGTGGACAAGTTTTTAAAAATCGCACAACCCCAGATTATAGTCCAACAGATTTATTTGGAAGCACTAGCTTTCGGAGTGCTCCGAACACTTGTACTTCCAAATAAACCTGTTGGACTATAACCTGGTGTTGTGTGATTTTTAACTTGTTTTATGTGGCAATTGTATTACAGTGTGGCTAGCAGAGTTTCTTTCTAATGTGTAAAAGTTTGTTGTATTTAATAAAGTAATTTTAAAGTCTAATACTATTTTGAAACGTTTGCTCCACAGAACAACTTCTCAGTGTTGTGAGAAAATGTAAATATTTTCCCTTTTTATTTCACCCAGCAGCTCCTACCAAAATTGTAGTTAGCACCGATTCCTGTCGAGAAGCTCCTTAAAACCTGTCTTTGACCGAGCCTGTGGTAACTCCTTGTCTTTATGTGACTCATTGTCCAACTGTGTCTGATTATGTAAAGTATTTTGGGAATTTTTTTCCATAAAGTTGTTGCATAAGTAAAATTTATCAGAACAAAATCATGGGTACTGGTGCTATGTCAGCCGCAATAATAGGTTGGGAATATTAGCTTAATCTTGGGAGCTCTTACAACCAACACTGCTGAAGAATATTTGGAGACTTTTGAGGGAAGCAAAACATTAACTTTACTTCAGAAACATCTTGCTATTTATTACTTTGATGCCGCAGGGCTGCAAGAGTCAGACCATGTGATGTTGCTGGCTTAGTATTATGATATATGCTATGCCTCATTTGCGTATCACACAGTCTGAATTAATCCCTTTTACAACAGTTATCAATGCGGGTCTGGAATCAATAGACAGATATAATTCAGAATATTTAATTTTATTTGAAAAGCCCATCTGGTTCACCAATGTCCTTTAGGAAAGGAAATCTGCCATCCTTACCCAGTCTGGCCTACATGTGATTCCAGACCCACAGCAATGTGGTTGACTCTTAACTGCCCTCTGGGTAATTAGGGATGGGTGATAAATGCTGGCCTGACCAAAGATGCCCACATCCTGTGAATGAAAATCATTTGATATTGAACAGAGAAGCAGAAGTTGGCAATTCAGCTGCAGTTGGAAGACCCATGGCTGATGGCTTGTGTAACAAATTCCACATTGCCATTTACTCCCCCCGACAACCTTTGATTCCTTTCCAAAACAGAACCCCTCTACCACCTCTTGAGAAATATTCAATGAGCCCCACCACTACCACCACCTTTTGAGCTAGAGGGTTCCAAAGTCGCTCAGACCAGGCAATTCTCTTCCTCTCTGACCAAAGGGATGATGCCTAATTTTAAAGCAGTGCCGCCTGTTTCTATTCTCACCTATGAAAGGAAATATCCCTTCCTCGTCTACTTTGTGAAGGTCATAGCATCTCTGCAGTGTGGAAGCAGGCCATTTGGCCCATTGAATCCACACTGACCCTCAGAAGCGCATCTCATCTAGACCCAACCCTCTACGCCTGTATTTCCTATGGCCTATCCACCTAGCCTGCATGTCTCAGGAGACTATGGGCAATTTGGCATGGCCAGTCCTCTCTAAGCCACACATCTTTGGACGATAGAAGGAAACAGGAACACCTGGAGGAAACCCACACAGACACGGGGAGAATGTGCAAGTTCCACACAGGCAGTGACCTGAGGCTGTAATTGAACTCTGGTCCCTGGCACTGTGAGGCAGCAGCGCTAACCACTGAGCTACTTCTGACATACTCCAATCAAGTCACTCCTCATTCTCCTAAACTCCAAGGGAAACAAGCCCAGTCTGCATCTGCATAACAAACTAACTCATTCCAGGTATCAGTCTTTTAAACCTCACTGCACTACCAATGGTGCACTTGTCACAAGGAGACCACAAATACACACCTTGCATTTGTCCGATCCTTGATGTAAATGGAGTACTTGAGAGACAATGAATCACTTTGGAGTTCTGTGACTTATTTCAGCACCAGTTGTAAGATTCCATAAATAATGACAAATGTGTGTAGACCAAGATTTATAGCACAGGCTGCATTGTTGGCAGGTTCTCAGGCGACAGAGAAAGTTCGCCCAGCTGCTAACATTTAACACTTTAAAGCTGGCTCTGAATTGAGGCACCTCCCCCCTCCGTCTCTCTCACTTCGTGGATACAGCTCCTTCTAAACTGGGTGTTGGTTGGGGGCTTCCTAATGACCCTCCAATTTGAGATTCTGCTTACTGTCCCTCGATTGGGTGGCAAGTCTACCCTCCTGGCCAATTTGTAGAATGTTTCTTCTTAGTGACTGTTCGCCACACAGTGTAGGGTTGTGACCCCTGTTTGAACCCAGCATTGGAATGTCGTCAAGTGAGGGGGAGTTAGCCTTGAACTGGCACCCTTCTAACCTCGAGGAGAGAGTGGTAACACTGGGCTGATCAGATAAGGAGCAGCATAAATCAGATGCCTGTAAGAAGGAGACATCAGCAGCCATAATGTCCTAGAGGATTTAAGATTTGGAAATGCTGGTGTTGGACTGGAGTGTACAAGGTTAAAAATCACACAACACCAGGTTATAGTCAAACTGGTTTAATTGGAAGCACACTAGCTTTCGGAGCGACGCTCCTTCATTAGGTGATAGTAGAGGGCTCGATTGTAACAGAATTTATAGCAAAAATTTACAGTGTGATGTAACTGAAATTATACATTGAAAAATTGATTGTCTGTTAAGCCTTTCATCTGTTAGAATACAGTGATAGTTTCACTTCCTTCATGTGTAAATCACAAAACCTCTTTTTAAAAGTTGCATTCTCGGGTTAGCTGTTAACAATGGTAACAGCTAGACAATATGTTGAAGGTGTTAGCCCCCTGTGTTCTCTCTCTATGCCATGATGTTTAGATTGTGATCTCACTTTTTAGATTAGAATCAGAGTTTTACAAAAATTCATGCAGTTTTTGAGCAAAGTACAATGTAACTCTGCAAGTACAAATTCACCCCACAAAATATGTGTGCATGTGGGTCTTTGTCTGTGTGTGTCTGTCTGTCTGGGGTGGGGGTTGTGATTGTGAGAAAGTGTGTGCGTGTGTAGTAAGTGCAGTGTGTCTTAAGTCTGTGAGGGGGTGCATGTGTGTGTGTGGGGGTCTGTGTGCGCCTGTGTTCGTGTGTATGTGAGTGTGTGTGTGTTTAGGAATATCTGTGTGCGTGTGTGTTTAGGAGTGTCTTTGTGTATGTATAGTGCAATGGTGATCACCTGTAATGTGACATGAACCCAAGGTCCCGGTTGATGCCCTCCCTATGGGTACCGAACTTAGCTATCAGTCTCTGCTCGGCCACTTTCCTCTGCGGCCTGTCCCGAAGTCCACCTTGGAGGATGGTCACCCGAAAGTCCGAGGCTGAATGTCCTGGACCACTGAAGTGTTCCCCAACTGGGAGGGAACCCTCCTGTCTGTTGATTGTTGTGCGGTGCCCATTCATCCTTTGCCGTAGCCTTTGCTCGGTTTCCCCAATGTACCATGCCTCCGGGCATCCTTGCCCGCAACGTATAAGATAGACAACATTGGCTGAGTCACATGAGTACCTGCCATGTACAAGGTGGGAGGTATCCCCACGCGTAATGGTGGTATCTATGTCCATAATCTGACATGTCTTGCAGCGTCCACCGTGACAGGGTTGTATGGAGTTGTCCTGAGAGCCGGGCAGTTTGCTACGAACAATGATCTGTTTGAGGTTTGGCGGTTGTTTTAAAGGCAAGTATTGGAGGTGTGGGGAAGGTCTTGGTGAGATGCTCATCCTCATTGATAATGTGTTGCAGGTCACGAAGAATATGGCGTAGTTTTTCAGCTCCTGGGAAAGGCTTAACAGACAATCAATTTTTCAATGTATAATTTCAGTTACATCACACTGTAAATTTTTCCTATAAATTCTGTGTGTTAGGATTGAGCCCTCCACTATCACCTGATGAAGGAGCATTGCTTCGAAAGCTAGGGTGCTTCCAATTAAACCTGTTTGGCTATAACCTGGTGTCGTGTGATTTTTAACTTTAGAGGATTTAAGCCAGTGTTGTGCAGTACATTAGCCACATGTGGGTAATGGGTAAACCAGATGTGTCTGACTGACCAATGAGTAGAAAATGAGTAATAGATGGCTGTTGAGCATCTGATATTTATGTTCTTATATTCACAGTCTATGAACTTCAACCAGTTTGTGAGCATGTTGATAAAATGGAAAGCAGTGCTGGGTCACTGTTGGTTGATGTGAATCCCTTGCTTACTGAATCAGTAGATATAATTGACACAACGTCCAGGTGCAGTGTAAGTTCAACCTGGATTTTGAGCACCCAAAATGCTTTGTACTGAAGTTTCATGGGATTATAGTTGAATCCATGCCTGTGGCCATTACATAATTACACTAATTATGTTCCTTGGGATTTAAAAGCTTAAGGGGCAATTTGATCAGCATTTCTAAATTATGAAGGGGAACGGTATCAGGTACGCTGCAAGAAACCATTCCTTCTGGTTGGAACGTCCACAATTGGAGAATATCTAAAAATTAGCCCCAGACTTGGATGGATTGGAACTAGGAGCACATTCTCCGTGAGATGGGAGCTGGGAACTCTCTTCTGGAAATACCAATTATTGCCGGATGAGTTCACTTTAAAACTGAGATCTGATAAAGTTTTTGATAACTAAGTATGGTAAGCAACAGGAGACAAAGTTGAGTACATAGTGTTATGAACCAAACCAAACCCCTTCACAAAATGTTAAAAAGGTAGCCTAAGCTCTAACTTTTTCTTATTTTAAAAGCAGATGTGAAGTGCCATGTTCCAGATGCAATGCAACTGATCAAACTACTCAGTGTTAAGCAAAATACAATTTATTTCCTGATTGAGCTGATGAAGGGCTTATGCCTGAAACACCGACTCTCCTGCTCCTCGATGCTGTCTGACTTGCTGTGCTTTTCCACCGCGACACTTTTTACCTCAGCAATTTATTTAAGCATTACAGTTTAAAAGACAAACAAAACAATTTAGGATAACTTAGCTATTAAAAAAATGTAATAATAGATGCAGTACCTATTACTAATTAACTGTTCCAATACAGTAACATCCCATAAACACAGCCCTTGATAAAAAGGCAAATTCAGACACAGATTCTTACATGCAGTTCTCCAATCCAGGAGGGAAAAAACTCATTGAGAAAATTCAGTGGAAGTAGCAGCCAGAAGTTATTCACTGAAGCTTCCAACTCTGAGATCCCAAAGGCTTCTGCTTGGAAAAGGCTGACAACACCAAGGCTGCTTCCATTATTCCAACTTTCAAAAACATCCCCAAGACCTCTCCAAATTGTTTACTTTCTTAGAGACAACTCTGTACTTCTGCCTTACAACCTCTCTTTCTTAAAAAAAAGGGCAAAATAACCTCTTAAGGTGATAGGATTGTCACATGGGAGTGAGGTCCCAGAATGGCCTCATGGAATGGCGGCATGAGAAGTCAACTCCAGTCACTAGGTTGTATTGCAAAACACTGCTTTGGAACAGGGTTCTCGTAACTGCGGGGGCGGGGAAGCATTAGCTGAAATTTCAGGATCCCAACTGCCAGTGTGTTTCTAAGTTTTTTTTTTAATAAGAGCTGCTCCACATCAAAAATGCTGTCTGGTGAACTGTATTGTAGACATTTTATTTATTATTGACTCCTGGGTTGGAAGTTGGATGTGGAGCTTCTAGCCCAGGAGTAGGGACATAGAGAAAGAAGGCCTTGTAACTCAAAATTGTTAGGAGAAATAAGTTGAGATGAGGACACATTTTTTAAAAAAAACAGAATGTGAACTCTTGTGGTGCATGGAACTAAATCATGACAAGAGTCAATGCGTCGTAACACATCCAAAACAGTTGATTAGGGGGAAAAAGAATTGAACAACTGAACTGAAGTGTGGGGACTGTTCAATGGGTTTATGACCTTGCTTGCAGTGCAGAGGAGTCCAGGTTCTGCATGATTAGTCCATTAGTTACAGCTGACACGGCAGAACAGCAAACATTTGGCTGTGACCCTTTGCTAATTGTTAGGGTTAAGCTTTAGAGAGAGAGAGGAAAATACACTCCAACTTCTTTGATCATCAGAGATGGTAGTAATGAAAACTTCATGGGTGACACAGTCTGTGTTTTAACAATTTTCCCAAGAGTACTTATTATTTGCATTTGAAAAGGGACAATCTAACCTGTGTCTGTGGAGACGATACTGACTGACCCATCCCTCTCTCTCCACAGGGCAAGTAATTGAGTTTGTCCCTCAGTTTGCCCTCCTTTCAGTGAGGGTGTGTAATTCAACTCTTACACAAATATTTACACAAGGTTCTGGAATGTCCTCTTCAAACTCTCAACCTTGTGCCATTTATCTCCAGTGACAAGATATTTATTGTTTGAGTCCTTCAGGAAACAGAATCTTGTGTAAAAACTACTCCTGCTTGTCTTCAAAGCCTTTTGTTTATGCAGCACCTTTGTTGGCCCCCAAATTGTGCCAAAACATTTTAAAGTCATCTTCGAGGCGTGACAGCTATGGGTTAATCTGCTTTTGATGATGTTGAGTTTTCAGGATAAAATAGACATCCAAAGCTATCCTACCAGTATCCCTGTCCAATACTGTCTACTGGAGTTTAATTCAGGTTCCATCATGAATCCTTTTGGGGCCATTTCACCTTCATCCCTCCATACTGCATTGGAATGGCAGCTGGGGTTTCTGTGCTCAAGTCTCCTGGGTAGCTGGGTAAGTACATGAGTGAGAAATAAGTCTGAGGATGGAAGAGGCTGGAAGGTGTCTCATGTGGAGGGCAACTGTTGGAATTGGTCAGTTGAGTTGAATAGCTTGTGTTGTAGCTGTTATTTAGGAAGGTGTGTAAATTTGTTGATCTTTAATTCCTCATGGTTAAATCATAGGAACATAGGACCAGGATAAAGCCATTTGGCCCACTGAGCCCATTCTGTCATAAATCACATCATGGTTGATCTACATTGACACCATTTACTTGCACCATCTTCATCTCTCCAGATCTCTTTGAAAATCTATTAATCTCTGTCGTAAATATATTCAATGTCTGGGTCTCCACGTCTGTATGGGCTGGAGTATTCACTACATTCCGAGTGAAGAGATCTCCCCCTGCCCCCCTCCGCCACCACCTCTGCCTTATTCCCAGATGATGTCTTCTGGTTCTAGGTACCCCAGCCAATAGAAGCATCCTTCCTGCATTAACCCAGTGGAACCCAGTAAATAATTTCATCTGAAGACTACAAAATAATACTCGTAGAAGCATCTCTTTCCCCTTGTGAACAGCCAATTTAATGTTCTACCAAAAGTCAGGATGGGAAGTGATGGTCCAATGATAAATTAACTGGACTGTTAAGCCAGAGACCCAGGTCATGTTCTGGGGACCTGGCTTTGAATCCTGCTACCGCAGATGGTGGAATTTGAATTCAATTTTGTTAAAAAATGGAATAAAGAATCTAATGATTAATCCAATCCAGAAAAACTCAACTGATTCACTAATGTCCTTTATGAATGGAAGCTTCCATCCTTACCTGGTTTCGTCTACATGTGACTCCAGACCCACAGTAATGTGGTTGACTCTTAACTGCCCTCTGGGCAATTAGGGATGGGCAATAAATATTACCTAGCCAGAGACATCCACATCCCATGAATGAAGTGAAAGAAGCGGTAATTCTGAATGCGATGTCCCATTGTCTTTTTTTTTAGAAAAGAATAATCCTTGATCTCACCTTGTGTTACTGTCATTCCAGATCACAGACAACTGGAAATTTCCAGCTCTCTCCAGGCATTTTCCTATTTATTCAGAATTTTAAAAAACTTCCTCGTTTTGTATTCTTCTTCTCATACTGACACCGATAGCTGAATTAACGGGCAAGTTAGCAACCTGGAGCTATGTTACCAACTCTGCACTTGCATCATGACATCCCCTGCACATCACCCAAGTACTGTATAATGTTAATGTTAAGTACCAACAGTAACGAACAAAGTTGATTTCATATCAGGTCCTCCATGACCTTGGGGTATCCTGTAGTGCTGCACAGCCAATGTGAAGCTTTGTCACTTACAAAAAAGGAAGGAACATGTCTGGAAAATTATACACAGCATGCTCCCGAACATGGTTCTGCTGATCAAACATGAAGATCGTCTTACGCAATATGTTGAGGCAGCCTTCAATTGGCTGTCTGCCCATGACTAGATGTGAAAGGTGATTGATCGCTAAGAATTCTTCCTTTTTCTTCCCTTGGTGTGAGTGGCTTGTGTTTCCTTCTCCATTTATTATAATGACATCCGAGGACACAAATTTAATCTCCTGCTCATCTAATTAAATACCTCAAAACTCTGATCGACCACTTCCTCCATTAAACAGAGAGTGAATGTGACTCTAAATATGGCAGTCAGTGACTCAGGGTCATTTTGCCAGATGTCACAAACATTGCAAATACAATTGAGCTAGTATATTTCAGCATTTTGGTTTTATTGTCATGAAGTTAATTCTGCATTTGTGATCATTGTAATTTTGGCGTAATATATGATTACTGGTCTTGGAAGCCATTCTCTAAAGTATCTCCTTACTGTAAAATCTTTTGAATCTAATTGCTTTAAATGGAACAAACTCCCCTTGTTATATTCACAAGACGGGTCATGTTGAGTGTATTATAGCATTTTGTGTGTCTACATGAAACCATTGATCCTGCAATAGATAGGTTTGGCAATAAAGCTGACTGGCTATTTAACTGTATGTGCTCCCAGTGTGAAGGTGGACCTGGAGGTGTTAAACAAAACTTGTAAGAGAAGGAGAGAGAGAGAGAGAGAGCCATTTGTCAAGGGGAGCTTTTGTACTTGACAGCTTTGGTCATTAATCCAGATCAGTCGTGCAAGGCACCACAGGACAACAGACTAAGGATCTGAACAACTTGTGCATCGGCTTGTTGACCAAGTGAGATACAGTGCAAAGAATGGATTTCAGGAATGATTCTTCGGACCTTGACGAGCCCGATTTCCTGGAGTACTCGGACTGGTACATTGACGATCGTTTGGATCCCACCACCCCTCCTGCTGAGTATGTTTTTCATTTTGACTCTGTTCTTAATTTCAGTTTATTTTTCCTTTAACTGTGACAAGTACTTATCACTATTTATTTATTTATTTGTTTTGTTCTGTAGTGTAACGTCCTGTGATCCCACTATCCCTGTTGAGTTGTATCATATGTGTGCCGCAGGAGTGTCTGTAAGTTTTACCTCTCTTTACTCCATTCGGCTCTTACTGTGTGCTTTATAGCAAATGTCTTTGATTCTCGAGTCAACTTTTCCCATTCCAAGTGAGACAGATAAGCAAACAAGAAGCATCGAGTCATTTCAATGTTTTAAAAGAAAAGGTTTGGTCAACTTCTGTCAGTTTTGGGGCAATTGTTTTGACATGCGTTGCAAGATTTTAAGCTTCATTGCTTCTGACTCTCTTGGTGCAGCACTGAGGAACTGCTGCAATGCCAGAGGTGCCATCTCCAAAGACCATGGGTGCACTGGTAATTCAGAGATCCAGGATAATACATTGGGGTCATGGGTTCAAATCCTAGCAAAGCAGCTAGTGGAATTTAAATTAAGTTGATGCAGTCTTGAATATAAGATTACTCTCCATCACATAGTCGCTACTATCATCAATTGACATTTTTAAAAATATCTGGTTCACCAGTGTCCTTACCTACATGTAACTCCTGACCCACAACAATGTGGTTGACTCTTAACTTCCCTCTAAATTCACTTGCATTGAAGGAAATGAGGATGTATAAATTCTGGCCTCGTCAACAGTGACAATATTCCATGAAGGAATGCTGTCACATCCTGGGATCCCTAGTTATGAAAAGAGGTGTTTTTTTTTTAAAGAACAGCAAGTCTTATGTTTCCAGTCCTCAGAAAGGGTTTCACCATGAACAGCAGAGATTGAAAGTCTCTCGCTGATTTTCTTTCTCCCCATTTGCAACCTGTTTGATTTGAAATTTAAAATTGGTGAGGGATGTTTGGAGTGCAGGACCCGTCGCTGAGGTGGGAATATTAAACAGGACTATGTTCAGATTAACCCACACTATCACCAGGGGAAGAGGCTTCAAATTAGCAACTGAGGGGAAACTGATGCTGAAATGAATTACCTTGTTTGAGAAAGTGGCATGGGATCTGATTGTTAACTAATCTGGATTATTTCTGATGGATATGGGGGTGGGGAAGAGGAGTGTTGGTGGTGGAAGGGGAGGCTAGGACTCCTTGTCCTTCTAGGACTTAAAAAAAAGATTTACAAGGATGTCACCGAGACTGGAAATTTTGAGCTCTAGGGAAAGGCTACTTTCTCTGGAACATCGGAGGCTCAGGGGTGACCTTATAAAGGTTTATAAAATCATGGGGAACATAGATAAATTGAATAGCAAAGTCTTTTCCTTAGGGTAGGGGAATCCAAAACTAGAGGGCACAGGCGAGAGGGAAAAACATCTAAAAGGGACCTAAGGGGCAACTCTTTTGCTCAGAGGGTGGTGCATGTATGGAATGAGCTGCCAGAGGAAGTGGTGGAGGCTGGTACAATTACAGCATTTAAAAGGCATCTGGATGGGTATATGAATAGGAAGGGTTCAGAGGTCTATAGGCCAAGCAAATGGTTTAGTTTCGAAAACCTGATCAGCATGGAAGAGTTGGGCCGAAGGGCCTGATTCAGTGTTGTATGACTCTGGCTAGGAGGCATTGTTTTCAAAATTTGAGCCAGGCTGGATTTAGGGAATACCTTTTCACATGAAGGAAAAGACTGCAATTTGCAACCACCTTGTGCAGACTGCAAGCAAAGTTGTGATGTTTGATAAATTTTGGTTTACCATCGAACTTTGGGGATGTTATGGAAAGGCCCTTTTTGGTTGCAGATCGGTCATTATCTCATTGAATGGATGTTGGAACAGGCCTGTTGCCATATTTTGACTGTTTGTTTGAATGATCTGTTCCTGCATGAGACCCTTCAGCCGGGGTCTAGGTGCTCCATCAGGGACTGAGAATCCTTGTTTTCTTTCAGCTTGTTGTGCTGGTGTTCCTGTCCTTCTTTGTCAAGCGGAGCCGACTGTGCAGGACCTGCTGCAGTGGAGCGCCTGGTCTGTTGCAGTTAAGTGTCTGCTGGCATTCCGGTCCCCCGGGGTCAGTGTTTGAACCCTGAGTGAACTCGACTTCAGGCTTCCTCAGGTCAAACATTTGCAGTAAATACGTCACTGTGTTAAGTGTGCTGGGCATTCAGTACTGAGAGATCTCCCACTTTGCAATGTTTATCCCAGTGTCTTTCAGTCTGGGTTTTTCTGCTGTCAACCTCATCCACCAGCTGAGGTTACTATGGAGATCACCTTCTGGGTTACGAGGCAGCCTCAACCTTGTTTGCGTCTGGCCTGATTTGAAACTCATTCATGCTTTTTAATCTTTTTTTCTCTCCTCCGAGTTCACTATAAGCTGGAACAGTGCAGGCTGCTCTGGTTTACCTCCCTCTGAGACAAAATGAAGTGATGTATTCATAAATAAATAACTCTAATAACGGGTCTGCTAGCTCAGTTGGCTAGACAGCTGGCTTGTAACGCCAAAGCTGTGGGTTCAATTCCTGCAGCAGCAGCTGAGGTGACCATAACAGCAGTTCCGCCTTCTCAGCCTGGAACCTCACCTGACCTGTGGTGACCCTCGTGTTAAACCACCCAGCTCCCTCTGAGAGCTGTCCTACAGTCTGCTAGGACTGTGGCGAGTTTACCTTGACTTAATTTTGAAACGATTTGCAGCCACTGCTTATACAGTACCTCCCCAAGACTTTGTGAGCTGCACCTGACAATAATGTAACACCGAGCCACAGGAGGAGCGGTAGGCAGAGACACAGTTACTGTCCAGGTCTGTGACCTTTCCTCAGAACACTCTGTTTCTCCTGGAGCGCTGTCTGCTCTGCTGAGTATTTTGTGTTTATTGTTTTATTACAACCAAAAGAGCAGAGACGTGCAATGGCTGTTTCTTCCTCTAGAAATCAGCTTTCCCGATGGTATGTTCTGGAGTGTTTCAGTTTTGGGAAGGGTGACAGAATGAGATAATGTGACAGTTCTAATGTTAAACAAACAGTCCTGAAGCAGCACACCAGCTCCCAGCTCCCCTCTCAGCAAATGGACATTGAAGGCAGCAGAACCTCTCCCCTTAAATGTTAACTTTCAGAGAGTACAAAAGCAACTGGTCAGATGGATTTCGACCAATCCCAAACCAGTTAATGAAGCAGGATTGATTCTTGTGGATCTGTTCAAGGTGAATTGCACTCCACTTCACCCCCAGATTCAGTTGGGCACCTGGATTAACAGAAATATTTAAATCTAGGGGGAAGCAATTTCTGCTTCACAACAGTACAAAACTTGGTGGTCTATTATTATAGGAAGTATCCCTATTATAAAGTCATACAGCACAGAAACAGCCCCTTTGGTCCAACCAGTCCATGTTGACCATAATCCCAAACTAAACTAGTCCCACCTGCCTGTGCCTGGACCATATCCCTCCAAACATTTCCTAATCATGAACTTATCCAAGTGTCTGTTTAAATGTTGTAACCGTACCCACATCCACCACTTTGGAAGCTCATTCCACACCCGAACCACCCTCTGTGTGAAAAATGTTGCCCCTCGTGCCTTTTCAAAATTTTCTCCTCTTATCTTAAAAAAAAATGCCCTCTCATCTTGAAGTCCCCATCATAGGGAAAAGACAGCTGCCATTCACCTTGTCTGTCACTGTCATGATTTTATAAATCTCCACAAGATCACCTCTCAACTTCCTACGCTCCAGTGGAAAAAGTCCCAGCCTCTCCTAATAACACAAACCCTCCATACAAATCTTCTCAAAAATGACGGCCTCATTCCTGCCAACATCCTGGCAAATCTTTTCTGAACCCTGTCCAGCTTAATATCTTTCCTATAACGGGGCAGTCAGAACTGGACCCAGTACTCCAGAAGAGGTCTCACCAATGTCCTATACAATCTCAACATAACTCCGATACCCAAAGGTCTGAACAATGCACATCCTTTGAACAAAAGATTAGAATAAATTTATTTTCTTTCTTCCTCTGTGCTTCCATGAAATGTCCTGTCTCTCCATTGATGTTTCAGCCTGAGGGAGGGCTCATTAAAATGGGATTTGAAATCTCTCCGAGAGGTTCCATGGAAAAAAAAGGCTAATCCCCACTTTCAGTGTGTGATTCTGCAGTGATGACTACAGCCAAACCTTACTTAAGCGTTTCTACTGTTTGAGTGGCTGCATGGGTGTTTATTCCTCTGTCACTGCCCCTAGTATTTAAGTCTCTCGGGAACCTCATGGATTTTATTTAAAGCCACGTTTCCAATTTGCAATGGGGTTAAATTCAGCTGTTGATCCAGGTTCCCAACTGAATCTGGGAGTAAAGTGGAATGGGATTCACTGGGAACAGATCCACAAGGATCAATCCAGTTTTGTAAGCTGGTTTGGGATTGGTTGAAACTGGGTGGCACAGTGACTCAGTAGTTAAGCATTGCTGCCTCACAGCGCCAGGAACCCAGGTTCGATTCCAGCCTCTGACTCCCCAGCCTGTGGGGAGTTTGCACATTCTCCCTGTGTCTGCGTGGGTATCCTCCAGGTGTTCCGGTTTCCTCCCACAATCCAGAGATGTGCAGGTTAGGTGGATTGGCCATGCTAAATTGCCCGCAGTGTTCAGAAATGTGCAGGGATAGAGTAGGGGGGTGCATCTGAGTGGGATGTGGTTTGGTGTAGATCTGATGAGCTGCTTCCACACTGTAGGGATTCTATCATGCTGTGTTAAAGGTATTATATGGATTTAGAATGATTTAAGAATAGATCACTTCATTTCCCTCCCTCCTATAACCACCCTCCATTTACACCTCCCTACCAACAACCTTCCTCTTCCTTTTCTCTTATGTACTAATTACCACAGAATCATTCTTTACTGAAGAAACCCCTCAGCCCATCAAGTCAATACTACCACAACTACGCTCATTCGACACTTGGCCAGCTTTCCTGGCAATGAATGTTATGACACTTCAAGTGCCCATCCAATAATGTTTTAAAGGTTATGTGATTACCTCCCTCCCACCCTCTGGGTGAAATTTGTTTTCTTCAAATTCCCCTCTAAACCTCCCTTCCGTTCACCTTTAAAAGTGTGCCACTTTTTGTAACCGCGAGACCAGAAGGGTATGGGAGCAGAATGAGGCCATTCAGCCCATCTTGGCGAAAGTGAGGACTGCAGATGCTGGAGGTTAGAGTCAAGATTAGAGTGGTGCTGGAAAAGCACAGCAGGTCAGGTAGCATCCGAGGAGCAGGAAAATTGACGTTTCGGGCAGGTGGCAGGTGAAGGGCTCTGGCCCGAGATGTCGATTTGCCTGCTCCTCGGATGCTGCCTGACCTGCTGTGCATTTCCAGCCCCACATTCAGCCCATTTGGTCTACTCCACCATTCGATCGTGGCTGATATGTTTCTCAACCTCATTCTCCTGCCTTCTCCCCATAACGTTTGGGTTATATTCAAGAGCCTATTTACCTATTCCTTAAAGACACTGGGTGACTTGGCCTCCAAATTCCTCTGGGACAATGAGTTCTTCCAATTCACTGGCCTCTGGCTGGAGGAATTCCTCCTCATCTCAGTTCAAAAGGGTTATCTCTTCGCTCTGAGATGGTACCTCTAGTCCCGGGCTCTCCTACTGGGGTTGGAATGTCTTCTGCATGTCCACTCAATCCAGGCCTCTCAGAATACTAACCCTTTGACTAAGGGGAACAGCTGCTCTCTGTCACACGTTATCCCATGAGTTTAAAAAACATTGACCCTGGAAGTTTAATGCAGCTCAAAGCCACTTTAAGGAACGCATTTTCTCTGTCGTTTTATTTTAATTTGGACAAATGCTGTGTATTTACAGCCCTGTTGGGTTCCTCGAGCATGACTACCACAGAGGGATTGCTGCTGCCGTGTTCGGAGTGCTCTTCTGTTCCTTGTGTGTGGTCGTCATTGATGACAACCCTTTCCCCTTTATAGAGTCCTCAAAAGGCACCAAAGGTAAATGGACAAAATTGCTTTTAGAAACTCCTTTGGAGGGGGTCAGAAGAAAGGATTTAAAAATACTTGAGTTCATTTGCATCGTTATTTTATTAAAACTTTTTCTGTGTTTGTTTTGGGAATGTTCCCATCACTAAATCCTCTAATGTCAATATCTTGGGGGTGGGGGGGGGTTACCATTGACCGGAACTCAACTGGATTTGCCACATAAACACAGCGGCTACAAAAGCAGATCAGAGGATAGGAACACTGCAGCAAGTAACTTACTTCAGGACTCCCCAGGGCATACAAGGTACAATTCAAGAGTGGGATGGAATACTCTCCACTTGCCTGAATGGGTACAGCTCCAGAAACACTCAACAAGCTTGACACCATCCAGGACAAAGCAGCCCACTTGATTGGCACCACATCCACAGGCACCCACTCCTTCCACCACCAGCACCCAGTAGAAGCAGTGCGTACTATCTGCCCTGCAACAATTCACCAAAGATCCTTACTTTGGCACCTTTCAAACCCATGACCACTTCCATCTAGAAAGTTAACAGCAGCAGATACACGGGAACACCTCCTGCAGGTTCCTCTCTCAGCCACTCGCCATCCTGACTTCGAGAAATAATGCTGTTCTTTCATTGTCACTGCGTCAAAATACTGGAATTCCCTCCCGAAGGACGTTGTGGGTCTTAACCGACAGCATGTGGACTGCTGCGATTCAAGAAGGCAGGGGGTGGTGTATCCATGTATCTGCTGTCCTTCTAGATGGAAGTGATCGTGAGTCATGTGATACAAACTAAACCTTAACAAGCACACTGGATAATTTGTGATCTCTATTATGGCAAAGTGCTTTATGTCAACACTAAATGCTTTTGGACTATATTTTTTCCTTATGTAAATGTTTTTAAAAAGAAAAATCAAAAATGTGATATTTACAAGTAGATGGAATTTGCATCTATTATGTATTTTGCAAACAATTGTGTTGCTAACTTGTAACTGTTTGTTTTTTCTCTAAAGAATACTGGAAGATTACTGCCCTGCTTTATTATCCAGCTCTGTACTATCCCCTACTTGCTTGTGCAACGGTCAAGACCAAATTGGGTTACTTTCTTGGCAGCCTCCTGTCCTGGCTACACTTTAGCATTCTCCTCTGTCAGAAAGTTCAATGCCCTTTGTCATCCAAGGTAATGATTTACTTTGTTTTCTGTTTATGCAACCGTCTTAAGTTTTAATCAGAGATTTGCTCTCCTTCCAATTACTGTTCTGACAGAGTTACTATTGTTGCAATGTGAAACGATTGGTAGAATCGCAGTACAATGATCTTTTTCTCTCCTTATCTGGCAGGGGGGTGGGGAGCAATTTCTTCTACTCCTGAATGCTGGGAACTAAGAGGAAATCTCTCCCAATCCGCTTTTGCCCTGATTGCAAAACAAAATTGTCTCTCCGATATTAGCAGTCTGAACGCAACAAGAGCTTGTCTCTATGACCTAAAATTAATTTAGTCTTGAAGCCCCTTTTATTGTTTGTGACGTCAATTGTGAGTGCTATATTCCACGAGGTTTTGTCGTCTGATTTTGCTACTGGCCTATCCCCACAATCACTGTGATTGGTTACCCAACACTGTCATCCTATTGGTGCCTAGCCATGTTTTTCATTATCCAATTGGATGGTAATTGTCTCCATTACTTTAATTATTAATAGTGTCCATAGACAGGAAGATAAATTTACTTTTAAGATTCCTTTATTTTTCTCCAGTGGTATTGGTAACAAATCTAGCCTCCTTTTTACTAAAGGAAGAATATATTAGCTGTAGAAAGTGGTCCACCAGTTTGATCCCTGGCCTGGTGGGACGATCGTATGCGGAGAAATTGAGGAGACACTTCTTCAGAAGAGTCATGTCAGATTCAAAATGTTGATGCTGTAACTCTCTGCACAAATGCCGCCAGACCTGCTGAGCTTCTCTAGCATTTTTATGAGTTTGTTTGAGGAGGCAGGGCCTGTTGTTCTCTGGAGTCATAGAGATGTACAGCGTGGAAACAGACCCTTTGGCCCAACACGTCTATGCTGACTAGATATCTAGGCCCATTTGCCAGCATTTGACCCATATTCCTCTCAACCCTTCCTCTACAGAAGGCTGTGGAGGCCAGGTTATTGAATATAGTATATATGGAGATAGATAGGTTCTTGATTGTCAAGAGGATCAAGATCATGGGGAAAAAGCAAGAGCCGTGATTGAGTCTGCTCCGCCAATCAATGAGCTGAATAGCCTAATTTCTGCTCCTATGTCTTATGGTCTTATTCACGTACCCATCCAGATGCCTTTTATATGCTGTAACTGGTAGCTCATTTTGTACATGCACCACCCTATGCACAGAAAAGTTGCCCCTCAGGTCCTTTTAAAGTCCTTTCCCTCTCACCTTAAACATTTGCCCTCTCATTTTGGACTCCTCTACCCTCGGAAACTAGTTTGGCCATTTACCATGTCTACACCTCCCATGATTTTATATTTTTTATACGGTCACTCCTCAGCCTCCAATGTTCTAGGGAAAATAGCCCCAGCCTATACAGCCTCTCCCTATAGCACAAACCCTCCAAGCCTGGCAACATCCTTGTAAATCTTTTCTGAACCCTTTCAATCTTGCTTGCAGCAGGGAGACTTGAATTGCACATAATATTCTACAAGTGGCCTAACCAATATCCTGTACAGCCACAGCATGACCTCCCAACTCCTATACTCAATGCACTGACTAATGAAGGCAAGCATACCGAACCCCTTCTTCACTACACTGAGCGCCTCAGACTCCAATTTCAAGGAACTATGAACCTGCACCCCCAGCGTCTCTGTTTGGTAGTATTCTCCATGATGTCAGTATTAAGTGTATAAGTCCTGTCCTGATTGCCCTACCAAAATGAATGGAATAATGAGAGGTAATATCATTGAAATCCTGATGAAGGAGCAGTGCTCTGAAAGCTACTGCTTCCAAATAAACCTGTTGGACTATAACTTGGTGTTGTGTGATTTTTAACTTTTGTACACCCCAGTCCAACACCGGCATCTCCAAATCTTGCAGAAATCAACAGGTTAATTGCAGGAGGGTTGTCTCCCTTAGCTAGGGTGTCTACAACCAGGGGCACAGTCTCGGAATAAGGGCCAGTTAGATTGAAGGTGAAAGGAATTTATTCACTGAGAGGGCGATAAATCTCGGAATTCTCTACCTCAGAAGCTCAGTTACTGAATGTGGTCAAGACAGCGATCAATAGCTTTCTAACTATTCAAGTTATCAAGGTAAAAGAAGATTTTGCAGGAAAACAGCATTGAGATAGAAGATCAGATACAATCAGGCTAGAGGGGCCAAATGGCCTACTGTTGCTCCCCTTCCCTAATTTCCATGTGCCTGTGTCCTGGAGCCTTGGCAATTAGGCTTTCTTGCAAGAGGATAGGGCAGAGGAAATGACCTGGGAGTTGCAGTGGGAGATGGTGCTCGTTGATTTCGCTGCTCGTTGGATGCTGCCTGAACTGCTGTGTTCTTCCAGCACCACTAATCCAGTAATTACGCTTTCTGTCAACCCCCACTTGATGACCTAGTTTGTTACTGTAAGATGGTCAGTGTTCCTGCTTAGTCAGTTTACTGGGGAGGCAATGGCCTAATGATGTTATTGCTATAGACTGTTAATCCAGAAATACAGCTTATGTTCTGAGGGCCTAGGTTCAAATCCCACAATGGCAGATGGAGGAATTTGAGTTCAATAAAATATGGTGGGAATTAAGAAACTTCTATCGTCCATGAATCCATTGTCAGGAAAAGCCTACCTGGCAGACTAATGTCCTTCAGGGAGGGAAATCTGCCATCTTCGCCCGATCTGGCTTACCTGTAACTCCAGACCCACGGGTTAACTCTGAAATGGCCTGGCAAACACTCCAGTTCCAGGGCAGCCAGGGATGGTCAATAAATGCTGGCCAACCAACAACACCCAGATCCCTCAAGTGAATAAAAACAAAAGAGTTAAAATATTAGAGTTGTGCTTTCCTTTTTATTCCAGTGCTGTGCTTATCCCAAAGCTAGCCATCCCACGTGCTTTTCCTTCATCCTTTAAAACTTTGGCCAGTCCATACGATGCAAGACTGAAATATATTGTCCTCCCTTTCTAAGAGTTGCTGTATTGTCTCTCCAAGTTCTGGAGCTGAAACCCTTAGTCAGGCCTGGCTCTATCCTCGCTGTGTTCGGACCTAAGCCTCCACAAGCTGTTTGTTTAATGACGGAGACTAAGTTTGTCAGTAGATGGGCAGGAAAGTGGAGGAGATGAGCCATGATATTTTTAAATGCCAGAGCAGGGGCTGAATGGCCTACTTCTACTCCTAATGTGGATGTTAGTAGGAAACCTGATGTTCTTAATTCCTCCCTGTGAATATACGAGCAGGAGTAGGCCGTTTGGCCCGATGAGCCTATGACCTGAAGACATCTGTTCTCCCACCAACGGTGCAACTTCCCCTTGTCAGTGATAACAGTTAGAACTGACATGACCTTTGCCATGGTTAGATATCCTGGACCTTCCATTATTAGAATGTTGAATGGACTCTCAAGCCTCAAATAATGCTGATTTTGCTAATGTTGATCTCCCCGAGCGCACAAGTTGTGGAATATAACCTGCACATATCTCTAAGGTTTTTTTTCCCTGATCTGTACACTCTCTTGCTTACTATGAACTGCCTGTACTACTCATAAACAAAGATTTCACTGTACTTCGGTGCACGTGACAATCGATCAATCAACTCGAGCTTGTTATTGAGCAGAAATCGGAACAGGTGCAAATTTGTTCCTTTGTTCCTCCTTTGTTCTTCTGTTTTTGTCCCGAATTAAAGAGACTGACCCAAAACATAATGATCCTTCAGTATTTACAGGGTCATTCTGACGTTGACTACACTTCCAAAGTTCTAAATTGGCTATAAAGCCCTTTGAAACATCCTGAGGTGGTGAATGATGCTATTAAATGCCGGGTTTTTCTGCTTTGTCCCTTTGGCTGCAAGGTAGGTAATAAACTGAAGCAGTTCACTGGATGGGACTAGAGTGAAGGCAGAGATTCACAAAAATTGTCCTGAGGAGAGAACCAAGGATGCTGTGAGAATAAACAATGAGTGGTAAGGGTCTGGGATTCACTTCCTCGGAGGGAACTGGCAGCAGGATTAGTCCAGGTTTTCAAGTGGATCATCATCTTTTGCCACCAGAAAGTACAGGTTTTTGAGTAGAGTCCAAGTCCACACTTCTAGTGAGAGTTTTCATCCAATTACCACATTCAATAAGCTAACTCCCTCACGCTGATTGCTCGCTTCCAGTATTTGTACTCCGTTGACGTTTAAACCAGAAGGAACAATCAATAATTTACGCAAAGACCTCAGAACAGTGATCCAGTTTGACCAGTGTGTTCACTTCCAAGTATTACTGTTTTGGGATGTATTTCCCATTCCCTTGTTCCATTAGGTTTCAGACATCCCTTTGGAACATAGATTATCCGAAGAGAGAACATTTCTCATGCAGGGAGTGAGACCCAGTGAGTTGCACAGACATGACAGGCCAAATGCCCCTCTCTGTGCTATAGTCATTGTGATTCTATCATTTTCGGTTCTTAACGTCCTTCCTACTTTTTTTTTCTTAAATTTTGTTTGACTGCCCAGTTGCATGAATACTACTCACTGCTGAGAAGTCTGCCCCAGCTGTTATGCCTGGCGTTTCTAAGTCTCATTTATCCTTTGTTGCTGCTGAGAAATGGCAGGACATCACAAACTCTGCCCTTGCATCAGGTAAGTGTTTAAATTTATCTCTGGACAATGTGGGTTTCTGGTGAGGGACTTGGCAATGAGGTTAAGTACTTGAGGTGTTGGCTTTAAGGAGGTGGATTCTGGGTAAATCCAGGGAACTATTGCAGTCCTGAATAATTAAAGTTAGTCTCATTTCGAATCTTCAAGATCTACCCATAGATTATTTCCATGTGAAAGTTTTCAATAGCAGGGCTACCGCCTCAGCACATCATCTTTGGATTAGCCTGCATTACCTAGATTAATATTTACATTCCACTGTGCCAACTAGACTCGAAACAGAATCTAACCAGGAGGATGACAAAGAAAATGGAGTCCAACTATGCTGGTGGGGGAATGTTTTTCATGCAACACAAGATAAAGAAAGCAGGAGGAATGTTCTTCATGCAACACGTGATCAAGGGTGGTGTGGAAATTTTCTCGTGACATGTAATAGACATAGTTGTGGGGGGAATGTTGTTCAGGTGACACCTAATGGACAACACTGTGGGGAGAATATTTTCCATGTGACACATGATGGACATAGCTGCAGAGGGAATGTTTTTCATGTGACACTGATAGACATAGCTTGGGAGAATGTTTTTTTTTGTGTGACACTAATGGACATAACTGGAGGAGGGGGAATGTTTCTCATGTGACTTATGATAAGTATCTGCAATGGACTCCTGTAAGAGAATAAAAACCTTGATGTCATCCAGGACAACCTAGGCAGGCTGCAGATCTTTCTGATAGGAATTAAACATAGAAATGTAATATAAGAGGAGGGGTAGGCCATTCAGCCTTTCGAGCCTGCTTCATCATTTAATCTGATCATGGCTGGTCATTTAGTTCAGTGGTCCCTTACCTTCGAGCTATGTCCCCAGGTCATTGATCCCTTCACCAAGGTAAAAGGTTCCTCCCTGTTATCAGTGTTAAACTAGGATTTAATTTCTCAGAGTTAAACATTGAGTGATGGTGTTACCTGGTCCATTGTGAATGGTGGGAAGGTCTTACATCTGAACCTGTGCAGTCATTCCTCACCAAACTCTGGTTTCCCCCTCAGTGTCCGGTTGATAAATATTACACTGAGTACTTAAAGATTTTACTGAGGAAGAAACCGCGCAAAAACAGGTTAGTGAATTACTGACTATGTGGTGTGTGTGTGTGTGTGTGTGTGTGTCTGTATCTGTGTCTCTCGCTCGTAAAATCACAACTGTGTAGATAGAGGCCATTTGGCCCATTGAGTCTGCACTGATCCTTCAAAGGGCAGCCCCTCCACCCTCTCCCCAAAGCATGTATTTCCAATGACTTACCCACCTAGCCTACATATCCCTGGACATCGAGAGAATGTAATATGGTCAATCCACCTTACCTGCACATCTTTGGAATAGTATTTGACTTGGGACTAGCTCTGGTTTCTCGAGACTGTTGTCACTCTTTGGTAACTTGCCTCATTTGCAGCTGCTCTATTCCACCACTGCCTGTTGCTGCCAACTGGGAGATATCTTCACAACTGGTTCAACCCCCACACTCCTACACTTTGCAACAAGGATCACTTCCCAGTGAATGACATCTGAATATGTCTGTCTGTGTCTGTCTGCCTCTCTTTGTCCGCCAAAGAGCACTGGAACCAATTACACCATCCTGGACATCAATTTGATTAGGATCAGTTAACTCACAATGGGCATAGTGCCAGGTCTGTGCAGCTCAGTACATGGTCAACATTGACTTTCTATCCTATTGTGGAAGCCTTTTTTTTTTGTTTTAATTAACCGTAGTAAACATTGTGTTATCCGACATCTCTCCAACCAATGTTCTCTAAGAATCAGAATGTCTGACCACTCCATTCAAGCTGGTCACTTGCAGTCTTTATGGAAAAGAGCCTATTAATAATAACCAGAGATGGTTATCAGCAGAGGTCATTCTCTTGCTCTGCGTTGCAGTGATTCAGTCATTGGTCAGTTTTGGTTATTGTTCTCGATCATAGATATTTCACTCGGAGCACCTGTCGGTGAAACTGACAGTTTGAAATATCCTTTCTTTGTGAAAGATTAGTCAGATGGTTGTGGTGTCAATGTGGTCTGCAGTTGCATTGGTTTTACTGTGAATGCCTGGGTCTGGTGACTTAGCTCATTGTCTGTCTCCCTCTGTACCAGTGTGTCTGTCTCCCTCTGTACCAGTGTGTCTGTCTCCCTCTGTACCAGTGTGTCTGTCTCCCTCTCTCTCTCTCACTCGCTCTCTGGCGCGCTCTCTCTCTCTGGCGCACACACACGACACGACACACCCTATCCTGAGTGCTGTAGGTCCCAAAGTGGATTAACCTGCATGCTGCAGAACAAAGAGATCTTTACTGTATTCCAGTGGAATGGAGTTTTGTGACTTTGCGGTGGAGCTTCAAGAGCCTTGTGTGCGTTTTGTTCTCTTGTATTTTTTCACCCTGTCCCCTCTTTTTCTTAGTATCAGTACAGATCAGCCAAGCCTCTGGTCCAGGATGGAGACCTTGATACGATTGTATGTCTATTTACCAATAGAAGGTAAAGCCTTAAAGTTGTAGTTGGTGTATTGATGGTATTTTGAGAATTCCTTGCGTTACCTCGGTTCAGCTGCTCAGGTTCAATCGCTCCCAGTTCCTGCACGGTCACTGATGATGAGTATGGTCTACCCCTTTGGTTCACTGGGCCATTCAGCCAAAGAAGGAGGCCATTCAGCCTATCATTTCTGTGTGAGCTCTTTGAACAAGCCAAGCAATTAGTCCCTTCACCTTTAAATTCTACCTGCTTGTTTTCTTTTTTAAAAAAGATTATTGAGTTTCCTTTTTAAGAAATATATATCAGGTGATAAGAAGTCCCAGTGATGCTTATCTAGAAGAGAACTTTCTCAGGTTCATTTAAGCTGCCCTTTAAATTACTGACTCATCATCCAATAAAATGAATTACTCCTTTTATTTATTTACTGTCTTTATCACATTGCTAATTTATTTAAGTTTTCCCAGGCAAACTATCTTTCATGAAAAGTCCATCACTTTATGAAGGGATGCGGTAGGAATCAGAGTAGCTCCAAAGAAAGCCTAATTCTGTTAGTTTTGATAGAAGTTTTGTTTAAATTCATTCATGGGATGAGGGCAATTAAGAGTCAACCATATTTCCTCTGGCAAAAGTGAGGACTGCAGATGCTGGAAACACTCCTGATGAAGAGCTTTTGCCCGAAACGTCGATTTTCTTGCTGCTCTCATGCTGCCTGACCTGTTGTGCTTTTCCAGCACCACTCCATATTTCCTGTGTCTGGAGTCACTTGTAGTGCAAATTTCCCCTCTCTAAAGGGCACCAGTGAACCAGATGGGGTTTTCCAACAATCACAATGGATTCGTGAATCCAATAGTTTTTTTTATTGAATTCACATTCCACCAGCTGACAAGGTGAGATTTGAACCCAGGTCCCCAGAGTATTGCCTGGGTCTCTGGATTGACAGTCCAGTGATAATACCACTAGGCCGTCACCTGCCTGTAACCAACAGCCAACAACCTCACTGGCCAGTGGCTGCTCACTTCAACTCCCCTTCCCATTCCACCAAGGACATGCAAATCCTGGGCCTCCACCACTGCCAAATCCAAGCCATTGACAACTGGCGGAAGAACGCCTCATCTCCTGCCATGGGACCCTGCAACCACACATCAACACTAGTTTCCAAATCCAAATCCAATGCTGTGGGTCTGGAGTCACGTGTAGGCCAGACCAGGTGAACGTGCCAAATTGTCATCTTTAAAGGGATCAGATGGATTTTTAAGATGATGGACAATGGTTACATGGTCACCATTTTAATTCCAAATTTTATTGAGTTCCGATTTTGCCAACTGCCCTGCTGAGATTTGCATCCCATTACCTGGAGATCTGGATCACTATTCCAGAGCTATTATCACTTTGCCATCCCTTCCCCTTCCTTCCAAGCAATGTTATTGGGGAAATCAAGTGAAGGAAGTTCTTTGCCTGCTTTTTTCTTAAAACCATCCCTTTTTTTTAAAATCTAGGGTTCCGAAGTCCAACCAAACTGGTTCTGTCAATGACTGTGGCTGTCATTTCTGTCTATCAGGTAATTATTGGTTAAAAATTGGATCTTAAATTGGCGTTGCCAACTTTATGTACAGAATTTGATAATTACCTGCTGTGCATTCAGAAATTACAGATGTTGTAGCAAGTTTAAATCCGATCTCTCGAGGTCTTGTGATGCTGTGGGGAACATTGCTGTTTCTGAACCCATGAATTCTAGTTCAAGACTTGCACCATGACTTGCAAGCTAAGGAAGGTGTGTTCATAATACAGACAGGTTGCGTTTCAACTTGTAAATATTTTCATCAACACAGACTGGAAGGTGGGAAGAGGCAAGGACAGAATTCTGTCGAAACTGGGGATGGATACCTCCACCGTCACTATCCACAGCTCTGGGTGACAACATGTGGTTACAAGTGTATGTTGCTGTGCAACCTAGACTCTCTTATTTGACTACTGTGGATCAGATGGATGCCAGTCGCATGGTGTTCAATCCATGCTCCGGTTGGATCTGGGATCTGCCTCCTCATCCCTAGCCCATGTGGAGATAGAGCCTTTGGACAGACCACTTGAGGAAAAGAAATCCAGAATCATTGTTTAATTTGGTGCCACGGGAAGTGGTTACTCCAAATCAGTCCAGCACTACCCTTTTCCTCACGGTAGATGGTTTTTAACAACAATTCAGGCATATTATCACAAACCTCTGCAGCTGATGGGACTTGAGTCCAGCCCTTCTAGCGGAGAGGTATGGACATGTGGAGAACATTTGGAAAATGCCTTCCCTTCAGGAAGGAGATGCTCACTTGTTCCCAATTAATTTTGCTTGTCGGATGTTTCTCTCCAGTGGGAATTGTCACGCTAGATTTTGACCAGTCAAGTTATGTCATGGGAGGATGGTTCAGTTGGTATTGTGGCCAGCTGCGATCAAATGGACAGAAGAGCCTTCATCATTGAGAGCCATCTTTTGGCAGGGCCGCAAGAATTGGGATGGGGAGAGAATTCAGTCGTGAGTCAGACTCCGTGCCCCATTGGTGGAAGTGCTGTCTTTTAGAGGCGATGCTAAGGCCCTGTCCGTGGGCGGCACAGTAGCTCAGTGGTTAGCCCTGCTGTCTCACACAGCACAGGGTCCCAGGTTCGATTCCAGCCTCGGGAGACTGCGTGAGTTTCCCTCCGGGTGCTCTGGTTTCCTTCCACAGTCCGAAGGTGTGCAGGTTAGATGGATTGCCCATGCTAAGTTGCCCAATAGTGTTCAAGGATGTGTGGGCTAGGTGGATTAGCCATAGGAAATGTAGGGTGCTATAGGGATCGGATCGGGTTGGCTGAGACTGTGCCTGGGTGGGATCCTCTTTGGAGGGTCAGTGCAGACATGATGGGCCAAATGGCCTCTTTCCACACTGTAGAGGCTCGATGATTCTAGGTGCATTGGTCTTCAAAGGAGACAAATTGTAAATCAGTAAAATAGATTATCTGATAATTATCACTTCTCTGTTTATGGGAGCTTCCTGTGCACAAAACTAATTACAGCATTGCAACAGTGAGGTCCAACACTGGAAATGTTTTGGGATGTGGTAAATTGCATTGTATAAACACAGCTTAGTATTAAATGCAGCCATGGACTCAATATGCACTGGGTCAGTAACCACTGAATGGGTTAAGCCTGTGTGAATATTATAAAGGCTCATCTATTAATTCAAGACTATGTTTCTTTCTCTTCACATTCTTTGATCGAGCTATCCCATTTCTCACTTCTGATTTTTCTAGGTTTTATATTACTTTTGCTTTTATTGCATGTTAAATAATCCGAATCGGGTATTGCTTTCCCCTACAGTTTGCCCTTCTCCTCGTGTTGTACCTTGTCCCTGTCCTACAGAGGATGCGGGCTGGAGTCCAGGAACATGTATCCTACACACTTGAAGGCTTTGGCGTCAATCTCTCAGAAGATAGGAGTGAAGTTCTGAGTATCGTTAAATATTATATTTGGGTTGTGGAAGGTACGGATTGAGTACTTTTTCTTTGGATTTAATAATCTGGCAACAACTCAGAAATCATTTAGATTTTATAATGATCTACTATTCAGCTTGCACGTCTTTCAGAACTCCCTCCAGTTTGGATCTGACTGATTTATTACAATTGAACATTAAGGAACCAAAGACAGGGCAGCGGGATGTCTGTGCATTCTCAGAATGAGAATAGTTGCTGCACAA